>NC_089239.1:8194184-8869684 GCF_963924675.1 Phocoena phocoena | reverse complement strand
TGTTGTTAGTTTCAGGTGTACAGCAAAGTGAATCAGTTATACATATATCCACCCTTTTTTAGATTCTTTTCCCATATAGGTCGTTACAGAGTATTGAGTAGCATTCCCTGTGCTATACAGCAGGTCCTTATTAGTTATCTATTTTATATATAAATAGTAGTGTAGGTATGTCAATCCCAGTCTCCCAATTTATCCCTCACCCACCTTATCCCCTGATAACCGTAAGTTTGTCTTCTATATCTGTAACTCTATTTCTAATAATATTTTATATTTTTGCCATGCCACACAATTTGTGGGATTTTAATTCCCCGACCAGGGATTAAACCTGGGCCCTCGGCAGTGGGAGTGCAGAGTCCTGACCACTGGACCACAAGCGAATTCCCTAAACTCTTTCTTTCTTTCTCTTTTTCTCTTTCTCTGTCTCTCTCTCTCTCTCTCTCTCTCCCTCTCTCTCTCTCTCTCTCTCCCCCTCCCTCCCTCTCCCCCCTCCCTCCCTCCCTCCCTCTCTCTCCCTCCCTCCCTCCCTCCCTCTCCCCCTCCCTCCCTCTCCCCCTCCCTCCCTCTCCCCCTCCCTCCCTCTCCCCCTCTCTCCCCCTCTCTCCCCCCTCCCCCCTCCCTCTCCCCCTCCCTCCCTCCCTCCCTCTCCCCTCCTTCCCTCCCTCTCCCCTCCTTCCCTCCCTCTCCTCCTCCCTCCCTCCCTCCCTCCCTCTCCCCTTCCCTCCCTCCCTCTCCCCTTCCCTCCCTCCCTCTCCCCTCCTTCCCTCCCTCCCTCCCTCCCCCCCTCCCTCCCTCTCCCCCTCCCTCCCTCTCTCCCTCTCTCCCTCTCCCCTTCTCTCCCTCTCTGTCCCTCCTTTCTTTCCTTCCTTCTTTCCTGTGTTGCATCTTAGTTGCTGCGCGGGCTTTCTCTAATTGCAGCAAGCAGCGGCTACTCTTCATTGTGGTGTGCGGGCTTCTCATTGCAGTGGCTTCTCTTGTTGCAGAGCATGGGCTCTAGGCGCGCGGGCTCAGTAGTTGTGGCTCATGGGCTCTAGAGCGCAGGCTCAGTAGTAGAGCTTAGGCTCAAGGGCACAGTGACTGAATGATTAAGCCAATCGTTGAATCCAGACAGCCTGGCTTCCGAGCCTGTTCTCTTAAACTCGACCTGATGAAGCTTCTTTATGTGTTGGACGTTGTATGCTGAGCACAAGCTGAGTAAGATAAGAAGCCTGTCCTTTACTCGCCCACCATCTTATTTCATGCATATGCAGCTAAGAGTATGGACACAAGATAATGGCATAAGTGAATGCATATGTGTATACGCACACACATGCAAGCCTACTGCTTTTCCTCAATTTCTTTTTTTTAACTTATTTCATTGAAGTATAGTTGATTTATAATGTAGTGTTACTTTCTGCCGTATAGCACAATGATTCCGTTATACATATATATATACACACACGTTCTTTTTCATATTCCTTTCCATTATGGTTTTTCACAGGTTATTGAACAGTGTTTACCGTGCTATACAGTAGGACCTTGTTGTTTATCCATCCTGTATATAATAGTTTGTATCTTCTAACCCCAGACTCCCAGTCCATCTGTCCCCCGCCCCTCTCCCCCCTTGGCAGCCACAAGTCTGTTCTCTATGTCTGTGAGTCTGTTTCTGTTTCGTAGATAAGTTCATCTGTGTCATATTTTGGATTCCACGTCTAAGTGATATCATACGGTTTTCTCCCTTTCTTTACTCTTGGCTGTGATTCCAGGGCTGAGCCTTACTGTTCCCCAATTGCAATGAAACCCCATCATTCGATGGCCTTGGAACCTGCCTTGTTTTCAAGTCCCAGAGATGCACTGGCAGAGTTGCTTAGTGCCGGTGACCACTTTGAACAAACTTCGATGGGATGCAGAAGCAGTTGACAAAATATCTCTTTATCCTCCACCCTCTCTTCCCCTCCTCTTTTTTTTCCTCCGGCAGAAAATTACGTGCTTTATCCTTTCAAAATATAAAATTTTTGTATTGTGCTTAAGGTTTCTCAAATCGGGAGCACAAACAAACAGATCAAGAGGGAAGGCAGTGTGGAGGAAAATATGAGAAGGTCAGCAGTCAATCAATCAGTAGTAAACATTGAAAGAAAAACACGTAAGAAAAGGAAATGCGTAATTTCTGAGTTAACATAGCGAAGGTGTAGAGCGATTTCTCTGTCCTGTGCCACCTTACACAGTTTAGCAGCCATAAACAGTCTTTATGTCTTGAATTATGCAGACGTAAAAGCAGTCTGGGAGGCTTCCACATAAAGACCTGCCGTTCTGTAATTCAGCAGTAATGTTCCATGGGCATGAATCAAGAACTCCGTCCTGATCCTGCTGAGGGAGCGTGGATTTTAATGCTTCTCTGAAGCACACCACATGCCATCCTGATACACTTAGCAAATGTAGACTGCCTTTGTGTTTTAGGCAGAACTTATTCAAATAGAAACCACCAACCAGTGCCATCACAGCTTCTCCTGGTAATCCTCTGCTGTGATTCCCAAATGCTGATGGCTACCTGTCTGGTCTCTTGGGGAAGAAATGCCGCCTTCTCTAATGCCTTTTGTTTTTAGTTAACTTTGGGCGACTGAAAGGTACACCGGCACCCTGCATGATTTTTCACGTAGCTTCTAGTCAAACAGAGTGTGCCCGTTTCTCCTTCGGGGGGTCATTAGAGACCCACAGAATAAGCGCCTGCCTCCAGGTACTGTGGAGATAACGCCCAGCTCATCTTATGACGAGTTAGCTTCAGATCCAGAATTTGTGTCTGTTTCAAGAACCCTAGATGGCCTCTTTCATCGCCCTGTACAGCTCTCACGCTTCTTCACTCTGTAAAATCTTAAGAAGCTGTGATCTTCCCACGGAGCCACCCGAGATTCAGCGCAGTAAGTACATTGAGTGCAAGGGTAACTCCATGAAACTCCCAGAGCTTTAGCTGGTGCAAGTCACAGTGGCTTCCACACCCTAAATGACAGGCCTGCCACTCTAGCTTAGCATAGCTCACATCTGCATATAACTCCAGTTCACTTGCCTCTGTCAGTTAAGCTTCCAAGAAAAAACATCCAGCGTTCAGAGCCGAACAGCTGATCATCCCCTGCTGCGGTGACTTTTGATTTAAATATAACGGAGTCTGCCTTGGCTAGGGCTTAACTGAATTGGAACTGTTCTTTTAATTGTTGATTCAGTCTTGCCTTACAGACCTGGCTGTCAGTCATCCCAACAGATTCTCTGTCTAGGTGTGCTCGTTCATCATGAGTTGTCATCCTCCGTGCACCACCAGCACTGGCCCTTGCTAGTTACGAGTGATGGTCTAAACATCGATCTCTGTGTGCAGGAAGTGTCAGATGGATGATTCGTGTGCCAGCTCCACAGTAGCATTTGGAGATCACCTCTGGGAGGCAGCTGTGCCACAGCAGGGGAGCAGAAGAGCAGATCTGCCTAATACCACCCCAGCTGGACAGAAGCAGTCACTGGTACATAAGTTCTGTATGAGGCTAGGTGGTCAGTTTGACCTTTCCTTGTCATCTATGTACTGCCTGAAATACCTTGGCTACCATATCCGTGTATGTTTGGAAGGAGTAGAGTATTACGTGGTAATGAACGTCATGCATTTGCCCGGAAAAATGTGCCTCCTTGATAGGCAGGGAACGCACATTCTCATTTTTAATTAACTCATTCAAATAGTCATTGATAGGAATTGGCGCTGTAGAGGGGTGATGGTAATGGCAGATAAAGAAAAAAGATAACAAAGCTAATGGGGAGAAAAGACCTCAAAGCAGATGGGAGCTGCCAAATGCTGGATTGTGTGTATAGGTCATTTCACTCAGAGCCACGATGTTAGAATGCTCACGGATGGTCGTGGTTGTTAGCTGCCCTACACTGAGGACCACGTGCCAGGCCCTCTGCTAGGCACTTGCCGTATGTCATCCTATTTCATTCTCACAGCTGAGTTAGGTACTGTTATCATTTTCACTTTACAGATTGAGGCTTAAATTAAGTAACTTCCCCAAACTTCCTGCGAGAGTGAGGGGCCTTAGTTCTCTTTGATTTCAAAGCCCGCATCTTTAGACAACCCTACAGTGTCTTGCTGTTTAACCGTGTGCCCTGTGCTTGGTAAGCAAGGAAGTAGTGATTCCAGCAGAGGTGTATCTGATTCCCATGTTGGATCCTTTCTGTTACATCACACGACCATCCCATTGGTGCTGGGTCAGCTTTGTTGTAACTGACACCAGAGCGTGATTTAAAGACAGCTCATGGACAAGTCTCTTGCTTGGTGTAATATAGCTTTAATCTGTCACTACTTCAATAGATGGCTTCTTTGCCTCAAGGCATACCCAGGAATGAGGCACAGTCTCTATTCCTGACAAGCCCAAGCATCCAATAAATGAAATGAATATGTAAATAACTATCTAAAACAGAGTGTGCTACCTCTAATAATAGAACATTAATAAAATAGGAGGGACATGATTATTTCTTTTGGCCAGAGTGGTCAACCAAGACCTTGCCGAATGTAATTCCCATAGAGGTTTTTTTGTTGTTTTTGGTTTTTTTTACATCTTTATTGGAGTATAATTGCTTTACGGTGGTGTGTTAGTTTCTGCTTTATAACAAAGTGAATCAGTTATACATATACATATGTTCCCATACCTCTTCCCTCTTGCGTCTCCCTCCCTCCCACCCTCCCTATCCCACCCCTCCAGGCGGTCACAAAGCACCAAGCTGATCTCCCTGTGCTATGTGGCTGCTTCCCACTAGCTATCTACCTTACGTTTGGTAGTGTATATATGTCCATGCCTCTCTCTCGCTTTGTCACAGCTTACCCTTCCCCCTCCCCATATCCCCAAGTCCATTCTCTAGCAGGTCTGTGTCTTTATTCCTGTCTTACCCCTAGATTCTTCTTGACATTTTTCTTTTTCTTAAATTCCATATATATGTGCTAGCATACGGTATTTGTCTTTCTCTTTCTGACTTACTTCACTCTGTATGACAGACTCTAGGTCCATCCACCTCATTACAAATAACTCAATTTCTCCCATAGAGGTTTTGAAGGATGAATAAGAGGTCACCATGGTAGAAAGTTACACAGAAAGCTCAGGTGCAGGATCAGCTTGATTAAAAGCAGGCAGGTATCAAACAGCATGGTTGACCAGGAAGTACAGTTAGTTTCATTTTGAGAGAGCCTAAAGGACACGGGGAAGAATCAGTGAAGTGAAGACTGATGGAAAGCCTTGTTGGCCATCTAAAAAACTTTGATTTTTTCTTCTTTTTTAAATTTTTAAAAAATTCTATTGAAATATAGTTGATTTACAATATTGTATTAGTTTCCAAAATGCAAAATGATTTAGTTATACATATATATGTGTATATATGTATATTCACTTTTTCCCATTCCTTTCCATTATAGTTTATTACAAGGTATTGAATATAGTTCCCTGTGCTGTAGAGTAAATCTTTGTTGTTTAGAAAAACTTGGCCTTTTTGCTCACAGATGATAGGGAGCCAGTGAAGGATTCGAATCAGAGAAGCGAGATGCCAGATTTATGTGTGTCTGTATTTTTCAACGTCCATATATATTTTAGTTCAAGGACCCAATAGTTAGGTGGCAACAAGGAAGCGTGTAGGAAGTTGTAAATGTGTGTGTCTCTGTGTCATCATGGGAAGTGACTTTCTGAAAATTCTTTATTTGTAAATGAGTAACTTCAAACTCGCAGAAAAGTCTCAAGAATGAGACCAAGATCGGTATCAGCTGGTGATGGCGGCGGCCGCAATGAAGGAGATCCAGATGGACAAGGGCGGCAGCGTGGTCGTGTACCAGGGCGACTATGGCTCTGCCTCGGTGCTGTCGGAGCGGGTGTCCATCTACCGCGAGTCCAAGCGCCTCATCCACTGCTGCACCGAGGAGGTGGTCATGGAGCTGATGCCACTCGTGGTCGGCATCCTCGAGCACCTGGACTCGGCGCTCAGCGAGAAGCAGAGGAGCGCGAGGCGGCGCTGGAGCCGCTGTGCGAGGACGAGCCTCTGCTCACCCCACAGTAGCCGGAGAAGGCGCCGCTCAAGCAGGCCGAGGAGAAGTTTATGGAGTGTGAAGATGCCTTGGAACAAGAGAAGGAAGAGCTACAAATCCAGGTGGAACACTGCGAGTTTCAGACCCCGCCAGCCGGAATTGAAGGCCAGAAACTCTGCAGATCAGATTTCCCGGCTGGAGGAGCTGGCGTCGGAGATGCAGGAGGAGTGCAACGCCCTGCACCAGCGGCGCACTGAGGTGATCCAGACCTACGGGGAGCACATCGGGAGGTCCGAGATGCGGCAGGTCGCGGGGAACAGCCAGACCGAGAGCACCCTGTCGGGGAGGAGGTAGAGCAGGAAGCCGGACGCCAGAGCCTGGTGCCCTCCCCCTAGAGGAGCCATGGTCCCCGGGCGTCAGGTTGGAGTGTGTGGCTTGAGTCGGGCTGTGTGGTGAGGACGGCGCCGAGCAGGTTGGGGGCTGGGATGGGCCTGCTGCGGGCCCGCAGGCCAACACGGAGACGCAGGGAAAACCGCGTCGTCCATCCCAATACCTGCAAGTTCCGTGTTTCTGAATTCGCCTACTCTGTAAATTTATTTGTAGCCTCAAAATCACCACTCACGGTCCAGGGGCTGGTCAGTGGGGACTGGATGGAACCCAGCTCCGGCCCCTGTCCTCTAAGACATGGTGAATACTTGTGGCGCCTCGTTTTCTGTTTTGTAAAATAAAGGAAACAGAATGTAGCAGGATGAGTGAGAAATGAAGATTCTAATCTGCGTGAGTTGCGTACGTACCTGTGTACATGTTTCTTCTATGATGAGCAAACGCCGTGTTTGCGGGAACTTTGTAGAATACAACCAGCTGGACTCGCGAGGATCGACTCTAGGCGGTGGGGAGGCCCGCACACCTCGGTGACCAGCAGACGCGCCCCGCCGTGCTGGTTTTATTCGGGGAGCAGAGAGAAGCCTGCAGAGGCCAGGTTTCTGCTCCATCTTCAGTCAGGAAAAAGCGCACCTCTGTACCCCGGGAGCAGACTGGCGGAGATCTTCTCCAGGGCGTCGCGTGGGAGGCCACGCCTCCATCAGACTGGAGGAGGGAGGAGGCGCCCGAGGCCGGAACCCCAGGGCCCAACGGATGGAGCTCGTTGTTCGTGCCTCTGCGGCTGCGGCCCCTTATTCCTGCCGCGAACACCCGAAGCCCCGGGTCTGGTCACGAAAAGGCTCTGTTTTCTCTGCACCTGTCTCCTTGGTGGGCGATGTCTGCAAACAAGGAGATTCAGGCCCTTCCATGCTGGGCATCCTCCGCTACTCACTGGGCCATGGTGGGCGGAGCTGTGGAGTCTTCCTTTGAAAACGGAAAGTGTAGTATGTCAGCGGAGGCCTAGCAGGGCCTAAGAAGGGCGGTCATCCAGGGGGACCACTGGCATGTTTTTAGACAGTGTCGCTGCTTCCAGTGGGGAGTAGGAGATACAGCCGTTGTGGATGCTTTCTTTCTGTAAATGCGTGCGCCCCAGGAAAGGGTATCAGGGGGTCCTTAGCCCCACCCCCCACCCCCGGCTCTGTGAGAATTAAGTGAGGGAATGTGGATCAAAGAGGGTGTTAAACTACAAAACCCTTGGCAGATATTGTTTCTGGGTCTGTTTTATCTGAAGGTAGGAAATACCCGTCTTCAGGCCACCGTTTCCCGACACACTATGAAAGCCTCCCTCCTGGCCCTCAGGAGTCACCGAGGGAATTTCCAAGGAACTGCACCGAACGCCAGCGTGGAATCGGGAGCTCCTCGTGTTGTTCTGGGGCTGCAGAGGCTGGCTGTTCGGGCATTACCTAGAGTTTGGGCTCCGGCCCAGATTCCCGCCCAGCCTTGTGTCCCCATGTGATCCTCTTCAGGGCGTCCCCGAGGCCGAGGTGTGCGTGGCTGTGTGTCCATCGTCCTGTGCCTTGGCAGTGAAGAGCCGCCTTCCTGTGTGCGTGTGTTGCAGGGAATGTGGCCAGCACAGCGCTTGTTTGGGAAGCGGAGAGGCAGGGCCGCGTCTGGGCTGCCTCCATCGCTCTGCCAGCTGGCTGGCGACGTTTAACCTCACAGTGGCGCCCAGAATCGCTTGCCCTGCGGTTACTGCCACAGCGTATGAGACTCTGGGCTTCTGCTGGCCCTGCTGCCGCCCCTGCCCCCCCAGCCTGGACACTGGGCTGTGATGGAGATGTTCCCAGGGCCCAGTTCCCAGGGCATGTCTGACTGCCCCGGCCCACTTCCGGGTGAACGGATGTGGGCGGCAGCCACGCCTCCCGTGTCCGGAGGGCATGGTGGTGGAAGGAGAGGGTGCAGATGTCCCACTGTGGCCTGTGCTGCTGCAGCAGGTGAAGGGGAGGCCCCGTGCTGCCCTTCTGGCCTGCTGTTCTCTGGGGTGTACCCTGCCTGCCACAGCTACGATCCTTTGGGCACAGACGTGTGTCTGCCTATCTCCTTAGTTCAGACTCTCCAGCTCCCCAAGGAGGCTCGTCCTTAGTGCTGGGGAGCCGCTGAGCCCACACAGGTGGAGTTTTCCTTCAGTCCTGGCTTGGTTTCGTGAATCTGTGTGTCTTTAGAATAAAACTGGTGGTGAGGGCTTCCCTGGTGACGCAGTGGTTAAGAATCCGCCTGCCAATGCAGGGGACAAGGGTTCGAGCCCTGGCCCAGGAAGATCCCACATGCTGCAGAGCGACTAAGCCCATGTGCCACAACTACTGAGCCTAAGCTCTAGAGCCCATGAGCCACAACTACTGAAGCCCGCGCACCTAAAGCCCGTGCTCCGCAACAAGAGAAGCCACTGCAATGAGGCCCGCGCACCGCAACGAAGAGTAGTTCCCGCTCGTCACAGCTAGAGAAAAGCCCGCGCACAGCAATGAAGACTCAACGCAGCCAAAAATAAATAAAATTTTAAAAAATGATAGACTGATTCATCAAGGAGTTACATGTGTTGGGTGGACATGACCTGGACTCTGAAGGATGTGGTGAATCCATGTAAGAAGAGCTGGCTAAAGAGAAAACCAGTGTGAGCAACAGGGTGAGTCAGGCAGACGGAAGTTCTGTTCCCAAAAGAGGTGGTCCTAGTCTACACTCTGCCTCTGCTTCTCAAGTGGCCCAAATTGCCTCACGTGAAAAAATAAAAAGCCACGTTGCACAGCTGTAGACCGCATTCATGGCCTTGAACCAGCGGGTCAAAAATGCATGCCATGGATGAATCACATGAGACCACCACCCTGCTGAGGAAGTCGTCTCCAAGTAGGAAGTCTGCTGAACTGTATCAGAACGCTGACAGAGATACAGTGGGGGCGTGGGGGGGGGGGACAACCTATTCTTGGAGCTTGTACCTCATTCTCCACCAGGGCAAACCCAAGATGGGCATGCTTACTCCACAGCTTCACTTGACGGGACTGTCAAGGGACTGTCACATGTTGAAGGTGGTAGACCTGGCTCCTAGACCCCTTTCTCTACCTCATAATTAGAAAAGCTAAATCCCTTGTTTTGTTTTGCTTTAATGACACCGTTACCTTTTCTACTTGAAAAGACAGGGGGCTGGAAAAAAGCAATCTTTGGGGGGGGCCCTTAAAATCCAAGGGAGGCATTATTTACTAAATCACATTATTTAAGAACATGGACCTTGGAATCATGAGTGAGGTAGAGTTCAATCCAAGCCCCTCCTTTTATTAGCTGTCTGATCTCGGGCTGATTCCGTAACATTTCTGAACTTCAGGGTCCTCATGGGCAAAATGGGATACTAATGTCTCATAGGGACGCTGTAAAGATTGATTCAAATGAGATCATGTGGTTATAACATTTACCTGAGTTCCTACCATGTAGCATAGTAAATGGTTATTTTTAATAGTAGTTGTGTCAGATAGATAATAAAATCCATTAACACTTCATTGCTTTATTTTTACTGTTTCTCCATAGTGTATGATCGGGGAACCAGATCTGCCTCTGTGATGTTCTCACATTGTTAATATGTTGTTGATGTGAGGTCGTGTTGAGGTTTACATCCACTCTTCTCTCTTCCTAAACCACGTGGTCCCGCTTCATTCCCACCCGGCTTAACCTGTTCTCATCCTATTTCCATCCAGGCTAATGCCTTCTTTCCAGGCGATCATGATCTCCCTCGGTTTTAAGGATGTAGAGACTGTGGGAGTCATGTGTTCTCAGTGACAAATTCATTTATTTTCAAAGTAAAACAATGCGGCATGTGAACAACTTGATTTTGTCATTGGAAGTGACCAGTCAAGGTGGGAGATCAGGATCAATTTGAGGAATGGATCTGAGCTCCAAGTGGTAGAGTCAGCAGAAAGGATAAAGTATCACCCTGCCTCTCGGATGGTAATTTCTTCTCACTGTCTCATCTGTGATGGCCAGCGTTGTGTTTGCCACAGCAGCTGTCAGACCAATCACAAACCAAGCCTGGGAAGCATTTGGTCAATACATCCCGTGCATCAAACTCGGAGTCATTTTTATGTTTGTTTGTTCCCCTTATTACTTTCTCTGGCTGAGTAAAATCTCTATTACTTTGGGGTCAGGAACAGAGAATGTGCTGTGAACACCCGAGGCGCACATTCTATTTTATTTTTATTCTTCTTTGTGATGACTTCATTATTCCCTTATGTGTGAGTTTTCCCCCAGATTGTTTTTCTCCCTTTTGCTTTCTTCAGTGCCCTCTTCTTTTGGCTTCCCCATTTATTTAGTCCAGCTGCATGGTAGTGAGCTGGTGCCATGGCTTGGCTTTCCTCCTTCAGAGCAGTCAGTGGCTCCCGGACTTCTGCATTTCACAGACCAATCAAATTAATCCCCTCCCCTCCCTGTAAGAGGATGGGCTAGCCGAGTGTTGCCAACTTTTTTGTTTTTTTCAAGGAAGGACATGAAGACATAAGAGCCATTTTCCATAACTATTATTTCATTCAGAAAAGGGCATTTAACAACAACATAAAATCACAGAATTATACATTTATTTTATTTTTTTTAATTGAAGTATAGTTGATTTACAATGTTGTGTTAGTTTCTGGTGTACAGCAAAGTGATTTAGATATACATATATATATATATATATATATACATATTCTTTTCTATTATGGTTTATTACAGGATATTGAATATAGTTCCCTGTGCTATGCAAGTAGGTCCATGTTTTTCTATTTTATATGTAGTAGCGTGTATCTGTTAATCCCAAACTCCTAATTTATCCCTCCCCCAACCCCTTTCCCCTTTGGTAACCTTAAATTGGTTTTCTATGTCTGTGAGTCTGTTTCTGTTTTGTAAATAAGTTCCTTTGTGTCATTCTTTTAGAGTCCTCATATAAGGGATATCATATGAGATTTGTCTTTCTCTGACTTACTTCACTTAGTAGGATCATTTCTAGGTCCATCCACGTTGCTGCAAGTGGCATTATTTCATTCAGAGTTATACATTTTAAATTAGCTTTATAATGAATTTTACTGTTTTCCTTTTTCCTCTACAAGACTGAAAGCAAAGTCACTGTAGTCCATGCATCTTGTGAATGAGGGATACAAGGCACCTGTCACCTTCCCTCGGACAACGCTGGTGGATTAGAGTTAAGAATAGTGCTCAAGGCTATCTATAGTGGAAGGAACAATCAAAGATCTCTTTAGTTCTTTAATCAGTTCCTCTGCGTTATTCTTATTTTCAGGAATACCTTTCTTCACATTTTGTCCACGTGTTTGCCATGAAATCAGTACTGCCCAAAAGAGAAATGAGCTTACATTTCCATTAGAAGCTACAGTCGTGAGTAAAGCATCAAACTTTGTGTAGAGATTTGCTAGAACATGGAGAAACAGCCAGACCTTATGTTGCCCACTAGCTCTCCATGAGCGAACAGGATGGGCCTTGAAAATTGCTATCATATATCATCCATTCACAGCATGCATGCACCAGTGATGATGGTTTTAGTTTTATATTTGATTTGTACCTTCCTGCACAAAAGCCCTGGGTTCTGGAATCAACAGCGAGGAATTCAAACCCTGCATCTGTCAATCACTGGCTGTGTGATCTTGGACGACTTCCTCCTCCGCTGATTTTCTCACTTATAAAAACAAAAGAGATGCTAATAATGCCCACTCCAGGTAGTCCTAAGATTTAAATGAAAGGAGGTAGTAAGAATGACTGGTACAATGCTTGGCACAAAGCCTTTGGGGATACAGAGATGCTCCCTTATCCTTTTTCATTGCAACCCCGTTTAAAAGGGAAAACCTAAATAGGGCATCTCAGAACCGTTCATGGTCTCTCTCTAAATTAACTAATTGCTGTGGCTCTTCCCTCTCCTCCATCAGCCACCTGTTTTGGGTCGTGTTCTATATATGTATTTGCCTACATACACCTCCTTGTTAATTTATTCTTTAAAATAGGGCCTTTTTCAATTACAGGGATATTAATTATTATCACCCTTAATTATTGTAATCTGCTACAGTCTTATTTTGAGTGTGCATGCGTGTGTGTGTGTGTGTGTGTGTGTGTTTTAACCCAGTAGTCTGTGAACTTCAGCAGCCTACGGTAGCTTTTTTTGTTTTTTTTTTTTTTTGCGGTACGCGGGCCTCTCACTGCTGTGGCCTCTCCCGTTGCGGAGCACAGGCTCCGGACGCGCAGGCTCAGCGGCCACGGCTCACGGGCCCAGCCGCTCCACGGCATGTGGGATCTTCCCGGACCGGGGCACGAACCCATGACCCCTGCATCGGCAGGCGGACTCTCAGCCACCAGGGAAGCCCTGTGGTAGCTTTTTATCTGCTTTCCAATAACACTGTTTCATTTCCAGCCCTCACAGGGCATTCCACGGTGATGAGCTATACAGCTGCTTTCTGACAAACATAAACCTCCTTTGATTTTTGAGTGTTCTGCAGAAGTTGGTACAGTATTCTAAAATATCTTTAAAACTCTATCACTTGAAAAAAATGTTAGAAATGTGCCTTATAGGTGCTCGTTTATCAAATGTTTAACACAGGGTCTGGTACTTAGATGGTCTCCCCTTGATGTTCCAGTGGATATCTACATAAACTGTTACGGTTTATTTACTACTATAGCTTTTAATAGAAATGTAGAATAATTTCTCTTCTGGGCAGTACCGAATTTCATTGCAAACCCATCAGCAAAATGTGAAATTCACATAAAATCCAAGTCGCAAGTATCGCCAAAGCTGGGAGAGTCGTTGCTGCCTATTGTAGATGGGCTAGTCTATTTACGGTTCTTGTACGCATACTGTAAGATATAATGTGGCAGGATTGCTATATTGTAATAAAACAATGTGGTGCTCCTGGAAGGAAAAAATGGGGTTGGTGAATTACAGCAGTCATTGTACCTTGTTCCCCGTTATTGACAATGTAGTATGATTATTAAATGCTTGCAGTGTGCGTTTTACACACTTCGTGATACGTCTAGGTTTTTATGTGTGCCTGGAATATCAATATTTGCTTTACTTTCAGGGAACATTAGTTACAAATACAATAAGCGTGTTTCATTTTTCATTGAGGACATACTGGCTTCAGTTTTCAAGGCGGAGTGTGCAATCGATGCCGATGATTATTGATCTAGAAACTCTGTCGAAAGTAAGCAAGACTGGTTTGGTGATAAGCAAACACAGATGCCGTTGCTGCTTGCTGAGATGCATGAAAGTGGAGTGAGTAGCAGTAAACAAGAGTTTAATTAAATTGCTCCTTGGCCGATAGTGGGACTATTTCTCGGCTTTGGTTTAGAACCCACGGGTTCTCTTTTTCCTTTTGTTGTATGTCTGGCCTTCTCATCAATACTAATGGGAACGGTATGCAGTAAGGGGGCAGCTGACCCCATGTCCCACAGTGTCTGTAAAATACCGCACGGATTTTTCCCCCTTGGGCTACTCAGATTGTTTTTAAATGCAAAAAAAAGAATTAAATCTCAATGTATAAGAAAATCTCAAGTTATAAATTCTGTGCGGTACTCTCAGGGTATCTTATAAATGCTAAAATAATAATCATAATATCTTAGAAACTCATAAAAGATCCATATGCGTTTTGTATAGGACTTTGTTTCAGATTGTCATTATAACCAAAAGATTAAAATATAGCCTCCCCTTGGAATTTAACTCTGATGAGCTATATGCATAGACGTGATGATGGTGCTCGGTCAACCATGCTCCTAGGCTAGAAATGAATGAAAATGATTAATTCGATTCTGTAAGGTATTGCATTGATAGCAGGGCACACGTAGCCTTCAGCACATTTGGGTTCAAAGCCATATGAAAGATTACGAGTGCTTGAAAATGATTAAAGCAGAGCTAGCAAGGTATGATTTCCACTTGCTGTGTTGCTATTACTTTCCCTAGAGCACAGACTGGGAATATGTATCATCCAGGCAGCCTCAGTGCTCTAGCAAAAGGGACGTTTCATTATTTCTCTGTACTAGTTCAAACATATTTTGGATAATACTATCAAGCAAACCTGTGTGTCCGTGTAGGGACCAAATCTGCTTATGAAACTGCTTTGCTAGTTTGTAATTGCTTATGTTTTCTGCCAGACATTGCATTTGTTGGTATTGGAGGTTATTTCACTTAGTAAAACTCTAGACTGGCTCTGACCACGTTGCAGAACACTTAGTACTCATAACCTAGTATGCGCTAACTCTGCTAGTCTGTAGAGACCGATGCCTGTCTCCTACCGACCCCTCAGCACCCCTCTACTAAGAAATGGTTAAAGAGTTGATAGTTTCGTTCATCTTTCCAAATTAAACACAGATGTCAACAAAATGTGTTCAGGGATTTTTCTTTTTTTATTGAAGTATAGTTGATTTACAATGTTGTGTTAGTTTCAGGTGTACAGCAAAGTGATTCGGTTATACATATACCCATTATTTTTCAGATTATTTTCCCTCATAGGTTTGTAACAAAATATTAAGTAGAGTTCCCTGTGCTATATGGTAGGTCCTTGATGATTATTTATTTTATATATAGTAGTGCATATATGTTAATCCCAAACTCCTAATTTATCCTTCCCCTTATTCAAGGATTTTTTTTTTTTTGGCCCCGCTGAGCGGCTTGTGGGATCTTAGTTCCTCAACCAAGGGTTGAACCCGGGCCCATGGCAGTGAAAGTGCTGAGTCCTAATCACTGGACCACCAGGGAATTTCCCCAGGGATTTTTAAATATAAAACAGAAACAAGTGAAAAAAAGCTTTTCATAGAGTCCATCATATTAGCCTCTTCCCCAATTTTTCTTATCAGTTTTGTACACACCCCCGGAATAAAACCCGGTAACCTTTAAGATAGAGTTCTAAACATTAACGTTCAGACATAATCACCTGGTTTAATTAATCTAGTAATTTCTGCCCTAATTTGTTTGATTCATCTTGTGAAGACAGAGGAGCTGGGGGCGGGCGTTGGGGGGAGACGCTTAGTACATTCAGGGCACCTTTATTATACTGATTTGTCACCATTCCCTTCATAGCAAAGCATGCAGTCTTTTCCCCTGGTGAATAATTTATAGTCTGTGGGTCTTCTGTCTGAGAATGCCGCCGTCTTTACTTAGCAAAATCTAGCCCTCCTGTTTCTGTGGGAAGTAACCCAGGATTTTCAAGTAGTCATCATGGCAGAAAATTCCAAATGCCATTGCCATTCTCCAGTTGATAGCACTTTATTTAAAAAAAAAAAAAAAAAAAGGCTCTCTTTTTGTACTTACTGCACTGTCTTTTTTTGTTGTGGTTGGAAGAAAGGTGTGAGTCTGGTGTCTAGGTGACAGGCAATACTGCATTTAATAGACTTTAAGATGCCATCAAGTGTAAGAAGAGCAATTACTTTGTATACCACTGAAAGCCAGTGTTTAATTTTAAGATGTTATCAACTATAAACACAACCAGATTTCCAAGATGTCAGTGTGCAAAGTGTGCTTGTATATTTTAGAATCAGAGAAATATTTCTGTCCTCCTTTCTTTGCTTTTCCTTGGTATTATATTTTAGAAACTTTCCAACGCACAAACGATTGTCTTTTAAAAAGATACTCTGAACTTAATGTTTTCAGAAATGGATTACGTATTAAATGACTGTGTCCTACATAACCCTAGAGTGATAGGTTTTATAGGTTCAAACAGAAGTTAAGTTTTTGAAGGGGATAAAGAACAAGCTTGTTATCAGAAGCGCTATGAGGAGCTGGCTTAATGCTGTGTTACAGTATGGGACTCACTCTTGATGATATAATAATTAGAGATTTCCCACAGGGTGGCCCCTTCTAGAAAATATCTGTATACATCATAGAATTAGCGATTGTTAAATCTGGATAGGATCATAATGATTAGCCAGACTTGTACAACCCCTTGTTTATACAGATGAGGAAATCAACCTCAGAACGCCAACACAGCCAAATTCCAGGCTGGTGCTCCATCACTGCTGTGGACATTCTTGTGGATTTCTTTGGTGCAGAAATGGGGAGCAGACCCAGGGTACAGTTGACATCCAAAGCTTCTATCCTCTTGCCTTTTGTATTTGCCATTTTTCTCCCAAACTGCCAGTGCTGCTTCAATAGCAAACCTATATTTTCCCCTAAATAATGGTGGCAATGTTTTCTGTTGTTTTAAATCGAAGAGTGAAAAGCTACCTAAATATGGGCACTTTTTCAATCACTCGGTCATCTCATAATTAGCAAGGGCTATGTTTTAGTTTCACGAAAGTGCGTACAAATTTTAAGCACACGGCTGTAACTTCTGTGCTGTAATGTGTTGTCTGTTTATCAGTCTTAAGTTCCCCTCTGAGTCATAAAAGTGTTGAGATCATTATAAATGAGGTCATCTGTATGATGCCTAGACCCAGAATTATTTTAATTTGGGGGTAGCCATAAGATTTTGGTTTTCCCAGCTTTTTTGATTTCCCTTTCTTATTGAATTATTTGAACTCTTTCTTACCTGGCCACCTGTTTTTTTAATACCTTGAAAATAAGAAATATGTAATATAGTTACATGTGCAAAAGGCTTTAATTTTGTCTTTTATTTTCTGGATTTAAGTCGATGAATCCAATGAAGTAAATGTAATGAGTTGCTTCCCTGACAGCAGAACTCTGGACCTTTTATACTGGACTTTATCTACTTATAGGAAAGGTTGTTATGATATTGGAATTCGTGGTAAAGCTATTTCAGCGACTTGGAGCATCTACAAACACTCTTGCATTCACTGATCTGTACTCCCCCCCCCCCGCCCCCGCTTGCAATTACTTTGTATGATCAGTATATGATCAGGGATTAATAGGCCCTCATTTGAATTCTGAGCAGTCCTGATCTCAGAAAATAAGGCTAGCATTAGGGATAGTTTACTATTCCTCTGACACTGGCTGAGTCATCCAGCCTGGTTATACCAGGAGCAGAGAAAAAGCCAAAGCTAAGTCTTACTAGCCCTGAAGAAGCAACAGAGTCCTCTGTTTCTGTGTCATCAAGCCAGAAATATTGTGGCAGTTAAGTGTGTTGAGAATGGTCTGGCTCTCCCTAGGGACTGCCTTGCAAACTCTTGTCTTGTAGAATTTCCCAGGATTTTCTCTAGAATTTTAGGACTGTACCTTCTGATCCAATTTCACTTTCATCTAGTGATTCTTAGAGAGGGAAAAAAAAGGCTAGTTAAATCTTCCCCATCTAATTCTGTTAACTGGTTTAAAGTGCTACCAAAGATACGATTAAATCAGAGCCAGAATAGTTTACAAGGGAGAAAAAAATCTGCCAGAATGTTGCCAACTTCATCCCTACTGTAAGCCAGGCTTCTCCCAAGGGCATAATTTTGGGTCTCAAGGATTCAAGATAGCACCTGGATATCTCTGCTCAGCGATCCTCATTTGTGAATGACAACAGTTTCTCTGGATGGTGGGTCTCTGATCTCTGCTTTGTGAAAAGGCAGACGATTTGATCTGGAAGGAAGGAGCCTCGGAAACCATTTGACCTGGCTGCCTCACTTTAGGGACGGTGAAATGAGATCCAGAGACGCCTGCTGCTTTACTCAACGTCACACAGCTAGTCGGTGTTACGGCAGCCACTTCACACGCCTCTCCTGGCTCTCGGTCAAGTCTTCGATCACCTGCACCACTCGCGGCTGGATGGCTCCACTCTACACTGTTGGACAGTTGTTGACCCAGTGGCCTCAGATCATTAGGTGTTCAGACTCGTTCGACTTTGTCACCCCAGCACGTGTACGGACCAGGGGAATTCAAGTCTACGGAAGCAGAAAAGTGCTCAGGCTGTTCACTTCCGTGACCAGTAGTCTGAACAGGGCAGATGAAGAGGAACTTCCTCTGATTTTGCTTAATTCTCTTAGTGTCTTCACCTGTAGCATGAGGATATTGACGACGATCACCCTTAGGCCTGACCTTATATGATTATGTGCAGGGATTATGTGTAGTTGCGATAGAGCTTTGGGATCCATGGTCCCTCACTCTTGTACTTTCTTCAGAGGGTGTTTCAACACGGCTAACTTATTTTCCTATGTAATATGATTTTATATTAGCCAGAAAAAGAATTCCTCTGCATCATTTATCCAGTCCTCTAAGGACAAGATGAATTCCTAACTGGGGTCCGTGTAGGCATCTGCACGTGTCTGGCATCACCCACTATTCCGCCAGGCTCATCATCAAAGCCTTGCTTCCCAGACTCAAGCACAGAAATCAGTTGCATTGCCACAGAGCAATCAGGGCCTCTTTGCACTTAAAACCAAGACCCAGCTGAAACCGGATGATTGATATCTGCATATGTGAGATGCAACCAGTGGCAAATCTATAAACCTGCCCTGGATCTGTGTTCATAGTGGACAGAAAAGTTTTCTGTTTTTCTCTTATTTGGGGTGAGCTTCAGTCTCTTTTCCACTCATGCTTTCTTCTCAGTATGTGATTGAAGAAAGCCTACATTATTTGGGAAACAAACCTCTTTAACATGGCATTGATTCCCTCCAAAACTTGGAGCTGAAAGATCAGCTACTTTTATTTTGTTTGTTATATGGAATGACATAGACCTAGAAATAGGTTCTTTTTTTTTTTTTTTTTTTTTTTTTTGGTACGCAGGCCTCTCACTGTTGTGGCCTCTCCCGCTGCGGAGCACAGACTACAGACGTGCAGGCTCAGCGGCCATGGCTTATGGGCCCAGCCGCTCTGCGGCATGTGGGATCCTCCCGGACCGGGGCACGAACCCGTGTCCCCTGCATCAGCAGGTGGACTCTCAACCACTGCGCCACCAAGAAAGCCCCTAGAAATGGGCTCTTTGTGACCTCAGTGGTTATGAAGGCTGAAGAAGGGGGCCTTCGATCCCTGAAGGCTGAGTGTTATTTGACTTCACATCCACTGGTGGTCCTCATTCTGTCCAGGTCACCTTTATCCAAGGAAATACGAGGACCTGCCACCAGCCACGGCCTCCTCCCTGTGCTGCTATGGCTGCCACATTCAGAGGTAGGAGGGGACATGGAATTCTTCTCTGAAGATCACATCCCTGCTCCTCTTTCACTGCAGTCCTGTCCACTGCAGGACGGTGCACAAGGAGGTCAGCGCAAAGTCACACCTCACCTTTATGCTGGTGTCCTCAGACTCACTGTGGGCATTCTGCCCCTCCCAGCTGTTAGCCACCTTCAGGCCAGAAAGGCTCAGATGAATCTAGGCTGCTGCCTCCTCTCCCGCCACATGTGTGAGGTCTCGCCTGCTCCAGGAACCCTCCTAGTTCTTTGATCTGGCTTCTTGTCAAGATTCTACCTTCCACATGATCGTTCTTGTGGATTCCTACCCGTGGGCAAGTGACCCTGCCTCGTGCCTAACCCAGGCTCTGTGACACTACATTCCTGCCTGCACTCACTGATTGTGGTTCTTTTCGAGCCCCTTTCCTAGTCCAAAACTAGCCCTTGACGTCCCACATCTCGGCAAACTGCCTGTCGATGGATTCTCACCTCCTTTGTTTGGACTCTAGCTTTAAAAAAAATTTTTTTTATACAATTTTTTTTTTTTTAAAGAAGATGTTGGGGGTAGGAGTTTATTAATTAATTAATTTTTGCTGTGTTGGGTCTTCGTTTCTGTGCGAGGGCTTTCTCTAGTTGTGGCAAACGGGGGCCACTCTTCATCGCGGTGCACGGGCCTCTCACTATGGCGGGCTCTCCCGTTTTGCGGAGCACAGGCTCCAGACGCGCAGGCTCAGCGGCCATGGCTCACCAGCCCAGCCGCTCCGCGGCATGTGGGATCTTCCCGGGGCACGAACCCGTGGCCCCTGCATCGGCAGGCGGATTCTCAACCACTGCACCACCAGAGAAGCCCCTAGTTTCATACAATTTTTAAAGGTTACTTTCCATTTATAGTTATTACAGAATATTGGCTCTATTCCCCGTGTTGTACAATACATCCTTGAGCCTGTCTTACCCCCAGTAGTTTGTACCTCCCACTCCGCCACCCCTGCGCTGCTCCCCCACCACTGGCAACCACTAGTTTGTTCTCTGCGAGTCTGCTTCTTGTTATAGTCACTAGTTTGTTGTATTTTTTAGATTCCACATATAAGTGATATCATACAGTATTTGTCTTTCTCAGACTTATTTCACTTACCTAATGCCCACCAAGTCCATCCATGTTGCTGCAAATAGCAAAATTTCATTCTGTTTTACGGCCGAGCGGTACTCCATGATGTGTGTGTGTGTGTGTGTGTCTGTGTATCTCACATCCTCTTTATCCATTCATCTGTTGTTAAGCGCTTAGGTTACTTCCATATCTTGGCTATTGTAAACGATGCTGCTGTGAACACAGGGGTGCATGTATCTTTTCGAATTAGTGGTTTTGTTTTTCTTTTGTTTTTTTGGATATATACCCAGGGGTGGAATTGCTGGGTCATATGGTAGTTTCCAAGTAGGAAACTACTTTTAGTTTTGTGAGAAACCTCTATACTGCTTTCCACGGTGGCTGCACCAGTAGACTCTAGCTTTAATAATCGGCTCCCTCCTTACAGAAGAGAAGTTGGTTCTCAGGTGCCAACTTGCAGTTCGGATAGTCTGGGTCCCAGTTAATTCCCACGGAGTCTGGGGTCTCCTGTGCAGGGTTCTCCACCTCCCTCCAGTAGTACCGTTGACAGTAGAGCCTGCAGCCATGCCGCCTGCCGTATTCCTTGGCATTCTCTGCTCCCCTGGGGACATGACTCAGTGTGCAAAACGTTGGGATCCCAACTCCCCAGTGTTCAGGTAGACCAGTTGTCTATCTTTACATGCTTGTTAACTTGCTGCCCGGTTCAAAATCTAAATATTCCCTTGTTGGTGGTTGCCCGTGTCCCACCTTTTTCTGATTTACAAAGACTTTTTTAGACCACGGTCAGTAATTTTAGGTGCACATACCCCTTCTAGTCCAATACTAAGCATTTATTTTATGCTTTTTTGTTCCCTGAGATGAAGAATTATTTTCTGTTTCGATCCCAGGTACAGCCTTTAAAATATCTGGTCAGAATGGCTAGGCCTACATTTTCTGGTGTCCAGTACACGCTTCCAGGCACACGGAGGCCCAGAGCAGTGAGTGCAGGCAGGAATGTAGTGTCACAGAGCCTGGGTTGGGCACGAGGCAGGGTCACTTGCCCACGGGTAGGAATCCACAAGAACGATCATGTGGAAGGTAGAATCTTGACAAGAAGCCAGATCAAAGCCCGGTGGTTGGTCCAAACCAGTCACCCATTGGAATGTACAGAGAAGAACACAGGCTTTGTAGTTCAAACAAACAAAACCCTGGCACTTCATTTTAACTGTACCACTCATTGACCTATGTGATCTTAAGATTTCTGAATCTCAGTCCAGATAACATCTATCTCCTTATGTTGTTGTTAAAATTTTAAATCAGGATTATTTGGAAAATGGTTTATAAACTCATAAGTGAGACTAAAACAAAAAACTAAACAACATTCACCATTTTGTTTGTGTTGTGCTCTTAAGCATTTTTCCAGAATCACAGAGAATTTCCATTCAATCAAGACCTGTGTACACGGTGCTCATTTTCCCCAAGAAGCAAGAAGCCTGCATATTTTTACTTCAGTGTTAAACTGTAAACTAAACTAGGCAACACACAAAGGAGTAGCAAAGGTTACAGAACAGAGACACTGCAATACACATCCTTACTAATGGGATCGCTAAAATGAGAATGATTTCCATCCCAAGGTCCTCTGGCACTGACTAGAGAGCTCCTGGTAGAGCTGTGTGAATTCATTTCCTGGGCCTTGGGTGACCTAAATGGATCTATTTGAGAGAATTTAGAGCATTAGAAGTATACTGAGTTCCAGGGTACAGAGAGACAAGTTATTTAGTTTTGAAAGGTTACACTTTACGATGCAGGGAAAAAACAGATGACGTGACAGCGTACATTGATTTCAAAGTGCCTTTTGTGCAATTATAAGGTAAATAAAGAAACAATTCTTATGGGTTATTTTTTTTCCCTCTCTGGATTTTTCTACAGAGTTACACAAAACACGTACAGACTTCTTAGAAGAGTCCACTAGCGTTTTATTTTTTTTCCCTACTGTCCTTGGGCACCATAATGTACATCCCACTGTGGGGAGTATTTACCTCCTCATTCCCTTCTTACTCCGGACTCTCCCGACCTCAGTCCCAGGGTGTATTTGCACCCAGGTGTGTCCTTTGGGTTCCAGCGATGCAGCTATAGAGTGATACCTCCGTTGCTATCACCCACCACATCCACACACAAAAAAATACTTTGACTTTGAAAGTGATGCACATTTTATCCTAACGCATTAAGTGTGTGGCTTCCACTTTACCTGTCACTCATCTAGGGTCTACTCACCTACCCAGGAGACTAGCTCTAGCTCTGAGGTAGTTCAGCTCTTAATAAGAAGTCAAGCAGAAGTTATAATAACTCATTGCCTTGGCTGCTTGGAAAACACGATAATGCTCCTTAGTTGTAAGAAATCATTTTAACAACACTGACTGTCGGCAGTTTATTGATGAAGGCTACGTGAAAACTGCAATGAATAGCACGTGATGCATGTAGTAGAGGGTTCTTCTGTGTGGCATTTATCTATTTGTAATTTATACCCTGCTTACATTCACAAAAGGATTTGAGCTGGCTGATAATAAAAGACGCATATACAGTAAGACTGTTATGTATGTAAAAATGGGAGATCGAGAATCATATGGAAAGAGAGAGGAAAAGAGTTACGCTTGTAGTGTTTCCCTCCTCATCAAGGCGATAGACGTAGGTTATGGTCTTAGGTTCCCTCTCTCAGACTCACTGAGATGCCCTGAAGAGGAGACATGCAATTCATTCCTCACGGAAATAAACCCAGTGAAATTATATGGTGGGCACGGGGGAGGAAATTATATTTAGAAAGAAGAGAGTAGAAGTCTCTCTCTTTCTTTCTTTCTTTTTGTCGTTTATATGGTATTACTGGTCTGTTAATGGGAAGGGGTCACGAGCTTTCTCAAAGCCGGCTTAGTGGGAGTGTCAGAAAGAAAGCGTGGGTTAAATTGCTCAGATTAAGAAACTTCTCATACAGATTTAAGGGGTTCGATTGAAGCTAATTATACCTCCATGACATTTTATTTACCACTGCATAAGAAATCATCCATTTCCTTCCTCCCCGAACCAGTGCTATTCTACACAACTGACGAATTAATTTGAGAACCAATGCTTCATCTGAGACAGGGTGATGAAGGATATATAGGAATCAGTTAGGTGGCAGATGTCCAAACAATGCCTGATTAGATGAAATGTGTTTTCCTTCAAATGTATTAGCATAAAGTGTCGTATAGCCTCAGAAGTCAAAAGCATCCAGGTAGTTATAAGAGCTAATGAGTGACAGAATTTTTCCAGGGTCCCTCCATTATAAGCATGAATGATTGCTTAGTGTGGGATGAACAACCAGATTAATTTTTTTATTTATTTTTTTAAACAGCAGGTTCTTATTAGTTATCCATTTTATACATATTAGTGTATATATGTATGTCCCAATTCATCACACCACCCCTCCCCCACCACTTTCCCCCCGTGGTGTCCATACGTTTGTTCTCTACATCTGTATCTCTATTTCTGCCCTGCAAACCGGTTTATCTGTACCATTTTTCTAGGGTCCACATATATGCGTTAATATACGATATTCGTTTTTCTGACTTACTTCACTCTGTATGACAGTCTCTAGATCCATCCACGTCTCTACAAATGACCCAATTTCATTCCGTTTTATGGCTGAGTAGTATAACAATGTATATATGTACCACATCTTCTTTATCCATTCGTCTGTCGATGAGCATTTAGTTGCTTCATGACCTGCCTATTGTAAATAGTGCTGCAGTGAACATTGGGGTGCGTGTGTCTTTTTGAATTATGGTTTTCTCTGGGTATATGCCCAGTAGTGGGACTGCTGGGTCATATGGTAGTACTGTTTTTAGTTTTTTAAGGAATTTCCGTAGTGTTCTCCATAGCAGTTGTATCAATTTACATTCCCACCAACAGTGCAAGAGGGTTCCCCTTTCTCCACACCCTCTCCAGCATTTATTGTTTGTAGATTTTCTGATGATGCCCATTCTAACTGGTGTGAGGTGATACCTCATTGTAGTTTTGATTTGCATTTCTCTAATAATTAGTGATGTTGAGCAGTTTTCATGTGCTTCTTGGCCATCGGTATGTCTTCTTTGGAGAAATGTCTATTTAGGTCTTCCACCCATTTGTGGATTAGGTTGTTTGTTTTTTTAGTATTGAGCTGCATGAGTGGTTTATATATTTCGGAGATCAATCCTTTGTCCATTGATTCGTTTGCAAATATTTTCTCCCTTTCTGAGGGTTGTCTTTTCATCTTGTTTGTAGTTTGCTTTGCAATAGGTTTTAAGTTTCATTAGGTCCCATTTGTTTATTTTCGTTTTTATTTCCATTACTCTAGGAGGTGGATCAAAAAAGGTCTTGCTGTGATTTATGTCAAAGAGTGTTCTTCCTATGTTTTCCTCTAAGAGTTGTATAGTGTCCGGTATTACCTTTAGGTCTGTAATCCATTTTGAGTTTATTTTTGTGTGTGGTGTTAGGGAGTGTTCTAATTTCATTCTTTCACATGTAGCTGTCCCGTTTTCCCAGCACCACTTATTGAAGAGACGGTCTTTTCTCCATTGTATATCCTTGCCTCCTTTGTCATAGATTAGCTGACCATAGATGCGTGGGTTTATCTCTGAGCTTTCTTATCCTGTTCCATTGATCTGTATTTCTGTTTTTGTGCCAGTACCATATTGTCTTGATCACTGTAGCTTTTTAGTATAGTCTGAAGTCAGGGAGACTAATTCCTCCAGCTCCGTTTTTTTCCCCTCAAGACCACTTTTGCTATTTGGGGTCTTTTGTGTCTCCATACAAGTTCTAAGATTTTTTTGTTCTAGTTCTGTAAAAAATGCCATTGGTAATTTGATAGGGATTGCATTGAATCTGTAGATTGCTTTGGGTAGTATAGTCATTTTCACAGTATTGATTCTTCCAATCCAAGAACATGGTGTATCTCTCCATCTGTTTGTATCATCTTTAATTTCTTTCAGCAGTGTCTTATAGTTTTCTACATACAAGTCTTTTGTCTCCCTAGGTAGGTTTATTCCTAGGTATTTTATACTTTTTGTTGCAATGGTAAATGGGAGTGTTTCCTTAATTTCTCTTTCAGAGTTTTCATCCTTAGTGTATAGGAATGCAGGAGAATTCTGTGCATTAATTTTGTATCCTGCAACTTGACCGAATTCATTGATTAGCTCTAGTGGTTTTCTGGTGGCATCTTTAGGAGTCTCTATGTATAGTATCATGTCATCTGCAAACAGTGACAGTTTTACTTCTTTTCCAACTTGGATTCCTTTTATTTCTTTTTCTTCTCTGATTGCCGTGGCTAGGACTTCCAAAATAACATCGAATAATAGTGGTGAAAATGGACATCTTTGTCTTGTTCCTGATATTAGAAGAAATGCTTTCTATTTTTCACCATTGAGAATGATGTTGGCTGTGGGTTTGTTATATATGGCCTTTATTATGTTGAGATAGGTCCCTCTATGGCCACTTTCTGGAGAGTTTTTATCATAAATGGGTGTTGAATTTTGTCAAAAGCTTTTTCTGCACCTATGTAGATGATCACATAGTTCTTATTCTTCAATTTGTTAATATGGTGTATCACTGATTGATTTGCGTATATTGAAGAATCCTTGCATCCCTGGGATAAATCCCACTTGATCATGGTGTATTATCCTTTTAATGTGTTGTTGGATTCTGTTTCCTAGTATTTTGTTGAGGATTTTTGCATCTATATTCATCAGTGATACTGTTCTGTAATTTTATTTTCTTTTGCGGTATCTTTGTCTGGTTTTGGTGTCAGGGTGATGGTGGCCTTATAGAATGAGTTAGGGAGTGTTCCTTCCTCTGCAATTTTTTGGAAGAGTTTGAGAAGGATGGGTATTAGCTCTTCTCAAAAATTTTGATAGAATTCACCTGTGAAGCCATCTGGTCCCGGACTTTTGTTTGTTGGAAGATTTTTAATCACAGTTTCAATTTCATGACTTGTGACTGGTCTGTTGATATTTTCTATTTCTTCGTGGTACAGTCTTGGAAGGTTATACCTTTCTAAGAATTTGTCCATTTCTTTCAGGTTGTCCATTTTATTGGCATAGAATTGCTTGTAGTAGTCTCTTAGGATGCTTTGTATTTCTGTGGGGTCTGTTGCAACTTCTTTTTCATTTCTAATCTTATTGATTTGAGTCCTCTCCCTCTTTTTCTTGATGCGTCTGGCTAATGGTTTACAATTTTGTTTATCTTTTCAAAGAGCCAGCTTTTTAGTTTTATTGATCTTTGCTATTGTTTTCTTTGTTTCTGTTTCATTTATTTCTGCTCTGCTCTTTATGTTTCCTTTCCTTCTCCTAACTTTGTGGTTTTCTTGTTCTTCTTTCTCTAGTTTCTTTAGGTGTAAGGTTAGGTTGTTTATTTGAGTTGTTTGTTGTTTCTTGAGGTAGGATTGTATTGCTCTAAACTTCCCTCTTAGAACTGCTTTTGCTGCATCCCATAGGTTTTGAATCATCGTGTTTTCATTGTCATTTGTCTTTAGGTATTTTTTGATTTCCTCTTTGATTTCCTCAGTGATCTCTTGGTTATTTAGTAACATATTGTTTAGCCTCCATGTGTTTGTGTTTTTTACGGGTTTTTTTTTTTCCCTGTAATTGATTTCTAATCATATAGCATTGTGGTCAGAAAAGATGGTTGATATGATTTCAATTTTCTTAAATTTACTGAGGCTTGATTTGCGGCCCAAGAGGTGATCTGTCCTGGAGAGTATTCCATGTGCACTTGAGAAGAAAGTGTAATCTGCTGTTTTTGGATGGAATATCCTTTAAATATATCAATTAAATCTACCTGGTCTATTGTGACATTTAAAGCTTGTGTTTCCTTATTAATACTCTGTTTGGATGCTCTGTCCATTGGTGTAAGTGAGGTGTTAAATTCCCCCAATATTATTGTGTTACTGTCGATTTCCTCTTTTATAGCTGTTAGCATTTGCCATATGTATTGAGGTGCTTCTATGTTGTATGCATATATATTTATAATTCTTATATCTTCTTCTTGGATTGATCCCTTGATCATTATATAGTGTCCTTCCTTGTCTCTTGTAACAATCTTTATTTTAAAATCTATTTTATCTGATACGAGTATTTCTACTCCAGCTTTCTTTTGATTTCCATTTGCATGGAACACCTTTTTTCCATCCCCTCACTTTCAATCTGTATGTGTCCCTAGGTCTGAAGTGGGTCTCTTGTAGACAGCAAATATATGGGCCTTGTTTTTGTATCCATTCAGCAAGCCTGTGTCTTTTGGTTGGAGCATTTAATCCATTCATGTTTAAGGTAATTATTGATATGTATGTTCCTATTACTATTTTCTTAATTGTTTGGGGTTTGTTTTTGTAAGTCCTCTTCTTCTCTTGTGTTTCCCACTTAGAAGAGTTCCTTTAGCATTTGTTGTAGAGCTGGTTTCGTGGTGCTGAATTCTCTTAGCTTTTGCTTGTCTGTAAAGCTTTTGATTTCTCCATCGAATCTGAATGAGGTCCTTGCCGAGTAGAGTAATTTGGTTGTAGGTTTCTCCCTTTCATCACTTTAAATATGTCCTGCCACTCCCTTCTGGCTTGTAGAGTTTCTGCTGAGAAATCAGCTGTTAACCTTATGGGAGTTCCCTTGTATGTTTTTTGTTGTTTTTCCCTTGCTGCTTTCAGTAATTTTTCTTTGTCTTTAATTTTTGCCAGTTTGGATACTATGTGTCTCGGTGTGTTTCTCCTTGCCTTTATCCTGTATGGGGCACTCTGCACTTCCTGGACTTGGGTGGCTACTTCCTTTCCCATGTTAGGGAAGTTTTCGACTATAATCTCCTCAAATATTTTCTCGAGTCTTTTCTCTCTCTCCTCTCCTTCTGGGACCCCTATAATGCAAATGTTGTTGTGTTTAATGTTGTCCCAGAGGTCTCTTAGACTGTCTTCATTCCTTTTCATTCCTTTTTCTTTATTCTGTTCTGCAGCAGTGAATTCTACCGTTCTCTCTTCCAGGTCACTTGTCCATTCTTCTTCTGGAATACTGCCTATATCCACTTCATTTAGTCGTTTTTCTGGTGTTTTATCTTGTTCCTTCATCTGGTACATAGCCCTCTGCCTTTTCATCTTGTCTTTCTGTAAATGTGGTTTTTGTTCCACAGGCTGCAGGATTGTAGTTCTTCTTGCTTCTGCTCGAAGACAGTAGAAATCTTGGATGATCTTATTTTTGACTGAGAAAGAGGTGTATAGCAGGAAGACCACAGAATAAGCAAAACTATGTAGTGATTAGATTTTTCCTAGTCATTTAGAGTTCTGATTACCTACTGCCCAATTCTATATTACACTTGCCTGGCTTTATGCAGGAGCTATTGATCTACACTTATTTGTGTAAATCGATTTCGGGGGTGGAGGGCATGGAAAGCAGGGTGTAAAAATAGGTTTCATACCTACAATACAACAAACACATGAAAGAATGCTCAATATCATTAATCATTAGAGAAATGCAAATCAAAACTACAATGAGATATCATCTCACACCGGTCAGAATGGCCATCATAAAAAAAAACTGCAAACAATAAATGCTGGAGAGGGTGTGGAGAAGAGGGAACCCTCTTGCACTGTTGGTGGGAATGTAAATTGATACAGCCACTATGGAGAACAGTATGGAGGTTCCTTAAAAAACTACAAATAGAACTACCATACAACCCAGCAATCCCACTACTGGGCATATACCCTGAGAAAACCATAATTCAAAGAGTCATGTACCACAGTGTTCGCTGCAGCTCAATTTACAATAGCCAGGACATGGAAGCAACCTAAGTGTCCATCAACAGATGAATGGATCAAGAAGATGTGGCACATATATACAAGGGAATATTACTCAGCCATGAAAAGAAACGAAATAGAGTTATTTGTAGTGAGGCGGGTGGACCTAGAGTCTGTCATACAGAGTGAAGTAAGTCAGAAAGAGAAAAACAAATAC
The DNA here is from genome assembly GCF_963924675.1 of Phocoena phocoena. Classification (NCBI taxonomy): domain Eukaryota; kingdom Metazoa; phylum Chordata; class Mammalia; order Artiodactyla; family Phocoenidae; genus Phocoena; species Phocoena phocoena. The sequence continues at coordinate 8,840,202 of NC_089239.1, read as the reverse complement.
CGTATGCTAACGCATATATATGGAATCTAAGAAAAAAAAATGTCATGAAGAGCCTAGGGGTAGGACAGAAATAAAGACAGACCTACTAGAGCATGGACTTGAGGATATGGGGAGGGGGAAGGGTAGGCTGCGACGAAGTGAGAGAGCGGCATGGACATATATACACTACCAAACGTAGGGTGGATAGCTAGTGGGAAGCAGCCGCATGGCACAGGGAGATCAGCTAGGTGGTTTGTGACCACCTAGAGGGGTGGGATAGGGAGGGTGGGAGGGAGGGAGATGCCAGAGGGAAGAGATATGGGAACATATGTATATGTATAACTGATTCACTTTGTCGTAAAGCAGAAACTAACACACCATTGTAAAGCAATTATACTCCAATAAAGATGTTAAAATAAATAAACAAATAAAAATAGTTGTTAGTAACTGAGCATCTGTCACAAAGGAGACGGTGAATGACCTAAAATTAAACAAATAAAGGATACAGTGTTTTTTCTATGTGTGATTTGATATCACCTTTGATTTCTTTTTTAATTTAATTTTTTATTTTATATTGGAGTATAGTTGACTTACAAAGTTGTGATAGTTTCAGGTGTACAGCAAAGTGATTCAGTTATACATATATCCATTCTTTTTCAGATTCTTTTCCCTTATAATTTGTTACAGAATATTGAGTAGAGTTTCCTGTGCGATACAGTAGGTCCTTGTTGTTTATTTTATATATAGTAGTGTGTATATGTTAATCCAAACTCCTAATTTATCCCTTCCCCATACCTTTCCCCTTTGGTAACCATAAGTTTGTTTTTTAAGCTGTGGGCCTGTTTCTGTTTTGTAAATAAGGTCATTTGTATCAAGGATACATTCTTTTGACTTAGGCTGGGTTTCCCGAACCTCAGCACTATTGATTTTTTTTTTGCGGTACGCGGGCCTCTCACTGTTGTGGCCTCTCCCGTTGCGGAACACAGGCTCTGGACGCGCAGGCTCAGTGGCCATGGCTCACGAGCCCAGCCGCTCCGCGGCATGTGAGATCTTCACGGACCAGGGCACGAACCCGTGTCCCCTGCATCGGCAGGCGGACTCAACCACTGCGCCACCAGGAAAGCCCCCAGCACTATTGATATTTGCAGCCCAGTGATGTTTTTCAGCAGGGGGAGTTGTAGGAAGGTTAGTAGCATCCATGGGCTCCACCCACTCAATGTCAGTAGAACCCCCTCCCACCTCAGTTGAGCCAATCAGAAATGATTCCAGACGTTGACAAATGTCTCCCCTTAATTGGTGGGCATCATTGCCCCCAGGATAACCATTGATTTAGGTAAAGACGTATATAGAGACTGCCCCATAGACAGGTGACACCACAGAATCCTTCCCTGGCTCTCGCATTCCCAGTGAGGGAATTACACTGCCAAGGAAAGTTCCTCAAGGTGTGGAGATTCCCATCGGCTCCCCTAGTAGGATATCCTTTCCTCCTGTTCTCAGGAGGTCTTTGTGTATCTTGCCCATCCAAACGTTTTGGAGACCCCCGCTGCACTCCTGCTAACTCAGCAAGGAACACCAGTACCATTGAAAATAACCCTGGCCACCTTCCTGTGTGTTTACTCTTGACAGTCGATAAATCACAAGTCATTTTCACAGACTCTATTCCCTCGTGGGAGCAGTTCTACATGTCTGCCTGAGGTCTGTTCCTGTAGTCATTCTGATTTCCTATGGGGAAAACTCTAATAAATCTTCTCCCATTCAACTGATAAGGAAGGAATGTTTGAAACATAGAAGGTTAGATTATAATAGGATCATGCCCAAGCATATCAAATAATGAATTGTTTCGTTTTGTAAGTAAAGGTCCAATAACTAGTTTCCTAACATGGTTCCTAATTTGTAGCACTCTTTGTTTTTATGTGAAGTCCGTAAACAGAACTGTACTCTGAAGGAGTTTACCTGTTTCATCTTATTTGTAATAATCACACATTTTCTATAAGATTGAGTCACAAACGTATTCTAGCTCAACTCAGGTTCAGTCGTCACAACAAACATTGTTTTATTTAGATGTCATGTGGAGGTCAAGTTTCCCAGGTACGTAGAATAAATGAGTTTGTATGTAGTTCTGCCTCACCTTTCATCTAAAATCCCCAAAGCACTTTGTGGAATAGCCCTTTTATTTTTATAATACATCTGTAAAATTGAGAGGGAGCCGGTGATACTGAGCCCATTTTATAGATGAATGTGACGAATGGGATTAGGGTTTTCACTTTCATAGTCCTCTCTAATTGGGCTGGGGCAGTCTAGGATTGGGCAGTACCAGTATATTAAACTCTGATGATGAAATAAACACACACAGATCCTATCTTAACAGGAGAATTCAGCTTACTCTGTTGGCACTGGTGTATCTTGATGCTAATTGGAGTTTTTCACAGGTTTAAATCAAAAGGGTGCGGGGAAGTGGTGTGCTCTGTTTCCCTGGAGAGAGCTTCTTCACTCTTGCCTGGTAATGAGGATGCTATTGAGAGACACTCACCCTCTGATATTATTCAAGAGCTGCTTTTTGAACTGGGGTTTACTGGCCCTATTTATTCCTCATACACCAACCAACCAACGTACAAAATGGTGGATGAAGTCCCTTCATTATGTTTCTGATTTGGGACCAGCTGTCACTCATGGCGTTTGCCGTCTAGTGTGTCTCTGAGACAGTGTTCTCTACGTCTTGAGATGGATGGGAAGGAAAAAATGAAAAAGCCTGTGGTACATCCTTGCACAGAATCTTTCCTTCATATATTTTCATTCCAAGAACTACATGTGTACCAATGTGAGGTTTTGCAAACTTTGTTCATCTTTAAGAAAAGGTAGTTATTTGCTTTTTTATCCATAACAGTGAAAGAAGATATTTCACCTACATTTCCTGCACACATTTTTGTTGTAAGACCAAATGCTTGTTCTATAGCATTTAAACCATAAGGCAGAGTAACTTAAATGGTAGTTCTTTGAGAAAGATGCTAATGGGAATCAGGTAATATAGGTACAGTGTGTGCATGAGAAAAACAGTTTAGGTACAGAAAGAGTTCCCTCAGTAAGGATTCAATGCCAGCAAATGGTATCCAGCACATAATAAATACTCAATTTGACTAAATGAATGACAACTACAAAGTGGACCACATCCTCTGTATTAGTTTTTAACATCTTTGTTGCAGTATAATTGCTTTACTATGTTGTCTTAGTACCTGCTGTATAACAAAGTGAATCAGCTATACGTACACATATATCCCCATATCCCCTCCCTCTCGCGTCTCCCTCCCACCCTCCCTATCCCACCCCTCTAGGTGGTCACAAAGCACCGAGCTGATCTCCCTGTACTATGTGGCTGCTTCCCACTAGCTATCTATTTTGTATCTGGTAGTGTATATATGTCCATGCTACTCTCACTTTGCCCCAGCTTACCTTTCCCCCTCCCCGTGTCCTCACATCCATTCTCTACGTCTGCAACTTTATTCCTGTCCTGTCCCTAGGTTCATCAGAATCTTTTTTTTCAGATTCCGTATATATGTGTTAACATACAGTATTTGTCTTTCTCTTTCTGACTTACTTCACTCTTTATGACAGACTCTAGGTCTATCCACCTCACTACAAATAACTCAATTTCATTTCTTTTTATGGCTGAGTAATATTCCATTGTACATATGTGCCACATCTTCTTGATCCATTCATCTTTCAGTGGACACTTAGGTTGCTTCCATGCAGTGGCTATTGTAAATAGAGCTGCATTGAACATTGTGGTACATTTCTCGCTTTGAATTATGGTTTTCTCAGGGTATATGCCCAGTGGTAGGATTGCTGGGTTGTATGGTAGTTCTATTTGTAGTTTTTTAAGGAACCTCCATACTGTTCTCCATAGTGGCTGTATCAATTTACATTCCCACCAACAGTGCAAGAGGGTTCCCTTTTCTCCACACCATCTCCAGCATTTATTGTCTGTAGATTTTTTTGATGATGGCCATTCTGACGAGTGTGAGGTGATATACCTCATTGTGGTTTTGAGTTGCATTTCTCTAATGATTAATGATGTTCAGCATCCTTTCATGTGTTTGTTGGAAGCCTGTATATCTTCTTTGGAGAAATGTCTATTTAGGTCTTCTGTGCATATTTAGATTGTGTTGTTTGTTTTTTTGATATTGAGTTACATGAGCTGCCTGTATATTTTGGAGATTAATCCTTTGTCAGTTGCTTCGTTTGGGAATATTTTCTCCCATTCTGAGGGTTGTCTTCTTGTCTTCTTTATGGTTTCCTTTGCTGTGCAAAAGCTTTTAAGTTTCATTAGGTCCCATTTGTTTATTTTTGTTTCCATTTCTCTAGGACATGGGTCAAAAAGGATCTTGCTGTGATTTATGTCATACAGTGTTCTGCCTATGTTTTCCTCTCAGAGATTTATAGTGTCCGGCCTTACATTTAGGTCTTTAATTCATTTGGAGTTAATTTTTGTGTATGGTGTTAGGGAGTGTTCTAATTTCATTCTTTTACATGTAGCTGTCCAGTTTTCCCAGCACCACTTATTAAAGAGGCTGTCTTTTCTACATTGTATATTCCTGCCTCCTTTATCAAAGATAAGGTGACCATATGTGCATGGGTTTATGTCTGGGCTTTCTATCCTGTTGCATTGGTCTATATTTCTGTTTTTTATGCCAGTACCATACTGTCTTGATTACTGTAGCTTTGTAGTATAGTCGGAGGTCCAGGAGCTTGATTCCTCCAGTTCCATTTTTTCTTTCTCAAGATTTATTGCGCTATTCAGGGTCTTTTGTGTTTCCATACAAATTGTGATATTTTCTGTTCTAGTTCTGTGAAAAATGCCATTGGTAGTTTGATAGGGATTGCACTGAATCTGTAAATTGCATTGGGTGGTATGGTCATTTTCACAATATTGATTCTTCCAATCCAAGAACATGGTATATCTCTCCATCTGTTTGAATCATCTTTATTTTCTTTCATCAGTGTCTTATAGTTTTCTGCATACAGGTCTTTTGTCTCCTTAGGTAGGTTTATTCCTAGGTATTTGATTCCTTTTGTTGCAGCGGTAAATGGGAGTGTTTCCTTAATTTCTCTTTCAGATTTTTCATCATTAGCGTATAGGAATGCAAGAGATTTCTGTGCATTAATTTTGTATCCTGCTACTTTACCAGATTCATTGATTAGTCCTAGTAGTTTTCTGGTAGCATCTTTAGGATTCTCTATGTATAGTATCATGTCATCTGCAAACAGTGACAGTTTTACTTCTTTTCCAATATGGATTCCTTTTATTTCTTTTTCTTCTCTGACTGCTGTGGCTAAAACTTTCAAAACTATGTTGAATAATAGTGGTGAGAGTGGGCAGCCTTGTCTTCTTCCTGATCTTAGTGGAAATGGTTTCAGTTTTTCACCATTGAGAATGATGTTGGCTGTGGGTTTGTCATATATGGCCTTTATTACGTTGAAGTAAGTTCCCACTATGCCTACTTTCTGGAGGGTTTTTATCGTAAATGGGTGTTGAATTTTGTCAAAAGCTTTTTCTGCATCTATTGAGGTGATCATATAGTTTTTCTCCTTCAGTTTGTTAGTATACTGTATCACATTGATTCATTTGTGTATACTGAAAGATCCTTGCATTCCTGGGATAAACCCCACTTGATCATGGTGTATGATCCATTTAATGTGCTGTTGGATTCTGTCTGCTAGTATTTTGTTGAGGATTTTTGCATCTACATTCCTCAGTGATATTGGACTGTAGTTTTCTTTTTTTGTGCCATCTCTGTCTGGTTTTGTTATCAGGGTGATGGTGGCCTCGCAGAATGAGTTTGGGAGTGCTCCTCCCTCTGCCATATTATGGAAGAATTTGAGAAGGATAGGTGTTAGCTCTTCTCTAAATGTTTGATAGAATTCGCCTGTGAATCCATCTGGTCTAGGGCTTTTGTTTGTTGAAAGGTTTTTATTCACAGTTTCAATTTCAGTGCTTGTGATTGATCTGTTTATATTTTCTATTTTCCTGGTTCAGTCTCGGAAAGTTGCGCTTTTCTAAAAATTTGTCCACTTATTCCAGGTTGTCCATTTTATTCGCATATAGTTGCTTGTAGTAATGTCTCATGCTCCTTTGTATTTCTCCATTGTCACTTGTTTCTTCTTCTTTTTTCATTTCTAATTCTTTTGATTTGAGTCTTCCTTTTTATCTTGATGACTCTGGCTAATGGTTTATCAATTTTGTTTATTTTCTGAAAGAACCATCTTTTCATTTTATTGATCTTTGCTATTGTTTCCTTCATTTATTTCTTATCTCATATGATTGCCTTCCTTCTGCTTATGCTGGTGTTTCTTTGTACTTCTTGCTCTAATTGCTTTAGGTGTAAGGTTAGGTTGTTTATTTGAGGTGTTTCTTGTTTCTTGAGGTAGGATTGTATTGCTATAAACTTCCGTCTTAGAATTGCTTTTGCTGCATCCCATAGCTTTTGGGTCATCATGTTTTCATGGTCATTTTTTTCTAGGTATTTTTTGATTTCCTCTTTGATTTCTTCAGTGATCTCTTGGTTATTTAGTAGCATACTGTTTAGCATCCATGTGTTTTGTATTTTTTTTTTTACAGGTTTGTCTTGTAATTGATATCTAGTGTCATAGCACTGTGATCAGAAAAGATACTTGATATGATTTCAGTTTTCTTAAATTTACCAAGGCTTAATCTGTGACCCAAGATAAGATCTATCGTGGAGAATGTTCCATGAGCACTTGAGAAGAAGTGTATTCTCTTTTTTTGGATGGAATGTCCTGTAAATATCAATTAAGTCCATTTTGTTTGATGTGTCATTTAAGGCTTGTGTTTCCTTATTTATTTTCATTTTGGATGATCTGTCCACTGGTGAAAGTGGGGTGTTAAAGTCCCCTACTTTTATTGTGTTACTGTCGATTTCCCCTTTTATGGCTGTTAGTATTTGCCTTATGTATTGAGGTGCTTCTATGTTGGGTGCATAAATATTTACAATTGTTATATCTTCTTGGATTGATCCCTTGATCATTATGTAGTGTCCTTCTTTGTCTCTTGTAATAGTCTTTATTTTAAAGTCTATTTTGTCTGATATGAGAATTGCTACTCCAGCTTTCTTTAGATTTCCATTTGCAAGGAATATCTTTTTCCATCCCCTCACTTTCAGTCTGTATGTCTCCCAAGGTCTGAAGTGGGTCTCTTGTAGACAGCATATATATGGGTCTTGTTTTTGTATCCATTCAGCCAGTATATGTCTTTTGGTTGGAGCATTTAATCCATTTACATTTAAGGTAATTATCAATATGTATGTTTCTATTATCATTTTCTTAGTTATTTTGGGTTTGTTATTGTAGGTCTTTTCCTTCTCTTGTGTTTCCTGCCTAGAGAAGTTCCTTTAGCATTTGTTGTAAAGCTGGTTTGGTGGTGCTGGCTTCTCTTAGCTTTTCCTTGTCTGTAAAGGTTTTAATTTTTCTGTCAAATCTGAATGAGATCCCTACTGGGTAGAGTAATCTTGGTTGTAGGTTTTTCCCTTTCATCACTTTAAATATGTCCTCTCACTCCCTTCTGGCTTGCAGAGTTTCTGTTGAAAGTTCTGCTGTTAACCTCATGGGGATTCCCTTCTATGTTATTTGTTGCTTTTCCCTTGCTGCCTTTAATATTTTTTCTTTGTTTTAATTTTTGATAGTTTGATTAATATGTGTTTTGGCATGTTTCTCCTTGGATTTATCTTCTGTGAGACTCTGTGCTTCCTGGACTTGATTATTTGCTTCCCCATATTAGGGAAGTTTCCAACTGTAAGCTCTTCAAATATTTTCTCCGATCCATTCTTTTCCTCTTCTTCTTCTGGGACCTCTATAATTCAACTGTTGGTTCATTTAATGTTGTCCCAGAGGTCTCTGAGACTGTCCTCAGTTCTTTTCATTCTTTTTTCTTTATTCTGCTCTACAGTAGTTATTTCCCTTATTTTATTTTCCAGGTCACTTCTCTGTTCTTCTGCCTCAGTTATTTTGCTATTGATTCCTTCTAGAGAATTTTTAATTTTCATTTATTGTGTCGTTCATCATTTTCTGTTTGCTCTTTAGTTCTAGGTCCTTGTTAAACTTTTTTTTGTATTTCCTCCATACTATTTCCAAGATTTTGGATCATCTTTACTATCATTACTCTGAATTCTTTTTCAGGTAGAATGCCTATTTCCTCTTCATTTGTTTGGTTTGGTGGGTTTTTACCTTGCTCCTTCATCTGCTGCATATTTCTCTGTCTTCTCACTTTGCTTAACTTACTGTGTTCGTGGTCTCCTTTTTGCAGGCTGCAGGTTCGTAGTTCCCATCGTTTTTGGTGTCTGCCCCCAGTGGGTTAGGTTGATTCAGTGGCTTGTGTAGGCTTCCTGGTGGAGGGGACTGGTGCCCGTGTACTGGTGGGTGGGGCTGAATCTTACCTTTCTGGTGGGCAGGTCTGCGTCCGGTGGTGTGTTTTGGGGTGTCTGTGAAATCAATATGATTTTAGGCAGCCTCTCTGCTAATGGGTGGGGTTGTGTTCCTGTCTTGCTAGTTGTTTGGCATGGGGCATCCAGCACTGGAGCTTGCTGGCTGTTGCTTGGAGCTGGGTCTTAGCTTTGATACAGAGATCTTTGGGAGAGCACTCGTCAGTTGATTTTACGTGGGGCCGGAAGTCTCTGGTGGACCAATGTCCTGAAGTTGGCTCTCACATCTCAGTGGCTCAGGCCTGACCCTTGGCCCTAGCACCAAGACCCTGTCAGCCCCATGGCACAAAAGAGAAGGGAGGAAAAAAAAAAAAAGTAAGTAACATAAAACCAAATAAAGTTATTAAAGTAAAATAAATTATTAAAATAAAAAAATTAAAAAGTAATAAAAAAGAGGAGAGCACCCAAACCAGTAAACACATCCACCAATGATAGCAAGTGCTAAGAACTATCGTTTAAAAAAAAAACAGAAAAACCTGATAGAAACCTCTGACAAGTGGTAAAAGCAAGCCTATACAGAGATCACACAAAGAAGCATACACATACCCATTCACAAAAAGAGGAAAAGGAAAAGAAAAAAAAATATATATATATATCAAACAAAAGGAAGAAAGCAATCAAATCAGTAAACAAATCTACCAATGATAATAAGCTCTAAATACTAACCTAAGATAAACCTAAAAGCAGAAACAAATTAGATGCAGAAAGCAAACCCCAAGTCTACAGTTGCTCCCAAAGTCCACTGCCTCAATTTTGCGATGATTTGTTGTCTCTTCAGGTATTCCAGAGATGCAGGTACATCACGTTGATTGTGGACATTTAATCCGCCGCTCCTGAGTCTGCACGGAGAAATATCCCTTTCTCTTCTTTTTTCGCACAGCTCCTGGGGTTCAGCTTTGGATTTGGACCCACCTCTGCATGTAGGTCGCCTGAGGGCGCCTGCTCCCTGCCCAGACAGGTCGGGGTTAAAGTAGCAGCTGATTTAGGGGCTCTGGCTCACTCAGGCCCAGGGGAGGGAGGGGTACGGATGCGGGGCGAGCCTGCGGCGGCAGAGGCCAGCGTGACGTTGCACCAGCCTGAGGCGCGCCGTGTGTTCTCCCGGGGAAGTTGTCCCTGGATCACAGGGCCTTGGCAGTGGCAGGCTGCACAGGTCCGGCATGTTTTAAAATCTGTAATCTACTAAACAGAAAATGTGCAATAGGTCAGAATTTAGAAAAAAATGCCAGTTAAGGTGACAAGTCTGAAAACATCTGAGCTTCCAGAAATTTTAGATTTTGGAAGACACAGTTATTTGGAATGAGCAGAATTTTTAGTTTCAACTTTGACTGCTGTATCCTTCTAGGGCATCTTTCTCCAGGTAGGTCTGTGATAATGGAAGATGCCTAAGGTCTTTAACACCAGGCCTTCTTACTCATGTAGAGTGGCTCATGACAGCTTTATGTAATCCTCTAAAGATCAAAGTCCAGAATCTGAATTTAAGCTACTCAGTCCATAGAGCAAAAGCAGTTTGACCTCATATTAGTTTCCAGTTACTTTCTTGTGGGCACATGAACTCGTAAAGGGCTATATGCTTTTACTCCACAGCCCTGAGGGCAGACATCATAATTAGATCAGAATATAAAAATTAAAAGCCAGGGGGTGAATGAATCCTCAATTTTGTGTAACTGAGGAACTTTGAGAGCTGGAAAACATTTGGCCTAGCTTGGGTTTAACCTCATTACATACAAAATAGGAATTAGAGTATAAGTGAGAACTGGGCTTGTATAATTGCTATAGGACTATTTTCAATTTCTTTAATTTTTTTGAATTTTATGAATTCTATGTGATATCTTAAATATTTTTCAAGAGAAAGTGCACTGGGGCTTCCCTGGTGGCACAGTGGTTGAGAGTCCGCCTGCCGATGCAGGGGACACGGATTCGTGTCCCGGTCCCGGAGGATCCCACATGCTGCGGAGCGGCTGGGTCCGTGAGCCATGGCCGCTGAGCCTGCGCCTCTGGAGCCTGTGCTCCGCAACGGGAGAGGCCACAACAGTGAGAGGCCCGCGTACCACAAAAAAAAAAAAAAAAAAAGAAAGAAAAAAGTGCACCATGTGCGTAGTTTTAGAAGTCAAAAGATTTTATATATGACTTAAATGAAAAGGACTAATTTCCCTCCCCAACTCCTCCCTACTTTTGAGTTTAACTTCTAGGATTTATATCAGTAGGTAAAATTAATGTGCTTTTCTGGGTATTAGTTGGATTTTAGATTATAGTACTTATTTGTTTCTCGCTACTGAGGAGGAGGATTCAGTATCGTACTATGCGTCAGCAACACGTTTCTCAATCACCAGCCTGCCAGTGTAATAAATATATCACACATTTGATTAAATTAATATTCAAGGTTTACAGTATTGGAAATATTTAGCACTGTTTGCACTTAAGTTACTTAATTTGCTGTGATTACTTTTCTTTCCTGATGCTTTCTTCCCCCTGGAGTTAATAATTCCATTAATTTTTGATGCAGGCAATTTTTCTTCCAAATTCAGTTCCAGAAGAAATGTAAACCTCTCAATATGTACAAATGAATTACGTTATGTAAGGATTCAGAAATGTAGAAATGAATTACGTTATGTAAGGATTCAATATGAATTACAATATGTAATGAATATGTACAGTATTCTCAATATGTACAAATGAATTACGTTATGTAAGGATTCAGAACGAGTCTCCCCTAAATGTGGCACTTTTGTATGAGGATTATTTTGGGCTAAAGGCAATGAAGATCCTGTGGGTTCAAGAGAAACTACAGGCTGTCCCTTAATTACCTAGAAGAATTTAAATTTGGGATTTTTTCCAAGAAAGACTTATTACCAGAGATAGATTTTATCTAAGTGGCTCCATCTCTGTGGCAGGGCAGATATCTAATTACCATACATCTGCTGTTCTTCTTACTGTCCTGTGAATGACCCTTCTGTCCCTGGAAGCCCCAGGCCCCTAGTCCATTCCTTAGCTCAGAATGGCATACAGACTTCATTTGACCCTTCTGTCTTTGAACCTCTCATGTATGTGGGATTCCCAGACTTACACAATGAAATTTTATTTTCTCCTGTTAATCTGTCTCATGTCAATTTCATTCTTTGACCAGCCAGAAGAATCTAGAAGGGTGGAGGGAAGTTTTCTTCCTTCCTGACAGTAACCTACAGTTCCATTTTCTTCTTTGAGACATTCTTTCTGGATCTCCCTATCCCTAAGTTCTAGTCAGGGCTATACTTGCCTCAGGGCCTGCTGCACAGATGATTTCCTGAGTCATGGTGTTTGGATTTCATTTACCGTAATCCTCAGAATTCAATTTACCTCTCTCTTATACTGGATCCAGTACGTGCTTGAAAATTTTTTATTTCCCCTTATACTTGAAGTTTGCTTTGGGTACACAGTTCAACGTGGGGAGGGCATATTTATCATGATATCTACAGCATCTTTCCTGAATCTGACCTCTAGGAGACTTAACAAATGTTAGTAGGAAAAATGGAATAAACCAGAGTAGGTATAAGTCATACACCCTCTATTGCTTTTACCTTGTCTTAACGAAAATACATTTCCATATTAAGAGTGCTCATTTCACAAACTCACAGACATAGAGAACAGGCTTGTGTCTGCCTAAAGGAGGGTGGTGGGGAAGGGATGGATTGGGACTTTGGGATTAACAGATGCAAACTATAATATACAGAATGGATAAACAACAAGGTCCTACTGTATAGCACAGGAAACTATATTCAATACCCTGGGATAAATTATAATGGAAAAGAATATGAAAGAGAATGTGTATATATGTATAACGGAATCACTTTGCTGTACAGCAGAAATTAACGAAACATTATAAATCAACTATACTTCAATAAAACAATTTTAAAAAAAAAGATTGTTCATTTCAGTACTCTTTACCTCCTCATGGTACTGTGACTGAGGCTAGTCTCAGGATACATTACATTACGTTTTCATCCTTTCCTTATTAGAGGACAGAGAACAAACTGTAAAAAAAATAAAGATAGGGACCTTCAAGAAGGCGGAGGAGTAAGATGTGGAGATCATCTTCCTCCATCACATCACAAATACAGCTACATGTGGAACAACTCCTACAGAACACCTACTGAACGCTGGCAGGAGACCTCAGACTTTGCAAAAGGCAAGAAAATCCCCACGTACCTGGGTGGCGCAAAAGAAAATAAAACAGAGACAAAAGAATAGGGACAGGACCTGCACTTCTGGGAGGGAGCTGTGAAGGAGGAAAAGTTTCCACACACTAAGAAGCCCCTTCACTGGCGGAGATCGGGGGTGGGCAGGGGGGGAAGCTTCGGAGCCACAGAGGAGAGCGCAGCAACAGGAGTGCGGAGGGCAAAGCGGGGAGATTCCCGCACAGAGGATGGGTGCCGACCAGCACTCACCAGCCCGAGAGGCTTGTCTGCTCACCCGCCGGGGCGGGCGGGGGCTGGGAGCTGAGGCTCGGGCTTCAGAGGTCAGGCCCCAGGGAGAGGACTTGGGTCGGCTGTGTGAACACAGCCTGAAGGGTGCTAGTGCACCACAGCTAGCCGCGAGGGAGTCCGGGAAGAAGTCTGGACCTGCCGAAGAGGCAAGAGACCAGTGTTCCAGGGTGCACGAGGAAAGAGGAATCAGAGCACCACCTAAACAAGCTCCAGAAGCGGGTGTGAGCCGCGGCTATCAGCTCGGACCCCAGAGATGGGCATGAAGTGCTAATGCTGATGCTGCAGCCACCAAGAAGCCTGTGTGCAAGCACAGGTCGCTATCCACACCTCCCCCCGCAGGAGCCTGCCCAGCCCGCCACTGCCAGGGTCCCGTGATCCACGGACAGCTTCCCCCGGAGAACACATGGTGCGCCTCAGGCTGGTGTAGCATCATGCTGACCTCTGCCACTGCAGGCTCGCCCCACATTCCAAGTATAACTACCATACCCCTCCCTCCCCCCAGCCTGAGTGAGCAAGAGCCCCCTAATCAGTCACTGCTTTAAACCTGTCCCGTCTCGGTGGGAACAGATGCCTGAGGGTGACCTCCACGCAGTTGCAGGGTCAAAACCAAAGCTGAAACCGTGAGCTGTGGGAACAAACAATAGAAAAGGAAATTTCTCCCAGCAGCCTGAGGAGCAGCGGATTAAATCCCCACAATCAACATGAGGTACGCTGCATTGTGGAATACCTGAATAGACAACGAATCAACCCACAGTTGAGCTGGTGGACTTTGGGAGCAACTGTACACTTGGGGTTTCCTCCCTGTGACTGACTTGTTTCTGATTTTTATATTATCTTAGTATAGTTTTTAGCACTTGTTATCATCAGTGGATTTGTTCCTTGGTTTGGTTGCTCTCTTTTTTTTTAATTACTATCTTATTTTTTTATTTTAATAATTTATACATTTTTTGTATTATTTTATTTCTTGTACTTATTTTTTTTTTTTAATTATTATTTTTCTTTCTTTTTTTTCTTCCTTTTCTTCTGAGCTGTGTGGCTGACAGGGTCTTGTGCTCCGGCCGGGTGTCAGGCCTGAGCCTCTGAGGTGGCAGAGCCAAGTTCAGGACACTGGTCCACCAGAGACCTCCAGGCCCCATGTAATTATCAATCAGCGAGAGCTCTCCCAGAGATCAAAGCTAAGACCCAGCACCAAGCAACAGCCAACAAGCTCCAGTGCTGGATGCCCCATGCCAAACAGCTAGCAAGAAGACAGGAACACAACCCCATCCATTAGCAGAGAGGCTTCCTAAAATCATACTAATTTCACGGACACCCCAAAACACACCACCAGATGTGGACCTGCCCACCAGAAAGACAAGATCCAGTCCCACCCACCAGTACACAGGCACGAATCCCCTCCACCAGGAAGTCTACACAAGCTACTGAATCAACCTAACCCACTGGGGGTAGACACCAAAAAACAACGGGAACTACGAACCTGCAACCTGCAAAAAGGGGACCCCGAACACAGTAAGTTAAGCAAAGTGAGAAGACAGAGAAATATGCAGCAGATGAAGGAGCAAGGTAAAAACCCCCCAGACCAAACGAAGAGAAAATAGGCATTCTACCAGAAAAAGAATTCAGAATAATGATAGTAAAGATGATCCAAAATCTTGGAAATAGTATGGAGGAAATACAAAAACAGTTTAACAAGGACCTAGAACTAAAGAGCAAACAGAAAATGATGAACGACACAATAAATGAAAATTTAAAATTCTCTAGAAGGAATCAATAGCAAAATAACTGAGGCAGAAGGACAGATAAGTGACCTGGAAAATAAAATAAGGGAAATAACTACTGTAGAGCAGAATAAAGAAAAAAGAATGAAAAGAACTGAGGACAGTCTCAGAGACCTCTGGGACAACATTAAACGAACCAGCAGTTGAATTATAGAGGTCCCAGAAGAAGAAGAGGAAAAGAATGGATCGGAGAAAATATTTGAAGAGCTTACAGTTGGAAACTTCCCTAATATGGGGAAGCAAATAATCAAGTCCAGGAAGCACAGAGTCCCATACAGAATAAATCCAAGGAGAAACACGCCAAAACACATATTAAGCAAACTATCAAACACTAAATACAAAGAAAAAATATTAAAAGCAGCAAGGGAAAAGCAACAAATAACATAGAAGGGAATCCCTGTGAGGTTAACAGCGGAACTTTCAACAGAAACTCTGCAAGCCAGAAGGAAGTGAGAGGACATATTTAAAGTGATGAAAAGGAAAAGCCTACAACCAAGATTACTCTACCCAGTAGGGATCTCATTCAGATTCGACAGAGAAATTAAAACCTTTACAGATAAGCAAAAGCTAAGAGAAGCCAGCACCACCAAACCAGCTTTACAACAAATGCTAAAGGAACTTTTCTAGGCAGGTACACAAGAGAAGGAAAAGACCTACAGTAACAAACACAAAATAATTAAGAAAATGATAATAGGAACATACATATTGATAATTACCTTAAATGTAAATGGATTAAATGCTCCAACCAAAAGACATAGACTGGCTGAATGGATACAAAAACAAGACCCATATATATGCTGTCTACAAGAGACCCACTTCAGACTTCAGGACACATACAGACTGAAAGTGAGGGGATGGAAAAAGATATTCCTTGCAAATGGAAATCAAAAGAAAGCAATTCTCATATCAGACAAAATAGACTTTAAAATAAAGACTATTACAAGAGACAAAGAAGGACACTACAAAATGATCATGGGATCAATCCAAGAAGAAGATATAACAGTTGTAAATATTTATGCACCCAACATAGGAGCACCTCAATACATAAAGCAAATGATAACAGCCATAAAAGGGGAAATCGACAGTAACACAATAAACGTAGGGGACGTTAACACCCCACTTTCACCAATGGACAGATCATCCAAAATGAAAATAAATAAGGAAACACAAACCTTAAATGACACATCAAACAAGATGGACTTAATATTTATAGGACATTCCATCCAAAAATAACAGAATACACTTCTTTCTTAAGTTCTCATGGAACATTCTCCAGGATAGGTCATATCTTGGGTCTGAAATCATGTCTTAGTAAATTTAAGAAAACTGAAATCATATGAAGTATCTTTTCCGGCCACAGCACTATGAGACTAGATATCAATTACAGGAAAACAACTGTAAAAAAGATACAAACACATGGAGGCTAAACAGTACGCTACTAAATATCCAAGAGATCACTGAAGAAATCTAAGAGGAAATCAAAAAATACCTAGAAAAAAATGACCATGAAAACACGATGACCCAAAACCTATGGGATGCAGCAAAAGTAGTTTTAAGAGGGAAGTTTATAGCAATACAATCCTACCTCAAGAAACAAGAAAAATCTCAAATAAACAACCTAACCTTACACCTAAAGCAATTAGAGGAAGAAGAACAAAAAAACACTGTCAGCAGAAGGAACGAAATCATAAAGATCAGATCAGAAATAAATGAAAAACAAATGAAGGAAACAGTAGCAAAGATCAATAAAACTAAAAGATGGTTCTTTCAGAAGATAAAATTGATAAACCATTAGAGTCATCAAGAAAAAAAGGGACAAGACAATTCAATAGAATTAGAAATGAAAAAGGAGAAGTAACAACTGACACTGCAGAAATACAGAGGATCATAAGAGATTACTACAAGCAACTATATGCCAAAAGTGGACAACCTGGCAAAAATGGACATATTCTTAGAAAAGCGCAACCTTCCGAAACTGAATCAGGAAGAAACAGAAAATATATACAGACCAATCGTGAGCACTGAAATTGAAACTGTGATTAAAAATCTTCCAACAAACGAAAGCCTGGGACCAGATGCCTTCACAGGCAAGCTCTATCAAACATTTAGAGAAGTTCTAATACCTATCCTTCTCAAGCTCTTCCAAAATATAGCAGAGGGAGGAACACTCCCAAACTCATTCTGCGAGGCCACCATCACCGTGATAACAAAACCAGACAAAGATACTACAAAAAGTGAAGACTACAGTCCAATATCACTGATGAACATAGATGCAAAAATCCTCGACAAACTACTAGCAAGCACAATCCAACAGCACATTAAAAGGACCATATACCATGATCAAGTGGGGTTTATCCCAGGAATGCAAGGATTCTTCAATATACGCAAATCAGTGTGTTACACCATATTAACAAATTGAAGGATATAAACCATATAATCATCTCAATAGATGCAGAAAAAGCTTTTGACAAAATTCAACACCCACTTATTATAAAAACTCTCCAGAAAATAGTCATAGTGGGAACTTACCTCAACGTAATAAAGGCCATATATGACAAACCCACAGCCAACATCATTCTCAATGGTGAAAAACTGAAACCATTTCCACTAAGATCAGGAACAAGACAAGGCTGCCCACTCTCACCACTATAATTCAACATAGTTTTGAAAGTTTTAGCCACAGCAATCAGAGAAGAAAAAGAAATAAAAGGAATCCAAATTGGAAAAGAAGAAATAAAACTGTCACTGTTTTCCGATGACATGATGCTATATATAGAGTATCCTAAAAATGCTACCAGAAAACTACCAGGACTACTCAATGAATTTGGTAAAGTAGCAGGATACAAAATTAATGCACAGAAATCTCTTGCATTCCTATACATCATTTCATACAGTGATGAAAAATCTGAAAGAGAACTTAAGGAAACGCTCCCATTTACCATTGCAACAAAAAGAATAAAATACCTAGGGATAAACCTACCTAAGGAGACAAAAGTCCTGTATGCAGAAAACTATAAGACATTGATGAAAGAAATTAAGGATGATACAAACAGATGGAGAGAGATACCATGTTCTTGGACTGGAAGAATCAACATTGTGAAAATGGCTATACTACCCAAAGCAATCTACAGATTCAATGCAATCCCTATCAAAGTACCAATGGCATTTTTCACAGAAGTAGAACAAAAAATTTCACAATTTGTATGGAAACTCAAAGGACCCTGAATAGCCAAAGCAGTCTTGAGAAAGAAAAACGGAGCTAGAGGAATCAGGCTCCCTGACTTCAGACTATACTACAACGCTACAGTAATCAAGGCAGTATGGTACTGGCACAAAACCAGATCAATGGAACAGGATAGAAAGCCCAAATATAAACCCATGTACATATGGTCACCTTATCTTTGATAAAGGAGGCAAGAATATACAATGGAGAAAAGACAGCCTCTTCAGTAAGTGGTGCTGGGAAAACTGGACAGCTACATGTAAAAGAATGAAATTAGAACACTCCCTAACACGGTACACAAAAGCAAACTCCAAGTGGATTAGAGACCTGAATGTAAGAACACTCTTATGACATAAATCACAGCAAGATCCTTTCTGACCCATCTCCTAGAGAAATGGAAATAAAAACAAAAATTAACAAATGGGACCTAATGAAATTTAAAAGCTTTTGCACAGCAAAGGAAGCCATAAACAGGACGAAAAGGCAGCCCTCAGAATGGGAGAAAATATTCGCAAATGAAGCAACTGACAAAGGATTAATCTCTAAAATATACAAGCAGCTCATGCAGCTCAATATCAAGAAAATCAAACAACCCAATCCAAAAATGGGCAGAAGATCTAAAAAGACATTTCTCCAAAGAAGGTATACAGATTGTCAAGAAATACATGAAAGGATGGTCAACATCATTAAGCATTAGAGAAATGCAAATCAAAACTACAATGAAGTATCACCTCACACCGTCAGAATGGCCATCATCAAAAAAATCTACAAAAAATAAATGCTGGAGAGGGTGTGGAGAAAATGGAACCCTCTTGTGCTGTTGGTGGGAATATAAATTGATACAGCCACTATGGAGAACAGTATGGAGGTTCCTTGAAAAACTAAAAATAGAACTACCATATGACCCAGCAATCCCACTACAAGGCATATACCCTGAGAAAACCATAACTCAGAAAGAGTCATGTACCATAATGTTCACTGCAGCACTATTTACGATAACCAGGACATGGAAGCAACCGATGTGTCCATCGACAGAAGAATGGATCAAGAAGATGTGGCACGTATATACAATGGAATATTACTCAGCCATAAAAAGAAACGAAACTGAGTTATCTGTAGTGAGGTGGATGGACCTAGAGTCTGTCATACAGAGTGAAGTAAGTCAGAAAGAGAAAAACAAATACCATATGCTAACATGTATATATGGAATCTTAAAAAAAAGGTTCTAATAAACCTAGGGGCAGGATAGGAATAAAGACGCAGATGTAGAGAATGGACTTGAGGACACGGGGAGGGGGAAGGGTAAGCTGGGACAAAGTGAGATAGTGGCATGGACATATATACACTACCAAATGTAAAATAGATAGCTAGTGGGGAGCA
The DNA here is from genome assembly GCF_963924675.1 of Phocoena phocoena. Taxonomy (NCBI): domain Eukaryota; kingdom Metazoa; phylum Chordata; class Mammalia; order Artiodactyla; family Phocoenidae; genus Phocoena; species Phocoena phocoena. The sequence continues at coordinate 8,820,893 of NC_089239.1, read as the reverse complement.
TCTGCATAGCACAGGGAGATCATCTTGGTGCTTTGTGACCATCTAGAGGGGTAGGATAGGCAGTGTAGAAGGGAGATGTCAGAGAGAAGGGGATATGCGAATATATGTATCCTATAGCTGATTCACTTTGTTATATAGCATAAATTAACACACCATTGTAAAGCAATTATACTCCAATAAAGATGTAAAATAAAAAGATATATATATATGTGTATGCGCCTGAGTCTCCCTGTATGAGTAAAGGAATATTTTCTATAGAATAGATTTTTTAAGAATTTTTTTTCTCTGTTAGTTGTCTTTAGTCCTTTATGCCTCTCTGACCACCCCCACTTTGGCTCATTCTCTCTCTAATAATTCTTGGAACTCTAATTTTAACCACCTAGAGCATGTCTTTGTTTGGGTTTCTTTTTCTTGTAAGGTGGCCTTTTTGAGATATGAAAGTGGATTAGATTTGGGCCCAGTCAAAGCCTAGAGCTGTAAGTTGTTTAATATAGACATTCACAAAGTATTGTTTAGGGTTTAGAAAGTTTCTCAAAGAGAAAGGTATCTCACACTTCTAGAAAAATGTATACATATATATACACACGCATACTGCTGACACATGTATCTATATTAACATATATGACGAGCAGAATTTTTTGTACGTATCTCCTCATCTGATATGAAAGCAGTGTCTACTGAGCAATATTTTACAGCTGCTAATATTTTCTAATCATTCTTTTTTTTTCAGTTTTGGGCCAGCAGATTTGTGGCAATATGACGTACCTTGTAACTGGGGTGGTGGGCCCGGAAACAAGAGAATATAACATTTGGGAAGTCAGAGGTCACTCGGATGGTGGGCCTCATCAGATCTTTGTCAACTTTTAATTTTTATTTTATTTTTAAAATAAAGTTATTTATTTATTTATTTATTTATGTGTGGCTGCGTTGGGTCTTCGTTGCTGCATGCGGGCTTTCTGTAGTTGCGTCGAGCAGTGGCTACTCTTCGTTGTGGTGCAAGGGCTTCTCATTGCAGTGGCTTCTCTTGTTGTGTAGCTCGGGCTCTAAGTGCGTGGGCTTTAGTAGTTGTGGCATGTGGGCTCAGTAGTTGTGGCTTGCGGGCTCTAGAGCGCAGGCTCAGTAGTTTTGGCGCACGGGCTTAGTTGCTCTGAGGCGTGTGCTATCTCCCTGGACCGGTGCTCGAACCCGGGTCCCCTGCATTGGCGGGCGGATTCTTAACCACTCGACACCAGGGAAGCCCCTTGCCAAATTTTTAAGTCAGTGGCTTTCAGGGGTGTAATTATGTCTCCCTTGGTGAGAACACATATAGCTTTCATTTTAAAAGAAATGCTAGCCTTCATTAGAGAGTGTCATACATTATCATTTGTAATATCTTACGACAGTATAACCCATTCTGTATTATTTCATAGGTAGAAAGGAAAGGAGAAGCTAGGACTCAGATTCTTGTGTGCCATTCGCAGAGCCTGTGCAAAAGCAGTGCTATTTTCAAGGCTACTTGGGAAAATTGGAATGGGACCTCTAAGGCGATAGACCTTGAAAACGGTATTATTTATCTGAAACTCTGGGCTAACAGATCTCAGCTCCAAGTGCTGTCTAAGATTTTCATAATTAAACATAAAGGGCTGGCACAATCTCATAGGGAGCTTATTTCTGCAGGTCCTTTCTCAGATACATATGGTGGCATCATCTCACATTTTAATACCCTGATAATCCTCTCAAACACTCCAAGGCCTGTGGTCAGCAAAGAGCTGGGGCATCTCTGTAAAGCCCACCCCCATTAGTTTATATTTGCTGTCTGAGACTTTTACCTTTCCCCCGACTCACTGGCCTCAGAATGACTTCTCTGGCCGAGATTCTGACCCTGCTACTCCTGGAGCTGATTTTAGTCTTGCAGAGCTACAGAAACGGCCGATCTAAGCATGATATGCTCACATTAAAATAGCAAGCATTAACGTGAGTGCTGAGGCCTTGCCTTGTTTTATGGCCGTTAAATTAAACACGTGATCTGTGGGACCCGTGTGTTACTGAAGGCAGTTTTAGAACCCAGGACCGGGGATCAAGAGATTTTTATTTTACTGTATCTTTGCTCTTTGCCCATATTTTGCTAATGGTATAGATCATATTCTTGAGTTTTCACAGTTCTGTTATACAAAAGCAATAGAAACAACATGACAACAGCATTGTTTTTAGAGATTTTTCTGCCTTCTCACTTACTCCAGGTCTTTCAGTGGACACATCTTAGTTGTCCACCTAGATTGACACTCAGGCTTTAACCAGTAGGCTTATACTTTCCTTGATAAGCCAAGGGCCCTGGCTAACAGTGTTCCTCTGGACCCCAAGTCATCAAATCGATCAGGAGAGGAGGCATATCAACAGATTGCTTTCCTAGCTGAGCTCCTGGCTAATCTCAAAGCATTTGCTAAATTTAATTAGTACATACTCTGCAGATTACTGGGAAGTACCGGTTTTTGGCACGTACAGATTTAATTTTAATGAGGTATTAAGCACCTATAAAACATCTTAATGATGAACTAAGCTCACAGAAGATACGTCTTTGCATAATTACAAATGACTTTTCCCCCCTATCGTTAGTTACAAGGAATTTTTTTTTCCCCTTCTCCCGCCCCAAATCTGGTAAAATACGTGTCTTTTGTTGAATTAGCGTAACACCCACTGAGTGGTTCAATATCTCAGGTTGAGGAAGACACTACAAAGTAATACTTAATGGAAGAGACTCAGTGCTTCTGGTCATGCTGCTAATTCTTGGCTATGGGAAAATGCGAGTTTTTAGTCTCCGTAATTCAGGGTTTCTCAAGCTCAGCGCTATTGACATTTGGGGTCACGTCAGTCTGTTTGTCGGGGGCTTTCCCTGTGCACAGTAGAATGTTTAATAGCACCCCTGGCTTCTGTCCGGTAGATGGCACTAGTACCTCCCCCCAGCTGAGACAGCTAACAATGTCTCCAGACATTACCAAGTCCCATGGTGGCGCTGGGGAAACAGTTACCTGTCAGTTGAGAAACAGTGCCCTAATTCTGTCCTTTTCTCCTGACTCTCCTTCATGGAGACCATATCTGTTTTAAAAGCTCTACAGTTGAGTTTTTTGAAGCAGATCGGTCCTTGCATAGCTTCAAAATCATTGAATGGCTCCTACTTGTCTAAAAACGTTCTGGAATGCTGATGGGTAAGGAAGGAGAATGGGAAGGAGAACGAGGTCTGGAGAGGCTGTTTTACCATTTTAATTTAGCTGCATCAACAAAATTGAAATATGATAAGGAATAACCCCCTGGTCTTTATCAGGCTAATAATATCCTAAGACCATCATCATTCCCCAACCTCAAACACAGCCCGTCATTTTACTCATGGTACCTACAGGAAACAAGGGGGACCAATGAAGCTGTCCCAGGTGTTGGGCCATCTGCTACGTTTGTCACCAGTTGAAAGATCCACTCCTGCCCACAGCTTCACGATGCACATTTCAAATTAGAAACTGCAGTGCATCATTGGAATTTGTAATCGCTAACAAATCGTCACACATCCAAGCTCTGCAGGGTTGAAACTGAGGTTGGTATAGCATCGGGAGTTTTGATCTCCTGATGCTTCCCTGTAAGAATAGGAAGGAAAAGTCGAGATGCAAATGGTTAACAGAGAAAGGGGCGATGGGGTTTCTCTTGGGTCTATTGAAGACAGATCTGTGGCCATCCTCTGAGCATTTAGAGAAAACCCTTATTTCTCATCAGCACCTTTGATGTCAGTAACCCATCCACAGGGGGCCAAAAAGTTTGCCTTCACCATAGCTGTGCTGATTTATTCACCATCTTCTTTCTCCCTCCTTCCATCCCCCTAGTTATTTATATGACCTTGAGAATTAAAGTTGATTATGGGCTTCAGAATGGAAAGCTTCTCAATCACCCTCAGCTCCTGGGTCCACAACCTAGAACCATTTTGAGCATTTTTAAAGCTCTCTGGGCTAATTTATCATACTGAGAATGACTCAGTGAGCAGTCAGTGGGTGCATGCTGTCACCCTCACACTCAGGTGGTCCACCCGTTACCAGCCTATTTCTGCCCTCATTAATGAAGACCATCTGAGATTCTAGTTCAAGAAAGCATAGCATTTTCTCCCTTCCTGTGAAAGTTCTTCTTGGATCATCTTGAAGGGTTATGGTTAATCACATATGTGCCTAGCTAGCAGAAATGCATGCAAACCACAAGATTCCTTGAACCCACTTGTAACATTTCTCCATCAAAACAAATATATTTAAGTGAATTCTCACTTGCTTCTAGTACTATTCCTCTTCTTTTCAGTTTGTGTAATCTAAAGGAGGTGAAATCACTCAGTCAGATGTTCTACACCGGGAATTTCCGTTGACATAGACACATGTCAAGGAGAGAGACTTGGAACAGTAACTAGTGGAATTCTGGACATGGTTTCTTTTTGGAATAGCTGATATAAATATAATAATATCTTGGGACTCTAAACAAAGGTCTTTGGAGCTAAAAAAGATCCATTCCATGGATCTGTTTGAACAATTTAAGAATCCAAGCAATCAGACAATCAGAGAGTGACTTTTGGGCAGGGTATGTACAATATCCCCTAGCTGTGTTTAATGCCTCCCACATCTAGTTTCTTGAGAGTTCTCTCTTTCTCTCTCTCACACACACACACTGCAACCTACTCACCGCCCCAACTCTTCATTCTACACAAATCTGATTTTGCTTTCTTAATATAAATGTCTCTCGCAGGCACTTTGGAATCCTTGGACAAGCTTGCCTGAGCTAGCTACATAGAGGAATTTCCTCTTGGTGGGTGACAGAGCCCTTATTTGAGCTTAATTTACTGTTTTGGAGGAAGCTGAAGCAGCACTTGGTCTCCCTAATTAATCAATTATTGAATCCATTGGGCATGCATAGAGTTCTGTGAAAAAGATGCATGCATGCTGCCTGCTTGCAGTTTTAGCCTCCAGGTGACCCTTTAACAGAACAGTGAAAGAAACTGGAGGAAGAAACACATGCAAATCATTAGATTCCTTGAACCCATGTGCAACATTTCTCCATACCAAAAAAAAAAAAAAAAAAAGGGGGGTGAACTCTTGCTTGTTTTAGTATTCCCAGCCTTCTGTTAGCATATGTCACCTAAGGGGGAATGTTTTTCCTGGGCAGGAATCCTGGAGTCTTATTACTTGTGGAAGCATTATGTGAATGAGGGTCTCTGAACTAGGACACCTCCAAGTACATATGGGTGTTCTTTGGAAAATTCATAATGACAGGCAGAGGAATGACATTATTCTCTTGAGACTTTTGTTTTCTGCCCTCCTACACTCTTGCTGGTCAAGGTCAAGACAGATGAGACATTGATAAGACTTAGACCCAACTCCCTTTTGTCTTTAGCCCACTGGTCCTTGATAAGAGTGAAGTGTGTGTTCTTTCAGGCTTGAATTCCTTAAAATCATTTTACTTTTTAGAGTTTTGTTTTAAGAATATCTGTATATGTGTGTGTGTGTATTTCCTTGACTGAAGGATTCCCAAGTTAAACCAATAGTATTTTCTCTCTCGAGTTCAGTAAAGATTGTTGACCCATGTAACGTAAATGACGTGAGAACATGTGGGGAAAAAAAAGATTAGAGTAACATTAAGTAAAGTTTTTATTGAAGGCAGGGCATTGGCTTACAATTTAGCAAATTTAACACTTTCTGAGCACTTACTACCTGTCAGGTACCATGTTGGGTTTGGAAAAGGTAGATGAAACAAGCTATGCTTTAAACTCACGTAATTAGGGGATAAGTGAAGTTGAGAAATAGTTTGAATCAAGAAAGACTCTGGAATGAAGCACCGAGAGAGCATTGGAAGAACATTGGAAGGTGGCCAGGAGCCAATTAAAATCAGCTCACCATTGTCGTCTCTGTTTTTTCCTGATGTCGTCTTTAGTTTGGACAGTATTACTAATACACGGCTTCAACCCAGTCATTGAAATAATCAGGACTGTAAAACTACGGTCACCTGTCTCATGATTGATATTTGTCAGTAATGCACTGGGAGGGGGGAATTAAATGATGGTATTTAGTACTTTAAGACTAATACTGCTATATGTACATATACCTCCTCTGCTGCTGCAAGAGGAGGTATACATGTACATATAAATGAGTTTGTGTATCTGTCGTAAAAGATAGATAGCATAGACACCAAAGTTACAGCCGTGGTTATCATTGAATGATGGGATCATTGATGATGATGATTTGTCCTTTACTTTCTACGTTTTCTTTTACAGTAAACGTGTTACCAGTGAAAAAGAGTAGTATGAATTTTAAAGTAATAACTCTGACTTGATACATATACTTAACATAACAATATAAATGTGTGTTTGCTTAGGTGAAAATGGAATACTACCATTGATGTACTGTATTTTTTCTAGCACAGAGAGTCAATGCTTTCTTCTCGTTAGTGTTCATCCAGCCCTACCATCTAAATGTAACACATTTGTTAACCAATAATTGTATTTCTTCAAACATGGATATAGCATTGAGTTCAGACACTTATTACCAGTGCAAATAGGAGGATGATTCATTAGCAGAGCTTAATGATGTTTCTATCTGTCTGACTTCACCTGCATCTTATAAACAAACAACAAATGTACGCTTTGAAAGTAACTGTTTATCAAGAGAAAATGTCTGATATCTGTGCCTACCTGGTTAGCTGTAACTCTAAACATAATCACACGTAGACTCTTGCTTTTATACACAGTGAAGAAATATCCAAGTTGCTGCTGTAATCAAAAATAAGGACCACATAAGCCAGCGGTAAAAAAGAATTTATTTCTTGAGACCATGGTACATTTATCAAGATGCTTCATTATCGTTAAAAATCCTGGTTTTGAGCTCCTGTGTGGGGTGTGTGTGTATATGTGTGTGTGAGAGAGAGAGCGCGTGCAAGAGCTTGTGTTTGTGTACATTCAATGATGTGTCTTTACGTCCAACATTATACAAGTATTACATTTTTTTTTCTAAATTTTATTCAGTCTTTTTAATACTTCATTTTCATGTTAGGGGAAAGGAGATCTGCGAGGAGAAGTTTACTGGTTTATAGCATGAGTTTTCTATGATTATTGTCTGGATCCTAATCTTTGAAATGAGTGCTGTAGAGACAGATGCCCTCTTTGTAGATCATACAAAAATACAGTTGCCACATTCTTATGTACAGTTGTCTTTTGGCCTGGTTTATCTATTGGCAACGTGCAGGCACTTCCTGGTTAATTGGAAATGAAAGCGAACTAGAAATAATTATAGACAATGGGTTTGGAATTCTTTTATCTTTTGCTCTAGATTCAAGAAATCTGCTTACCTAAGCATTGTGGAAAGGAAGGCTTTGTGTTTCTCTACATCTTTACTTCCCAAGTTAACAAGATAAAGTAGTATCCCGGAGACAACTCGGATAATTTGCTCTTCTCATTCGTATGAACTATATAGTCAAGGGATCCAGAGTTTCCGCTATGGTCGGGTCATTTATTTCTTACTAGAAAATAATTGAAGTCACCTGGTACGTATGTTGTACATCACTTCAGAGTGTATCACATACACCTACTGAACCATCTGGAGTCCCTTCTGCCAACAGTGAATCCTAGGACAGCATCTACAGAAAGGAAAGAATGAGTGAGTGTTCCAATTAAAAAAGAAAAAAAAGTCAAATAGCTCTTCTTTATAGACTGTGGTCTTCCATTAGCTGTTTGATCTCATCTTTAAAGTACAAAATTATTATTTAGTGATGTGGCCTAAATCTAGAACTTGAACCCTTTGCCCTGAGATAATATTTTAGGATTGTTAGCCATCATTAACAGGTGGGACACGGGTACCTGTTCCCACAATATCCTCATAGGTCTGAATTCTTAAGGGAAATTAAAGATCCCCAGCTCCTTCTAAAGTCAGTAGTGAGAGAAGCTTCAGAGAACAAGAGTCAAGATAACTTGCGTCAGTATTCAAGTCAGGATCTAATAATGTAAAGTTATGTCACTGACAGATTGAGTTCATTATATTTTGGCATGATGTGCTAAGGAAGTCTACTGAACACTGAACAAGGCGAACGATGCCTCTCTAGCTAATAGATTATAATCTAAATACCGAACGCAGATTTCAACGTTCACAGAAAGTCCAAGCAACTCTCTAGGATCTCGTAAGGCAATGCAATGTCAAGAACAAGAATTATCAGAAGGGGGTGATTTTGCATTTTTATCACATAAGTTTTAGCTTATCTTTGAGATTACGTTCTTAGAGACAGAACAAAGGAAAGGGAGCTTGTCATATTTTCATAATCACATTTAGGCATCAGGTTTTTAGAATTGTTGGATGAAACTATTTCTGGAATGGGGACAAGTTCTCAAAATAATATAGAACAGGGAAAAGAAGTTGCAAACCTACAACTCAGACCATGAAGACTGAGATTTGAAAAAGCAACCACTGAACCCATATCTAAAAATTCCATAGCACCAGGCATTTAGAATAGAGACTAGTTGATGATTAAGACTCTAGCTTCTGCTCCATTACTGACTTGATGTGAATCTCGTTGTCACTTAGCCCATCGTATTGTTTTCTCTCTGAGGGAATGTTAACTTAGAGTGGGTGTCCAGATCCTCCGTTACCTTAGGTGAAGCAGTTTCTAATGTGGTAGATTGTCGAGAGCAGGAGTATTTTTATTCCTCCTTAATCATCACGACCCTGGATTACAAAGAGGAGACGCTGTAGAAAACAACTGCTCTGTTTTGATGCAGTACCGGGCTGGCAGTTGCAGCAAAGAAGCCAGAGAACTTGAATTTGCATTGCTTAGTACTCATGAGCATCTTTGCAAAGCATGATTTTTAATGAGAATGAGATACCTTGTCAAGAAATAGGCTTTAAAAAAACTCTGTTCCTTTGAATCCCTTCAAGATCTTATATTCTCATCCTGTCAGGTTTTTGGCTCTGTGGTCAAGTGACAGGTGTGCTCATAGAACCTTCCTTATCTATCAGGGATAGTGGGGTGTCCCTGTGGTCTGGCCCCTGTTGTATTTACTGTTCCACACAACAGAGTCAGTGTGTTGGTTTTTTTTTTTAATTCCTTCCTTTCTTCCTACCTTCCTTCCCTCCTTCCCTCCCTTCCTTCCGTCTTTGTTGTGGCGAGCATGGGCTACTCTTCGTTGCGGTATGTGGGCTTCTCATTGTGGTGGCTTCTCTTGTTGTGGAGCACGGGCTCTAGGCGCATGGGCTTCGGTAATTGTGGCACGCAGGCTCAGTAGTTGTGGCACATGGGCTTAGTTGCTCCGCGGCATGTGGGATCTTCCCGGACCAGGGATCGAACCCGTGTACCCTGCATTGGCAGGCAGGTTCTTAACCACTGTGCCACCATGGAAGTCCCAGTGTGGTTTAAAGGATGGCCCTGGGTGGGGAGTAAAGATACACAATCTTTATGTTTCTGGTGCCTACATATAAGGTGGGCCAATCCAGGTAGGATTTTCCATGGAAACAGTATATGTGAATAGGACTTCCCAGTTGCCAGGCCAGAGCAGGAAGGTTGTGTGTAAATATAGGGGACCAAAGAAGAAGAAAGGCATGGCTGGAGAGACTCGAGGTTAGAAGCTAAGAGTCACCATGCAAGATGCACAAAGGACGAGAATGATGGAAGCAGGAAATGGGGAAAAAGGGAAGAGAACAAGGTCAGGAACAGAAGTGGAGGCTAGGTTTGGAGAGGATGAAACCAGACAGTTTGAGAAATCAAATTCTAGTTATGTGGCATGAATCAGGATATGCTTTACTTGAGAACTATAAAAGAGTGTATATAACTTACATATATAACTTACAGTTTTAAGTGTATATAACTTACAGTTTTAGCTTTAAATAAGAATAAGAAAATTCACCAAAACACTGCTGGGTGGACCCCGCCTACCCACCTTCGTCCCTGTCTCTCCCTGCTAAAGATCATTTCTATTTTGAAATTTGGGCTACTCATTCCTTTACTTTTCTGTCTTTTTTTTTTTTTTTTCTGTTTTACCTAGAAGATACATCCCTAAATGATGTGTTATTTAGTTGTGTCTAGTTTTGAATTTTACGTAAGTGAAATAGTACTCTTCTATGTCTTATCTAATGTAATTTTAAGTGATTGAGATGCACCCAAGTTGATGTAATTCTGGTTCATTCATGCTCACGGCTGTGTACGGTTTTCCTGTGTGAATATGTCACAGTTCATTTAGTCATTCTCCTACTTAAGGACCTTTGGATCGTATCCAGGTTTGAGATACATGCAAACAATGCTGTTATTCCCACTCTTGACAGACTTCCTGTCCAGATGTGCTGGAGTTTCTCTAAGGTACGGAGGTAAGATTAGGCTGGATAATACAGTTTGTGCATATCCACCTTTGCCATGCAATGCCAAATTATTTTTAAGAGTGGTTATATAAAAGTAAACTCTCAGCAGCTCTACGTGATCTTTATGGCTCCACATACTCGGCAGACACCTCTTATCTTCAGGCCTTCCATGTTTTGCCAGCAAGCGAGAGGGTAAACTGGTCTTTTATAGAAGTTAAACATGCTTGCATTTATTTAAAGAGGCAACTAGTTTAAGAAAGCTTGCTATAGGGCTTCCCTGGTGGTGCAGTGGTTGAGAGTCTGCTTGCCGATGCAGGGGACACGGGTTCTTGCCCCGGTCCGGGAAGGTCCCTCGTGCTGCGGAGTGGCTGGGCCCGTTAGCCATGGCCGCTGAGCCTGCGCGTCCGGAGCCTGTGCTCCGCAACGGGAGAGGCCACAACAGTGAGAGGCCCGCGTACCGCCAAAAAAAAAAAAAAAGAAAGAAAGAAAGCTTGCTATAAAGAAACCATATCTATTGCTCCTCAGCGTTGACTACTTATAACCATTTTAGATTTTTTTTTTTTGCTATTTCCATCCACGTTTCAGTTGCTGTCTTGATTTCTCATGTGGAGATACTGCTTACTGTATTACTCATAGAAAAGGGGGATCTACCTTTCCCTTCCCTTTTGACCCTCATTAAGTACTTTCCAGCCCCAATCTAGTTATAGTATACTTTTTGTTAGATCATCTTATGATGTATATGAGTAGGAGTATATAAAATCTATTCACAAATGTGCAAGTTATAGCATGATTACTTTTATTACACAATATTCTGTTTTCCCTGGAGAGTAATTATTAGATTTTTTTTCATTTTCTTAACTTTCTATGTGGTTATCAGCTATTCACACACCCCAATTTTTGCCAGGTATGAAAATCTTCTCTTTATATATTCAAGAATATTAGATATTGAATGTTTAGTGAATGTTACTATCTTGAAGAAATCTTTCCTCTAGCCTTATCTGCTTTTAACCGGAGTGATCTCTTTCTGGGCTAGACTTCATTCTTATGGTCTCCTATGACTCTAAATTGAATTTCATCACTGACTGTTTTTAAGATCTTCTTATTGTCTTTGGTATTCATTTTCACTATGAGGATTTCTTTTTATTTATCCTGTTTGGAATCCATTGAATTTCTTTGAGTACGAGGGTTGGTATCATTCATTAATCTAATGAACTTTATTATTTTTTCAATGTTACCAGTCCAATATTTTATATGTTCTCTGTTAGACCTTACATTAGCGCTACATTAGGTCTGTGCTTCTCATATTTAGCCTACAAAAAAAGTCAGCTGGATGACTGGTTATGGAACAAATTCCTACCACACGGTAGGTTTGCGTTGTGTCTTGAGAATGTACCAGTAAGGATACTATCAGTCTTTGGACCACACTTGGAACAAACTCTGTTAGAGCCTCTCACTCTCTTTCCCCGTGCCTCTTAACCACTTTATCATATACGCCATTTTTTCTCTCTCAGTGCTACTACTTTGCATGTCATTTCTGGATACGTGTGTATCAGTTTACAAAGTTTTTCTCCAACTATGTCAATTTTATATTTTGAGTTTTATTCATTTGCTTTAAATTTGAATAATTCTCACTTCTATAAATTCCATTTGTTTCCATTTCAGTGTTTTCTGATCAATCCTGATAGACTCATTTTCATGTGTTATATACATTCATATAATTCTTATTTGAATAGATTGGGACTGTTTTACACTCTGTACTTGTGAATTACGTATCATCAGTCTTGTGAATCTGATACTTCTTTTTTTGTTGTTTCTGCAGATTGATTCATAGGACTTGTTGGCTCATGTGCTCTAGAGGTATTTTTTATGATGAGCTTGTGTTTGTGGGATTTCATCGAAAGGAATTCTTTGTGACCTATGCTTGGAATATGTTTCTCTAGATAGGATTTGGAGATTGTTTTTGCTAGGTACTTCAAGACACTGCTTATTTGATACTTAAATTTTTTCTTGAGATTTTTCTTATATGGATCCCGGCCTCACTCTTTGGAAGATGGACCTTGGGTGAGGAACTCTCAAGAGACGCTTTTATTTTCCCTGTTCCGCTCAATGTCAATTCCAAGAAAAGCCAAGTTTTCTGTGGACTGCACTTTTTTCTAGTGCATCTTCTCTGAGTTGTTGCCCTCCGTTGTTACCGTCTTTGTGCAGGGTCTCTGATGACCTCCTGTTCTACTTAGATGTCAAGCTTTTTCTCTGTCCTGTGTGCGTCTCTCACTACCCCAGGGATTGGAAGGCATACTGATGCAAAATGCCTACTCCTAGGCTCACTTACCCAGAAAACATCTTGAGATGTCTGGCCTCTAATTTTTACCTTACTTTATCACCAGTCTAGCCATGCTTTTAAAGAGTTTTTTTTTTTCCACATGCTACCAAGCATGTTATTCTGTGCTAGTAAGAATGTCTTTGCACATCTGCTCTAATTTACAGAAACAGAATTTCCAAACTTTTTTTTGGGGGGTGGGCAGGGGTGGGGGACAGAGCTTGGTATATCTTTCCATGGTGTGAGTAGCTAACTTAAGTTAATATACGAGGCCAGAAATTACAGATCGATAGTGTGATTTCAAGTAACTTGTGTCACTCCTTTGCCCCTGGGTTTCTCAGATCAAAAGCAAGGGAGATGAGCTACGTCAACTCTAAGTCTCTTCCATCTCTAAAATCCTATGATTTGACAGTGGTGAAAGTGGTGCACAAAATCTACTTCGTAATGTCCTGTGACATTCAACAGAAACTAGTGGCCATATAGAATATGCTTGCTCATAAAATTAACCTCTTCAGTTTTTTTTTTTCTAAAAAGAAAAATGGTAATAATTCTACAAAAGTTTCTTCCAGCCTGCTTCCTATAGCCATGTTTTAGGAGTTCATTGGATCATAAATTGTTTCACATGGATCCTAAAAATGTTCAAGCTACCATTCTCTCCATAATTAAGTTTTTCATATTCTTGCGGTTTTAGCCAATTATCACATGGATATTAGCCAAAAATATTGTCATCTTCTCTTATTGAGATGAAAGTCTCCTGGTTACATAACCAAGTCTTCACATACATTGTTTTCTCGGTTGGTGATACTGGGTGAGTGCCCATTTCTTTAAGGTATTTAATTGGTATCTAAGGAGTCATGCCTAGAAATGATAGACTTTATAACTCTCTCATTCCTTGTGTATTCCAGCTGCTCTATTAGAATAACATTGATCATTTCTGTACTTATTCTTAAAAAGAAGCCTCGTGGTCATTTTAATAATAACTACTTCATAATAAACATAGTTAGGTATTAGGGATCCCCAGAGATCGATTTTATTCCTTTAAGAAGTTTCTAATTTAGTCGAGGAGACAGAATTTATGAAAAAGTATTAACAATAGAAGACAGAAGATGCCAAGGCCCAGTTTGGGGTGTAAGACAGGAAGTGCTCTAGAAATTTTGAGGAGGAAGATAAAATAGTCTGATACAGATGAATAAATCGTCATGAGGAAACACAGTCCCTCTTGCCAGTTTTGTACAAACAAGAGAAGAAAACATGCCAACAGCCAAATTATAATAAACAGCTATAACGTGTAGGCTTTTGTCTAGAATTTACAGATTTTGCTAGGTGTAACTTTATATTCTAAGTTTGAATATTTAAAGCTGGGCCCAACTTTAGTCATATATTTATACGAAATGCTATCTGAGTTTGTGCGCGAATAATACTCAGCTTATATTAACCCTTTCTTTGTTCAACAGGAAGAACAGTTACTCTTTTAAGTTATATTTAGGTGACCCAAGTGTAAGCCTCCTCAGTGAATCACCTTCTTCTTTGCCTGTTAGAGCCAGGATCTGTCTCCTGAGCCAGCTGCCTCTCAGCTGATGTGAGGGTGCAGTGCGTTCCTGCTGCCTGCTCCCCTCTCAGTACAGATCTCTGCTTGCTTTGCCCCCAGCCTCCTGAACCTGTCACAGTACGGTCAACTTCAGGCCAAGGGATGTGTGTTTAGCAGGACACACTTGATTTCATTATCTCCAGCCTTTCCTCCTCCCAGTAGCACCAGCCAAAGCTTAAAAGGTGTATCAGGTTTTCCTGAGACATCGAACGTTAACGCAAAGGGAATTCTAGCATAGAAGCAAAACATCAAATACAGTAGATGACATAGGGCTTTCCTCACCTTGCAAGAGAAAAGGATTGAGTTAACCCCATCACAGGGTTTCCCCTCTGGAGCATACCCCGCTTCCTGTCTTTCCTTGTTCTCCTCCCTCTCTCTCCATAGAGAGACCATCAAGTCAGACCTCAGAGTCAGTTTCCTTGAACTTTTGTCATGCAAGCCTTAACCATCTTCGGGGAGCTGCACCCCAAAGCTCCACCACTGTAGCCTTGAGCCCTAGTCCAGAGTCCACCTCCCTCCCGTTAGTTTTCAATCGTGGCAGTACGTTCCCCGAAGTCTGGGTTCTTCACTCTGGACTGTGCACAGGGAAGCTTTAGCAGCACAGCTCAGCGTGGAATGGGTGCTATGGTTTGTCCATTTCTGTAAAGAGTAAAGTGTACATATGCCTCCTTATTCTTTCTAGCTTACAGAAGCTTTTTAATAATAGAACAAACAGGCAGACACACACGCACAGACACACACACACACACACACACACACACACGTGCTCCTCCGAAAACAAGTATTACTTTTAAGATAGGTTAGTCTAGAACCACATTCAGCCCTTTATCATATTATATATATATTTTTTAATTGAAGTACAGTTGACTTACAATATTGTGTTCGTTTCAGGGATACAGCAAAGTGATTTGGTTATACATATATATGTATATATCTATATTATTTTGTTTCTGATTCTTTTCCATTGTAGGTTATTACAGAATTTTGAATATAGCTTCCTGTGCTCTACAGTAGGTCCTTGTTGTTTTTCTGTTTTACATATGGTAGTGTGCGTCTGTTAATCCCATACTCCCGATTTATCCCTCCCACCTTTCCCTTTTGGTAACCATAAGTTTGCTTTCCATGTTTATTTCTCTTTTGTAAGTAAGTTCATTTGTACTATTTTTTAGATTCCACATATAAGTGATATCATGTAATGTTTGTCTTTCTCTGTCTGACTTACTTCACTCAGTATGATCATTTCTCGGTCCATCCATGTTGCTGCAACTGGCATTATTTCATTCTTTTTTATGGTTGAGTAATATTCCATCGTGTATGTGTGTGTATGTATATACACACAATGGAATATTACTCAGCCATAAAAAGGAATGAAATAATGCCGTGTGTGTGTGTGTGTGTGTGTGTGTGTATACACACACACCACAGATGATACTGTAGTTTTAAAAAATAATAGAATCAATTGCTTTTTGATGCCCATTCTCTGTCCATACAAAGATCTGGCTGAAAGTTTGAAATTGCTGGGAGTTTTGTGTTGTTTGCATGCATCTCAGGCTAGATTAGATTCTCAGGTACAATAGGTACTTACACTAATCTCCATATGCAAAAGAGGGGCAGTACAAAGGTTTATGGTTCTTATCCAAGAAACCTGAAGGGCTAAGTAATAGTTACACATTATAATTCTTGAACATCTCCAGCATTTTGCCTGAGATTGTGATTACTTTTTACAGTACTTTAAAATTAGCAGAATTTCTGCAAATTTGACATCAAGAGAGGGGAATTTTTCATCTGTAAAGAATTATTAACTCAACCAGGCAAACTATTATGACTTCATATGTAAAATGGAAATTTAAATGAACTTGGGAAAGTCAGACAGCAAGCCGAGAACGGTTGCTCTGTAATTTGTTACCATCGAAGACATAATGACCACATACGTGTGACATAAGAAGGCATCTTAACATTATGTGTGAGTTGGCAAATGTGGTTTCTTTTTTAACAACCTTCTAATCCTTAATAGAATTCACATCTTCTCAGGTTGACTTTATTTCTCTTTGGAGCTGAAACATGACATGGCCTCAATAGACTAATGATTTTTTAAGGGTTAAAATATTACAAAAAAGAGACACTATTTTGTCTGTCTAGGAAATTATTAGTTTTAAAACTTTTTTAAATGTTTAAAATGTTAATTAGAAGTATATTACATCCACCCTTATAGAGGTATTTTATAAGTGATGTCTATTCATTATAGATGTATCAGCATATACATACCAACATTTAGAAAATCACTTTAACTGGGATTAAAACTAGGGTCTTTTTTTTCCTCCAAATGTATTACATCATCTTTGGAGCTAGAGAACATATCTTTTGCTCTTTCCCATCCCATTTATCACTGGACCAAGTACAGGACACACTTGTAGATGCTCTGTAAATAGATATGTTGGTGGTCTGAGAGTACCCAGATGTTACATGATGTTATAAAATAGGAATAGCTGATGTGATTAGATGGGGGGAAAATTAGGAAGTGACCTTTTGGAAAGATTCATGAGTGAAATATTTTTTAAATGTCTGATTGCATGGAAAAATGGAAGTCAGTATGATAGCCCATGTGGCAGTAGAACTAGGGTGCGTCGACAAGAGAATAAGAAGTGGAATGGCACCGTGGCATTATCTGAATGGCTAAAATTATACTATGCATTTTGATCACACTTTGTTGCTTTTCTTTTTTCTTCCTTGGGCCTTAGTAACAGAAGTAGAAGCTGATTTACGAGTTGAGAGTCAGTAAGAGTGTCAGATTTCTATAATAAGATTATACATTAAATGTAACGAAGGGAAAATATGCTTACCCAAACCAAACAACAGCACTGTGATTAAACGACTCAAATCCCGCGATGGATTCGTTTAGACAATACAACGGGTAAAGTGACCTCCTCTTCTCCTAGGTTTGTGGTCAGTTCTGTGAAATGAAGATGTATGTCCGTTATTATTCCAGTGACATAGCAATATGATCATAGAAGCAAAGAGGAACAAGATGGAAGTAGTAAACCGAGTGACGTGCTGTGGGTACTGTGGACGTTTGTATAGATTAATCACCTATGTTCTGTTTTATGGTGACTGCTGACTTCCTCAAAGCAGTTTGGTCGTGCGCCTCTGTTTATTCATGAGTTTGGAGTTCAAGGTACATTTTTGCAAGCGTGTGCGTGCACAGGTGCCTGCACACCCACATATACATACACAGAAGCTTGAGCTCATGCTTTATCTTGAAGGTGATGGCAATGTAAATGGGTATTGGCCTCACCACCACAACTACAAGTTCAACAAGAATAGCTTCTGCATGGTACCTCCATGTTGCTGGAGCAATGGAGGGAGTTTTGTGAAAGGTCTTAGTAGTAACTGGACGTCTAAAGGGTCAATACTTGAAAACTTTGGTAAATCCCAGCTCTAATAAAACGTTGGTAAATCCCACCACACCACCTATTCTTGAAAAGGAAAAGAATAGAGTTAGGAAGTCAGCCCTGTGGAAAGTATCACGAATGAAGAAAACCATTTATGGGGGAATGAGTTAAAGGAGATTTCATTTCCCAAAATGTCCATCCATTTCCACCTCGCCTTCATTTTCCCATCCTTGCCTGAAATTTCACCATTAGAGAGTCGTTTCTTAGATTAAGCTTTTTGTTGCAATTAAAATGCAAATATTTGGGGGTATGTGTCATTTATGTACTTTCTGAATAATTATTTTCAGTTTGGGATTAAAATATACACACTACTATATATAAAATAGGTGATTAACAAGGACCTACTGTGTAACATGGGGAACTGTACACAATATCTTATAACATAATGGAAAAGAATATAAAAAAGAACTTTATATATATATATAACTGAATCACTTTGCTGTACACCTGAAATTAACACAACATTGTAAATTAATTATACATCAATAAAAATTTTTTTTAAATAATTATTTTCAGATCCTATCTCTGTGGGCAGAACATGATAGAAATGGAACAATTAAGGAGCATAAAAAGAGAGAAAGGATGAAACAGTGAATCCAGAACAAAAGGTTTTATCTGTGTTTTAGTTTTGCCTAGAGCTGGCTGTGTGAAAGGAAGTTAGCCTGATGAATGTGGTTTTCTCTTGGTAGCTTCCTGCACTCACTTCTAGTTGCTCCGCTGCTGTTTCCTACTTTAATATTCATGCATTGGAGGTCTGAGATCTGTAACCGAGACGTCATGGTACTTAGCATTGCCACATACAGATACTTTTAAGAGCAACTTCATTAAAGATCATTTTCTCCCGAAGCATTCTGTGCTCTACAGTGGTGGTTATCACCCAGCATTTAGTTTTGATCCCAGTAATGTATGCAGAGTCAAAGACACCCTTCATCACTCTGCTTCTGTTGCGAGTTGGTTTATGTTGTAAAACAGGGGAAATGGGAAAGAAGGGAAGCAGAGTTGCGTATATACAGTAATCTATTGAGATAAAGTAACACCATGGGACTAGACGATTAGAGAGGAGGGGTGGGAATAGATGGATTCTCTCTCCCCAGGGCTGTCTATTTACAGCAAATTCTGGCTAACAATAACCTACCGCCTACCGCCCACCGCCCAACTCTGCTGGTTCTAATTTCTCTTATTCCGTGAATTGACTTTAGACCAAGCCACCATTCCCCTCCCCAATACAATTCTAGGCCTGAGGTGTGTATTTAGGAGTTCTGATCACTTGGTGACTAAGGATGACTTGTAAATCCTCTGACACTCCTCTCAGGTTAAATACTGCAAGGCATGGCATTATACACATAGAGTTGCCTCAGACAAGAAATGTTTATGAGAATCATTGGTGTAGGGAGGAGCTTATCTGAATGATTCTGTTGTTCATTTCTAATGGCTGAAATACTGAGACCTCTTTTGGTGAGAATAGAGAAAACTCAGGATCTTAAATCTAAATTTTGGGTTAGGCTTGCCAGTTCTAATGTCTTCTTTGTTTCTGGTTTAATTTTTAGTTTAAAACACTTCTTAATTTAAGTTTTAAAATGTTTGAGTTTAATTTTTTATTGAATATAGCTGATTTACAATGTTATGTTAATTTCTGCAACTAGAGATTATCGTACTAAGTGAAGTAAGTCAAAAAGACAGATACCATATGATATCACTTATAAGTGGAATCTAAAATATGCAACTGAACCTATCTATGAAACAGAAACAGAATCACAGACATAAAGAACAGACTGGTAGTTGCCAAGGGAAGAGTGGAGTGGGGGAGGGATGGAGTAGGAGCTTGGGGTTAGCAGATGTAAGCTTTTATATATAGTTTAATTTTTTATTGAAGTATAGTTGATTTACAGTGTTGTGTTGGTTTCAGGTATACAGCAAAGTGACTTAGTTATACCTACATATGTATCTTTTTTTTTCAGATTCTTTCCCTTGTGGGTTACAAAATATTGAGTATAGTTCCCTATGCTATAGAGTAGGTCATTGGTGGTCATTTATTCATAGGTAGTAGTATGTATCTGTTAATCCCGAACTCCGAATTTATCACTGTTCTAGTTTAATTTTTAATTTCCTTGTTTCTGGTTTAAATCCCCAAGGAGGTATTTGTGGCTAGGAAGGAAAGGGTTGGGAATGGGCCCTGAATGGCTGCCTATGAAGGCAAGAAACCACTGAAAGAGAGATTCTCCTAGCGTAACGTTTGTATCTGCAATGACTAGCTTTCCTTCCTGCCCGTATACAGCTTTTTTTTTTTTTTTTTTTTTGGCAGTACGCGGGCCTCTCACTGCTGTGGCCTCTCCCGTTGCGGAGCACAGGCTCCGGACGCGCAGGCTCGGCAGCCGTGGCTCATGGGCCCAGCTGCTCTGCGGCATGTGGGATCTTCCCGGACCGGGGCACGAACCCGCATCCCCTGCATCGGCAGGCGGACTCTCAACCACTGCGCCACCAGGGAAGCCCCTGTATACAGCTTTTGACGTAATGCTCAGGACCCTACCCCCACTTGTAGGTTGATCTTTATGTCAGGTTCTAGAACCAATCCTCACAGATAGCCAATAGGCACGTGAAAGGATGCTCAACATTACTAATTATTAGAGAAATGCAAATCAAAACCACAAGGAGTAGTTCTCATTGTTCTCTCACACCGGTCAGAATAGCCATCATCAAAAAGTCTACAAATAATAAATGCTGGAGAGGGTGTGGAGAAAAGGGAACCCTCCTACACTGTTGGTGGGAATGTAAATTGGTGCAGTCACTATGGAAAACAGTAGGGAGGTTCCTCAGAAAACTAAAAATAAAGTTACCATATGATCCAGCAGTCCCACTCCTGGGCATATATCCAGACAAAACTGTAATTCAAAAAGATACATGCACCCCTATGTTCATAGCAGCACTTTACAATAGCCAAGACATGGAAACAACCTAAATGTCCACTGACAGATGAATGGAAAAAGAAGATGTGGTATATGTGTGTGTGTATACACACACAATGGAATATTACTCAGCTATGAAAAAGAATGAAATAATGCCATTTGCAGCTACATGGATGGACCTAGAGATTATCTTATTAAGCAAAGTTAAGTCGGAAAGAGAAAGACAAATACCATATGATATCACTTATGTGGAATCTAAAATATGAAACAAATGAACTTATCTACGAAACAGAAACAGACTCACAGACATAAAGAACAGACTTGTGGTTGCCAGGGGGGGAAGGGGCAGGGGAGGGATGGATTGGGAGCTGGGGATTAGCAGATGTAAACTATTATATATAGGATGAATAAACAACAAGGTCCTACTGTAGAGCACAGGGAAGTGTATTCCATAGCCTATGATAAACCATACTGGAAAAGAAAAAGAAAAAAACAGAAGCAATCCTCTGCTAGGCTGGGGAGCTCTGAGGAGCCCTGGCCAATCCACGAGACACACAGGGCACACCACACACAGGGCACACCAGCCTTCCCACCAGCCCAGAGTAGAGCTTATCTCCACTTCTCTGTTCCTGTCTTACCACAGTGACTACTAGCCTGTAACCACCCTCAGTCCCAAGTGAGGTACATGTAATTTAATAAGCAAACATTCAAACCAGTATCTGTATTTTGTTAATGATTTTCTCACTCTAGAAGCTTCTAGTCTGGGACTCCTGAGTGCCCCCCTGCAATGAAACCTGAGGCTGTTCTGACCGAGGGAGAGGGGCAGTCACTCATTTCCAGCTGTATGTGCTTTCTTTCCGCTTCTCCACATTCTGTGGCTGAGGACCTAGCATCATTCTGTCAGCATTATCTTCTCCTAGGAAAAAGGACAATGGGTTGCAGAACACATTTTCTGCTGCCAGGCCTGAGGATCCTCATAGACCTGTATCAATTCCAGCACTTGCTCTGTATGAACTTTCTAGGAGGTGTGCTTCCTCGTATCTCTTGCTTTTAGCAGAGTCAAAAGGGAACAAAACAAAAGCTTCAAAAAAAAACTTGAAAACAACTTGTGGGGCTTCCCTGGTGGCGCAGGTGGTTGAGAGTCTGCCTGCCGATGCAGGGGACACGGGTTCGTGCCCCGGTCTGGGAAGATCCCACATGCCGCGGAGCGCCTGGGCCCGTGAGCCGTGGCCGCTGAGTCTGTGCGTCCGGAGCCTGTGCTCTGCAACGGGGGAGGCCGCAACAGTGAGAGGCCCGCGTAAAAAACTTGTGCACTGTAGTTTAGACTGATGTAAGTGAAATCTGGTTCTATAATAAGATGTGGTCCAGCAGTTAGAGTTACAGAGTAGCCTGGTGGAGTGAAGGCAGGCCCTGTGCTTTATTGAACCTGCAGTAGTTCCTAAAGCACGTGATGCCCTCTGTTGATACTGCATTACCGCCGAGGTTGATAGGGATTGCACATGTGAGGATGAGAAAATGAACAGCTGCCCTCGGTCTGTGATTTGTGTAAAAAATTATGAGCCTTTAAGAGATGAGTCTTGCTTTAAAGCAAAATAAATACAGAGAAAGGGAAAGGGTCGTATAGCTCCAGGGTCCTGAGGTGGGGATAGGAGGAACCCAGAGCAGGTTACCCCAAGCCCTCTCTTTATAAATCTGTCACACCCCTGCTCACATTTTCACACAAGCAAATCCAGACTAAAAAAGAACAGCCCTAAAAAGGAAAAGAAGTCATAAACGGTCAGTCTGCAGCCACAAGTTTGCTGGAAGAGGAGAGGCTGTTACCACGCATCTCCTTTAGTGTGTCCTTTAGGGGGGTTACTTATTACCAACCAGTGTGTACAGATACATCAATGAATAGATGGGCTTGAGCTAATAGACATGTACCGATACAGAGCTCAGGGCGGAGGAAAAACAGCTGACACATTCCTTGTCTTTAGATGGCCGGAGCCTGGTAGAAAATGATTGAACATTTTAGCACCTCCTGGCCAAACAGCCATCCTGTCCTCACTCCAGTTCATTGTAGTCTGAAGACAGATCTAGTCAGCTTGCACTCTTGCTGGTCTTAAGCACTAGACACATTGGTACTGTTAATTGCAGTGGTAGCTGTAGTGTATTTGGTGGTTTGAGCCTTTTGGCCTAAAGGTAAAATGAGTATTCATGACAAGCTAAAAATCCACAGGAAGATGAGGGAGGTACCCCTTTCAGGAATCACATCTGTATCTGCCTAGACCACTCGGGTGCCAGTGATGGTGGCAGTGGCTGTCACGAGGGTGGTATGTAGGGATGAGGGTGAATATGTGTAGATGTGGGAGAGAGACAGAGATGGGGGTGGGGGGGAGACGATGTTTTTCAAAATAGGGAAAAGAATTTGATGATAATTGTCCAGTCGAATGCCCTCATTTCAATCCTAGGTACTATGTACTTTGTAAAACGATTAAAAGAAGCATGGAGTGGTTGTTTATTTGGCTGTGTCCTACTTACATTAGAACATGCAGATGAGAAGTGGTTGGTTGAAAAATAAAGGGTAAAGAACCTTGTACTTTTTAGTTTTTTAACAAGAGGATGATTTATAAACTGAAAAGAACAGGCTCTAAGAAAATGATGTGTGACCACCAGCTAGCTGTTGACCTTTTTTATATTAAACTGGTTCCAGTTTTATCTTGTGTCCAGAGATTGATGGACTGCTGTTTTCAAGGAGTGCTGATATTCTGGATCTGGGTGCGATATATCTTCACTCAAGAATTGTAACGTTATTTTATAGTTTGACCTATGAAGTCATCACCACCAACCTGAAGCCCACAAACAAACCTTGTTTTCACTGATGAGGACTCAACAGTGCCTGGTATAAAATGTACTTTAGGGCTTCCCTGGTGGCGCTTCCCTGGTGGCGCAGTGGTTGGGAGTCCGCCTGCCGGTGCAGGGGACGTGGGTTCGTGCCCCGGTCCGGGAAGATCCCACGTGCCGCGGAGCGGCTGGGCCCGTGGGCCATGGCCGCTGAGCCTGCGCGTCCGGAGCCTGTGCTCCGCGGCGGGATAGGCCACCATGGTGAGAGGCCCGTATACTGCAAAAAAAAAAAAAAAAAGTACTTTATCCTCAAATCAGAGACACCGGTGGTTGCGTGTTTGGGGGATGTCTGTTTCACTGGATGGGTCCATTTGCTTAAGTCAGTGATCAGTTCTTTAAAGCGTCCCACAGCACCTTAAGGATAACATGTACAAAACAGATACTTCACCTTGAAACTCTGGGACCCTTTGTCTTAGTTAAGGGTACCAGTTGCCCAAGCTGGGAACTTGTGAGTTATGCACGTTTCCTCAGTTCCTTGATTCACGCTTCCTCTCATTTTCAGTTATGGCTACTTATTAATTCTATTCATTCTGCTTTATGTCTTCTCTATCTTTACTTCACTGCCTTATTCATCATTTCTCCTGCTTAGTGGAGTAATGACTTTCCATCTTTCTTAGTGGAGTAATGACTTTCTAATCCCCAGTGTCACCTGGCACCTTCCACATGGATGCCAGAATGATTTTTCTTTAGCAAAACTCCTTTAATTAAAATCTATCACTTAGCCATAAAAAAGAAGGAAATAATGCCATTTGCAGCAACGTGGATGGACCTAGAGATAGATGATCATACTAAGTGAAGTAAGTCAGACAAAGACAATATCTTATGATATTACTCATATGTGGAATCTAATTTTAAACAACGATACAAATGAACTTATTTACAAAACAGAAAAAGACTTACAGATATTGAAAACAAACTTATGGTTACCAAAGGGGACACGTGGCTGGTAGGGAAGGGGGGATAAATCAGGAGCTTGGGATGAACATACACACATTACTATATATAATGTAGATAACCAACAAGGACCTACTGTATAGCACAGGGAACTCTACTCAATATTCTTTGATAACCTGTAAGAGAAAGGAATCTTAAAAAGAATGAATATGTGTATATGTATAACTGAATCACTTTGCTGTACACCGGAAACTAACTAACTAGCATTGTAAATCAACTATACTCTAATAAAATTAAAATTTAAAAAGCAACAATTGGAAAAAAGCATCCGTCAGTGGCCGCTCAGTGCCTGAAGGTTAAGTTCAGCCTCTCTGAGTGGCATGCAGGGCCCACGTTCAACCTGCAATTGTTCTGGTCTCATGTTTTTGAACTGTTGACTCTGCATCCTGAGTGAAACCATGTGAGATGATGTGTTCCTGGAATCTGCGACCACATTACATTAATTTCTTTCCTCACCCTTCCACAAAAATCCTTTTGTTCAGGTTCACTTTCAAACTCCCAATATCCCCATGAGGCAGAGGAAAGAAGGTACCTTTCCTTCTCATTTTACAGAGTAAGAATACAGCATTATCTCCATGCTGACATAATCATAGGTACTACACAGAACCAGCTCTCGAACCATAGGTACTACACAGAACCATAATACTTACGTAGATTATAGAATTTTTGAATGATTGGTGGAGAAAGTGTGATGTATGCTTTTACCATCTAGCAGACTACTGGTCTTCTGCAGCTTACATTCAGCTGATTTTTAAAAAATTTATTTTATTGAAGTATAGTTGATTTACAATGTATTCATTTCTGCTGTACAGCAAAGTTATTCAGTTATACATATATAGGCATTTTTTCATATTCTTTCCATTATGATTTTTTAAAATATTTATTTGGCTGCATCGGGCCTTAGTTGCGGCATGCGGGGTCTTTTGTTGCGGCGCGCAGGCCCTTCATTGTGGCACGTGGGCTCTAGAGCACGCAGGCTCAGTAGTTGCGGTGTGCAGGCTCTCTAGTTGTGGCTCACAGGCTCTAGAGTGCACAGGCTCAGTAGTTGTGGCACACGGGCTTAGTTGCCCCACGGCATGTGAGATCTTATTTCCCCAACCAGGGATCGAACCCACGTCCCCTGCATTGGAAGGTGGATTCTTAACCACTGGACCAACAGGGAACTCGCTCCATTATGGTTTATCACAGGATGTTGAACAGTGTTCCCTGTGCTGTACAATAGGATCTTGTTGTTTATGCATTCTATATATAATAGTTTGCATCTGCTAACCCCAAACTCCCACTCTATCCCTCCCCCAGCCCCCTCCCCGCTGGCAACCGCAAGTCTGTTCTCTAAGTCTGTGAGTCTGTTTCTGCTTTGTAGATCAGTTCATTTGTGCCATATTTTAGATTCCACATATAAGTGATATCATGATATTTGTCTTTGTCTGACTTACCTTTGCATGATAATCTCGAGGTCCATCCAATGTTGC
This sequence comes from Phocoena phocoena, assembly GCF_963924675.1. Lineage (NCBI taxonomy): Eukaryota > Metazoa > Chordata > Mammalia > Artiodactyla > Phocoenidae > Phocoena > Phocoena phocoena. Next base: position 8,795,002 of record NC_089239.1, on the reverse strand, counting down.
TGCAAATGGCATTATTTTCTTTTTATGGCTGAGTAGTATTCCATGGTATATATGTACCACATCTTCTTTATCCATTCATCTGTTGATGGACATTTAGGTTGTTTCCACGTCTTGGCTATTGTGAATAGTGCTGCTGTGAACATAGGGGTGCATGTATCTTTTTGAATTATAGTTTTGGATATATGCCCAGGAGTGGGATTACTGGATCATATGGCAGCTCTATTTTTAGTTTTTTGGGGAACCTCTATACTGTTTTCCATAGTGGCTGCACCAATTTACAGCTGATTTTTTTTTTTGCTGTATGCGGGCCTCTCACTGTTGTGGCCTCTCCCGTTGTGGAGCACAGGCTCCGGGCGCACAGGCTCAGCAGCCATGGCTCACGGGCCCAGCCGCTCCGCAGCATGTGGGATCTTCCCGGACAGGGGCACGAACCGGTGTCCCCTGCATCGGCAGGTGGACTCTCAACCACTGTGCCACCAGGGAAGCCCTACAGCTGATTTTTTAATGAACTGTATACCCATTTAAGATACACATATGTACATTTATTTTTCCCAAAATAAATAATCAAATATTTAATTCCCAAGTAGGTTGTACTTTCTTTTTTGACAATTTTGATCATGGTTTTCCTTTGTTGAATGTGTTAATAGGATCAACTCTCCAAGTGTTCGGAAATAAATCTAGAATCACCACCTCTTTCCCAACACAGTTTATGGTACACTAGGGCTTGCAGAGTAATTTTGGTTTTTGGTAAACATATGTCCATGAAGCAATAAGTAAGATGGACAGGTGGATTTTTTAAGGCAAATAAACTGCTAAATATGTTATATACAGGCATTGTAAGGTGATAGAACAATGAAAGATAGGAGTGGAGAGAATTGCAGGCTAATCTCTACATTGTGTAGGAAACAGTGTCTCCCCTAGTGATATTAATGGAATATTGTAAGCTCATTTTAGTACCAAAATTTAAAAAGGGAGGAAGGGCTTATGGAGTAAAACCTTTTAAAAAATCTCATTTTCAGCAAGTTTGAAAAAAAGTCACGAAGGCAATTTAGTTTATTTTTTAAACATTCCCTGTAGTGTTATGAAGACCAAACAACAGCTTTGAGCTAGTTCATAAAAACCAGCATGCACAGACAAGGAGGATAAACTGGATAGAAAATAAATAGGAAACTGTCCAATTTAATTGACCAGGCTGATTAAAACAAGAAACGTAAACACCATCCCCAAATGAGAAAATGTTGGATGTACAAAGTCACTTCTTTAGATTCCTCTTGGAATGTTTGTAATCCATGAAACTACTTATGTTATTTAAAAAATAAAAACAAATGAAAAACTCACTTCTGTTAATGAAATTGTATAGTCAACTGAAGTTAAGTATGACATGTGAAAGTAACAATTTCATTTAAATTTCCCTCCATGGATTTAGAGGTTAGAGTTTTAACATAGTGACTTATTATCTGTGATCTGCACAGTGTGAGATTATGCAGAAGTTAAGGAGTTGTCTAAAATAGCCGGGTAAAGACAGATGTGAAGATAGAATACGATATGGGACACTTAGTCTGCTAGCCATCTAGAAATGGATTGTTTTTCTAGTTAATGTATTAGTTTAGGAAAAGAAAGATGCAATTTAAGACAATTTGTTTCATCTCTCAGAGACCAGGAGTATTAGAAACCTTTTGAGGACAAATATTTGTTTGTTTAATGAAAATAGCTTTTTTTTTTCCTGCTTAAAAACATAATATAGATGGTAGAAAATACGGTGATGTACATTATGGTAAAGTTAACAAACTACCTGGAAATCTCAGTGGCTTTAAAACAATTTTTTTTCTCTGTCACATTACATGTCCATCACGCCTCAGCTGGGTGCTCATGGACACTCCTCCTGCAGTTCCAAGGTTAATGGGGTAGCCATTCTTCAAAACCCTATGAGCTGTTGTGGCAGAGGGAAAAGGAGAAAAGACTAGAGCATCTCAACGCAGGAAATTAAATACTCAGGCCTGAAATTGACAAAGTCACTTCTACTGACAACTCATTGGCCCAGAACTAGTCACATAACCCCACCAAACCCAGAAGAATTCTGGAAGTACAGCCATGCTTGTAAAGGAGATGGCCAGATATATTTGGTGAATGGCTCATACTGAAAATTAAATCAATCTAGGAATCTGTAAAAAAGAAAATTTTGATCACTGAAAATTCCAGTACCCAAATAACAGTTGGTGAACTGCCTTCAAGATACTTATGAGTGTCTTTGAATGTAGAGATAATAAAAATATAGTTTTATGATCTGCTCTTAACACTCAATTATGTCTCATGGAACTGCATCATTCTTTTGATGGTTGCATAGTATTCCACTGAGTAAATGTGCATAATTGATTTAATCTGTTAATGAACGTTTAGGTTGTTTACAGGTTCTTCATTATTCTAAACAAGGCTGTAATTAACATCTTAGTGCAGATCTCTGGATTTTTACTGATGACTATTCAACTACAACCAGTGGAAATTTACATTAGATGATATCAGTGTTTTCAGTTTGGGTAAAGTTTGCAACATTGTCCCACAAAAGGATTTACTAATTGTACTAATTTTTACTATAACCCTAAAGTCACTGAAAACATCTATTTCTTTACACTTTTGCCAAACCTACATAGTTTCACTATTTGCCACAGTAATAGGCTAACAGTAATATCTCATTTTCATATTCATTATTAGAGCAGTTGAAAAACTTTTCATATGTTAGTCCTCCATTTGTATTTTTCTCCTCTAAATAATCTGCTTGAGTTCGCAGCTCATTTTCTGTTGCAGTGCTGGTTTTCTGTTGATTTTAGCATGATCTTTATATATTAGAAACCAGGCTGGTATTCATTCAGTACATTCTGGTAGAACATAGTAACCAACATCCATTTCTATTGTATGGGCATTATGCTGCATAAGTTGCAAAATGTATTTACTATCTCCCTTGATTTTAGTATAATAATACTTTGTCATATGTTGCAAACGTTTTTTCATGTTTATCCATGTGTATGGCATCTTTTTGGTATATTGAACTTTTACACTCTAATAGTCTTTATGGCTTTGGCTTTTATATCATGCAAGAAATCCTTCTCCACTGTAAAGTTACAAAAATATTCACCCATGCTTTTTCATGGTACTTTTGTGGCTTCATTTACTGTATTTTTAATATTTTATATGCCTGAGGTTTGTTTTGCTGTAAGGAGTGAGCTAGAGATACCACTTTATTTTTCAAGTGGCCAATTAACTTTGGGGAAGTTTCAGTGAATATTGAGGAAACTGAACAGAGGGGGACAGTGTAGGTTTATTATTATTATTTACATTAAAAGTAACAAAGACAAGCGGAGTCCTTTTATTAACATGCTGTAGAAGGAGCTTCATGTTGAAATGGAGCCTGGGACTTGACATACACTCACCTTTTACTTCAGTGGTAATTTTAAGTCCATAAAATATTTTTCTCTCTCGACTTCCATGACACATACATTTCTACTTTCTCTTACCTCAGTGTCCTCAATGTATTTCTGCAGCCTCTTTTTCCCTTTTCTGCTACTTTTCTTCAGTGTTGTATCTTAAACTTTTTTTTCATCTTTCTGCATGATTTCATATATGCTTATAGCATTGGATACAAATTATCCTGAAGACTGGAGTAAGTATGCCCCAAAAGTTGTTGACTATGTAAATCTGGAGCTGAAGAGAGATCTGGGTTGAAGTTGTTTATTTCAGTTACTATATACATCTTAAGTTTAACTAAAGGCGTCACTGAGTTAATTATTTGAGTACTTAGCCTATTTTGCAGTTGCCATGTTGATTTGGTTTTTCTTTCTCTCTTTCTTTTGACTTAAGAATGTTCTTTTTATATTAGGGACCAAGGGGATATTCAGTCAGCAAATATAAGTACACCATCCAAAAATGACCTTTTTACCTGGTGTTCTCAGTTACCCAAGTCAGATATATGGGTGCCAAATTTTGATTGCCTTCTCTTGAAATATTTTATCAAATCAACCACAAATTTCTATTCATTCTGTTTTACCCCTTAACTTCTTGTTAAGACTCTTTATTGTACAGACATACCTGATGTTATTGAGCTTCACCTTATTGCAGATAATGTGTGTTTTGTTTTGTTTCATTTTTCTTTTTGCAAATTGCATGTTTGTGGAAATCCTGTGTCATCAGATGATGGTTAGCACTTTTTAGCAATAAAATATTTTTTGACTAAAGTGTGTACATTGTTTTCTTAGACATAATGCTGTTGCACACTTAATAGACTACAGTATAATGTCAACATAACTTTGACACGCACTGGGAAACCAAAAAATTTGTGCGATTTGCTTTATTGTGAAAGTTGCTTTATTCTGGTAGTCTGGAACCAAACCCTCAACACATTCAAGGTATGCCTGTATACCCACTGTAATATCCAGTTCATCCCACCACGATCACTCCCCAGGGTTATGGTCCCAGCCTCCTAGTGATCTTTCTGCTCCTCACTTTGCCTGCCCCGCCCCATATATTCTATACATCGTATCCAGAGTCGTCTTTTTAATGTGAAATTATTTTGTCAACAACCATCCAATCTTTTTCAGTGAATCCCTATTTTCAGATGATAAGATTCATATATTTTAATGTCAAATAGGTAAGGAAATCATCTATCACTTTCTGAATTCTGCAGGAAAAAATTCCAAAGCCACTTCCACCTGTCGAACTTGAAGCATCTATGAAGCTTACAAAAATAAATGCTGAGTAGATGTCTAAATATAAGAGACTGTAACTCAAGAAGGTCAGTGAACTAAAGATAATTTGGGAATGTTCTTGGGCCCCCCAAAAACACTTCATGTTTGGATAGAGAAGATGCCAACACAGAGACAGAGCAGGGGTGACCTGAGGCTACAAAGAGAGAACACGTGGCATCATCAAAACCAATGGAAGACACAATTCAAGAATGGTTCTCATTACCCCTGAGAGTCAAAGAAGAATACAGAACAGTTTGCACTGAATGTAGCAACATGGGGAACATCGGTGACGTCAGCAAGAGCAATTTCAGTGAGTTGATGGGGGTGGAAGCCCGATTGAAATGTAATGATAAGGAGTAATTGCTAAAGAATTCGAGAGATGCCTGAAATGCAAGGAAAGGAAGGGTTTTGTGTTTGCTCACTTCTTTAAGGTGGCAGAATTTTGAGCACGTTCAAATATTTCAGCTCTTTCGTGCTAGTTATTTTCCTAACTGTAAAGACGTAGTTAACAATGGCCACCTCACCAAGTGGTTTAAGATGTGAAAGAGCCTAGAATAGCCTCTGACATGTGGCAGTCTCTCTTCCCTTCTCCTCCTCTTCCCCTGCTTCAGCTCCAGTGGGCCTATCATCCTATGTAAGAGTAAAACCCACTGCATTTAGTTACAGTAGAAATTCTTTTTTGTCTTTCTTACTAATCTGCAATCTCTTGACTATCTCTTTTTCTTTAATTTTTTTATTGAAGTATAGTTGATTTACAAGGGTATGTTAGTTTCAGGTGTACTACAGAGTGATTCAGGGACACGTGTGTGTGTATATTCTTTTTCAGATTCTTTTCCATTATATGTTATTACAAGATATTGAATATAGTTCCCTGTGCTATACAGTAGGTCCTTGTTGGTTATCTATTTTATATATAGTAGTGTGTATCTGTTAATCCCAAACTTCTAATTTATCCCTCCCACTACCCATTTCCCTTTTGGTAACCGTAACTTTGTTTTCTATGTCTGTGAGTCTATTTCTGTTTTGTAAATAAATTCATTTGTATCATTTTTTTAGATTCCACAAATAAGTGATATCATGATATTTTTCTTTATCTGACTTCACTTAGTATGATAATCTCTAGGTCCCTCCATGTTGCTGCAAATGACATTATTTCATTCTTTTTTATGGCTGAGTAATATTCCTCTTTAGTGTGTGTCTTCCTAAGTGCTGGGCACATTCTGGTATATATAAGCATAATCTTAACTGATTAAATTGAATTGCCTTTTCAGCTTTAAAATTAGGAGACTAAATCTGTTGCCTTCTGTACAAAATATGTTTGACTCTCCTGTACTCCTTCCAGGTTGGCAATGATTAATTAACAAGGCAGCAGGTTCTATTCTATTTATAACAGGAGAGCAACATGAAAACAGGAATAGTGGTGGGCTTACCTTTGCAGAACAGCAGCATTGCATTTTTGCACAAAGAACTTCTGATTGGAGCAGGTAATGACAGGCTTACTCACAGTTTTATTCCTAATCAACATTTTGGAGAGAACACAAGGGGTGATGTGAATTACTGTCTAAAATGTAAAAGCACTGTCTGAACCACTGATCTAGAGAAATCATCCATACAAGACTTCAGAGTTTGAATTTGGCTATTTTGCACTTGAGATATTATAGTAAGCACGACTCTTTTTTTTCTTTTTGTACAGCGTGTATTTTTTCCTCTTTCATGGTGGCTTTGTGTCTGTCAGCTAAAAGGAGACTTGCATGGAGTATCAAAGGGATGAAAGGGGAATGAGCATAGAGCCTTTTTTTTTAAGCACCATTAACTCAGTGGCATGTACCTGGGCTGTAGATGCACTTTGCTGATTGCATTTTGAAAATGCTGTAAGCTGGGCTCTGATAATTGCCTTCTGTAATTGGAACAAATTTACGATTATGCTAATTCATTCTCAGCCACCCAGTATATGGAAGCTGAGCTCATCTATATCTGTCCCTGCGTTTCCTTTGTAGATCATTACACGATTAGCCTTTCAATGTAGCTGATAGAAACATTTTTATTCTGAACAGATCTGGTTTCTCCAATGGTTTGCATGTATGCACGTGTCAGCGGTATGTTTGCATTTCTTTATCGAATGTAACTCAAGATACCAGCTTTTAAAACCAGTTACAATATGAACATTTTGAGTCTTTAATCCTTACTAAGATGGCTATCTTCTCAACACTTGAGTATATGTTACCTGGTTGTAAGGAACAGAAAAAGGGAACTGTTAATTAATATCCCCTCACTACCACTTTAAAACCTGATTTACATACCAGCAATTACGGGAGGAAATGTGAATGCAGAAACTATTTTGAGTCTCTCTGAAAGCCAGCTCTTTGTAATGTTGTTAAAGAGTTCTTCCTATCCTAAAGTAATCCCTTAAAACGAAGAGGCACAAGATACAATGTTTTAGGTCACTCCTTGGGATATCCAATCCAATTCAAAGCTTGAGAAGCTTTGGAAGCATCTCCTAGGGGTTGCTTTATCAAATATTCAAAAACCAGCATTCCTTTTCCCGTAGCAGATGGGAATGAGCAAAGGTAGAATTAGCAAAGAGCAAGATCCATTGCACTAGGGAAAGCACAGCTGAAAAATTGATGGTGGCAGACACCCTCCCTTACGGATCATCTTTTGATTGCAAATCTCTCCCCATTTTTATATTTATGCTTCATCTGTTCAGTGTTGTCTTTTCTCTCTCATCATCATTCTTGTAAATGCTTTACATTAATGTAAACGCGTCTCATTTTTCACTCATGACAATGTTACAGTTTCAGTAAACAGTTGATCAGGGTGTTTACTTTCCAAGACCATTTACCTGTCAAAATGAATTAAAACAAACAAAAAAATGAGGCTGCACCTGGCTTTCATAACTGAAATGGGGAAGTCAAAGGACAACACTGATCTGACAAGAGGCATACAATGTCAGAAGGTAAAGTTCCATAATCAGAATTCAGGCTTCTACAAAGGAACTCCTGTCTGTCATTTCATTCAGCGTCAGTGAGTGTGATTCTGTCTGTGATCATTAGGTTTCTCTCGTTTGCCTGGTTCTGCAGCTGTGGCTTCACAATTAAGCTGAATTTCTGCTTCCTTTTGTGATGCGTGATCAGATCAGTGGAGCTAAATGGCAGCAACCCCAGTATAGGTGGCTTTGAAGTCAAGCTGTCCAGCCTGGAGAGAAAAGGAAGACAAAAGGAGAAACACGAGAGTAGTGTTATAAGTTAACTTGAAGGAAATATTATCAAGGAGAGCAGAGAGGACAGATGACATCTAATCTGAAAGTAGCAAAACAAGTGATGGCCTAAACTAACATGAGAAGGTAATTGGCTCCGTTCTGAGTAGAGGCATATGTCCCTCTATTGCGATAGTTGAGTCCCGGTTAAGACTTGCTTTAGAATGCCGAGGCAGATCGTGGGAAAGATTAAGGAGCGGCCGGCCCTTCACGGGGTCAGTAAGAGACAAGAAAATGGCTGATGTTTTGTGGCAGGAAAATGATTTGAACGCTACCGGTTCTAGTTCTACCGTTTTCCAAGTATGTCACCTTAGGTGAATCATGTAATCTGTAAAATGGGAAGGATAAGATTTTCTTTGCCTGTCTTGGGGTTGTTGTGAGGATCAAATGAGATAAAGTGTTGTATAGCAGTGTGTTCATTTGAGAGTGGAAAGACAGTGATCAGTATCTCTGTGGGTTCCTTTGCCTTTTCTTTGTGGTCGCAAGATGCCCGCTCTAGCTTCACAATCACATCCATGCCCAACCAGGTAAAAGGCCAGAAATACCTATCCCTTTTCTCAGGAAGGCAGATGATTTCCTGTAAGTCACCCAATAGACTTAGATACAATTGGCCTTCTTGAGTATTTAGTATTTTAAGACTACAGGCTGTCATCACAAAGATTTCAGGGACTACTTGTTCCATTCATTTCTGCCCATTGCTCAAAAGCAAAATCAAACACCAGATAACTTGGTGAGGGCTACCATAACTTCTAATGAGCTAAACAGGGACAGATATTAAGTTTGAATAATTTTTTGATATTAAAATAGTTCTGGTCACATTCTGAACATGCTGACATGCTAATATATTATAACCAAAATGTGTGCATTCAAATGAGAGCTGGCCTTTAAATCAACCCTCTGGGAGACAATATACTTACTCAACAGTGTTGCTTTTAAGATATTTTTTGCACCCCGTCCTTAGGAATGATTGTAAAATCCCCAAATACGTTTTCAAAATTTATGTTTAATGTAATTTTGCAAATGGCACAGGGTCATTCCACCCAAATCTGGCAAATGATATGGATGACTGAACACAGTGGTTAAAAGCAAGACTTGGAGGGACTTCCCTGGCGGTCCAGTGGTTAAGACTCTGCGCTTCCAATGCAGGGGGTGCAGGTTCCATCGCTGGTCAGGGAACTAAGATCCCACATGCCGTGATGTTTGGCCAAAAAAAAAAAGCAAGACTTGGAATTGAAACTTGGATTCAAATTCTGGCTCTACCATTAACTATATATAATATATGACTTTGGCAAAGTACTTAACATCTTTGTTTTTTTATTTGCAAAATGGGGGTAATGAAAATGGTGTCGACCTCATAGAGACATTTTAAGAGTGAAATTAATTAACAGATGTACAGTGTTTAAAAGAGTACTTGGCACATAGTGAGTATACAAGAAATGCTAGGTCTCATTTTTTAGGCTGGGAAATACTCATTTGATCAAAATTCATGATGTGGCTTTAAGTAAATAAGAAACATTGGTTAGACTAATGTCCTAGGGTGTGGAAGTCAGGGGCTTCCCCAGGGTCCTATGGAGCCCCATCTTTACTTCTGCCTGGTCCCCTCCTACCCACTCCTGTGTCCTTGTGTACCATCTCTGGTTAGCCCCCAACAGCTAGAATGCATGCTACAGCCTTCTCTTGTTTTCCCGCAGAAATCCAATCACACTTGTTATTTGGTAAGGTGGTAACTTTACAAAAAACTTTGAGAGGTTCTGTAGGGAATGACCACACTGTGAATGGTGACTTTCCAGTGTTTCCCTAGCTCGACCTCTCTCGTACACCCTCGTGTAGCCCTGTCTCTCCACCCTGTCCTATCGGACAAGGTTGCCTTCCCAAGCCACTCTTAGTTGTAGTGAGGAGAAAAAGCATTTGTTACTCTTACATAGCTCATATCTTGAGCAACTACATGAAATTCAACATGAGGCCGTTTTTAGCCATTATGAAATATTAGTGGTTCCCAGATTATAGTTAAGAACAACTACGCTAAAAATGTCTCTCTTCTAGATCATATCTATGCTTGATCCTGGAATTTAAAGCAAAGAAGAGTATCCCCACCCTTGGTCCAACCCCTAAAATGCAGTTTGAAGTTGTATTGTATGTGTGTATGTATATCACACCAGTCTCTAAACTTGCAGGTATATCAATTTGGGCCAAAAAATTTATTCAACAGGTGCCATTGCATATCCTCAGAAGAAGGTTCTGTGCAAGATACAAGAACATTTAAAAATACTGTTCTTGTTCTTAAGGAGCTTGCCACTGAGTTGTACAAGAAGAAAATGACCCCAAGCAATGAGTAGATGAATTGAAAAGCTTCTGAAGTCAGAAATCTGAGGTTACATCTTTAATATATATGAGCAACTCAATTTTATATTTCATCTAGCAGATCCCAAGAGGACTGGAATTGGGGGTGGGGGAGATAAGAACACTTGTTAGATGATACCAACAAATGGCCCCCATTAGCATTTTCTGTGGGATAGGAGGGGAGAGTTCCAGCTTGATACTATCTAGAATTCAAAAGACAACAGGCTTGGGATCTTGTATGGGAAGAGAGCTGGCCTGTTAAAGTGGCTTTCTCTTTCTCATCTAGCTTTTACATTCCTAAGTGATTAATAACAGCACTCACCTTCTCATGCTCTTATGGAATATTAAGAACAAGAACAGGAGCATTAGAACCTGACATGTGTCTGATGGAAATAAACCTTTAGGTGTAGAGTTTATGTGTATACCTGCACAGGATGTCTTTGACAAAAGGTCAGAAGAAGTGAAATGTCAGGACTCATGCAGAGATTTTCAAAGGTAACCCATGTCTCAGATAAGATAATCTCCCATGAAGCATCGCTCTTCCAAAGGAGGCTGCCTCCCATCCAATTACACCATGCTGCCTATTGTTGAGGAAATCTACAGGGTCGTCAATTACATACCTTCTGTCCCCAGCTAACCAGAATGACTGATCAGGAACCTGCTGTTGGGCATGAAATCTAATTGTCTTTGATGGTCTGCTTTTCCAGATTTGTTTATAAACTGGAAAAATCTACAAATTGCAGACCATCTGCACATAACACTATACTAATGAACTCATGGATCCTGAAAATCCATTAGCTCATTACCTCTAAGTAGCTGGTTTCTTCCCACACTCCTAACAGGGATTACCCATCTCAACTAAATAAGTAGAAACCAGATGAAGAAGTCTTTTCCTCTCAGGGCGTGAATGCCTCCTATGACATTCCAGAAAGTTAAGCCTCTCTGTCAAAGAGATGACCTGTTAGTATGAGGTCATTTGGATCAGTGATAAAAAAAATTGTCCTTTAGCCTCAGGTGATCACTGTATCTATCCCATCATGCTATAACTTGAAAATGTGAATTGCTTTTGTTAAGAGCTTAATGGGGGCTTTCCAGTGTTGACAACCTCATAAAATCATTTCTGAACTCAGTATTCATGCCCTTATGATACTTGTAGGATACTGTATATAAGTTCAAAAATTCTTAGGTGCTTGACATGAGAAAGCATTGAGAATGGGCCCTGATACATATGAACTGGAACATTCTAGGATCATGGGGGAAGCGGACCTACCGAAAGGAGTTAACTTCAGGGAAGGACATTGAGCTCCTCTTTGTGATAACGCTCACAGAGGGCCAGAAAGCTGGTGTGTTGTAGTATCTGGAGAAGAGGGAGTTCACGGATATGTTTTGTTTGACCCTCGCAATATATTTTGTAATATATGAGCCATCATGTTAGAATCAAGAAATAGTACATGAAGATACACAGCCGTGGCTTCTCAAGAAAGATGGAAGGATCTAGTTACACTAATCACAGTAGTGTGGACCCAACCGGTGGCTGCATATTTATTTGCACAAACCATGGAATCTACATGTTTGTCATTATCAGCACCAGGTCCCCGTACATCCTGATACTGAAGCTACATACTCCGTAAATGTGAAGACCACTGTGATACATTAAAAGCAACAGAAATTTTAAAGCAAAAACGAGTTCACGGTCATTTTTCCTTACACAATCATTAATTTTTAAAAATACTCGTGTCTATCTAAAGTGGGGAAACAAAAGGAGAAGGAAAATAACGTTTTTTAAGAAAAATGAGCGTGAGCTCATTCCTTCGTGGGCACAAAGAATAGCCCCTTGTCTTTAGTATGTAAGCAACGCACGTGGATGTTTGCCCCCAGCTCCACTTCAGTAGTTTACGTTACCTCCCTGGCCCCTAGGAACATTCGAGTTTGCAACTGCTGCTGTAGGAATGCTTTTTTTCTATTATTTATTAAACTATTCTACATTAGGAGCACTTAGCTCATCAAAAATGTTTTAACATTTCTCTAAGTGACAAAAGCATAAATCAAAGAGCAATTTGTCACTTTTGTAAGCCCAGAAAATACCAAACTGAGTTTCTCATAAAGATCCTGCCATCAGTTAAATGGATAAACTATTAGTTTACAAATAAAAAACAGCCCCGCAGTTAGGTGTCTCCTAATGTGCCGATTGTTTATAGACATAATTGGGTTGATGAACCTGAGTCATGACAGCGTGAACACCAGGTAGACCAGAATGTGTATGTACCTGGGATACCTCATTCATCCTGTATTGATGGTTTTCAAGCTATGATCTGGGGAGACCAAGTAGCAGACCATTGTACGTGTTCATAGTACACATGTAGGTGGGTGGCGGTAGATTGTATGGCAGGGTCAACTTATATGATGGTACAGGTGCGCTGAACATCTCCATTGGGCATGATTGACATAGACAGGGAAGGACGTGAATTACCTCTCCTGGAATTTTACAAACAGTGGCCCTGGGTGTGGGCCATTGCAGCTTAGGGCCCCTCATTTCTGTAACTCCAATACCCTCACTTCTGCACCTGTTGTAAGAGCTTTCCTTATTTATCTGTTTTTCACTTGGGGCTTTCTGAAAAGCTTTATTTTTATTTATTTATTTAATTTATTCATTGAAGTATAGTTGATTTATAATGTTGTGTTAGTTTTAGGTATACAGCAAAGTGATTCAGATATATATATATTCTTTTTTAGATTCTTTTCCCTTATAGGCTATTACAAAATATTGAGTAGAGTTCCTTGTGCTATACAGTAGGTCCTTGTTAGTTATCTATTTTATTTATATAGTAGTGTGTATCTGTTAATCCCAAACTCCTAATTTATTGCTCTCCCACCCTTTCCCCTTTGGTAAACATAAGTCTGTAGGTCTATTTCTGCTTTGTATATAAGTTCATTTGTATCATTTTTTACATTCCATATATAAGCGATATCATATGATACATATCGTATATATCCTATGATCACATAAGCTTTAAATTGAGGAAACAGTCTATGGTTAAATATAAATTTGAATACCACTGTGCTACATAAGTAAAGGAGTTTTTTTAAGCTAAAGTGATTTTTTCCGATTACTAAATACTTCTTCCTTGAATGTTCCACAATTAACCACCAAGAAGAAAAACAACAGTTACCCCAAGTCTTCTCTTAAAAACCTCTGCAAACATATTGCATTTTCTTCCAACCATTTTTTAAGCGTATGTATGTTTGTGATTTCTTTTTTTTGTTGCTTTCGCAAATTTATGATAGCAATGAACATAGTTTTGCATTTTGACTCTTCCATATATTATGAGCATTTTCAGTGCTTTCACTAGTGGAAATCAAGACTTTTAGTGCTATATAATATTATATTTTATTACTGAATCATTTATTTAAACAAAGGTCTGTAATTTGGCCTGTAGCTTTGGCATACTTTTTTTTTTCTTTCATTCTTTTTTGCTACAAAAATAGTTTATTTTGTTTAAATCCTTGTTTGTAGCCCTAATAATTTCCTTTGGTAAATTCCTGGGATCACATGTACAAGAACAGAAGGCTTTTACTATCTTTAAGCCTATTAGATGGAGATAATATTAGGAAGAAAATTAAAGCAGGACACCAGGAGTGAAGGAGCCTTGCTATACTAGAAAGGATTGTTAGGCAAGACCTCTCTAAGGAGGAAATATTTGATCAGAGACCTGAATGAAAAGTAGGGTTGAACCGTAGGGATACTTGCAGGAAAGGCCTTCCGGGTGGAGGGATCAGCAGGTGTTAAGGTCCTGAGGTTGGAACTGGCTTTGAGTTTTCTCGAACAGGAAGGAGACCAGTAGGGCTGGAGTAGACTGTGCAGAGGTTACTTAGGGAATCTAAGGTGGGGAATTAACTCTGGGCCAGACCAAGATGGGCTTTGTTAGCCATGGTAAGGATTTGCAATTTTGTTCTTAGTGGGCTTCAAGGCTGTTGAAGGACTTGGACCCAGAAAGTGATATTACCTGATCCCTTTGTGGAGAATCAACTGTAGAGGCAGGAGTGGAAGCACCAGACAGACCAGGTAGTTAAGAGGCTACTAGTGTCGTCCCAGAAAGGAGATAATCGTAGAGCAGCAATAACAGAAATGCCCCATGCTCTGTAAGTTCAGCCAAAAAATGCTATATGTATGTGTGTGTCTGTGTATGCTTGTGTAACTTTAATCTTTGCTCTTTGGGTAGAAAAATGTCATTTATTGTTGTTCAGTTTTTTTATTAGTGGTGTAGAATATTCAATTGTTTAATTAGCATGTGTTTTCTCTGTCTTATCTTGGATGGCATTTTATCATCAACTGATATGAGAGCTTGAGTGATTCAGATCAGTATCCCTCAGATCATCGTTTTATTATTGTTTGTTTTTTTTGCCATATTCGGACCTCTCACTGCTGTGGCCTCTCCCGTTGCGGAGCACAGGCTCCGGACGCGCAGGCTCAGCGGCCATGGCTCACGGGCCCAGCCGCTCCGCAGCATGTGGGATCCACCCGGACCTAGGGCACGAACCTGCGTCCCCTGCACCGGCAGGCGGACTCTCAACCACTGCGCCACCAGGGAAGCCCTATTATTGTTTTATATATCAAATTTCTGGCAAATATCTTCCTAGTTTGTTGCCCACTTAATTTTATGTATGATGTATTTTATGTAAGTTTTCAATTTGAAACCAGACCTCTACTTGATGATTGTGGCTTTAATTTTCTCTGGGCCAAGATTTGTTTAGGAAAGCTTTCTTTGATTTCCAGGTGCTGGGACTCCTTTTCTGTTTCCAGGGTCACTGCCCCCAGGGCTCTTTCTGGTTATTTCCTCAGTAGGAATTATTTACTTATGGACCATGGCCAGACTTTCCCGACTTCCTGACCAGCTGTTTTGGGGGAAAGTATGGAAAAAGAAGATGACTTGAGGCGGAGACGGGAGAGAACGGCTTTGTAGGTGCTAGAAGTAACAAGGATAGGAAATTAACAGTCAGAAAGTCAGGCAATTTACACTCAGAATTTCTGGACCAGGAGGAGAGTGGAGTGGAACCAGAGCTCCTCAGACTTACTTGAAGCTGACCAATTTGTTCTTTCCAGTGACACAACAGTGATGGTGGTTTAAAAAATCCAACCCAGGGCTTCCCTGGTGGCGCAGTGGTTGAGAGTCCGCCTGCTGATGCCGGGGATGCGGGTTCGTGCCCTGGTCCGGGAAGATCCCACATGCCGCAGAGCGGCTGGGTCCGTGAGCCATGGCCGCTGAGCCTGCGCGTCCGGAGCCTGTGCTCCGCAACGGGAGAGGCCACAGCAGTGAGAGGCCCACGTACCGCAAAAAAAAAAAAAAAAAAAAAAAAAAATCCAATCCTATTCGCTTTACAGTGTTTCATCCCAAATATTGGTGACAGCTCTTATTTTCTGGTGGTGATGTGGATTTAACTTCTTTGTTTCCATCTTGTCCATTAAAAGTAAGATCCATGAAAAAAGAGGCTATACTGGTTTTGTTTATCTGACTTTACTCAACTCTCAGGATGACCTCCAACGTTCAGTAAAGGTTGGAATATTTGTCAGATGAATGAATGAGTGGTCGGAAAATATGCAGTGTTAGTGGGGAGTGAAGGATATTTTGTCATGGGCCGGTGGTCAGTTGTGTTTTAAAATTGGCTCCACTGTCCTGCTTTGTTAAACAGAGCAGTGCTTTTGGGCTCTGGGTCATCATTGGTTCTTAACCCACCAGGCTGGCACGTGGTGATGCCTTGAGGAGCTCCTGGGGTCGGTAGCCAGGCTTGCTTCCTTACTTCGCGGTCCTGTACCATGTTGCTTTTTCAGCTCTTCTTCATGTTTTAAAGCAGTTCTCAGCCCTCTTTTGGCTATTTTGGCATCATTTTCTCTTCTAAAAATCGACCTCATCTAGGTTACATTTTGGATGGCTGATGACTTTTGGTATTCTATACTCATTAATGGGATGGTACTTGGGATAAATATTGAAGGATCGTTGTAGGTTTTCTTCTGATAAATCTCTTTTTTAAAAAAAATTATTTTTTAATTTATTTTTGGCTGTGTTCAGTCTTCATTGCTGCACTCAGGCTTTCTCTAGCTGTGGTAAGCAGGGGCTACTCTTTGTTGTGGTGTGTGGGCTTCTCATTGCAGTGGTTTCTCTTGTTGTAGAGCTTGGGCTCGAGGCGTGCGGGCTTCAGTAGTTGCGGCACGCAGGCTCAGTAGTTGTGGCTTGCGGGCTCTAGAGCACAGGCTCAGGAGTTGTGGAGCACGGGCTTAGTTGCTCCACAGCATGTGGGATCTTCCCAGACCAGGGCTCGAACCTGTGTCTTCTGCATTTGCAGGCAGATTTTTAACCACTACACCACCAGGGAAGTCCCCAATAAATCCCTTTTTATAGAAGTCAAAAATATTTATTAGACCAAATTGCTGTCTAATAGACGTTACTTGATTATTGGCAATAAATTAGAATTCTTTAGATACAAACATGAAATGAGCCAACTAAAGCCAACTTTCAATTATCTATGCTAGGGGTGGGCAGGGAGGGTATGGTGAAAAGAACCCAGATGCATGTGCTTCCATGTGGTGTCTTTTTGTTGTAGTCAT
Source organism: Phocoena phocoena (assembly GCF_963924675.1). Lineage (NCBI taxonomy): Eukaryota > Metazoa > Chordata > Mammalia > Artiodactyla > Phocoenidae > Phocoena > Phocoena phocoena. Next base: position 8,778,069 of record NC_089239.1, on the reverse strand, counting down.
TGCCATTGCTTTTTGTGTTGAATTACCTTTTTTTTTTTTTTTTTGAAATTACCTTTATTTTGTTGTTCTTTTTTTGCGGTACGCGGGCCTCTCACTGTTGTGGCCTCTCCCGTTGCGGAGCACAGGCTCTGGATGAGCAGGCTCAGCGGCCATGGCTCACGGGCCTAGCCGCTCCGCGGCATGTGAGATCTTCCCGGACCGGGGCACGAACCCGTGTCCCCTGCATCGGCAGGCGGACTCTCAACCACTGTGCCACCAGGGAAGCCCTGAATTACCGTTTTGATGTGTCTGTTAAATTCCTGTGTATAACACATGCTGATAACTAGAGCTAAATGGTTATTGTCAAACAAGAGCTGCGTCTGGTGCTACCGAGATGGCATGAGAGAGTGGAGACGTTGTTTAGATGTGGTAGCAAAGGACAAAATGGGGAAGGAAGGCAGTTAGGTCTGGGAAGACTGGTCTGCTTGATGAAATAAGAGATGTAGGGATGGTGCAGACCAGCTGTGGGGAGGATGAGAATCCAGGGAGTAGAAGGTCTCATCTGGGTCTTTCTCAGGTGTCCAAGGAAAGAGAACTTTGGACCAAGGATAGGATTAGGGTGGAGATGGAAAGAGGGAAATAGGTTCTCTAGGAGCAAGCTAGAGAAAACAAACCAAAGATGGGACTAGCCTACGCTCAGAGGATGTGAAAAGTGAGCTCCTTTGGAAGGGAGACTGAGGCTTAGATGTCTGGGGTGCCTGATCCGACCTAAATGTCTGCCGAATCACTGAAGTAGTAACATAAATGATGACCAAAGAAACATATCCCCAAAAGCAGGGAATATTGAGATCTGAGTTTCATTTGTGTGCCTATGATTACCCAAATCTGTGTTACATTGGCCTTTAGACATCATCGCACCTTTGTTAAAATGTGTTTAAATGGAAACATATTGACTTCAAACCCTGTCTGACAACATAATATCCTCTCCGCACAAATTACAAAGTCGACATATATGTGTTGATTTTTCTGAGCTCCATTTTGGGCCAGTTATTAAAATATCGTCATCTTCATCGTCAGAGTTGGAACACAATGAAATATAATGAAATGACCTAATTACAGTCTTTCCTCTCTCCCACTGCATTTTTAGAAAATAGGTCAAAGTCAATAGGATATTTACATTCTCTTCCCGCCTCCAGTTTATTAGCTTGAGTGTTCATGTCCTGAGAATACCAAAAAGGATGGGATATGGAATAAAGATTTTTTAAAATCCTTGTTGCTACTCTGTTACGTTAGGTACAGCTCTCTCCCATATGCCCTAACTGCTCATCTTCCAACTCCAGGAAAGTTCTCTTTTTTTAATGACTTATAAACATTGCTGTCTTCTGATAGGTGGAATGGCTGAAAAACGAGGAGCCCATTGACTCTGAACAAGATGAGAACATTGACACCAGGGCAGACCACAACCTCATCATCCGGCAGGCGCGGCTCTCGGACTCCGGAAACTATACATGCATGGCGGCCAACATCGTAGCCAAGAGGAGGAGCCTGTCAGCCACAGTGGTGGTTTATGGTAAGACCAGCCCAAAGGCTAGGAATGGATAGAGAGGACAGAAAGCAGAGAGGTAGAGGGAGGTGCATTTCATTAAAGCTTTCAATGTTTAGCACGGAAAGGACTTTGGGGGTTATCCATTATAGCGTTCTCTCCTGCCTCACCCCTTTGACAGGTGAAGGCAGATGCCTGTTTCTCTTTCATCCAGAATTGGACTTCTGGAGATAGTAACATTTTCGATCTCTTTTCAAAATAATTTAAAAAGTTGTTTGTTTTCTTCCATTGTGTTTATATTTGAAACGAAATGAGGTGGGCAACTTCTGCTTCCCACTCTTCTTCACAAACCCCACATCCACCAACCCCCCATCTTCCCCAGACCTGCTGTCGGCACCTCCTCTCCTGGCATATGAAATCCACCAAAAACAAACATGACTATTTGCTGAATATCTCAGGTATTGTATAAATGAAATTCCCAGCTATTGAAGTAAAGGCACTCGCTTCCACAATAGAAGAGCCCTGGGATTTATTTTTGAAGCACTTGAAGTTAATAGAAATTCAAATGCTGATATTTTCTTCTTATACTCTGGATTTTCAAGTGCTTTAGAGATATGTTGATGAGTTCTTCCTATGGTTTATCATTTCCTTGCAATGCAAATTCTCTGTATCCCTCCTGTATCAGAAGAGTAGACTGAGGGGTGGAGACTAGATCAGCCCTACTGTTGCCTCACGATGGGGCAGCCGGGGAGGGTCCCCTCCAGTCTCTTGGTACTCAACTCACAACACAGCTCACAAGTGGCTTGCACATAGTAGGCAATCAGTAAATACCTCTTTCCTCTTTTTTCTCCCCTCCCCATTTTTCTCTCTCAGTGAATGGAGGCTGGTCTTCCTGGACAGAGTGGTCAGCCTGCAATGTTCGCTGTGGTAGAGGATGGCAGAAACGTTCCCGGACCTGCACCAACCCAGCTCCTCTCAATGGTGGAGCCTTTTGTGAGGGAATGTCAGTGCAGAAAATAACCTGCACCTCTCTTTGTCCTGGTGAGATATATGTAGATTCCCTTTTCCCTTCGGATCCACCAACATTATTGGGCTGGTGTGAAGCTTTCAGTAGAACCTTCCTTTCCAAAGTTACCATCTTCCAAGTTCTTCGAGTGGAGCCTTTGTCCAAAGTGCTAATGTGGAACTCATTGTAATAGGAACATGGGTGAAATACCTCTGTTTGGGGGCATCATTTTTTTCTTAATACTCAGATGACCCTAGACACTCACCATCAATAAGCCAAATGTTTTGACGTATTTTTATACTACCAGTGTTTAAAACCCTTCTCTCCTCGGGTTCTCCCATTCTGTAGCATTCATCTGTATAATAGGGATTAAGTGAGTTGTCTGTGAGCACAAAACAGGTACCAAATCCTTGACCTTTTATCATCAGTCACCAATCAACTAACCTCATCCGTTTTACCTTTGTATTTATTGGCAATATAATTGGCAGAGATTGTATCACAGCCGTTTCCATTTCGAATGTGGGCTCTGCTTGCCTTCCTCTCTGAATAGAGAGAGGCTTCATTTACCAAATATGGCTTTTATGAGTTCTTTTGCTTATCTTACTGGCTTTCACTGAATTTATACAATGAGGAGTAGCTGAGATGGAAGGTGACTTTCTGAATGAAAAGCGTATCCTCCCACTGAGAAATGAATTGATCCTGGGTCTCACATGCATGATCAAACATTAGCTCCAAGGACACTGGACCAGAGACTCGTGTCTTTAAAATTGCGAGTCTAGCTCCACTCAGAGCTAAGGCCAGGCTCTCACCAGCAGCATATGCTTGGAGCTTTGTTTTGAATTTGCATTCAATATACATTTATTGAGTGCTTACTATGTGCCAGGTACTGTGCAAGATACATGTATACATGTGATGTCATTTAGCTCTGTGTTGTGATTTTTATGATCCCCAGTTGACAGAAATAGTGAAGTCAGGCTAAGTGCTTACTTAGGGTTGCTCCACCAAGAAGTTGACAGAACCAAGATAAGGACTCAGACATTTTGCTTCAAGTTCAGTATTTGTATTTTACCCTGCTCTTGACTAGCTGCTCTAGATTAAAAATGGCAGTGTCTTCAGTAACCCACATAAACATGGTTGGCCTGTTCCTGGGAGATAGTGGGACACTTGTCTCCAACAGCTGCTATAATCTCTAGGGTGGTTTTCTAGGGGAATTAGATTCAGTTTGTTCATTTCTACATACAGCAGCAATGCACGACCCAAGAAATTCTATTTGTGTAAGTCTTGGCATCTTGGGATTTGGCTGACCTGTTTTAGTTTAATACTGTCAGTATATGTGGGTTTAACTTTTTATTATTGAGGGGCTTTTAGGAATTGAAGAGCATTTATTCTACTCTCTGTTCTAAACCATCAACCCACAAGGAAGCGGTGATTACCAGTGGTTCCTGCACATAGTGTATCCGTCCATCTAAGATGCATTTGGGCATGAGAGATGGGGAGAGAATGGGTAATAACATTATTAGCTAACCCAAGGGCACGGGTAATTCAAATATTTGCCCAAATTCAGTAAATTGGTCTCATCCTGAAATAGCAAGAGAATTACGCCACTGCTTTTGTTAGCCTGTCTCTTTAGGAAAGAAACCACGGAGAGAAGATAAACACACATATTATTTTGTTTTTGTGGTGCTGGTGACGGTTTAAAATCCAGCTCTAAGAACAACAGCGGCCCTGGGGTGAGTCTCCCAACAGCTGCCAGATTCATTCTAACGATGGTTCCCTCTGTTTCCCTTTGAAGTGGACGGGAGCTGGGAGGTGTGGGGAGAGTGGTCGGTCTGCAGCCCAGAGTGTGAGCATCTGCGGATCCGCGAGTGCACAGCCCCGGCCCCAAGAAATGGGGGCAAATTCTGCGAAGGCCTAAGCCAGGAATCCGAGAACTGCACAGATGGTCTCTGCATCCTAGGTAACACCTTCTGTTGCACGTCTTCTGTGTCTGTCCAGCGTAGGAAAAGAAATGCCATGACCGTTAATTCGGTGAAATAAGTTCACAGAAAACAAAATCTCCCAGAGCAAAGAGAATATGGGAGAAAAGTGTCGAAAAGTACACAAAGAGATGTTTAGTAGAGGTGGGGTCATTTTAAACATCGTTATATCACTGTCAGTTCCACAAATGCGTATGTTTATGATGGATGTAACTGGATATGATTTGAAGATACATGATGAAAGAAAATGAGTTAGACTTTTGAGCTTAGCAAGTCTTTTCTTTTAGGGGCCAGCATTTTTAGGTTTGGTGAAATTCTGATACGGATCACCATATGCTTGTATTGCTCCCAGGAATTTTACAGCACCATAAAGTGTTTCATGGTCCTCAGGGACCATGGTTCTGGAACAAAGGGACGTGTTGTGACTGTTGCCTTACAAATGGGGGGGGAAATATGGCACTGAGGAGGTGGGTGGGTCTTGTATCAAATTGGTCTGGCAAGGCAGGAAATAGAATGCTCATTTCAGAACTCCCAAGCCTTTGCTTTATTCCTGAGATTACATTACAGCCATCTTCAAGTGACTGTCTGCCTGGGTATGAAAGTATGGGAGGGTCAAGTAGAGCCACATGGAGATTGGTTTTAATTTGGTGCTGTCCTATACTAGCTTTGTGGTCTTGGGCAAGTCATTTAGCTGTTTAACTTCTCTGACTGTAAGTACCCAAAAAGTACCTATTTTTGGTTATTATCAAGGCTCAGTGATAAAATAATGTATTTGAATATTTCTTGGAACAGAATAGGTGCTCAGTAAATATCAATTCCTTCTCTACTTGCCCACTCAGATGTGCTAAGGTGTATTTGATTTTTCTTAGATCCTTCAAAAACAGGAGATTCAGGGCATACCTATTCTCTAGAACCAGGTTGCCTTCTTGGAAAACATCCAGCAAAAAAGAAACAGTGTAGTTCAATAGTGTGTCATCTTTTCAGGAATATATGTCCTTTTTATTTGGGAAGATTATGGTATGAAGGAAACATCTAAGTTGCATTTATTTTTCTGTATCACTATAACTAGCTACGCTTGAAAGCAAGCCTCTACAAACAGTCGTATTTTCAAAATAAGTCTAAATGGTTAACACATTGAAACATTGGAAGAAGCACTTTCTCATAGCCCATAGTTCCTTTGTTTGCTGGTACTACTGCTGAGTAGCCTGCGTGTGTCAGATACAATACAAGGGTCTGTAATTAAAGGGAACTTACCCACCAGTCTCAGTGATGAAAGGGCCTGCTCTCGAATAAATACATTCCGTCCCCTTCCTAAATGGAAGGAAACATTTTTTTAAGATCAGCTTTATTGATGTCTAATTTACATATGATACAGTCCACCCACTTTAATTGTGCAGTTGGATGAATTTTGACAAACATGTACGGTTGTATACACTATCACAAATAAGACAGAGAACATTTCCATTAATCCCCAAAGTCTCCTCATGCTCTTTTGCAGTCAGTCCTTTCCTCCTACCCCAACCACCTTCTACTTTCTTTCACTTGACATAATGCTTTTGACGTTCCTCCGTGCTGTTACCTCTATCAGTAATTAGTTCTTTCTTATTCTTAAGTAGTACTCCATTGTATGGCTCTACCACAATTTGTGTATCCTTTCATGAGCTGACGGACACAGGGTTGTTACCATTTGGGGGCTACCATGAACAAAGCTTCTATGAACCCTTGTGTACAGATCTTTGTGTGGACACGTATTTTCGTTTCTTTTGGGTAAATACCTAGAAGTGGGATTGGCGGGTCATATCATAATTAGATATTTAACTGTATAAGAAACTTTCCACGGTAGCTGTAATCACTTAAATTTTTACCACTAAGATGTAACTGTGCTAATTGTTCCACATCTTTGCCAACACTTGGTATTGGTCTTTTTAAAGTAAGTCATTCTAATGAATAAGTAGATTTGTGATTTTAATTTGCATTTCTGTAATGGCTAACAATATTGAGCAAATTTTCATTTGTGTTTATTGGCCATTCATCTGTGTTTTTTGACGAAGTGTCTATTCCAGTCTTTTCAAATGTAAGGAAACAACACAAATTCATTAGCAAGAAGTTTAAGGAAATGTGTCTCTGGCCACCCTTGACTACCACCAGATTTATGTGAAATATACCTTTAAGGTATGACTATTTTTAACATGTTTTTAAACATATTTTTCCATTGATTAGGACTCTAATCTCATATATCTTCTAAAAAGCTGTTGACAGTATAACTAGGTGGCTACTGATTATCGTTTAGATGATCATTAGACACTTTTGAAATATTAGAAATAAGAAAGTACTGGTTGAATTTTAGATGACCATAGTAATACCCTTTCCTAACAACCAGCAACTGAGCTTGAGCTTGGGGAAAATTCTATGAAGTCAAGCTTCAACCTTGGTTGACTGACACTTAGAGTTACTGACTGAAGACAGACAATGGTTAGCTCCTAATGTGAGAAAGAATTGTTATCAAACATGTAAATATTATTCATTTGTACTTGTATTGCAATATATAGTTATTTTTTAGTTGAGTAAGAGTTATGTTTAGGGCTAAAAGGAATCACCAGCACTAAGAGGATAGTGACCAGTCTAGATCCCAATTTTAAAATCTGAGATATTGTGTTCATCAGGGTTCTCCAGAGAAACAGAACCAATAGGATACGTATATAAGATACAGGCTATAAACATACGCACGTACATACATACATATGTAAAGAGATTTATTATGAGAAATTGGTTCATGTTATTATAGAGGCTGGCAAGTCCAGAATCTGCAGAACCATGGTCCAATTCAAGTCCAAAGGCTGGCAGGCTGCTATAGAACCAGGAAGAGCCAATGGCCCAGTTCAGAGGCTTTCAGGCAGGAGAAGTCTCTCTTACTCGGGAAGGATCAGGACTTCGGCTGATTAGATGTGACCCACCCACATTATGGAGGGCAATCTGCTTTTCGCAGCCTGTCCGTTTCAATGTTGGTCTCATCTGAAAACACCCTCACAGACTAATGTCTGACCAAATATTTGGGCACCTCATGGCCCAGTTGGGTTGGCACATAAGATTAACCATCATAAACGCATATGTACTTGGGAAGTCCCAAAGCATCGTTCTTTCCTTGGAGCCAGTCAAGCCGAGGTTCAGGAAATTGCTTTAATTACTGAATGAAACCCTTCTCTGGACATTGGCCATGTGTGGTTTTAGTCTCACATATGCAGTTTAGTGGATATTCTGTTTACATTTTCCAACAGTGGAAATAAAACGGATAGGGAAACAGTGAGGTTTAGAATATGTTCAGCACTGAAGGTTGAGAGCTCTTTTAAATCCCCTCGTGAGTTTAAAATGCTGTGTAAGCCTTTCCTTTCTGTTCAATCTATTCGTTCCCCTATTCCCTTTCCTACTTAAGCATGAGTTTTTCTAGCATTCTTTGCCTCTGTAATATGCATATTAAGATGTCTGTCAGACATGATCAGAGACTCTTGATGGCTACACTGACTAAGCTTTGTGATGGAAAAAGAGTGAAGCCTGTGAAATCATAGAGGTGAATGAGATGTACTCCCACATCAGTGGGAAAGGGGTATGTTTCTAAGAGCTCAACACTGGGATGTATTCTGCCCTTTTAGACAGAGAGTGGCTACTCATGTCAACAAAAATGAATAGCATTTTACTATCTCTGCGGGAATCAATGAACAGCAGTCTAGTTAGATGATGCCAACATCACTCTATGCTTCTAGCTGGTACTTCGCCAGGGTGCTCTTGGTGAAACTAGCTGTGCTCTCAAGATAGAGATCCAGTGAAGGTTTGGTTTGATTAAAATAGCATTTGGCAACAGCTTTATGGAGCAGTCGCTTCCCGAAAGATCTAGGTCATGTTCCAATTTGGGGATTTCCTTCTTTTAAATTTTCTTCCCTTTATGCCAGATACGACCCTAAAGCAAGTCCTCAATTCCCAACTTCTCTTGGCAGTTACACAATGACCTTGCTTGGGCTGTTGGATGACCTACAATTCTTTGATTTTATTTAGCTCTCAACAAAGCATCTGGATTCCTTTTGTTGTCCCTGAGGGCTGCATTCCTCCTAGAGGTGGAGCTGCCAGCTCTGAGCGATCACTGTAATATTGGGGCATGATTTTGTTGCTAGGTCAGTTGTGACTGTAGCACAGGACCTTAGTGTTATGCTGTCACAGATGGCCACACCTAAATGCCCTCAACAAGGAAAGAAATGCCCCAAGACCGGGGAGTGTAAGATTAAGCAGTTGGTACCAATAGCGGTGAGTCCGAGGTTCCAAATTACAAGCATAAACTAAACATCAGGGCCTTTACGCTAGAACAGTTCTTTTCGAGGAAGATAATTACGTGGGATGACCATCGAGAGACAAGAACTTGTGGATCCATGTTTTTTAAGCATTAACATCAAAATCAGGTAGTTCTCTGACCGCTGTCCTTTCTACTTGCTGAACTTAGCTGCTTGTGTGCTGGAGGATGGCAGAAATGTCCATGTAAATGACATGTACATTCCTCACTGGCAGGAACAGAAGGGCGAAAATAGTGGGGTGTTCAGTTAGAGTCTGAGAAGTAAGGGGAGCCTGCTCCCTCTCCCTTTTTTATTCCAGCAGATGGAAAACTAAGGGCTTTGGCTTCAGAGGACTGAGTGAATCTGCTTCAGAGGGGATTAGTGCCCAGATGTGCTGTGAGAACGAAGCCAGAGAAATGTCACAGGGACCCAGAAGAGAGAGGAAATCTTCAAGGCTGAGCTGCTTGAGAGCTAATCAGTCCTTCTTGTCAGGATGTGAGACAGGTCATTTCAACATTGACAGTTCAGAAATGGAAAGATCAGTTACATGGTGCTTTGTTTTCATTTCTCCTGAGTACACTGATAAGAAAAGTTGGAGGTGACAGTTTGGAAACCCCATCAAGGATAAAGATGTCTATACAATAGCAGGTTCAAATAAACATCCCCAAGCTACATCTCATAATCTAACCGCATTGTCTGTTGAACCATCTACTTAAGTGACCTAAAGGAAGCACCTGAAAAGGTGAGCCTGTAATCACATCAGAGTACAGGTTGCCTTGGTAAGCATTTTCTCTGGAATCATTCTAAGCCTCACAGTGGTTACCCGGGTCCCTTCCCTGTATTTCTTTAGGGCACTGAATAAGAGAATATTCACTCCAGAGTTAGCTAAGTGTATCTGAAACAACTCTTACTTTTTGCTAGTGGTTTACAGAATATCTGTTTCATATATAAGATTATAACAGATGGATGTCCCTTTACCAAAACGAAAACCGTCATGTCCTTTCTTTGGGCAGAGAGTCAGGAATCATATTGGACTCTTCTAAAACCTTTTTGTTGGATAAGGTCATATTTCAGGGCCTCCTGCACTACATAATTGGTTAGTTATAGCACAGTAAAATTCTACATAGCAAAGGAATAAAAACGGCATCGGCAAGATAACATGCTAGCACGATGCATTAAGTTGTCACGAAGTTTCCTACTGCTTGTTAATTCTCCCAAGTAGTTTTAATGTTAAAAACCCGTTTCCATTCCATTTGTACATAGTAGGTATTCCTTTTTCCATGAAGATTTTCGCTAGAAATACCCAATAGCTACCTTTCTGCATAACAAACAATTGGTTAATTCAGAGTTGCCTTTATGTATACAGCATAGAAAATGTGGGTATAATATTGCAGACCCACAGGAGTGATAAGAATGTAGATTTGGACATTAGTAGATAAGAATGTAGATTTGGTGTCATTAGTAACTTAGCCACGATCTCTCTCCCATGCCCCAATAATGCTTTCCCGTTATGAGACCCAGTAAGAAGACCAGCGAATGACACGCTTTAGCGAGACAGAGTGAAGTGGCTCATAACAGAAGTTTCCGTTGTACTTAATTAAAAAAAGAAAATAGAGATAGCTCAATACTCATATGTCTTAGTGAAAGCATTTTTTAAAAATTCTACAAGGCTAAAATTTTTACTTTTGTGCCTTGTGCTAAGAGGATTTGAACTCTAGTGCCACATCCTGAGTGGAATTGAGCATAAAAAGGAAAAAGAATGAGCCGTATACAGCAAATTACCATAAAATGTCTCCGCTTTGTTATCCACCCTCTGTGGACTTTTCTGCATTTATACCTTGTTAACAAGAAGATAAAGACATCTGATTGTCTTTTTGAGCATAATCCCCCTTCCAAGTAAGGACTGACCTTCATCCATGGGCCCATTGATGATTGATTATGTATTGAGTAAACCACTAAAAATCTATGGCCTCAGGCATAGAAAATAAATTTTTGGTTACCAAAGAGGAAAGTGGGGTGGGGGATAAGTGAGGAGTTTGGGATTAACATACACACACTACTGTATATAAAATAGGTAAATAACAAGGACTTACTGAATAGCACAGAGAACTATACTCAATATTTTGTAATAACCTAAAAGGGAAAAGAATCTGAAAAAGAATACATATATATATATATATAACTGAATCAATTTGCTGTACACCTGAAACTAACACAACATTGTAAACCAACTATACTTCAATTAAAAAAAATCTGTGGCCTTTCTTTTCAACCAGCTCTGAAACAAGGACTTAAGATGCCTTTTTTTTTTTTTTCTTTGCGGTACACGGGCCTCTCACTGTTGTGGCCTCTCCTGTTGCGGAGCACAGGCTCCGGACGCGCAGGCCCAGCGGCCATGGCCCACAGGCCCAGCCGCTCCGCGGCATGTGGGATCTTCCCGGACCGGGGCACGAACCCGTGTCCCCTGCATCGACAGGCGGACGCTCAACCACTGCGCCACCAGGGAAGCCCTAAGATGCCTTTTGTGATGCAGGAAATTTTCCCTCTGTCATCATCATCTCTTTATTTCTTCCCAGACGTGTGCCACATGTACGTAGTCATGACAGAGTAACCTACATAAAAATTTCCTTCTCAGCTAATAGAAATCAATGCAATTATTCTGTTTCTTTCTTCTTCTTTTTCCTATTCCTATAAACTCCCCCTGACCCACCACCACCATATTTCCCTATGAACGTTTACACTGGGCTTACATTTTTTTGGTGGAATTGGACAGGAAGTGCTGTCATACTTCAGAAACATGTCTGGAAGATTGTTTATCTCTGAGGCATCTTGTTAACTTTGTTCATTTTATGAGAGGAATTGAAATAAAACACATCTCCTGTAAATAGGAAGGACTTTAACATTAAATTTGGGCAGCTGGAGAACAGGATACTTAACCTCCAGATGACATTACTTAGAGAGGGTACACACGGTACACACATCACATTAGAGAGAGAGGAAGAAGACTAAAACAAAACAAAACAGAAAAACCCCACGAAAACCAGATAGACAAATAAGAACAGATCCCCATGACAGTGTAAACTGGAGACAGAAAACCCAGGAGAAAGCTTAAAAACATTTCTTAAGGACGGGAAATTTTAGCCACAGGGCCAGATAGTTGAAGGGAATACAAATTCATTACAAAGAAAAGAGAAATATTTTGTAGATGGCATCCCCAAGAAGCACAGGGAAGGCACTGGCTCCTAACTGGGGATTGCGAGAAGGTACAGAGGTTGAGTTTCCATGAGGGCTGGCCCAGGATGGGCCTGGGTTGAGCTGGCATTGAGAGCAAAGGCTGAATGGCCTTCCAGTGTCCTCTGTGATTCTGAGTTGAGATGTTATTCTCTTTCTGAAAAATTAGAAATGGACATGAACCTAGAATTGAGAGAAATGAATGAGCTGAGCCTATAGGATTTGAACATTTATCCTATAGGTAACAGGTTGAAGAATCCGGGCTTTGGCATCAGATTGCTTGAGTTTGAATTTCGGTTGCAATGCTATGAGCAAATTTCTTCATTTCTCTAAGCCTAAATTTATTCCTCTATAAAATAAAAGTTATAATAGTGTCTATTACAAAGGGTTCATTTTGAGGAGGAAATGACCTAAACCATGCAAAGCATTTGACATCTGTAGTAAGCACTCCATTTGTGTAAATAATAATAATGTGTGTGTGTTCTAGTAAAGGGATTCCTGTGGCAGAAAAAGTGTGTTTTCCATGTTCTGTGGCAGAATTGACAAGTGACGCTTTAGATATTTTGTTAAAACATTTCCTAATATATCTGACTAATATAGTGTCTAATGAAATAAAATGTGCTTCACATTAAAATCTATGGGACACAAATTGTGTTCTTTGTATGAACCAGTTCTGAGGGGTAATTTGAGCCATACCGTTAGTTGGAGGAACACGGTTTACAAGGACCCTAACAACTCATGAGGATTCTTCAACTTGGTGTCAGACCAAAGTGTCAGTATCCTTTCCCAGAAACGTCTGAGAAGTAGCTGAGAGAACAGCTCTTGATTTTCCAGTCTTCCTTTGCAGGGGGGATTTAGTTAGGAGGAGGAGACAGACCAGGTGATCTTTGAGGTCCCAACAAGTCCTAAAATTCTATGATTGTAACAACTAATTAAAAATAACTCAAGGGGAAGGCCCAGGAGAGAAGCCTGGATGGTCCCCAAGTGAGAAAATCATTCTTATTATACTGAGAGCTTCCCTCGTGTTATGAAATACACATGTTCTAACAATCGTGTTAGAAAATAAATTTTCATAAAGCAAACTCTAATTTGTCAACACTCATTTAAAAATCCTTTCTCACTGGTGGGGGGAAAATCCCCCATACGCACTACTAGACCATACACGATCTCCAGATCCCAGGGTTATCGTCCTGGTGCCAGCTCTTCTGGATCAATGATATCTGTTACATGTCAACACTTCCATCATTCAACATTCCCACATCCCCAAATTAGCGATTTGGGCATTATTTTTTGTATTTTTAAAAGCTATCTAATAGATTGGGTCAGTAACTGATGATATCCAGAGTCAGGAAGTTTCCAAAATTTAGGCTTTCTGTCATATAAAACAGACTCCCCATTTCAGCAGTTCTGTGTATTCCAGATCCTACCTCTGCAGTGTATTTAATCAGGACTCCACAAAACCCTGGGTAAGAAATAGGAGTCTGGATTAGAGAAAGATTTAATGTCTGAGATCATAGAGTGGACCAGCCATAAAAGAAATGGCAAGAACCCAACCAGGGAAGTGATTTAAAACAGAGTAATCTACTCCTGTAAAGGATTCAGTGCTCTCTGCGGTGTGCTGAACAAAGTGAATTAATAGAGGCGGAGGAAACGTCTTTGTTTTGATTCTATCTTTTCTCCTTACGTTACAAACTAAATACGTGTGTGTCTTCAAGAGCATTGAGACATGTGATCCAGAAAGCGAAGATGATATGAACATCACCAGCATGCTTTATCCTTAACCCTGGCCTTGTCCTTTTTCTTCCCTTTATGCCAGCATCCTCCTGAAAGCCCCGGCCTTGCGTACATGTGTTTGGGAGAGGACAATGTTAGTATGCAGTGGAATAGAAAATTGCCGTGATCATTTAGAAAGAGATCATGGGGTAGGGAAAAGGGCTCTGAACCGGGAGGAAGGAGTCCTAGGTCTTAGTTCAGTTGTTTTGTTACTAGCGTGTGACCTTGACAGATCTCCCACCATCCCTTGCCTTCTGTCCATAACTATCAAACGGGGGCGGGGAGGCAGGATACGGGGTGCTGGGTGATCTCTAAGCTTCATCTCAGTATAAAAACTTGAAGTCATTATGATTTTACAGATACTTGTCTTTTAGCCAGCTTTGAGGAGATATTCTAGTTCAGTCACACCTAAAATTCACCGTTTGGATGATGAATATGCAGGGTGATAGGGGGACATCTTTTAGATCTGAAACAAAGGTAACCCCATCCCCTACCCAGCAAAGCCAGTTGCCAGCCACCCCTAAGAACTGAGTCATCAAAGCAGGCCTCTAGCATCTGCTCCATTCCCTTCATTGAGAAGCTACAATGTCCTAGGAATTCATACGGAAATTAGGAAATTTAGGGACCCTGACTTTGTAATGATCGTGGTTGAAAGTACATACAAGGCTGAGTAGCACTCATCTGTTCAACAAATGTCTACTGAGTACCTGCCATATTCCACTTACTGTTCCAGGCACTGAGAATAGATGAAAAACACAGATATAGACTCTACATGCCTGAGGCCTGAGGAAGCTTAGAATAAATCTACAAGTCAAAGATTCACAATTCACAGTTTCTTTTTCAGCTTTTTTTTTTTTTTTTTGGTAAGACAGGACTGATGGCCTGTGTATATCAGCTGCTAAGTATTTCTTTAGCAGTCAGTGAATAGTCATCATAACACCCTCCTCAGTCTCACCACCCCCACCCCCAATCCATTCCCTACCGACACCTCCCTGTGACCCAGCAACTAAAGGGACCGCCCTGGACACAGCAGAAAGTCACCATGACCCTATGTCAGGGCCGGTGCTTACACGGACAGGATGCTTCTAAACTATTTTTAAATAATTTGAATATCACTCCTCCCTTAAGGTAAGGAAAGTGATCGTGATGACGTTTATCAATAGATTATTCCCTTAAGCTTGAATTATAGACCCTGAACACTTATGGTTAGTTTTGAGTGTGTATGTCTGTATACACATACATATATTTTCCTGTTGTGGATAGAAGGGAGGGAATCAAAGCAAAACAATTTACAGCATAGAAGAATTTTAATATGCATCTTCCCTCGGGGCAGAATTGGAAACAGTGCATTTTATCACTTTGAGGCCAATTGCCGATAAGACAGCCTTTGCAGACAGATGCTTAAGCATCTTTGCTGTAACCCCAAAGCATACTGTACCCTGTATATCCATCATAAAAACAAACTAACCCACAGTGAATCAGTGGGAATGGACAAACGTGGTAAGAAATCTAGACGTTGAAATGATTTAGTTCAAAAATGAAATATGCAAATGCCCCTTGGGAATATGGTCATTATGGGTACTTATTCATCTGAGTTTAGGAAATACAAAAGACATTCCTATAAGAGACGTCAAATTTGAAAGAAGGGAGAGGGAAGACGACATCATCTCATGCACACAAATTGTGTGATTTGGCTGAGGGGCAATTGTGGAAGGTCTTTGTCATCATAAGTCATATCCATGAGCTGTCTCTTGTAGTACCCATCTGATTTCCCCTAATTAATTCGATGGGATCTTGAACAGTTCTTTGGTAGAACATATTAATACAACTGATCTTCATTTACTGATGTACATCTCAGATCTTACGGGTTTTCATTCAGGTGGAGGGTTTTGCCATTCAGTCCTGGAATTTCTCTAATTACCCAGATATCTCTGAGGAAACCAGCGATGCCTCTAACAGACATAACCAACTGGAAAACCCTGGGAGGAATCTCTCAAAACCTCCTGTTCTCTGTACTTGTCCTGTGTGGATGGATGTGCTCAGAGTGCATTGTTTAAATTTTTATTTTATGTTGGAGCATAGTTGATTAACAATGTTGTGTTAGTTTCAGGTATACAGCAAAGTGATTCAGTTATACATGTATCTATTCTTTTTCAAATTCTTTTCCCATGGGGAGGGGTAAATTGGGAGTGTGGGATTGACATATACACACCACTATATTTAAAATGGGTAGCCAACTGAGAACCTACTGTAGAGCACAGGAAACTCTGCTCAGTGCATTTTAAAAGGGGCAATAGAGCTTACGATGGTCTATACAGGCTGGGAAGTGGGGAGAGGAAGCAGGAATTGAATTAACTCAGTAACGTGGGGTAAGTACGGTCTCTGAAGAGTCATTTCTGAGCAGGATCTTTAAATTAAAAAAAAAAAAACAAACCCGAAAAGAAAAGCGCAATGCAGAAATTAACAACTGAAAAGAGTAAAAAAACGAGAGATGCGCTGTGTTTTCCATCACCAGAAGAATTTCATGGTTTTTACGAGAGCTGGTGGTTGTGTTCCTGCATGTCCTACAGCCTTAGTGAGCTCTCACCAACCACAGGAGAACAGAATAGAATCCCTGCTTGTCATCTTCCGTGTCTGCCTGACACGTTCAATCACGGTGGTGTTGCCAGTGAAAGCAGACCTCGTGTTTATCTGATTATCTGCCAGTGCTAATACAAAGCAGAATCCACCAGATCCTGGGATTTCCTGCAGCTTTGGAGAGCATTCAGAGGGCTTCTTAATTATTTCTGGTTATGGGAGAAGAGGGAAAGCATGAGTAAATGAAACACACTGATAATCAATAACTTCAACTTTTTTTCTCCCAATCAGTAAATAATCAAGCAAATAGCTTTTAATTTCACTTCTCCTGCTACTGTTTTTCTTGCCATGATCCTCTGTTGCAGTGCCAGTTATTTGTGAGCTCATCATTTAAATATGATTTTCATGTTAGGAGCCCATAACTAGTGGTGATGACAAAAGTATAAAATCAATCAGATGAACACTTACAAAGTAATATATTTTGAAAGAAATTGCATAGTATTTTAGCGAGTATAAGTAAGATAAACTGTCTAGAGAAGGGAGAGATTTCTTCCAACAGAGTAGTAATCACCAAAGATTTCATGAGGGAATCAGAAATTGACCTAGGCATTGGAGAGAGGACATTTTTATATAGGAGGCTTGGAGGGAGGAGGGTGTCCTTGGAGAGGCAACAGCTTGGGCAAAAGCACTGAGAGTTCATGGATTGATCGGACTAGAATATGGATTTTTGCTGAGGTGCAGTGGAAACTGAGTCACATTTGATGTTTTGGAACCAGTTAATAGAAGACCGTAAAGGTAGACAGAGAAATTGGCCATGACATGGAGGCTGTGGAATCATGGTAGATTCCTTCGTAATGATGCTAGAGAATTCTTCCAGCAAACAAGGAACCAGCCAGAGAGAATGGGCAGAGAAGACTGAATCTGCCACACACTTCAGAATCAGCTCCTAAATAATTTGTGATTACAAAGACTGTGGAGGATAAATTAAAATAAAACTGAATTCAAGACATATCTTTTGCGCGGGGGGGGGGGGGGAGGGGGGTGAAAAAGGTTCCAAAGCATATGATCTATGAAGAAGGAAATAATGAAAATGGTCTTTGGAGATGAAAACATGGGACGTGTCTGGTTTAGTGAAAAGAACGGCGATCGTGAACTCTAATGACATGTGTCAGCTGCTGCCCAGCAGGAGAGAGCTGTTCCGGCTACTGTCCTGGTGGGCGTTTAGTCCACACGGAGTGGCTTGATGCCGGAGTCTCGAGAAACGTATATGTGTGGTATCCAAAACCCATAGAAGCCGATTTCAAATAATCACAAGGCACGGGTTTTGAGGGTAGCCCCTTGCCCAGTCTGTGGGTTGGAGATTGAATCCATCCATCCACATGTGTCATCTTGCAACGTTTCTGTAGTGTAGTTGTCAGCACGTTCGCCTTACACATGTGTCGTCTCTCCTTATTCTGGCTCGCTCAGATCCGTGGGATGTGGGCTGCATGCAGCTGGCCACAGTTTTTCCCTGGCAGAGAAAGGATAAGGCTGGATGAGGGTGGGTGGGAAGGTAGGAATGCAGCCATAAATAGCTTCTAAGAACAATGGAAATGCTTTGGGAGCATGCCATATAAAAAGGAAGCCAAAATTTAAAGAAAGGTGGAAAAGAAATGAATCACCACCAAAAATAAAAACATAGATTGTGGGCTTCCCTGGTGGCGCAGTGCTTGAGAGTCCACCTGCCGATGCAGGGGACACGGGTTCGTGTCCCAGTCCGGGAGGATCCCACATGCTGCGGAGCGGCTGGGCCCGTGAGCCGTGGCCACTGAGCCTGCGTGTCCGGAGCCTGTGCTCCGCAACGGGAGAGGCCACAACAGTGAGAGGCCCGTGTACCGCAAAAAAAAAAAAAAAAAAAAAAAAAAAGGGTAGATTGTCCTCTCTCTCCCTCCCTCCCTCCCTCCCTCCCTCCCTCCCTCTGCCTCTGTCTCTCTCCCCCCTTCTCTTCCCTTGCCTCATATATAAGTATATATACCTCTGTGCACACACTCACCACACGCACGGCAGACACAAAGCAACATTGGCAATACAGCACTGAGACAAAAGCAGATTGCCCAACGGTAAAGACAATTCCATGTTTTTGTCGGTAAAAATGATCAATTACTGTCAATTTCATGTAGTTTCCTGCTAATATATGTATAAGCGTATATGTGTGCACGTAACCTTATATGTATATAAAATCACAGAGGAAAAAAGCCTAGACTTGTATATATAACAACATAATAGTGGTTATCTCTTGGTGGTGGAATTATGGGGGGGGGGTTTGCACTTATCTGTATTTTTTTGATATGGTAAGTGTAAATAATAAAAATGATTTTTAAAAGAAAACACAATTTAAAACACTATTAAAAATAAAATTTAAAAAACACTTGCAAATCTTTAGCCTGTAAATACACAAAATCACTATAGGACTGAGTTATAATTACCATCAATTTCTGTTTACCCAGAAGGTACCTCTTGGTGTATAAGTTAGACCCTGGGAAAACTTGTGATTTTCCCAAACTACAGCTCAGCTGCCACTGGTTCGGAATTACATTTCTCTTCCTATAAGAGAAAATGGGCCCTTCTGTACACTCCAGCTACCCCAAAGCCTCTTGGGAGGCAGAGAGGAACTGGAGTTGAGTACACAGAACCCCAGATTTGTTGCCAGGAAGTGGTGGTGCCCTCAATAATCACAAAAACACAAACCCCTATCAGGAGTTCTTGGAGAAGGGCCTAAGCATGGGTATTTTTTTTTAAAAAAAAGCTCCCCAGGTCATTTTAATATGCAGCCCATGTGAAGAACCATGGTCCTAATGGATTAATTTACTAAGGGGCCATTTGAACATGGCCTCGGAGAGAGGTAAAATTAAAACAGAGAGGATTTGGTTGACCAAGGCCAGTGACTGCATGGCCCTGAGCCTTGTGAGAAAATGATTATGCAAACAGAATAAAAGAACATGAACTGTGGGTGGGCCATTCTTGCAAAACATAGCGAGGTTGGTGGTAGCCCTCTCTTGAGCTCACGGTAGAACAATCTCTAATCAGACATTTCAAGCTGGGGAAAATGGTCTATGAGAGCAGCTTGCTGACAAGATACTGCTTTTCACAAAATACAGCAGAACCCAATGTTGATGCCAATGCCAGGGGACTAAAGCTCTTGGGCACCAGAGACTTCCAGCCTTTTCCGTGAGACGATGCAGGCTAACACACGTGCTGGATCTCAGCATAACACACGCGATGGTAGAGGAGCGGCCCTTTGAATAATTTTGACTCTGCTTTCAGAATTCATTTCAGGTGGATTTCTGTGGAATGTCTTTGGTAGTTATTCTAAAGATTTATAGGAGTGAAAGCAGGGTAGCACAGGGGTCTTCTTTACATGGCAGGAAAGGGAAGTCTCGACTTGCCCTTGGGGTCAGCAAGCAGAGGACAGGATTAGGCACTTGTTTCTTAACTCCCGTTCAAGGACCCCTGAAATTCACTGGAATTGCTGATTTGGAGCTGTGCCTTGTCTCCACGCAGTAGCACATGAGTCGTCCTCTGAACAAGTATGATGATCATATTCATAACATGTTCAAGTTTTTATTCATCAGCTGCTACTTATTGATGGCTGAACACGTGCTAGCCCGATGCTGCGTGACTTCATGGTTATCATGTTTAACCCCCCGGGACCAAGCTTCAAGGACATTTTTATTCCCATTTTACTGTGGGGAACACTGAGGTCACAGAGGTAGATGAAGACAATCCAAGATTTAAATCCATTTCTGATCCTGAGAGTCTGCACTAATCCGTGTCAGTGATGACGACGCCGGAGCTGGGTGTCATCAGGTCAGAGCGGAGGATGCCCTCTTCTGCTGCTCTGTGCATCCATGTGGCCCCCGCCCTCTATCTGGGGACTTTAGCCCTGGGATTTTCAGCTCCATTCACTCTGTCTTTTTTTCAAGCTGTACCGGGTAGAACTCTACTACCCCAGTTTTTTCACATCTTGGCTCTATTCGATTTGTTTTTCTGAGGAGTAGTTATACATCTCACCTGTTTTTAATGGAGTTTCATTTTCCTACCTGGCATAATCTTCGTTCCTGTGGTTTAGAAGGAAGAAAATACTGTTAAGCTCAGCCAGAGTTCTAAACAGATGTTCTGCACGTCTCTTTGTGTTGTCCTAGCAATGCATCAGTCTCAGATGTCTTAGCCTTGGCCTGCCAGCATGGCTCTGCCCATGCCAAATGCTTAGAGCGTACAATAAGCAAAAACTGAAGTCAGGTTAAAACCACCAAAGTCGTTTTGTTCTAGTTCTTCAGTGCATTAGCATCTGGACTTTGGGCGGTACCACCTGCTCTAAGGAAACTAGTATGGCATTGAATCTGTGCAGTAAGGGAAATGCAAGGTTTTGGTTTTAAGAAACCTGACTGTAAGAATCTGAATATGATCATATCAACTTGAACAGATTATTATATTTTATGAGGATTTCTTTTTTAAAGAAAGATTTGTCAGATATTACCCTTTGCCTGTTAACTTGCCCTCATTGTAAAAAAAAAACAATAGTGGCCCCTTTGCAAAAGTGTGATTTACACACAACTTTTATAAGCTACTTCCATCACAAATCAGATGGCAGAACACACAAGAGTTGTATCTAAAGCACACGGCAAGGGTTTTCTGTCAAAATCAGTATTAAGTGCAGAGAGTGGATTAGGCTAAGAGATATTCCGTGAAGGATTCGGAACCTAGCTGTGTCTGTCTGCCTGGGAGGGGTTACGGTGCAGTCAGCCAGGTAATATTTATGAAGTTCTCAAATGTGTACTGTGCGAGATTTGATTCAGTTAAAAACATAATCCAAAATGACAGGATCTCACCCCGCTTGGCTCGCCTTCAGGCAAAGAGAGGAAGGAGGCTACACGAGGTGACTTTTCAAGGTCCCCTGCCTTATGGGAGTCTGTGAATCCTTAGCAACAGCCCCCGTGCTTGTAGTCGGACTGTGTTCCATCTACACCCTAAGAAGCCGCGAATGAGAGGGATGGTGCGCCCTGCAAATCCCCTGGAATTTGACACGGTGTCAGACCTGGTCTTCCCAGGTTTCTGCACGGTGGTGGAGTTGTGTTGGCCTGGGATGGGACCAGGGGCGGGAGGAAAGGTTAGCGGAGGGACTGTGGTGTAAGACAAAGCAAGCCACGGGCACCACGTCTCCAGGTGATTTGCAAGATGATTGCAAAATATTTGGTGATGAAAGACGGCAGGGGATGGTGGATGAACGGCCAGCCATGAAGAGAATGGATAAGAATGTCTAACTTGCTTTAGAAAAGACCAAGTGTCTTTTCTCTGTATCCGTCTCATCCGGCCGCTGCCCTGCTCAACAGCACGATTAAAAAGGACACCTTTCCGTTAAGAGAGATCATCCCCATTTTAACAGATGATCAAGATCTGAAACAAAAAAGTGTGATTTCTTAAAAATAAACCTTCAACACGCTCACAATACCGTAGCACCTATACCCAACGAGAACGGAAGAAAAGCAGAGTTTGGAACATTTTATCCAGACCATGAGAACTGCAAACCAGTGCAGGATCCCTTTAAATATTTATTCATGGTTCATTTTTCTATCATCATATATAGTGAAATAGCATCCCTTACCTGAGCAGTCTTCTGGCTGTAGATGAAAAACGGACAGGCGACAAGCTCACTGCTCTCATCATGCCGATAAGAATCTAACAAATGCAAGAGAAAGAAACCAGTAAGCCTGAGGGATTTTTTTTTTTTGGAAGGAGTGAAGCAGTCATGCTAGAAAAATATTGCAAAAGAGAAAAAATTTTTAAATTAGAATGAAAAGGATAAATATGAGTAACATAACCCGTATTGTCTGCAGAAAGAGAGAAAATGTTTCCTTTATGGAGGTAGACGTAAAGGGATATAGGAAATATATCTGTTCCGTGTAAATTATTAAATGCAACTTTCTTTTTTTCTCTTTCTTTCTTTTAGATAAAAAACCTCTTCATGAAATAAAACCCCAAAGTAAGTTATTCTTCCTCTTGTGAATATCACTTATTCTCATATTTTTGCTGTTGTATTTGTTTAGGAGCCAAAGAGAATTGAAGTTCCTTCGAAAGATCCAGGGCTTTCGGGGGGCTTCTCATTGGGTTTGGAGTCACATATCAGAGGTTTAAATGGAACAGAAACATGCACACCCCCTCCCATCCTTCAGAGTAAAAGTAAATCTCTCCTCTTGATTCCGCCTGCCGAGAGCAGTCCATTTACCTGCAAATGTCATCTAGGACTCTTATATCTGAGGAGATTTATCTCATTAAAATTAATAACTATTTGTCAGTACAGGCTTTCATGAGAGCAGCCTTGGGCAATAGCCTGATTCCAAGACTCTCCACCTGGGAGGGGGCAGGGGGCGCCTAAGAGAAGAACCCTGAAATCCATGGCAACTGGGTAGACGAAGAACCAGTATTCCACAGTGAAAAGGCCAGGAATTGAACCTAGTGGGTGGGTGCTGGCTCGAGGTCTCTGTCCACTGGCTTGCTTCCTGGAGAGGCCTTTGCCTTCTCTCCATCTTACGCATCCAGTAGATTTGGGGGACAGAGCACAGCTTGAATGATTGGCAGCTCGGCATTCAACCCCAGGGTGTTCAACCCCGGCTGAAATTGAGGGCCACCGGAGGCCGTTTATAAATCCCAACTCCCAGGCTGTACCCCAGTGAAATCAAAATGGGAAGAGGGGATTTAGAACACAGGAATCCCTAGTATTAAAAGCTCCTCAGGTGATTTCAATGTGCAGCTTGGACTGAGAACTATTTTTCTTAGAAAAATAGTTCTCGAAACTTAGATAAGCGACCACATGCATCAAAATCTTGAGTTATGGTGGGAGCTTGTTAAATATGCCCCCCCTCAGAATAGAACAGATTAATTTGAACACCCAGTGCGGGGGCAGCTCCTGAGAATCTACATTTTCATATGTTCCCCCAATGATTCTCAGAAATGTGTAAAGTATACCACGGTATCATATAGACGTCAGACTCCGTATAGAAGGGCATCCGCATTGCAGCTCTTAGCAATGGTAGAAAGAGAGAGCTCCCTAGCCAGTTTGGTTTGTAAAGCTTGTGAAAGACGTTCTTGACCAGTATCTCCTGTTTTGGTCGAAAATGAATGGCTTTTGATCCTTAAATCCTAGGGTATTAAAATTCAAATAGCATGGGAGCGTTAACAGCTTCGATTAACCACCTTCTTTGAAAGAATTAAGACCCTGTGAAAATAGACAGAGATCGGTGCCTTGGGATGGGGGTCAGGTGACATGAGAGAAAGATGCAGTAAAGCTGTGATGTTCATACTTCAGATGTTGCTTCGGGCAGGCTTGAGATAGAAAGATGCCATGACTTCTGGAGCCTGAGAACTTTACAGAACAACAGAAACAAACCTTCTTGTTTTCCCTGCTGTCTGCTGCCCATAAAGTCGTTATTGGGACTTAGGCAGTGGCCCTCCGGAGTCATGCATGCCGGATTTGGAGCTCATGGGAAGACTGAAGGTGGGGAAGCCTGATCGGGGGGTGTGCGCGTGCGCACGCATGAGAGGGTGGAGGAGACAAGGGGGCACTGAGTGTTCGGCTTGTGTCTGGGCCAAGGCCGCAGAGGGACTGCTGGAGTAAGTGGTCCCCCAGGGCTTCCTGGTCACAGAGCCCTCACCCTCCGCTAGCCCCCGTGTGCCACCCAAGCAAGATTATGGGTATCCATGTGGCGGCCAATGGGAGAGTTCCTCAGAAATGCATGTGTGTTTTTTGAACATTAATTTCACGCTTAGTTTGTGAGTCCTGTGCCATTCTAATTTGGGTACAAATTTGGGTACATTCCAGCCATAAGCCCCACAGTAGCTAGTTCTGGTCCTCGGGGACTCGTGAATGAGGTTTTGCTTGGGGTTCTCGCTCCTCTACACCATGCTTAATTGCTGGATACTGCCACGGAATCGCTTAAACTGTTTTAATTTGTGATTTCCTAAAAATAAAACCTTAACAGAATCAATGTGATTGCAAAAGGCTCCCAGAGGCATCGGATCCGGGTTCTGGAGGCTGCACGGTTAGGAGTGCGTTATATGAAGGCGGGCTGCGGTCGTTCGTTGAAAGAGAGGGGCTTCGCTGAAGATTCCATGAATCATCACTGATGCGAAATCAAAGTCAATTATGAAGATAATTGAGAAACAACCTGCTCCTATATATAGCTGTGCACATGATCCTCTGCCAGGCTGGTTGGATGGAAACCATCCCTCGGAGCCTCCCGGGCAGATCCGTGTGAGGCGGGCTGAGGATCCGGCTTTGAGTTGCGGGGAGGTGTGAAAAGAAAGTGAAATCTTAAGATGCCTGTTGGCAAATCTTAATGACAAACGGGGGGAAATATGTGCACAGCATCGCTCCTGAAAGCACTTACTGTAAATGAGATAATTTAATCAATTACGTTTCCTAATGTACTAAACCGAATGTTTCATTTTCTGCTTCTGCACATCTTAAATTATCTTCAGGTGTTTTAGGAGATTTAATCATAGTTAATAGAAACTTCATTACCAGCAAATGCGCTTTCAATAAATGTTGTGTAACAATGTCAGGACGTACAGTAAAATATAGTAGGTTCTGAATGGCAAACAGGTACCCCCAGAGTCAGGCTGAAAGATGGATGGTCATGTGCAGACAGACTCCTGGAGGCTTGGGGAATGCGGCTGTCTGAAGGGCTGTGAGCCCCCAAGGAGCGACTGCTTCAGTAAGTTCACCTTAGGGATGAAAAGGATTCAGCTTCCCCCTAGAAAATAACTCAGAACATATTTTTTTCTCCATCTCCTTTCCACGTAGTTGTTTTGTGACTTAATAGAAACGCACGCTACACACGAATCCCATTAATCGTTCTAGAGTCAGTTACCTCCAGGACTTCGCCGGTTGAATGTCTCCCAATAACCTGAATCTCAGCTTTTTCAAAATTGAATGTGTCCTTTTCTGTCCCTGTTTTTAACCCAGGCCTCTTCCCATCTTCTCTAGTTCAGTGAATACTACGCCTTTAACCCAGCGGGGTCCCACACTTGGACAGCCTCCTAGACCCCCGTCTTCTTCCTCTCCCTTCTCCAGCTCAGTACCCAATGAATCACTACCGTCTAACCATTCTGCCACCTACACAGATCAAGTTCACTGACTCTCCCCCTTTTCCCTCTTGCGTACCCATCCCCCCATTCATTCAGCAGCTGTTCATCAAGTGCTTCCCATGGGCTAGGACATGTTCTAGGTGGTGGAGAATCAACACCTGAGCCAGACAGATACAGAGCAGAGTTTCTGCTCCCACAAAGCTTACAGTGAGGGGAGATGGAAAAAACCGGAAAATAAGAGTGCTGCTCCCACAAAGCTTACAGTGAGGGGAGATGGAAAAAACCGGAAAATAAGAGTGCTCAGTGCTGTGGAGGTGGTGACGTGTTGTGAAGAGGAATAACGCAGGATGACGGGCTCAGGCGGGGATGGAGGGAGTGTTGCTTTTTTGTATAAGGTGTTCAGAGAAGGTCTCTGTAATAAAACCACGTTTAAGAAGAGGCCTGAAAAAAAAACAAGGACAAAAACATTCTAGATATCTGAGAGGAGAACATTCCAGGCCAAGGGAACAGCAGGATGCCAAGGCTGTGTGGCGGGAGCTTGTATCCGAGGAACAATTAGGGCAGGTATCTGGAGCAGAGCGGCAAAGGGAAGAGTCATAATAGCTCAGGTCAAAGAAGTGGGGCACAGGGAAAAACCGCCAAGCGTATCATAGGCCATCGTAAGGACTTTGACCTTTCATGTGAGCGAGATGGAAAGCCATTGAGGGTGTTTATTCATAGTGAATATTTTCAAGGATAAACTCTACCTGCTGTGTTGAGTGTAAACATACAGGGAACCAGAGCAGAAGCAAGAAAACCTGTTACAATGATCTATTGTAACAATAATCTATTAAAATAATCTAGGCTGTTTATAATACCCAGGCTATTATAATAACTTAGATTCAAGATGACTGTGGCTTGGGCCAGACAGAATGCATTGGAAATTGTAGAAACGGGCCATTATGGATATCTTTTGAAGGCAGTCAAAAGGATTTGCTGGGTGGATTGGATATAGAGTTTGAGAGAAGGAAAAGCATTAGGGATGATTCCAGAATTTGGGCTACGCAACTGGAAGGATGGACTTGCCATTACCGATCTGGGGAGAACTTGGTTTAGCACATCTGGAGGGAGACTCAAGAGTTCATTGTTATAAATGCTAGATTTGAGATACTTCTTAAACATCTAAATGGAGAGGTTAAACAGGCAGCTGAATATATGAGTCTGGAGGTCAGAGGAGAGTCCTGGCTGGTGACATAAATCTGGGGCTTGTCACTGTCCAGATGATACTTAAAGCCATTAGGCTGAATGAGATCACCGAATAATGAGTGTGAATAGAGAAGGTATCTGAGGACTCAGCGCTGGAGGACATCAACGTTTAGATGTAGAGAAGGTCAGAAGTCACTGCAGAGGAGACAGAAAAGTAACAGCCAGTTGTAGTAAGAGAAAAACCAAGTGAAAAGAAAGGGGTGTCCCAGACAAAAATGTTTTAAAGTTCAGGCCACCTTTCTTCCTAACCAGGATTTCTACCATTGCTTCCTATATCCAATCTTGGCTGACATCAATTTATCTGATCTTTTGAAAACATCAGTTCTGGTCACATGACCTCTGTGTTTAAGCCTTTTCGTTAGCTGACCATTATTTTTAAGATAAAGTCCAAAGTACTTAATGTTTGTCATCTGGTCTGAGATGGCTTTTCTTAAGCGTATCAGCTTCTCTCAAGCCGCTGAATCATTAGGTATTTTCCTTCCTACCCTCTCACCGTTTCTCGTATTCTTCAGCCAAACAAAGATTCTTAGTTGTCCGAATACCCTGGGCCCATATTGGCATAAACTTCCTTATACGTTCTGTTACTTCTGCCAGAAAACTTTCTCTCCCCCTAATCTTAACCTGTTGAATTTATCCTTCCTCCAGGTTTTGGCTTGGGTCTCACTTCTGCAAAGCATTCACCATCTTCCCCCCAGCCCCCAAGTCTGAGTTAGTTACTCCTGTAATTGGCTCAGTATCAAGCAGTTTCCCTATTTCTACATCATATGTTCATTGCCTTTATCCCAGGCTGGATTCCCTCTCTGCTAGACATAATTCCTGCCATCTGGTAGATGGTATAGGATCTTGTTCACCCTTATGCTTGTGGCGTTTACCACTGTGCCTAGTATGTATTAGATGTTCAATTCATACTTGTTATTATGGTCTTACATCTTCCTGCTAACTCTGCACGGAGCCTTTTATTGTTAAGGTGAAAATAAAGACTTTGCTTCTTTATATTTATTTTAACTCATTCATGTAGTAGATATTTATTGCACAATTATTCTATATAAATAGTCCTGGCCCAGTGAAGTGTGAAGGAAACAGTAAGAAAGGCTTCTTCCCCACAACTTCAATACAAGGTAGAAGATAATAAAGGATTTGAGAAGAGGGGGAAGTAAGGAGATAGTTTTTAATAATCATCTATTCTGTGCCAGGTGCTAGGTTAAAGTCTAAGCTGGATGCTTCCCAGAATCATTTCTATCAAAGAATGACCCAAATGTGTCCTTACGTCTGAAAATTAGGTATTTCTCGTCTCCTTACTAACACTCCATTCTACATCTTTTCCCCAAGTACACTGCTTTCATCCATAGGGGAACAATGTGGATTCTGGGAATACACATTCTTTGTGATCCTCATAGGGTTAGGGAACTCCTCAGAAGATGCACAGACTGCACTGGTAATTTGGACCATTCTCTTTCAGGCTGTGTGGACCTGAATGGTACCTTGAACCCATAGAACGATCTGCGACTTTGAACCATAATATCTTTAAGTTCTCAATAGACTTCTAGATTCTTCTAAACTAACATGAGGCAACTGGCATCAATGCTAATCTTCTAGCCATGATGTAAAGCACATTTTTTTTCTATTTTACCCAGCATTTTTCTTCATCTCCTGCTGATTGTTTTCCATTACATAAACAGCACTTCCCACAAATTGCATGACTTGCTTTGTCCTTCAGAATCACTCTTACTGTGAATCAATTCAACCCATGCATATGTGCAACGTTTATAATTTTCTTACTACTTTCAATCTTTTTATTACCTAATTTTTATTCCATTGTAAGTGTATACCTTTTCTTACTACCATCTTCAAGAACATCATTGACCTTACTGGACGTGATGGGATTTCGTTCGTTAAATACTTCGGAACTAAGCACAGACACAGTGAATAAGTGACGGACCAATGTGTTCATCAGCATCAGAGGAACCCAGGGTACTCGCTAAAAATGTGAATTCACAGGCCCCATCTTTCCACGTGTTAGTACATTCAAAGTTAGAGTTTATATCTTCAATTTCCAGAATAGAAAATGAAAGTGAAGTCATTTTCTCAAGGACTGGAGTTCAAATCCTGCTTTTTGACTCTAGTTCTCATTTTACCTTGGTCTTCGTATCTGATGGGAAAAAACACAGTTCTTTTTGCAGTCTGAAGGTAGACTTACCAGATAAAATACAGAACCCTTAGTTACATTTGAATTTCAGATCAACAGTGAATGCATTTTAGCATAAGCATGTCCCAAATATGGCATGAGAAATACTTCTACTAAAGTTATTCATTCTTGATCTGAAATTCAGATTTAACTATGTCGTATTTGTATTTGCTTGATCTGGCAACTTTACTCAGAAGGAAGAATAAAACACGTGAATGTGCATTATCAAGAAATATTTTTGGGGCTTCCCTGGTGGCGCAGTGGTTGAGAGTCCGCCTGCCAATGCAGGGCACACGGGTTCGAGCCCTGGTCCCGGAAGGTCCCACATGCCGCGGAGCAACTAAGCCCGTGCACCACAGCTACTGAGCCTGCGCTCTAGAGCCCGCGAGCCACAACTACTGAGCCCGCATGCCACAACTACTGAAGCCTGTGCGCCTAGAGCCCGTGCTCCTCGATAAGAGAAGCCACTGCAGTGAGAAGCCCGTGCACTGCAACGAAGAGTAGCCACCACTCGCCTCAACTAGAGAAAGCCCGCGTGTGGCAATGAAGACCCAACACAGCCAAAAATAAATAAATTAATTAATTAAAAGAAATATATTTTATAGAATAGATTATCTTTACTGTCAATCTTGGAAGAATGGTTAGAATTAAAACAAATATTAGAGGAGAGAACCTTTCAGTGAAAGCAAGTCTGAACAAAAAGAAGTCTACTGAAGTACAAGTTCTACTTGAAAAAAATGGATATGGGCAGACCTCACTTTATTGTGTTTTGCTTTCTTGAGCTTCGCAGATACTGCTTTTTTTTTTTTACAAATGGAAGGTTTGTGGCCACCTTGTGTTGTCAGATGATGGCTACCATGTTTTAGCAATAAAGTATTTTCTAGTTAAGGTATATCCATTGTTTTGTTCAGACATAATACTATTGCACGCTTAACAGGCTACAGTATAGTGTAAACATAACTTCTAACTGGAAAAGCAAACAATTTGTGTGACTCACTTTATTACGATATTTGCTTTATTGTAGTGGTCTGGAACTGAACCTATAATATCTTTGAGTTATGCCTGTAGTCAGATTTAGCCAAAGAGTAGGGTCCCTATGGATGAGAAATGGGCAAAAGCAGTTGAAAAATAGAATGGGGCAGAGCAGAAAGTGTCTTGAGCTGTAAGGAAAGTCCCTGTTGGAGTGAACTCACAGCTACTAGAGAGTTATTGAAAGGTCAGTGCCAGAACCGTGTTTGGAGAGAGTAATCCATGTGTAAAGTGGTTCAGGGTGAACAAAGACTGGGGCCTCGGTACCAGGTAAGATGAGACTGTGCAATGTGGGTGCCTCCCGTTGAAACGGAGATGTGAGAGGCACTGGGGATCCGATCAGTAAGGCGTGTCAGTGGTCTGGGGAAGGGGTCGATGGAAAGAAGAGGAAAGATGACTCTCCGTCTCAAGCCTGGTCTCTGGTGATGTCATTACTAGAGAAAGGGAATTCAAGAAAAGAAAGTATCTGAAGAGATAAGAATGGTGAATTCATCAATCAGATGACAAATTTGAGATGTTAGCGCAACACATAGTTGCGTGATGGTATTATCCATCGAGCCGGAGGAAATGTTGGATGAGGTCTTCACATAGGCGATGAGGCAGGAGATCTTGGTTTGAGACTGTTTGTCATCGGAGGAATAGTTAGTGCTGTCTGTGTGTGAGTGATGATCCGATTAGATGAGCAAAAGGGGCCGAGAACTGAGCTTTAAAGATCTTTATAAAGATCTTTAAAACTGAGCTTTAAAGATCTGAAAGAGGAAATATAATACCTACCCACAAGAAGGAAGGGTAGTTCCTAAACAATAAGAAAAGAGATGTTGGGAGAATCAAATTTAAGGGACTTTTTCTTTCCCCTAGAGGGAGGGTTGGCTATTCTTGTGTTTCTACTGCAGAGCAGTGGAAAAGAACAAGAGAAAGAACATTACTACTAATGGAGTGTTTGAGACCAGTCTTCAAGAGGGAACAGTGGTTTGTGCGAGAGCCAGACTCTAAAAGGGTAAGAGAACAACCAAATAAGACAGAAATAGTGAACGAGTTACACCATTATACAGCCTGGCCATGGGCTTAGACACGTGTAAAAAGAAGTGAAGCAGGTCTGTAGGTTCTGATAGAGGAAAGATCTACAAGATACTGTACGTGGTGGGGGCAAAGAGCAACATACAGGAAAGGAAATATAATTTAGAAATATAAGGATGATACAATTTTTTGAGTAAACTTGGTAAAAAAAAAAAAAAGGAAATTTACTTTTTTTTCCCGAAAGATCTCAAAGATACTATCAAGAATGGTTACTTTTATTTTTTTCAATTTTATTTATTTTTTTTATTGGAGTATAGTTCATTTACAATGTTGTGTTAATTTCAGGTGGACAGCAAAGTGATTCAGTTATATATACATATATATCAGGTTTTTATCATATTCTTTTCCCTTATAGGTTATTACAAAATATTGAGTAGAGTTCCCTGTGCTATACAGTAGGTCCTTGTTGGTTATCTGTTTTATATGTAGTAGTGTGTATATGTTAATCCCAAACTGCTAATTTATCCCTCCTCCCCTTCCCCCTTTGGTAACCATAAATTTGTTTTCTATGTCTGTGGGTTTATTTCTCTTTGGTATATAAGTTCATTTGTATCCTTTTTTTTTTTTTTTAGATTCCACATATAAGCGATATCATATGGTATTATATGTCTTTCTCTGTCTGGCTTAGTTGGAGGATAAATTTTCTCTTGGTGTAGTGTAACTTTTTATAGTTCCTAAAACATTTTCTCATCATATGCATGTATTCTATTTATTCTTTTGTTTCAGCAGGACAGAGGTTAAGTGGTTAGGGAAATTATGGAACATGGATCACGAAAGGTTCAATGTTAAGAACAAATGCTTTGGGCTTCCCTGGTGGCGCAGTGGTTGAGAGTCCGCCTGCCGATGCAGGGGACACGGGTTCGTGCCCCGGTCTGGGAGGATCCCACATGCCGCGGAGCGGTTGGGCCCGTGAGCCATGGCCACCGAGCCTGCGCATCCGGAGCCTGTGCTCCACAACGGGAGAGGCCACAGCGGTGAGAGGCCCGCGTACCGAAAAAAAAAAAAAAAAAAAGCTTTAAGTTCTCTTCAACAAAGAGCTAAGGATTTCGTGGATGTGAAAAGATACTGCATCTTTGCAAGGTTTATCAGAGTCGGGAGAAGGATTTGGGTGGGAGGTGATTAGGGAGACCAGGCTGTGTCTGCAGGCAGAAGGCAAGGCTCATGTGTGGAGGCAGAGTTGAAAGATGCAAGGCCGAAAGGGAATAATGAACGAAGCCGGGCCCCCGCGGACGCAGGAGAGGGCGGAACGGAGCTGGCCTGACACAGAGGAGCAGCTGTTCAGGGAACAGGGAAAAGGAAAGGAAAAACGTGGGAAGGAGCAGAGGAATTCTGAGTTGTGGAGGAGGGAACTCACATAGGAGGGCCTCTGTTTTTTCAACTAGAAAAGGGGCCAGTGAGAAGCAGCGGTGTTGAAGAAAGGAAACAAAGTTCAGAGTAACTGTTTTGATGAAAAGCGTTATTTGGTCATAGGACATGAATACAATAATCACTCGGCTGCAAGGAAGGCCCCGGTGAGTTTGCAAAGCATCGGATTTTTGATGATACCCACCAGTCTAGTTGGTGAGTTTCTCCAGCGGGGCAAGTTGACCTCAGTGCAGGGAGCCACCCTCTAATGGTTAAGCTATTTGGGAGTGAAGACAGGTGGGTGTCCAAATGCTGCCTTGGCCATTTTCTCATGGCAAAGCCTTGAGCAAGTCTCTATCTTATCTGCACCTAAGTCATCATCGTGAAAGAGGAAATATAATACCTACCTCAAGAGACTTGGTTGTGAGGATGAGAATGTGATCACACCTGTAGCTCTCAGAGAAGCGAACACAAGCTTAGTGCTCCTTCACCGGGCTACCCTTGCCAGCAAGAGGTATTGCCGCCGAAATTCGGCCTGTACACACTGGTGCCGGGTGA
Organism: Phocoena phocoena; assembly: GCF_963924675.1. Taxonomy (NCBI): domain Eukaryota; kingdom Metazoa; phylum Chordata; class Mammalia; order Artiodactyla; family Phocoenidae; genus Phocoena; species Phocoena phocoena. The sequence goes on along the minus strand of NC_089239.1, from coordinate 8,745,107 downwards.
AATCTCAGAGACAGAGTTTGGGATGAAATAGAAAGAGCGAGCTTTTTTGCTCTGGCAGGCAAAGGGGACCACAACGGGCTAAGGCCCTCAAGCCTGTGTGTCCCGCCCTGGAGGGGGCAGTGAGGAGTTTTATAGTAGTGGTTCAAGGAGAAGGGCGTGATCAGCTCGTGGTCATCCTTCGGATCGGCTGGTGGTGAGGTAATTGGGAGTCAGCTTCATCAACCTTCTGGTTCCAACCGGTCTAGGGTCTGTGTTCTTGTGGTCAGCAGTCTTCATCTGGTGGCGGTCTACTTCCTATAAAAGCAGTTTAGGAATGTGTGTCAGGCCTTTATCTGTATCTTTCAGGGAACTGGGAGTTCTGCTATGTGGCAGAATTATCATCTAAATTGTTTCCAGTTCCCCAGCCCAACAGCTATTCTTTATTTCTACATCTTAACGTTGCCCAATCATTAACTTTGGAGTCGAACTTTTACTTCAGAAGACAAGGACACAGGGGCTGGTACACGGTTTCAGTATCAGGCAGTGTGACCAGGACAGAGGTTAACAGCTGAATAGGGAATGAGCCAGAGAATCGATTCCGGAGCCAACTGCCTTGGATTGAATCCCAGCTCTGCTACTTACCAATCGTGAGGCTTTGGGCAAGGCAAGTGATTTTCTGGCCTCAGTTTACACATTTAAATGGGCACATTTTTACAAGGTTGTTGGAAGGATTAAAATGAGTTAATAAGTGTAAAGTAGTAGAACAGTGCCTTGCACGTAGCAAGTGCTATTTAAAAATGTGCTGCTGTTGTTATTAGTGACAACAGTAACGAGGTTTTGGAGGATGGCAAGTTGGAAAAGCGAGATGGTGATTGGTGACGGGATTTTGAGAGTCCAAGCAATGCAGATATAATCGGAATTGCTTACCATGGTTGACCATAGCTGACCATTTAAAAGCTATTTTCTGATGTGTTAAAGAAAAAAATGGTGCTTCTCAATGACAGCAAGTATAAACAACTCGAACAATAATTTGTTATGTTTCCGCCTGCAATTAAATACTTGGGTACATCACTCTGTATCTACGTAGCACTGCCTGTGCTGGGAGGAGGGACTGGTCCAGAGATGGCTGTTTCCCGGGAGCCCAGCACAGCAGCTGGTTCTTTAGCCTCCTATTTATTTTGCCTCTCTCAGCCCTCTCTTTGTGAATATTTATAGTGTTAATTCCTTAGTAATTCACTGCCTCTCATGTATGCCAATTCAAGTTGCTGAGGTTTTCTTTCCCCCTGAAATGGGAGCAGTGGTCACTTTATAATATCTAATGAGATAAAACAGAATAGCTTTTTTTTTTTTTGCTGTACGCGGGCCCCTCACTGTTGTGGCCTCTCCCGTTGCAGAGCACGGGCTCCGGACACGCAGGCTCGGCGGCCATGGCTCACAGGCCCAGCCGCTCCGCGGCATGTAGGATCTTCCCGGACTGGGGCACGAACCCGTGTCCCCTGCATCGGCAGGCGGACTCTCAACCACTGCGCCACCAGGGAAGCCCTAGCATATTGTTTTTAACTTTTTATTTTACATTGGAGTATAGTTGATTAACAATGTTGTGATAGTTTCAGGTGTACAGCAAAGTGATTCAGTTATACGTATACATGGATCTATTCTTTTTCAAATTCCTTTCCCATTTAGGTTGTTACAGAATATTGAGCAGAGTTCCCTGTGCTATACAGTAGGTCATTGTTGGTTATCCGTTTTAAATATAGCAGTGTGTACATGTCAGTCCCAAACTCCCTAACTATATGTCTTGAAAGGTATTTTGTTGTGCTCCTTTGTTCATTTGATGTACCTATCTGATCCTGTGAAACAGACTCTAATCTGATACGTAGTTAACCTCATAACATGGGAATTGAGCTAAATTTCCATAACTAAGTGGCATTAATATGTTCTTCCAGTGAGAGTCCTGTGGAGAGTGGCAGGCAAGCTAAGTAAAGAGCCCTTCGCTTTATTCCTTTGGGGACATAAGTTACTGTGAATGACTAGGTGTGATAATAATTCATGAAGACAGGAACTTGCTAATACCCAGTCCTTGAACTCTGAAGTTCGAAGGGGCTTTGAAAGGTCACTTAGCCTTTCTCGCCAACTTTGCCCAAAAATGAAATAACCGCAGACTACTGTCAAGCGACGCTGGTTTTCAGAGCCTCTGAAAGGAGATTTCATAAGCTCCCTCAGAAATAGTGTGGCTTTTTTTAACAACCCTCCTTGTAGAAAAGGTCATTTTAATATCTAAGCAGAGTCCAAGTGCTATAACAAAAGGCCATGTCCTCCTTTTCAGCCCTCGTTAGAGCTGGTGGAGAGCTCCTTACTAGCCTCATCGTAAAATGAAGGTTCGCTGGGCACCTACTGTGGCCTCTTCTTAGAGCAACGCTTCATGCGTGAAAGAGCCCCGCACAAGCCACTTTCTAGTTCTCCTTTCTCCAGGCCCAATGAACCCGTAAACATTTCCTTTCCAGGGTCCTAGCTTCCAACTATTAATCTTTGTAGCCTTTCTCTGTAGATGTTTCACACTCCTTCCAGCAGTGAACAGATTCCTCTGTAGTTTCCGACTAACTTGGAATATAAGAGATTTCCCAGTCCTTGTTTTTTTCTTTTTGTTTTCTTTAGCCTATAGATTACACACAAGTTTTTCTACCACATGTTGTCTCCTTCTGAGCTTGGCCTAAAACTTTCACAACTCTCGGAGAGAGGAAAATAGGGATGAAGACACAGGAGAGACATCAATCACACGTTGATAGGTAAACAGAAATTCAGAGAAAAGTACCCTACGCCCACAAAAGGCAGGATAGCCTGATCAGTCAGGGGGTATCAAGGCTTTTGTTCAAAATCACTTGGAGGAAACAAACCAGCACCACACGAGTATGAGAGCAAGCAGACAGGTATAGACATGTATGTGTGTGGACGTAAAGGAAAAAGAGGGTCTCTGGGGCAGGGCTTCTACAATCAACCTCAGACCGGGATCTCTTTCCTACCTCTCTTCCCGCAGTCTGAGACCAGGCAAGCGATCAACAAACAGTCGCGCAATGATTCAAGGCAAGTTTCTGTGGGAAATGATAGAGATAGAACTGCTTGTGAAGAACTTAAAGCAGTTATACAGAATGCGCGGGCAGTCAGATCATTAACCATCAGAAGATCCAAAAAGAGTTCTAGGAACCGTAAGTGACAGAAGAGTTTAGAAAACCATGGGTTGGCAGGGTTGGCTGGATTGGCCAGGACAGAGTCACTTTCTTGGAGGACGAGGCCCTGCGCTGGCACCTGACAGATGGGTAGGGCCTGGATGCCTAGTGGTATGGGGGGCACAGGGCAATGACCCGTCATTATAATCTGAAAGGTGAACGGGGCTTTTCGCTAGCAGAGGTCCACCTAGCCGGTAGGTTAACGACCGTTGAATCCGGGGTGTAGGCAGTGTGGAGTGCAGGAGCGCAGGGCTGGATGTGGAGAAAGCGTTCCAGTCCTGGGAAGAGCCTGCACCCTGTGGGCATGTGACTGGAGCAGCTCCCCTGGGAAGGAGCCAGCAGTGGCTTCTGACGTTCTGACGAGAGCTGAGTGTGTGCTCACGTACGCGCACGCACTCAGTCTTGGGGTGATTCTGCAGTGGCACCCCTCCAAGTGCCCATGTGCTCACAGACACCTGCACCCAGCCTTCCCCTTCTCCCGTGAAACTGTGGTGAGAAACGTGGAACTAAACCTCAGGTTCTCCTGGGGCCTGTCCTGCACACACATGAAAAGGGAATCAATTACCTTTGTGAGCACACAGGAACCCTTATAGGGAAACCCACTCTACTGTCCTGGAGAAATAGATTAGAAAATGGTGGGGCAGAGGGGGAAAAGAAAAGAAGAAAGAATGAGGTGAAGTGAAAGCAGATAGATAGAGAAGAGAAAAAAAAAAAAGAGGGAAAAGAAGCAGGGTGACCCAACTTGAGAAGAATTTGAGCTATAAGGATGACTGATTACATCTCTTGAGACGCGCACACGTGGCTTTGATGACGTGTCTACCTCTGTAGCTGCACCTGGATACCAGGGTCCCATCACCACCTTGGCTTTTATCAGTTTTAAACAGGAAACAACTGAGAATATGGACCACATATTAATTCACCCCTGTATCATTTCCGCTGCATGGCTGAGCCTCCACAAGTGTATGTTGACTGAATGAAATTATTAGATCCTGAACCTTCGAATTCCCCGGACAGATTGTTCTTGTAAAATAAATCCCCCTTTGCTTATCTTTCTGTAGGAGTCCATGGACTTCTGCTTTTAGATCAGACTGTCCCGCCAAGTGCCAGGGTGAGCCTCATAAGGGAGCAGTGCTCTCCGAACAAACCTCTCTCCCTTCTTTCCCTACCCTATCCCCAAAGTCCCCGTATTCATTTTTTAAAATCCTGTAATTCAGTATTTCATTCTCTTAAGTCAAATACATTCTGCACGTATTCCTGGAAGAGGAAACACAACGAGCTATATCCAACATCCATACCTCCGTCTGAAGGCATAAGTAGGGTCCTTTCCTAAAACAGGACTTGTATCTGGAGGGCAGAGAATTCTGGTTACCTAGGTAGCAAGAGGGTGGACACATAAAGAACAAGATAGGAATCCAGGGGAACAAAGACAGCTTGTTCCTGCTACTTAGTTTTGTTTCCGGATTTCGTGTCCAGTGATGTCCATTTTCAGCAGAAGTACCTTCACCCTGGTTATCCTCTGGCTCCTGGTCCTATTTTAGTACCTGGGAAGCTAAAGATGCCTTTGTGTCTACTTCGCCAACTCAGCAGGAGAGCAGCTGCATTCAGGACACTGTCAGACTCTTGCTCTGTGTGCTCAGTTGCCGAGCAGGTGTCTTCTCCCCAGATACACCTTTTCAGATGGTGGTGTCATCAGTCAGCAGCGCCCAAGGACCTGGAGGGGAGGGCTGGGGGAAGGCTAACTGGTTCCAATCCAAAGTTCTCTCACTGCTCCTGGTACCCTGGCTTGCTGCACCTGTTGTGTTCTGTGTCCTCTCTCTGCTCTAACGATTCCCTCCAAGGAACTTAATTGAGTAGAGGGAGGGTGAGACTGTAAGTGGGGTGATAGCTGCCGTCCTTTCTCCCCACATGACATAGGTAGACATTTGGGGTTGGTATCAATCATCATCCCCATAGTTCTGGGTGTCTAGGGAAGACCACCACCAATGCCCCATCCCTCTCCCTCTCCCATTTGGTCCATCATGAAGTTGAACTAAAGCCTAAAATCACACCCTGTTTCTCCATACCTCCCAGGCTCTTGTGGTTACGAAAAGTGTCTGATAATCCTCTGACCTTTCAGTTACTGTTCTTTGGGATGACTGTGTTCTTCTCCTCACGAATTATTTTTATGTGTTGACCGCCCTATTACTGAACCGGTTCTGCTTGATTTCCTTGTTCCCTCTTTAATTTGGTGGCACCTTATTTTATAGTCCACTAACTTTGTTGAAAATAAATGGACTTGTATGGTTAGTATTACTCAGTCGGTAACGTAAGTACCATATTAGGGTGCAGTGAATGCGGAGTGAGTGCCGTGCAACTACAAGGTAAATATATGATGGGTTTATTTTATCTGCTAAGCCCAAAAGGGGTGACATAGTAATTACTTTTGGACCTGTTAAGTATACCTACTGCATAATCTGTAGGGAAATCAATTACGTAGTTAGTACTTGCCACCTTCCATTTTTACACGTTTTTAAGATTATGTGGTCTTGGGTAAATGTCATGCTGAGTTGCAGTAGCCGTTATGAATCTCTTCCGGAATGAACCACACCCAGTGTACATCTAGCAAAAGGGTTGGGAAGCAGCTACCGCTTACCTTGGGGTATGGGGAGACACCCACCATCTAAATTCAAACTAACGCTTTTATTTTTGCTTTGCCCATGCATTCAATAGGATGGAGTAGGAGAGGTATGGGAGAAACAGCATGTGCCCTCTCAGAGACCAGTCCTCTTCCACAAAAAAAAGTATTAGAGTCGAGCGTTTAATTGGTGCCAGAAAACATTTACCGTGGACATAAGAGCGCCTGGGACCAAACCCTTTTCATACCTCACAACAGAAAGTCGCTCATAATGATTGTAAATACCCTGATGTCTGTCACTATTCTGATGAACTGAGTGACATGCCAAAGCTCAAGTTCACACTTGTGAGCTCTGGTCTCCTCTCTCGACTCATAGACTATGCGTTACCCTCTCACCCTAGAGCGCTCTCTGTGAATGCATGCGCCCCAGGTCATAGACAAGCAGAGCAATTCACCTGTATTTTGTCATTGTACGTGGGTCTCGTGTCTTCCAACAAAAATAAAATATAAAAAATACTTGGCAGGGCAACAGGACGTCCTAAAACAAGCAAATTAAGGAGTTGCCTGTTTTTCCTTGAAAAATATATTCTTTGCAAAATTGATTCTGTTCCAGATTCCATTATGTGGTGAGCTACCTTAATGCAGTTACGTTATTTGACTAGCATCCCTTTGATTTATACAAGGTCTTCTAGAAACATGATTATTGTGTGAAAGAGAGTCCAGCTCGCAGCTAGCTACATTTGTCATTTCGTCTGATCAGTATCTCCCAAAATTCCGATAACATTTCATTCTGTGTCCCGGGGTGGGTCTTTGGCCCTGTGCCCATGTTGGCCATTTAGAATTTCTCTTGTGTCTTTCAGGCATTGAGAATGCCAGCGACATCGCTTTGTACTCAGGCTTGGGCGCTGCAGTCGTGGCCGTCACAGTCCTGGTCGTCGGCATCACGCTTTACAGACGGAGCCAGAGTGACTACGGCGTGGACGTCATCGACTCTTCTGCATTGACAGGTGGCTTCCAGACCTTCAACTTCAAAACAGTCCGTCAAGGTCAGCGGCATAGGGCCCCCCAACACTGCGTCCCCAGGACCATAGACTACATTCACGCAGGACCCTGGCGCTCTTTGGTCCTGTGTGAGGGTAGCTCTTGGCACTGGGAGCCGCTACCAAATTGCCTTCACTCCTTAGGACACCAGGTTCGATGGAGGAGTCTGCCCGAGTCCTTGGCTGCTGTTTGGATCAGTGGGTCTCGATTTACTCCTACCGACGTTTTATATGAGGCATCTCATTTAAATCTTTGATATGTAGTGAGCCTAACAAGTTATTTTATCTCAGATCACCCAACTTTCTATTTTAACCAGCCTGCTTTGGGGATGTATATTTAGTTAACGAAAGTACTGCTTATTCAAGGCTAAGGGCCAACGACTATACCAGACATATTTATTACACCACTTATTAGGTGGAGTTATTTTTGTGGCTTCTATTTTAAAGAAGTAAAAGGATTTTCAAGGATCTCTGATGGGCCAGTTAGCCAGGGAAAAAATGAAATTCCCAGCCTAAATGACTCTGCTGTTGCCAAGTTAAGGTGGTCTTTTGTTGTGGGGAAAGAAAATGTATCATGTCAAACTACAGCAATATTCATTTTAAAAACACAGAGTCATTTAATTCTCTTATCTGAACCACTCTATTCCTGATTGGGAGATGGGGGTGAGGCGGATGGCTTTTATTTTACAAAATGAAATTGTCTCGCTTCCACGGATGAAGTTTTCTACCTTGACCCTCGTGGTCAACATTGTCACTTTTATCTCTGTTTACTGCTTGTCAGTAGCAGCTGCAGCACACAAGAAGTCTCACTGCTTGGCGGGGATGGAGTAGGGACAGGACGGCGAAGCAGGAACCCAAGCAGACTAGAAATTGGGAGATGGCCGGGAGAGACAGGATGCGTGACTGCTTGCCACTCACTTCTGGCACCTCGGCTTCAGGTCCGGGTCTGAGTCTGGTTGACCTCAGATGAGAACACATCCCCTCAATGTGGTTATAGAGCTTAGTATATAGGATTTAATTAGAAATACATCCAGTGAAGAACTCACCTTTTTTTAAATTTATTTATTTCTTTTTATTTGGGGCTGCGTTGGGTCTTTGTTGCTGCGTGTGGACTTTCTCTCGTTGCGGTGAGCGGGGGCTACTCTTCGTTGCGGTGCGCGGGCTTCTCATCGCGGTGGCTTCTCTTATCGAGGAGCACGGGCTCTAGGCACGCGGGCTTCAGTAGTTGTGGCATGCAGGCTCAGTTGTGGCTCGCGGGCTCTAGAGTGCACGCTCAGTAGTTGTGGCGCACGGGCTTAGTTGCTCCGCGGCATGTGGGATCTTCCCGGACCAGGGCTCGAACCCATGTCCCCTGCATTGGCAGGTGGATTCTTAACCACTGCGCCCCCAGGGAAGCCCAAGAGCTGATCTTTGTAGTGTGTAAGAAACTAGAACTGTATTTCCATCAAATCACAAGATATCAATGTCTTTGACCCTAACACTTGAAAAATAGAGACTATACACTAGTGTGAGAGGTAGCTTTGTGCACGACTTTGAAATCAGATAGACTTGAATCCAGAATTGCTGTAGGACCTAGTTAATCAATTATTCTCTCTCAGCCTCAATTCTTATAGCTATAAAGGGGGGATACTAACATCTATCTCAGGGGGTTCTTGTAAGGATGAAACCACCTGGAATAACGTGGGTCATAAACCCTTGGCTTATGGAAGGGACTCAGTAAATGCAGTGAGTATCGTTCTAGAAGCCAGTTGTTTCCTCTTACCTTGGTACAGGACACCAGTGAGTTCCATAGAGCACCAGGCAGCATGTGAGAGGAGTGGGTCCCTGACCTGAACATTTTGGGGAAGGCTGACTTGTATAAGTCGAAACACATCTCGTTAGGGTGACGCTTCTCAGGTTGTACTTGCACTGTGAATTTCTAGGAGAGGATGTAACCTTTCCAAAGTTACTTTACCATTTCCTTTGACCAAGAATTCACAAAACTAGTGATACAAGCAGAAACCCTTTATTAAAATTCTACTCTCCTCCATATGCATGGTGAGGCTACACTGTACACTGATGCTCTGTTGTCTTAGTGACATCCCTTCTCGAACAAATACGGATGGAGCCCCAGCAAGGTGAACTGTGACGCTTAAATAGAATGGCATACGTAGAGTAGATCAGGGACCTCGAAGGACATCCGAAGAAGAACTTGGGGTCACTGGGGGATTGTCCCCGATCAAACTTGAATCAAGTTGGCTGCCAACTTTCTTCAACCGTGGACTCTGTCATATGTATATATTATGATAATCAAGCATTTTAGACTTGAGTCTAACTCTAGGAAATGTTTTTTGCTTCTTGGCTTTACTCTTAAAAGTAGCCAGGGGGCTTCCCTGTTGGTGCGGTGGTTGATGGTCCGCCTGCCGATGCAGGGGACGCGGGTTCGTGCCCCGGTCCGGGAAGATCCCACATGCCGCGGACCGGCTGGGCCTGTGAGCCGTGGCCGCTGAGCCTGCGCGTCCGGAGCCTGTGCTCCGCAACGGGAGAGGCCACAGCAGTGAGAGGCCCGCATACCGTGTAAAAAAAATGTAGCCAACTCCAGAAGGTAAGACAAAACAGCCATGAGACTCAGAGATATGCTTTTTCAGGTATCTGGCTCCAAACTCTTTTCAGATGTGAGAGGGTTCTTCAGTCCCGCTTCTTGCCCGGGAAAACCATAACCCAGGGTAAGGCCGGTACCTGTAGAGTTCAATGCAGTTCTGTTACAAACCTCAGCTCCTTATTATGTCTGTGTCTTAGCACAAGAGCCTCAAACATGAAAAAAATGCCTCATCAAGGTGCCTTTAGATCTATAAGGTCATTTCATCTCATTTTAAACCTCCTCCTCTATGATTTTGGATTCTTAGAGCATCAGAACAAGGAGGTGGGAGAAGTCAGGGTTATAGATTTCCTGCTGGCATTGTTACAAATTATGAAAATGGAAAAACAATAGAGGCTAATACGCTATGGCCTGCCATTGCAACATTTTCAAAAATATCATACTTGAAACAGTTTTGTCAAGCCCCAGAGGAAAACGGTTTAATATGGTTTGGGTTTCAATTTGAGATATCACATTGACGGACTAATATGGGTGGGAAGTTTGGAACTGAGGGTTATTTTGTTATTTACTAATAAATGAGATTACTTCATCACAAGAAAATGTCACAGCATTTCTTTTTTGATACTTGGCAAAAAAAAAATATATATTGGTAAGTCCCAATAGATGAGAAGGTCCAGTTTCTCATGTTTTTGTAAGGATTATTTTTCTCCATTTGTTTTGAGTCAGAAAGGAAGTCGTTCTAAGATGCTCCCCGTGTGGAATCTGAGTCTCCTATCCCTGTGTGGTACCCTCTTAGCCTCTCAGAGTGACATACATACTCTTAGAGCCAATTGACTACTCAGACATGGAACAGTTTGAGAAGTCCCCTGACCCTTTTGCTCCGAGGACACATCATGTCCTCCCTCAGCCCCAGAAACTACCCAGAATCCCACGTGAGACGTGCCGGCACCCACCCCACCTCGGTTATAAACAGCAGCCCCTCGTCACCATGCTGTGTCATCTCTTGCCATTTAAAATGAACAGATGTTACTTTTGCTCCAAACTAGCTTCCAAAACAGCTTTTTTTCCTTTTTTATTTTTTGGAAGCTTCTCTTTGCCAGTTAAAATAATCCCCTAAACCATCATACCTGAGTGAGTTGCCTGGTGGAGTGCCAGAAATACTTGTTTTGAAAAGATGATAGCATGTAAAGAACTCTGGGAAGTGATGCATTTGGTCAGTGGCATCCAGGGAATTGACTGTGAAAGCCAGATCTCCTGATTCCAAGGCTCTGGGAACTCATGATCAGCCCGTTAGAGGTGCTTTAGATGCCCAGGGTGGGTCTGAAGGGCTAGGCTTGACCGGAGCAGCTGGCGAGCCTTTGTCGTGCAGTTAGGAGAAGCAGATGTAAAGTCCTAACTGTGATGCTTTCCGGTTTCTGAGTGACAGATCAATCTTCTTTAACCAGGTAACTCCCTGCTCTTGAATTCCTCCATGCAACCAGACCTAACAGTAAGCCGAACATACAGTGGGCCCATCTGTCTACAGGACCCCCTGGACAAGGAACTCATGACGGAGTCCTCACTCTTTAACCCTTTGTCGGACATCAAAGTCAAAGTGCAGAGCTCATTCATGGTTTCCCTGGGAGTGTCTGAGAGAGCTGAGTACCACGGCAAGAATCATTCCGGGACTTTTCCCCATGGAAACAACCGCAGCTTCACTACAGTGCATCCCAGAAATAAAACACCCTACGTCCAAAATCTGTCATCACTTCCTACAAGGACAGAACTGAGGACCACTGGTGTCTTTGGCCATTTAGGAGGACGCTTGGTAATGCCAAATACAGGTGGGTGGTAAGTGTGCGTTTGTGTATTTTCTCGCGTTTGTTTGAACGTGTTATATTTACATAATGATGTCCCGTAAGATTCATTTATAAGATGTTGACTGTTCCCATGTCAGAGTGACAAACACCGTGGCTCCATAAGTTGGCTTGATTTACACAGCAAACCAGAACCAGCACTGAGATTAGATTTTGCCATCTTCATCTCAGCATGGGCCGTACACTCCATCAGATGCTCTGTTAGGGTTGACGGCCATATTGGCTCAAAAGCTTTGGGTGGTCCCCAGAGTTTAAGCCCCCTTGAAATATATTTCCTAGAACGTGATCAGGAAGCACTGAAAACGTTCTTTGACATGACTGAAAAATACCATTTTTATAGCGAAGCATGGTTTACGCTCTAGTCGATAATTTACTGCAGTGACACTCAAACTTCCTCAGTAACTGACCTAATAAACACCATCGGTGTCTGTCAGCCTTACTGTAATGTTGCTTTATGATGCGCAGTGATGAGGGTTCCTCGTGGGGTTGCTCTTTTGAATTCAAACTTCAGATCCACGGCCATATAGTTCTCAAGAGTGTTTTCTTCCTTTGGGTTGGAAGATTTTCTTGATGTTTTGACAAGGTGTACAGCCCAGGTCACTTTGAAAATGACACCGTACCTATAGATTAGTCTTCAGAGTTGCCATCTAAGACCTAACTAACTGGATGGAGGAAGAGAGCCATCTCTCCTCCGATTTCCGAGCAATGAGATTTAGGGAGTGCTCTGAATCATCACTGTTGGCTGAGAGGAAAGGGAATATATCAGATCTGCAAGTGTTGTTAAAGAACTGGCTAGCATTGAGTCAGGACCAGCAGGGCCTTGGCAGATTTCTCTGTAGGGTAGAACCAACCCACCTAAAATATCAAACATTTTCTCTTATACAATGAATTCTGTAGTAGAACTAGTCTGATGCTACCATTCCACTAACTGACCATCTAAGTAGCTTAGTGACTTGCGCCTGCAATTTGTTTCAAGCTGATGATTGTTTGGTTTTCGTAGATCAATCGCTTCCTTAAAAACTTCATTTCAGGCAAATAGCCCTCCAGTGCAGCCCCAGTGATGATTTTGTTTTCTAAACTTCCAGTTCTCTAAATCTTCCTCGGTCAGTGTTCTCGGATGTGGTAAGAAAAGTTGTTTAAGTATGTCTGAGTGTCAATGTGTGATGCCTTCCGCCTGGTGAGATTTGGCAGATAGGAGATTGATGGGACATGAGTAGGCGGCCATATTAACAGGTACTGTTCTTGTAAGAATCTGTAAATTGGAAGTGTGGGATCTGGAAAAGATACGAACCCTGCCCTTTCAAAAAGAAGAGTATATATATATATATATATATACACATCAGAGCTATATGAAGTTGCACGTTGAGTTCGAATACTTTGATTTCCACTTTCTTACCTAGTGCTTGGCACTCAGGTGCCTCTCAGTAGTTACTGGTTGAATAGATTGGCCCACTCTTCTGTCTTCCCATCCTTGTGTGTCTGTGTGTGTACATTTACACACACGTGGAGGAAGTGCCAAGATCAACCCATTTATTGGCCACGTTTGTTTAACGTTCATCGGAGAATGTGAGATGAAATCGCGACGAAACAGATATTTTTCTTGTTTCCCTTCTGACTTGAGAGGCACTTGGGTTGAAAACTCAAAGTTCTGATAGCGTCTCCTGTGATTCCCAAACGGTTCCTCTGTGAAGGCGCATTTTCAGAGCTCTGAACAAGAAGCCCTAGACAAGACTGAAGCTGTTCACTGGGAATGAGTTTGAGGAAAAGTAAGTGTAGGGAATTGAAACATATGCTCTGTTATTTGCAGAACATAAATGTAAAATACGCCCTGGGGAGCTAAAGTATAAAGAAGCAAGGCACAGAAATTAAGTTGTTGTCATCCATCCCAAGTTATTGTGAGGTGCCTGGCAGTGGTCCCCACACTCTCAGAATGATTAGGCAAAACGTGAACGAAAAAACTCAGGTGGTTCTGTTGTTGTCCTATCAAATAAAAGGCTGTCAGGGTAGCAGGTGGAGTTTGGGGGAAAGTAAAGGCTGTCAGGGTAGCAGGTGGAGTTTGGGGGAAAGTACATTTTTCTTTAATCAGAGATAACTCGTGAATGACACGTTGAAAATAGATACGTCTTTAGGGGACCACAGGCATAAAGATTCACAGAGCCATTCACTCTTCATGAGGGGTAACTTGCCACAAGCAGTACCACCTCCCATGACCTTTGCCTCTGTGTTTGACTATCTATCTGCAGTTGCTGTATACAATTTACATGTTTGGGTGGGGGGAGGGAAGTATGTTTAAAGGATAATCGTGCGAAATTGTTTAAAGCACCAGTGATCCCGTACATTCAGGTTGAATTTAGGAGTATTATGAATAATGTTTCATTGTAAACACAAGAATTAAGCCGACTTCAAAGGAATGTGATAGGATCTGCTCTACAAACAGCCCTTTCTCAAAAGTCCACACGCATATTTATTCTGACTCGATCTGGGAATTGATTGTCAGGCCCTGCTGGTCTGCAGAAGACAGACAGCATGTCTCAAAGCCTGGCTTTTTTTTGCCCCCCTCAAAATATTGAATCCTGTTCATATAGTCAGGCATTGTGCTGTAGAAAAGACAAACTAATCAACATGTCAGAAGGCAAATAAATGATCATTTGGGCTGGCGATCAAACTGACTTCTAAAGGGCGTGAGGGAACTTTCTGTGGCAGTGGAAATGTTCTGTATCTTGAGCTCGATGGTGGTTACATGAGAGTATACATTTGCCCCAAAACTCATCAATTCGTATACCTAACATGGGTCCATTTTTAAGCATGTGAATTATACCCCAAATCAAGGGAAAAAAAGGAAAAGAAAAATGGGAAACGGGAGAACAAAACTCTTATTCTGGGTTAATTGCCTAAGATGGCATTACTTCTTGATGATAACCTCCTGTGCTATTCTGTGTCTAAAAAATAGGGTCCAAATGTCTCTGTTGTCATCATAGTCTAAAAGAGAGGCAACAGAGAGAAACTGCGATGCCAAACTAAATACACAATGTCTAGCGTGTGTTCAAGTTCACATCCACATACGCTGAATATCCTGCATTACAACTTCTGCTCCCCAGCAGGGAAGGATGTAATGGAGGCCACTTCATTTGGCAACTACATGTAAGGAAGAATGGGCCATTAAAGGAGGAACCTGATCACAGGCCACCAAGTATGGCAATTACAGTTCTCCTACTGTTGACATAAATGAAAACCCTCGCTGAAAAGCTGTAAGCAAGATTTAAATGGGCCTCATTCCTAGTATTAGTGAAGGATACTGATGGTAACTAGCGTCTTACTGAATAACGTTCATAAATGTGAATCACAAATAACTTGTTTTGCCGAGTCTTGCATTCCTTGGTTCTATAGCAGCTAACAGGCACATAGAAGAATATCGGTAAAGCCTGCCATCTCTAGGTTTAAATTATCATCAGCCACCCAAAAGCTTCCTGGGTGATTACATTAGCTCTAATGAAAGGAGAAAAGGTGAGTGCTGCATTGTTCAAAGAATAGGAGACTACCCTGAGATTTTTATTTTGTAAAGATCTTACTGTGTCTCTATTTCATTTCTTTTTATAGACAAGAAGGTACATTAAAGAGAATCTCTGCCTGCTCTAGACTCTTCCCTCTTGGCCAAAGTGAAATATTTAGTTCACAGCATTCGGGAGGAAAGAGGGGAATTTTCAAATGCAGTGTGATGTGCCCTCCTGTGCCCCCCCTTCCCTTCATTATATGATTTTACTGAAGTAAGGCTACTGAGTTTTTTTTCAATTTGACCTTGAATGAATATGGTTAAGTCACCTTTACCCTCTACTAGCTTCTGTTTACAAATATGGGGCCAAATAGTGGCTACACAACAACGTATAAGTTACTCCATTGGTCACCTCCCTAAACTGACTTCAAGATGCACCATTTAGAAGACAGTTACACACCAGGCTCTAGCAAAATGTTAGATGGCTCACGCATCATCCCAGATACCTTTTCAGGAAATGAATGGATAGAGACAGAGAAGTACCTTTTGAAATTTTAGAGTCGATTAACTGATAAACTCATATATTCTCAGATATGTTTGATAGTGCCAGGTCTCAGGACACCAAATCTTATAAGAGAATTTTTTAAACGCTAGGCAGACTTTTTTTAACTTATTTTATTGAAGTATAGTTGACTTACAATGTTGTGTTAACTTCTGCTGTACAGCAAAGTGATTCAGATAAACCATAATGGAAAAGAATGTAAATATGTATATCACAGGAGATTGAATATAGTTCCCTGTGCTATACAGCAGGGCCTTGTTGTTTATCCATTCCATATGTAATAATTTACATCTGCTAACCCCAAACTTCCAATCCATCCCTCCCCAACCTCAAGTCTGGTTCTCTATGTCTGTGAATCTCTTTCCTAGGTTCATTTGTGTTGTATTTTAGATTCCATATATAAGTTACAGCATATATTTGTGTTTGTCAGACTTACTTTCCTTAGTGTGATAATCTCTAGGTCCATCCATGTTGCTGCAAATGGTGTTATTTCCTTCTTTATGGCTGAGTAATATTCCATTGTATATATGTACCACATCTTCTTTATCCATCCTCTGTCGATGGACATCTGGGTTGTTTCTCTGTCTTGGCTATTGTAAATAGTGCTGCTGTGAACACTGGGGTGCGTATATCTTTTCAAATTAGAGTTTTGTCCAGATATATGCCCAGGAATGGGATTGCTGGATCATATGGCAACTCTATTTTTAGTTTTCTGGGGAACCTCCATATTGTTTTCCACAATAGCTCCACCAATTTACATTAGGAAGACTTTAAATAAAAAACTAATTTGAGTACACAGTTGACCAATATGCAGTTCTTTATGTCACTTTAGGAAACAATGTCTACAAGGATTGGAATTTCATAAAGTGCTGTGAGGTGGTCCCTCTTTGAGAGCAGCTGTAAGCTGTTCAGCTGAGGTGCTTCAGGATAATTGGAGAATCTACAAATGATTTCTTGGCTTTTTCTGTTTCAGGGGTGAGTTTACTGATACCACATGGCGCCATCCCAGAGGAGAATTCTTGGGAGATTTACATGTCCATCAACCAAGGTGAACCCAGGTAAGAGACAGAGAAAGATGGCATATTAATGAGATCTTAAGTATGAAATGGAACTTCTGCAGAAAATCTGAAGTTATTAAGATAATGTGACATGGTGGTGTGTGAAATAGGGAGCTACTTGACTATATAAGTAGTTGCAAAACTGTTGGCTGTCCATTTTGTAGGCAGCTAACCCGAGTCACCCACATCTAGACAGCAGACACTGAAACAGTAAATCCATAGGCAAGGCATAATCAGGGTCGCTCCACAAACAGTGACTGGGTCACAGAGCCTTCCTCTCAAGAGAAGAAAATATCAACCCTGGAGGTACCCTTTGGTGCTACGCGTTATGAAAATGCAGAGAATAACTGACCTGTGACCTTTTAATATCAACAGAAGACCTGCCCCAAAGCAGTTTCTTAGGCAATATTCCTGAAAGAAAAAAATAGTCTATACTTCAGTAGCTTTCAGGTCTGGCAGATTTCAGCAGCATTAAATTCAATTACATGAACAAATACAAATCTTGCCTCATACTCTTAATGAAAGGAGTTGGTTATCTTCCTAGTGCAACTATAATATCTGTAGAAACGTTGCCTGCCTCCACACAAGATAAACCAAACTCCTCTTGAGAAAGCAATTTCTCTTATAAACTGGGTCTGTATACCTCTGGCATTTTCAGTCATAACATCTTGGTTATTTTAAAATAGATTTTGTCAGTCATTCTTAGCAAAAAAAAAAAAATAATAATACACACACGAAGGAAAAACACTGAAAGGAAAAACAGAGAAACAGATGGTTTGAACAGACTTTGATAGCTATCTCCATAAGAGGATTTGTTGGTAACCAGTGGTTTTAACTTTCTGCTCTACGGTGCTTGAGAAAAAAATGGAAGAAAAGGCTCTGCTAGTTGGTTGACGGGGAGACTTTCAGAGGACTTGCACGTAAGCTGTGCTATGTCGGGCTCTTATGTTACTTCCTCAGGTCTGTAGACCTAGGTCCTTCAACTGAAAACATGCCGGTGTTTAAATATCTCCACTTGGCAAAAAGGGCAAGAGGTTTTATTCAAAATCTCAACTAAGCAGCCCTAAAAATGGAGTTCTCTGGATAAGAGTCACCTCGTTTTTCTCTCTTTGGTGGATTTATTTAAGCGACTGGACCTGTTCAAAATTGAGGTCATGGTCAATTATACATATGCTCTTAAATGCATCACCCTTCAAAAATCAAGTTTGAGGCAGAATCCAGTCAACCTTGCCTGAAAATCATGGCCTCCTGCAAACCCTCCTCCCCGCTGCATCCTGTTCCCTTGGTGGTTTAGAGGTAACGAGTCCACGGAAGCTGTGTTCAGCTCCTTCCTCTCAAACCCACCTCCAGGGTCTTTCACCTCATTATGCAAGAACCAGCCTAGGGCTCATCCACATTTTCAAAGGCACCTAATGCACAGCTCACCTCAATCCCCATCTCTTACTAGAACTTTCTTTTTAGGAGGTCAGAGCTAGCATGTGTCCAAAGGCATCAAACATACAGGGACTTACATTAAATGGCTCAAAAATGAGGGAAATATTACTTGGGAGATCCTGCAGTTGAAAAATAAGAAAGAGAAATACATAAAAACTTACCAGAGCTCAAAGCCTTTGAAAGACAGCTTTGGCCTCCTGGGATCACCCCCTGCTAAGCTTCATAAGTTCCATGTTAATCAGTTTGGTTTATCCATGTGTATCTGAGGCTCAGGTTCATTGCTGCTGTTCAGGAAGGTGGATGCAAACAAGAAGAGTTCATCCAGGACTTCAGATCTATGAAGTAAGCGTGTAGTTCTCTGTTTAACAGAGGATGAAATAAAATTGTAGAATGCACACATTTTTTTCCATGTTGCTGAAACCTTCCCAGATGTTCCTACTTCACACCACTAGACTACAGCCCACTTAGCTTCCTTGGCTAGTCTCACTCCTTTTGGAGGAGCTCCAAACTGCATACTTACAGAAACACTAAAAATAGTAAATGCCTTTTAGTTACTTTTTCTAAAGCTCAGGTACATTTGTTTTTCCATCCTTGCCAGGAGGCTGCTTGCATCCGAGTTCTGCTTTTAGTCTTGTGATGAATCAGAAGACAACTGATATAGCTCTTCAGTGTCAACTTTTCTTTGTAAGGCCACTTGTAAACCCATGGTCATCTCATGCTCTCTGTTATTCTGAACTTGTGTCCAGATTAAGGCGCAGTTCCTCAAAGTTCGTGGAGCTGCTACGGCACTGCTCTCTCTGGCTCTTTCACCTTTTCCTCTAGAGCCATCTGAGTTCCCTCCCTCTCGGGTCACAGGTGTGAGAACTGGGTTTTCTGAGTCTCCATCACCTCCACACACACAGAATCACAGCGGGATTCTCTGAACACCATCTTTACGCTGTGTTGAAATGCTGTGTTGAAAGGCCGTTCCATTTTGCTGTTGATGATTTATTTCTGTTGCTCCTTTCTGAGTTACACACCCCTGGTGTAGCAGGGTGATGATTTAGTGGAACCATAATGGATATCAAGTATCCAAACTCTGTACCAGATTGCCAGGGGTATGGGTGAGTGGCGTTAACCACAGACTCAAAACAAGCCCCCGTATTCAAATAGTCTCAGATGGATATATATTTAATATTCTGGTAAGTTTCAAGGGAGGTTGTTCATTGTGGTAAGTTTCAAGGGAGGTTGTTCATTGTTTGAATTGAATGTGCTCTGTCTCTCTTGGGATGTCCTACTTGCATACGTTGGCAAGTCTGTACTTTCCATTAAGTGGAATGATGTCACTTTCCTTCCTCAATATCCCTGCTTTGTCTACACTCTCAGACTTGACCATCCTAATGAATCTTTTCTAACCTCCTCCAGCAGTCTGGA
Organism: Phocoena phocoena; assembly: GCF_963924675.1. Lineage (NCBI taxonomy): Eukaryota > Metazoa > Chordata > Mammalia > Artiodactyla > Phocoenidae > Phocoena > Phocoena phocoena. The sequence goes on along the minus strand of NC_089239.1, from coordinate 8,725,859 downwards.
CTTTCGGTTGGTTATAATGCTGAGGGAATTAACTCTGTTGACTTTTTGTACATATATACACCTTAAATGGTTCGCTAGAAGGGGACTTCGCATCCTTGGAAAAGTAATTTCTTACCTCTGTTTCAGTATAACTTGCAAAGGTGCTCAACTCATTTAATCTCCCCAGTTATGTTCAAAAGAAGGGGATTTTGTCCCAATTTTTGAGATGAGAAAAAAAGATCTGAAAAATGAAGGTTCAAAGAAGTGAGGCTGCTTTGCGAGGGCCTGTTACTTACCGGTGAGCTGGGATTTGACTTCAGGATATCTGACTCCAATTGCGGTGCTCACGGACTAAAGGATGCCACCTCTCCTTGAAGTCGGAGACTTTAGGGAAACAGCTTTCTGACGTTGCATGCCAAGGTTTGGCCCCTGTAAAGAGGCATCGCCTGGAATCGCTCTGTAAGAGCACCGAGAATTAGGCAGGACCAGACAGAGGTAACTGGCTGTTGTTACATCATCATAGTTGAGAGAAAAAGGTCTGGAAACAGGTGTCACCTCAGTGCTGAAACTTGGTGGACATGATGTTAGGAGACATTTGAGTTCAGGGGCTAAGAGTGCACACTCAGGCATCTGAGCTCTGGGTTCAGACTTAAGACTCACTGGTTTTATTCGTGTGACCTTAGGTAAGTTTATGAAGCTCCTTGACTCTGCGTCCTCATCTGAAAAACAATAGTAGGTACCTACCTCATAGGGATGTTGTAGGATTGCATGACATACAGTGATACTACAATTTGAAAGATAAAATAAGAACACCTAATTGAACACCTAATTGATACATTTAAATTTGATAAAGTATTCTACCTACAAGATTTCCTTTAATCTTCTCATCCATCCTGCTGTGGTAAGTAATGATAATTACCCTAATTTTGTAGACTTGAAGACCAAAAAAAAGTTAGGTTTGCCTAGGTGGTAGCAGGACTGGGCACCAAAAGTTTCTGACTAATCGTGTACTTTTAGACTATGTCACACTCCCCACTTTAAGGAATAATTAAGTGTATTATTCTTGAGTCCAGTAAGACATGTTTGATGAGAGATGGGGCTTATGCCTAATAATGGAAATACACCGTGAAACATACAGAATGGGACCCAGATTTGGCCAAAGGCAGTAACTTTATACTTCAATGTGGAATGACACTGCAGTAGAGGATTTCACAGAAAACAATGGGAAAAATAGAGGAGGCCCTTAATCTGTTCTAAGGATAGATTCAGAGAGGCATAGTAGGTAGGGAAGGAAGGTGGCTAAAAGATCAGTAGAAATTCACCAAAGAAAGGTATAAGGGTTATTAACTCAGTGATTTCCAGCTCCAGGATACATTTTCCAGTATTTATACAGCGTAAGGTAGGAAGAGGGTATAGAACAGTAGGTAAATCCAGGCTTTTTTATTTTTAAGTGAGGTATAGTTGACTTAAAATGTTAGTTTCAGGTTACAGCAAAGTGATTCAGTTATACATATATTTTTTCAGATTCTTTTCCATTATAGGTTATTACAGGATACTGAATGTAGCTCCCTTTGCTGTACAGTAAATCCTTGTCGTTTATCTATCAATCCCTCCCCCTAGCTTTCCCCTTTGGTAACCGTAAGTTTGTTTTCTTATGTCTGTGAGTCTGTTTCATAAATAAATCCGTTATTTTAGATTCCACGTATAAGTGATATAATATTTGTCTTTGACTTCACTCAGGATGATAATCTCTAGGTCCATCCGTATTGCTACAAATGGTAATATTTCATTCTTTTTTATAGCTGAGGAATATTCCATTGTATATAGGTACTACATCTTCTTTATCCATCTGTCTATTGACGGACACTGGGTTGCTTCCATGTCTTGGATGTTGTAAATAGTGCTGCTATGAACATTGGGGTGTAGGTATCAAATCCAAGCATTTATTCTCTGCTTTGAAGTCACTCTGATGCCCGAATATTGCCTTAAGCAGCTTCCTTCCAACTCTACCCCAGGCCCAGCCACCGACAGACAGAAGGGTTAAGTTTCAGGCACTGCTCCACTCACAAAATAGAGGATGCTTTGTGATGTCACAGAAGCTAGAGTAGCCTCACCGAAAGGCAATGGCATAAACTTGGAGCTGCCAGAAGTATTTGCTGGTGAGAGGCCCTTAGGATTCTCCTGGATCAAGTGTATTTAAGAAGCTCAGTCAATGCCAAATGTGGCCACCTTTATCGAAGACGGCTTTGGAGGGCAGGAAACCAGCAGTGATCACTCTCAACAAGGCTGCCTCTTTTCCCAAACTTGAATTTGAAAGAATTTGGGTCTAACATTTCTTCAGGAGCTTTGGGGGGATGTGGATTTTTCATCCTCTCTAAACAGGTTTTGGTAACTTTTGTTAAAAAAGGGTGTTTAGGGTTTCCCTGGTGGCGCAGTGGTTGAGAGTCTGCCTGCCGCTGCAGGGGACGCAGGTTCGTGCCCCGGTCCGGGAAGATCCCACATGCCACGGAGCGGCTGGGCCCGTGAGCCATGGCCGCTGAGCCTGTGCCCCGCAACGGGAGAGGCCACAACAGTGAGAGGCCCGCATACCGCAAAAAAAAAAAAAAAGAGTGTTAAATAGAACTACCCTATGATCCAGCAGTCCCACTCCTGGGCATATATTCAGAGAAAACCATAATTTGAAAAGATACATGCACCCCAGTGTTCATTGCAGTACAACATCCAAGACATGGAAACAACCTAAGTGTCAGAGGAATGGATAAAGATGTCATACATACACAATGGAATATTACTCAGCCATAAAAAAGAGTGAAATAATGTCATTTGCAGCAACATGGATGGATTATCATACCAAATGAAGTCAGACAGAGAAAGACAAATACAAATACCTCACTTATACGTAGAATCTTAAAAAGTTCATTTTTTTTTTTAATCTACAAAAGAGAAACAGTCACAGATGTAGAAAACAAACTTATGGTCACCCAGAGGGGAAAGGGGGGGATAAATTGGGAGACTGGGGTTGACATATACACACTACTATATATAAAATAGATTAACTATTAAGAAACTACTGTATAGCACAGGGAACTCTTCTCAGTACTCTGTAATGACCTATATGGGAAGAGTCTTAAAAGGAGTGGATAGATGTATAACTGATTTCACTTTACTGTACACCTGAAACAACACTGTAAATCAACTATACTCCAATAAAATTTTTTTTTTTAATTAAGGTGTTTAAACAAGAGGATTAAAAAATCAGTTGTCGCCTTTCAGAGGTTTCCCCCACATACACCCCAATAAGAAAATGATATGGATGTAGCACAATCGTTCCACTCCCAGCTCTCGTTTTGTACCCCCCTTCCCACCCACGGTTGGTCAGTAGAGAAATGGACCAGAACATTACTATATGGAGCTTTCTTCTGAGAGGCAATAAAATGAAACCAAAGACAAACATTCATTTCTTTTTCCAATTACACTGTCATGTGGATATTCCTGACCAAATGCTTAGACTAGAGTTGGAAATGTAATCTTACTGAAGAATTTACGAAAGGACACATATTTGGAATTTGGGCTCAACCTAGATGGAGTATTTCAACCACCGTTTTTCTCCTGTGCTTTTATTTTCTCTCAAATGGTATGGTCTTCCCACTGGGTACATCTTGGGGTGAGGAGTGAGAAGGCAGACATGGTGGTGGTAGGAAACATTAACTTTTGGGGGGAGTGGTGCCTTGATGGTACAATAGCTTTGATAGCAAAGCATGAAATAAGACCAAATATAAGACTAGGAAGACAGAAAAAGCAGGCCTGAAACGGAAGGGACTAGACAATTTCTTCTCTGGTAACAGGCTCACCATTCAGCACCGCACTGTAGCTACTTCTATGGAATGGCTTCATGTGGCCTTTCCTCCATGGTTGCAAGAATGACACACACACAAACAAAATTATAAACACACACTTGCTCACATACCATGCCTGAGAGAGGATACAAGCACTGAGAAATGTCCTTAGGCTGTTTGGGAGGACCTCATTTCTAGAAGGCTAAAAAGAAAACAGATATGTATGGCCATTCTACTTGTAAAGATGGTCTTCATGAAATGAATCCGTTTCTAGTAAACTACTCTTTATGTCAAAGCAGACATTTGAGGCCATTCTAAAAGCACCCATCCCAGTAAAATATGAAACTGAGTTCATATTTTATGAATCAGAGCCTCCAAGGGCTCTGATTTCACAGAAGCTAAGAAACCCCTGCCATCAGGCTACTGCAATTAGTGTAGGGGTCCCAGTCAAAACCTTACCTCTTGAGCATAAAATAAGGGCACCTGCCTTTGGCTCTACCCTGACACCAGGTGACTGATCAGGACATTACTGCAGGGAGGAGACCTGGCCAAAACCCCTGGGATGATTTGCATCTCTGTTTGCCTTCTCCAGCTTGGAGGACTTACCCACTAGGTTACGTCTCAAGCCATCCTACAGCAGCTCAGGCAAAAACACAACAACAAAAGAATACTACACCTTCTCACTGCAAGAGTTACCAGCTCAGTTCGGTCAGTGACAAGGGCCAAATGTACTAGGTACTGTGAACCAAGAAAAACAGGAGCCCTTATATGTCAGGAGGTTACTCTGGCGGAGGTGCTGGTTGGAGGACAGATTGTGTATATGTAGGAAGATCGTGTCTGGAAGATCTCTCTGATTTCAGAGATTTCGCCAGGATAACGTCAAGTCTAATTTTCCCACCTCCCTGCGGAACCTGCTGAGAAGCATCATTTCATCAGAATGGGCGCCACCACTCCCCCGCCCACCTACGCGTCATGCCTTATCCCTCCCTATTGATGTAAGAATTGCACGTGAAGAGAGAGAGAGAGAAGTCACAGTTTGGAGAAGTATGGGGATCAAAGATGGCTGTCCCTCTGCTCGCCAAAGCCAAAGAGAGTAAGCCCAGGAGAACTACTCATAAGATTCAGGTCATCTGCAGGAAATGGATATGGATACCTGATTTTCTCATTGTTTATCAGTTTGTTGACTTGTTCAGTGCTTCCAGGGAAGAGGGAAAAAGTAAAAAGCTTTGAGAAGAGAGGGCAAGCTGCCAAAGCACAGGAGAGAGGGGCAAAGAGTGCTTCTGTAATCTCCAATTCCCCATATTCCCAAGAGGTAGAGAAGATGGGCCAGGAAGTGGGAGCCAGAGAGGTTAAGTGAGATGGAAAACAGGTTTGCCAGAGGCCACTTCAGGGGCTCAGAGAGCAGGTAAAGATGCTGCCAGCTGGGGGCTGGTTGGCAGGTGTACCTGAAACACACAAGGAACAACAGATGCCTAGGGATACTGTTTGCAATCCAGTCACCCGCACCCTCTGCCAGCGAGGCCTTTTGGAGTCATCACCTACTTATACTGAATTCATTAAGGATTATCTTAAGAAACATAAGCCATCCAAGGAAAATACGCCACAGTTAAGTAGGAGATGGTGTCTATTTTCCTTTTCTCTACCATAATGCCACAGAGATAAGCTCGTGGAAGAGGGAATGCATGAGGGAGCAAGTTGTCTGCTTCAGACCCAGTAGCTAGAACCTTGTGTGGGTTCATGCAAATATGCATGAGTGTGTGGGCACAGATGTGTCCGCGTGCAGAGCTACTGGGGGCGTGGGTGGAATTTTGAATCAGATGTGAGATTAAAGTTTTTAAATGAACAAAAATCAGTCCCCAAAACAAATTATTTTAATAATTCGATGTTACTGAAAAGTTATGGACTCAAAGTTAAATATCTTCAGGGCACATTAGAGTGACTACTAGGAAAACTAGAGCCACTTCATACCATAATAGATGAAACCCCGAAAGCAAACCCAGTTAAATGAATGATGATGTTGCAGTGCGCTACATGTGGTAACAAACGTACCCAGATACTAACCAGGAGTGAAGGGATGAACCCTGGGTAAAGGCTCAGGGAAGGTTTCAGAGAGGAATTGACAATTGACTTAAAACCTGACAGACAGAGAGTAAAGGGCATTCCAATCAAAGGGAACAGAATGTGCAAAGGCACAGAGGTAGAAGTAGCATCACATAGCGACTTCCCTGGTTTTCCATAAGAATCCACCTTCCAATGCAGGGGATGCGGGCTCAATCCCCTGGCCAGGGAACTAAGATCCCACATGCCCCAGGGCACCTAAGCCCGTGCGCCACAACTACAGACCCCACGCACTCTGGACCCCGCGCACAACAGCTAGAGAGAGACCCCCGCGCGCCGCAACAGAAGATCCCGCATGCAGCAACGCCCAAGGCAGCCAGAAATAAATTAATTAAAAAATAAGTAAAAAAAATAAATAGCATCACGTGTTTTGGAACTAAGCAAATCAGAACAAAATATGAAAGGAAGAGTGATGAGGAATGCAGCTGAAAAAATAAAGGTTTGACCATGTAGAATGTTGTTTGCTGCCGCCTAGGGGAAACGGCAATGTACTTGATGGGTAGGGATTGCTGAGGCTGAAGATTCGGGAGGCCCGGTCATATTTACACTTGAGATGTACTATCTTCTCCTTCAACTCCACTGCCCCTGGCCACGTTCAAGTCTTCATCATACTAGTCTCCTTCTGAGCACAGTGAAAAGATGCCTCATTTTGCCTAGCACAGATATTAATAGCCCTCCTTTTCACACTCAAAAGTATCTCAATTTGGACAGTAAATTATAGTCACTCTACTTTTGAGTGTCCTTGTCTCTAGGTGCGAACGTTTTAAATCCTTTCTCTAATCCCCACGTTGCTGTCGATGGGGATTTTTTTTATTTTTAAGTGAAGCAAGTGTTTATTAGGAGGAAAAAGAGTACAGCACGTGTGGATAGACACGGGCGGACTCAGGGAGAGGGAGAGGGAGAGGGAGGGAGAGAGAGAGAGAGAGAGAGTCGCACCCTCATGGCAGTTTGAATCACTTTTATGGGGCATTTCTTCTGGATTTCCTTTGACCAATCATCTTGCTTTGCCAGGCTGTGATCAGGGTCCTCCCCTGTGTGCATCCGCATCTCTTAGCCAAGATGGATTCTAGTGAAGAAGCCTATGGGTAGTTTTCATCACTTACTATGAGGTGGCACCCCTTCCCTTTTTGACCTCCAGGGAGCCTTTCTGCGTATGTGTAGTCAGGGAGGTCTCCTTGACTTCAAGAATGAGGAATATGTGGTCTCTTATCTTCTATCTGGGCAGGGCCCAGCCTCCTCCATCATCCTGCTTTTAGGGAGTTTCTGCTATTATGGAGTTTCTGTCCACAAGGGAGAAACTATTCAGACTGGGGTCCATCTACCTCCTGCCTCAAATGCCCCCTGAGAGACATGAACCCCAAGAAATCTTTATTGGGAGGAGGAAGGATAAAGGTCTGTCTTCTGTAGCTTCTTCAGGTTGTCAAGGGGCTTGTAGACCCTACCTAGTTGGGGGTCACAGAGCTCTCGCCCAATGGAGAGCTTTGAGGGAGAGACTTGGGGAGAAACTCGGCCAGGTCCGCTGGTGTGCGCACGCGTGTGTTAATGTGGGGTGAGAGAGATGAAGGACTTGGAGATAATTCCCAGAATTCTGGCTTGGAAACTGATGATTAATTAGTAGAGAGAGACTTGCCAGCTGAAGTCACCTGAGAGTTTGTGATAACAGCTGCTCCGGGAGCAGCTCTGGATTTCTTTCCAGGGAATAAACACAGCTCTTTGACTTAACAAGAAAAGGGATAGGAAGAAAACTGATTAAAGAATAAATAAATAAGAGACAAAAATAATATGTAATATATTCAAGAAAACAGACAACTGCTGAATTGAAATCCCACATTTGGCCCTAGCATGTGACAGCAATGCTACTTACAGCAAAATGTCCCAATAATGGGCCATGTTTGCATGCCTCACGCACAGGGGGATCTTCTGCCTTCCTTTTGTTTTCTTTGCCTTCCTAGCTAGGTAAGACTCTGCCAATCCTGAAGTAAACTAATGACATACATAACTTGTCAGGAGAGTAGTGCAGACTTAGTCATTGACACTGCGTGAGAAATAAAGAATTATCAGAAATGAGATGATATAGCAGAGTGAGGACAACACGGGGATCCAGGAGGCTTGAGTTCCAATCCCCTTTGCCACGTCCAGCCTGGGTGGCTTTGAGCTAGTCATTTTCCTTCTCCAAGCCTCAATTTTATCATCTATAAATTTTGTGTATTATTAACTGCATTCCAGGATTTGAGTGAGGACAGTAAAGTGACTTTAAATAGAAGTCCTGTGCAAACTGCATGCTACATTTTGCTATTATTTTGTCTATCCTTTTTTTTTTTAATTACAAAGATACAAAATCCATGGAATTTGCTTGAGCTCTGACTCAATGATACTGAGTCATTCCCATTTAACTACTAACACATGCCTAGACTCAGCAGAAAGTTTAATTCAGTGATAGCAAACATATTAAGTGTTCACTCTAAAATCAAAAGCTTTGTCTTGAAGGCTTAAATATAAGACATGATACCATAAAACTCCTAGAAGAGAGTGTAGGAAAACATTCTCTGACATAAATCATACCACTGTTTTCTCAGGTCAGTCTCCCAAAGCAATAGAAATGAAAACAAAAATAAACAAACGGTACCTAATCAAGCTTACAAGCTTTTGCAGAGCAAAGGAAAGCATAAAAAAATTTTTTTAATTAAAAAAAAACAAAAAGACAACCTGCGGAATGTGAGAAAATATTTGCAAATGATGCAACTGACAAGGGCTTAATCTCCAAAATATACAAATAGCTCATACAACTCAACAACAACAAAAAAACCCAATCAAAAGATGACCTTAAAAGATATTTCTCCAAAGACAACATACAGATGGCCAGTAGGCACGTGAAAAGATGCTCAACATCACAATTATTCAAGAAATGCAAATCAAAACTACAGTGAGGGGCTTCCCTGGTGGCGCAGTGGTTGAGAATCCGCCTGCCGATGCAGGGGACACAGGTTCGTGCCCCAGTCCGGGAGGATCCCACATGCCGCGGAGCGGCTGGGCCCGTGAGCCACAGCCGCTGAGCCTGCGCATCCGGAGCCTGTGCTCCGCAACGGGAGAGGCCACAGCGGTGAGAGGCCCGCGTACCGCAAAAAAAAAAAAAAAAAAAAATACAGTGAGGTACCACCTCACACCGGTCAGAATGGCCATCATTAAAAAGTCTACATATAACAAATGCTAGAGAGGGTGTGGAGAAAAGGGAACCCTCCTACACCGTTGGTGGGAGTGTAAGTTGGTGCGGTCACTATGGAAAACAGTATGGAGTTTCCTCAGAAAACTAAAAATAGAGTTACCATATGACCCAGCAATCCCACTCCTAGGCATATACCTATACAAAAGTATAATTCGAAAAGATACATGCACTCTAATGTCCATAGCAGCACTATTTACAATAGCCAAAACATAGAAACAACTTAAATGTCTATTGACAGATATAAAGATGTGGTACATATATACAATGGAATACTACTCAGCCATAAAAAAGAACAAAATAATGCCATTTGCAGCGACATGGATGCAACTAGAGATGATCATACTAAGTGAAGTAAGTCAGAAAGACAAATACCATATGATATCACTTATATGTGGAATCTAAAATATGGCACAAATGAACCTATCTATGAAACAGAAACAGACTCACAGACATACAGAACAGACTTGTGGCTGTCAAGGGGGAGTGTGAGAGGGGGAGGGATGCACTGGGAGTCTGGGGTTAGTAGACGCAAACTATGACACTTAGAATGGATAAACAAAAGGTCCTACTACATAGCCCAGGGAACTATATCCAATCTCCTGGGATAAACCATAATGGAAAAGAATATTTTAAAAAATGAATGTATATATAAGTGAGTCACTTTGCTGTACAGCAGAAATTAGCACAACATTGTAAATCAACCAACTTCAATAAAAAATTAAAAGTAAAATCAAGAGCCTTGTGATGATACAAAGGACATCCTGCGTCACTTCCTGTAGCCTCTGTTTCTCATAACATTCTGGCCTATGATTGGTACTTTAGAGGTATATCCTATGGGTCCAAACCATGGACTCTGGGCGGGCTGGTATTTAGATTAGGAGATGAATGACCAGTCAGGCTGGGGTGGGTGCTTATGCCACCTTAAACAAGCTTTGTCCCTGTCCACTTTGCCAGGCTTTCCGTGCTAGATACTGATGGATATAAATGAACGAATTATCCCTGTCACTATTTCTGTTTGGCGGTCAGTCATGGATTTGAATTTGGTTTGTTGCTTTGAGTTTGAGAAATCTTTATTGGAAGAATCAAATTAGTGGCGTCTACCTATCCCTTTGAGGAGATTTGGCATTAATTAACTCTATAACAGGCATAGGGGACCACTGAGGAGGAGAGCGGCTCTGAAGTAACAAACAAAGGTACTACTTGTGCTAGCGAGAGGGAGTACATTGCTACCATATGGGAAACACATTAATTCTTTCAGGCTGCCAGTGTCATGCAGTGTAATAAAAGGGGCAATTTATCAAATGGTACCTTAATGGCCTAGAAGGGTTAATGCAACTTTAGCTAAAGATTGGGCTCTTTCCCACAGTAAAATCACAGTGGTTTCTTCACAAAGTCATTTAGGTTAGACTATAATGCCATTAGCCCCCAGAATGAGGAGGGGAAGAGAAAAATAGTGAAACAGGGAAAAGAAAAGGCGGGGGGAGATTCTCACTTTGTCATTCTATGATCTGCTCTTTTTGGAAAGGAGAATTTCTTCGTATCAAGGCCTTTACCCATCCTTCTACCTCACACCACCCCCTTGGTCCCCAAACAAACGCGCATAAATAAAAATTACCGTCATTCTAATCAAAGTGCTTTTGAAGCCCACGTGAGCTCACAAAGCGAAGTGATTAGAGTGGTCCAGAGGAGTCTTTAATTAAAGATGCCACTGACAAGATAACAATGGTTTGTGAACATGGTTAATAGGTCTGAATGGAAGGGGCACCTTAATTCAATAGAGGAAAATCATTGGTTCATGAGTTTGGTTGCACATTGTAAAGGAACAGCACATACTATAATTATTTTTATTTTGTATGTGCCATCTCTTTTACTGCCCATGCTGGAAACAGAAATAACCTGTCCTATTAAGATATTTAATATATGTCATCCTTTCCACTTCACTTAGTTATAGCCTAATAAAGATGCCGGGAGAAGATGCCAACCCACACTGAGGCTGCCCTCCTTGCTTACTAAAACACGCCCTTTGAAAACCTGGATGATCAACCGCCTCACTTCCTTGGTTACGGTCTTTTTAACAACTTCCCAGGACCCCATAAAGTTATATGCAGATATGGAGCTTTGCTCTGCATAGAAACTTCCGCAGCTGAAGCGTGAAGATAACCCAAAAGTCAACCGACACCTGCAAGATCGTGTGGTGTCTGGGAGACGGCAGTGGGTCAGGAGGCAGCGACAGAGGGGTCTTTAGGTCCTGACTTCAAAGTGAACAAGCCATGAAAGTCCCGGTGGTAGACAGAAGAGTGGCGCCCCAAGGATGTCCACATCCTAATACCCGGAACCTTACGTGGCAGTAGGGACTTTGCAGATGTGATGAAGGTTAAGGACCCTGAGAAGGAGAGATTATCCTGGATTATGCAGGTGAGCCCACAGAAGGAGCCTTATAAGAGGAAGGCGGAAGTACCAGACTCAGATAAGGAGACTGATGTTATTACCGCTCACAGATGGAAGAAGGGGTTTCCAGCCAAGGAATGCAGGCAGCCTCTAGAAGCTGGAAGAGGCAGGGTAATGGATCCTTTCCTAGAACCTCCAGAAGGAACACAGCCCCACTGACACCTTCATTTTAGCTCTATGGGACTTCTACCTACAATACTGTAACATTATGAATTTGGGCTGTTTTCATCCAGTAAGTCTATGGAAGAGCAATAATAGGAAACCAACACAGGCCTCTGTGACCACTCTACGCATCTCAAAGCCCTGTTTTCCTAAGGCTTTCTCCAGGGTCTATGAAAACAATCTTAGCAGTTCTCATGCCAACATTACACCTTCGAAGTTCCAGGTTTGGAGACCACGTCCCAGGGAACATCCGTCTCTCCCACTGCCCGTCGCCCCCGCCCCACACAGACACACACCCCAGGACCACCACAGGACAGGAGATTCTAATCCCAGCTCTGTCACAAGTGGGTGTGACTTCGGCCACGTCCCTCCACCCCGTAGCATGCCCTTCTGTTTCCTCATCTGAATGGTGATGGTGTTGGCCTGATTACTCTTAGGTCCTTTCCCAGCCCCCGAAATGAAATGATTCTATGACATAGGACTCAGGTTCCTCCAGGGAAACCTGTTTTGCCCATTCAAAATGCCAATGAGTAAACCACTTAGCAGATAATAAAAACTGTCATAGCAGCATGCCGCCTAGATCTTCTCCCCTCCCCGTCTTGCACTTTAAAGCACTCTCCCTGAGCCATCATTATTCCACTTCTCATAGTAAACAAAGCTAAAACGCCAACACTGCATGAAAGATGAGGTTTAAATTGTGTCTAGGAACTGGTGATTTACACATGATTTGCGATTCCTTTAGTATATTAATTGGTAAACACCCTGTGAAGTGTGTGTAAACTAAAGCCCTGAACATCCAGCAAACAGTTTAGTCTCTCAGTGTGGTGTTACTCAAACTTCAGCAAGGTCAAATCCTCATTCCAGCCTGTATGTAACTGCCCTCCCACCCCAAGCCCCTTGTGCCAACTCCCTTCCCGTGATCCTACTGCAGATAATACCAAGTGGGTGACACAGATCTTTAAACCCTTTAATAGCAGAGATGTATGCCTCCATCCTCAGTTAATAGAGCTTGTTGCTTATTGCAATCCTCCCTTCTAACTGCCCCTCTCCCGCCCCAACTAATGGCATAGAATGGCTTGAAGGGCTGTAACGTTATTTCCAGTTACTGCTCATCAACCCCCCAACCTGAGAGCCTTCCATATTAATACGCGTGCTCTTTAGAGAAAGAGGATGTAGGAACAGTCCCTGTGCATTTCAACCATAGTAGCATCATCCAAAGCCATAATCGTGAGCATTTCAACTTGACCGGCGTCTGAATTCCATTTCAGAAGCCTACCCGATGTATATCTGACAGACCACCCAGCCCCAGCTGCGTGAGGCTTTGCTTCGGATATTTTCTCAAGAACCACACAACTTTGCTCAAACGTCAGCGCCAGGGCTAACTTGCAAGCAAGGAACGCAAGTGAAAAGCATGAGTTCCCAGCTCCTACCTCAGAAATACTGAATCCGAATCGTCACGGGTGGTATCCACGAATATAATTGTAAACAAGCTACCCAAGGAGTCTGAAACCACGTTACAGTTTTAGGGCCACTTAAAGACTGAAAGAGGAATCAGTTGTGATGAAGAGGTTTTGCTCAACTTCCCTCTTTTCTCCTCTATTCTCCTGATCCCCTATTCTCCCTTTCCAGAAATCTATTTTCTTAAGTCATACACAGCAGTTACTAGAGATAAATCCCCCAGGAAACCCAGTCATGCTATTGGGATGGATTGATGAGCCACGCTGCCTTCTAAAGGGCCCATATCTCCGAGAGATTCTGTGATTATCGTTTCCTGGGACTGATCTCAAAGATCTGGTCAGAGCTGCAGAGTGAGACAGGTGTCTTGACTCGAGTAAAATGAGAAATCATAAACGGCAAACTGATCTTTATCCATAGCAAAGTTAGCACTCTAGGTCAGTGTACCAGGGTTTCAAAGAAAAGAGAAAAAGAGAATGATAATAGTAAAACTGTGTCATCTCAGGCCCAAAACTGTAGGAGGCTGGAGCCAGCTTGCTTTCAGAGCTCCAATTTTAAAACTAAGTACAGCTTCCGTCCATCGGCCTTTTATGTCTGTTCCATTAAAATATGCTTTAATTATGGATCGACCCAGGGTCTGGCATAGTAAAACTATCATTACTCTCCTGCCCGCATTCCTGAGTGATACTCTGGGAAAAGGTGATCAAACCTACATTCATCTATAATACAGACCACAAGGAGGAAAGGAGGGAACCATAATTACCAAGCACAGCATGGCCGACAACAACAGTGAAAATCTCGTCTTTAAATATGGAGCTGATTGTTTTGCTTGAAGAGAGTGACACGCTACAAGCCTGGGGTCAGGTCAAGAGATATTGAGAGCAAAAGCAAAATGTGCCCGGATGCACCTCCAGACCTGCCGTGGTTAGCACTTGCCACCTTGTGGCTGACCTTCACCGTGACCTTACGTTGTGACTTTGGCGCTACAGAATGTGAGTCACGGTGTGCCAAGGTTTGGACCGTGACCTCACCACCACCAAGTGCAGAACGCTCATCGCCTCCACCACACACTGTGTGCGGCTGTCAGCGACCCTGCTGACTTCATTTTAAGAGTTCCGGACAGATTCTCCCTGGGCCTCCATTCATTCATTCATATTTTTTTGTTTGTTTGTTTTGACGAAATTTTAAAACTTAAGGAAAAGTGGCAAGAATAGTACAGGTGACTCTTGAACGACACGGGTTTGAACTGGCTGGGTTCACTTTTCAATAGTAAACACTGCTATCTGTGCTTGGTTGGATCCATGCATGTGGAACCACGGATGCGGTTTTCGACTTCACAGAGTGTTGGCGCCCCTAAACTCCCATGTGGTTCAAGGGTCAACTGTATGAAGAGTTCCCAGTTCTCCCACATCCAGATTCACAAATGTTAACGTTTTACTACATTGACTGTGTTCTACTCTTTCTCCGCATGTGCATGGAGAGAGACGTGCACGTGTGGAGAGAGGAATTAATAAATACACATCCACCTATATTTTTTTAACCATTGTGAACAAGATGTTCCCTTTTCCCCCTAGATACTTCAGTGTGTATATTCTAAACACAAACTCTTACATAAACACAGCACAATTCTCACAATCAGGAAATTAACATTGATACAATACTATTATCTACTCTGCAGACTTGGTTCCTATATCACCTCTTATCTGAATAATGTCCTTTATGGCAAAGGAAAATCCAGTTCCATTCACTTCGTTTTGTTGTCACATGCCTTTGGTCTCCTCTGATCTGGAGTAGTTCCTGAGTCTCTCTCTAGTTCATGATATTGACTACTTTTAAGAGTGCACATCAGCTATTTTGCAGAATGTCCCTCAGTTTGGGCTGGTATTTGTGTGATAATTCTCTTGATTAGATTCAGGTTATGTATTATTGGCAGGAACGTTACAGAAGCGATGCTGAGTTCTTTTCCCTTTTTCTTATCGGGAAGTATGTTCTGAAAATTCATCCCATTACTGGCAAGATTAACTTTGATGACTTGGGTTAGGTGGTGTCTGCCAAGGTTCTCAAGTATAAAGTCATGTTTACCCTTTGTAATTTTTAAGTGTGGGAAGATACTTTGAAACCACATAAATAGTTCTTTTCTTAAAAATTTCACCAATTAGCATCCCGTTCATAATTCTTAACTGAGTCAGTTATTAATATGATTGGTTGTCAAATGATGACTTCCTACATTTATTAGTTGGCTTCCTATTGTATGGAAGAGTTTTCCCTTCCCACTCATCCATTCATTTATATCTGTATCTTTCGTGGGTTCTTATGTTATTCAGTGGGTTATCATCCTTTACCACCATTATTCACTTTGATGCTCAAGATGTTCTAGATTTGATCAGTGGAAACCACTGGCTCCTAAGCTTGCTTCAACAAATACTTGTGAGTGCTTGAGGCCTATATTAGGCACTGGGGTGCGGGAAATGGGTACAACAATGACCAAAACAGAAAAAAAAAAAAATCCCTGGCCTCATAGAGCTTACATTTCAGTCTGTGGAAGAGAAAAATAAACAAATGGTATAGTGCATTGGAGGGCAATGAGTGTGAAGTCAAAGAAAAACAGGGCTTCCCTGGTGGCGCAGTGGTTGAGGGTCCGCCTGCCGATGCAGGGGACACGGGTTCGTGCCCCAGTCTGGGAATATCCCACATGCCGCAGAGCGGCTGGGCCTGTGAGCCACGGCCGCTGAGCCTGCGCGTCCGGAGCCTGTGCTCCGCAACGGTGAGAGGCCCGCATACCGCAGGGAAAAAAAAGAAAGAAAAAAAAGAAAAACAAAGATCAGGTTTTGATGTAGGAACGTTGCAGTTCCACGGCTTAGGCATAATTGGGGAACGCCTTGTTAGTAGGTGTCATTGCAGCAAAGGTCTGAAGGGCACGAGGGAGATAATCATGGGGACGTCTGGAGGAAAATTCCAGAGCAGCAGAAACAGCTGCAGTTCCTCGAGGGGGAACAAGCTGGCATTTTTAGTGGGATTCCTCAACTCAATATCATGAGTTGAGGACAGACCATGGAAGGGAAGCATGAAAGCACTGCCACGGTGCCTTCATTAAGTGCACATCCCTAAGGCACGTACTGAGATAAGAACCATCTAGTGAATAAAGTGGCCATCTCAAAAACACAGTTGCTATAGAACTAAGACTCATAAAAAGGTAGGAGAGGTGGGAGTTCAGTTGAGAAGCAGAACTTTTATGCATGGAGCACACACTAGGTGCTTTTTAGGCTTAACTTCGTTTAACTCTAGAACAATCTTAGAGTAGGTATTACGTTGCATGGGAGGCAAGTGAGGCTCCGAAAGCCTTTCCCTTCTGCCACCGTGTCTGGTTTTCATGCCACAGAAAAAGTCAGACGAGGGGTGTAATATCAGGGATGATGCCACAAAGAGCACAGTGAGGACACAAGAATGTTCTTTTCATCCACATTCTGTGTTCTCTGCGGCTCCTCTTGGTTTCCCCTGCCGGTAACTAAACGGGGTTAATCACGTGGGGCTTTCTGTCTTGCCAGATTCCCAGGCAAGATGCTCCCAAGCCCTTTACCAGCACCCTTTCCTGCCATGTATATTTATTTCGTGGTTGGGGGCATCAAAGCTGCAAAGCTGGCAGAATTTTCTCCAGAATTCTCAGCTACACTGCGAGAGCAGAAGTTTGAATTCACAACCATGTTTCCACATGGTTACTCAACAAGCCACCTGCTTACACAGACCTGGCTCTTAAATTATTGATCTTTTTGTATCCGTAAGCTTTCGTAAACATGCACAGCATATATATGGAGAAAAAGGCCGGGGAGGGGACACAATGAAAAAATTAAATAGCAAAAGTCTCACGCCAGCAGACTTTTCATACAGGAGGGTGTGTGATGCAGTGACGTTGTTCATATCACGGTCCTGAAATCGCTGCTGTTATTAGTTCCCAGTTATTATTAGCTCACAGCAATTTTAGAAAAATGTGTTGCCTTTTTTCTTTTTTTAACACCTAGCAAGAGCACGAATACTTCCTTGGCATATACTATGTAATGTGGGCAAACTTAAATGCCATCCATGCTTTCCTCCCAAATCTTTGGTTTTGCCCAATTAAAGCCTCCTCTCCTCAGCTATCTTGTCCCTAGATGTCCTAGGTCTGTATTCATGGCTACACTTGCACTACATCTTCTCCTCCATCTTCACTTGGGATGTCACAAGAGCCAGCAGTTCGACCAGCAATCTCCTAGTGCTAACAGAGAAGCAAAGTGCATCTGCTCACAGGGGTCAGGAGCCTGGAAGTCAGAAATCTGTGGTGATTCGGCTGCCATCTCTTTGATTGACTTTTCTGTGACCTTATATTGTTACCACCTGCCCACACAGGCGTGTGGAGAGCTTTAATCAATATCTGTAAATCTCCCTGATTGCCACAGATAGAAGGTGGCAGAAAAGGGCAAATTATTATTAATTGTCGGGGGAAAAAAACGGAGAGATTACATTTTGTTCCTTCACCAGAGAGAGACCTGCAAGCACGGACACCCTTTTCACGGTAGGAGGATTAGATATGTCTTAATTTACTTCCTTTGCACTTCCGGAAATGCCCAAGGGCTGCTTAATGCAAAGCCCCATCCCAGTCCCCACGTTAAGTTTCCATGGGCACCACCTCCGACTTCTCAGCTGCCGACATTATTACCGAAAGGAGCCCTGCTATTCACAATGAGTGTGAGAGTTCACTAATTAGCTACTTTCCATTCACTTGGCATTAAATAATTCCCCCAATTCCCATATGTTTGAATAATACGTTCAACAAGGGGGATCATTCTCTGAAAGCGATTAAATTGTTCTTTTAGGAGAGCTTGTCGTTGGTCACTCAGTAGCACCCCTGCAATCCCTGTCTGTGAAGGAGGCAGGCGGCAATTACACAGAAAGCACTTAACCCTCTCCAGTGGCCGCTGGCAGGCATCCACACGCAAGCTGCCACCTCGCGCTGGGTACAGTTTACACTGGAATTTTACATTTTTTTCAAACCTCAAGTATAGCGTTCTAGGCTGTTCATAGAGCACTTGTCATTGCTAATACAGGACTTTCCAAACCCACCCACCTCCCCGACTTGCCTGCCCTGCTTCGACATATAAATGCATAAAAGACATTTTCAGTTTAGTCTGTGCTTTGCCTGTATGGGAAGAATCGGTAACTTTGGTTTGCCTACATGGAAGGCTGAATTTTCGGAAGGCAGCTCCAGTGCTTCTTGGGGAGGGAGGAAGACGCTGTGATGGTGTTCAGGTCTAATTTAGATACAGTAGATACAAGATGCTCCTTCTAGCTTATAGGCCGTGCCTTTTATGGTAACAGTGAATTATAGATAATGAGCTAAAGTGTGGCCATGACCAACTGGAGAGGGAACAAGCAGTGTCCTGTCATCAAAAGCAATTCAGAAATTAACAACATGTTAGGCGTCCTCATAGAAAACCTGTTTGTTCACACAAGATCACAGACAAGGTAGTATCTTTCAGTACTGATTCCATCCTGCTCAAAGGGCTGCTTTTTTGACCGGGGATGACATTTCTTAAATGTCCTTCCTAGGTGAGATGAGAGAAAGCTTAGGTAATAATACCAGTCCTAGCTCTCATGTTCCATTGTTCCTCTGAGCGTCCTAAACTGCTTTATGGACTATATTCTGTATCAGTATATTTCTTACAAGTGAAAATAAAGGCGGAAAAAATCAACTGGCTTGTTCAAAAACATATAAGCAGTTGGGGAAAATGAGGAGACTTCTGGGTTCTCACTGATTGCTGTCCTGTGAACTACCCCATTTACTCTTTGGGGCAGAGATTAAAAACAAAAGACGCAAAAATGGAAGAGGGAGGCATTCAGTAAGGTGGTATTATTTCCTCTTAGTTAAATTTCTTTGATCTGTGTCGTGGCTCTGCCTTCGTATTGTAAATTATTCACAATACAGAAAAATCTGAACACCAGGTTTAGGTAGAATGATTTTAAATTTAGAGCTAAAATAGGAAAGAGATGAAACATCATATATATTTATGTATTTGATTATGCCGTTTATAACTGTCTCCTGTGCTCTTGCTATATAACTTGTGTATTTGTGCATTGGCAGAAAATAAATGTTTTCAAAACCAGAAGAGACATACTCAATCCTGGTACGTTTGAAGTGTTGCTTTGTTTACAAAGTAATTTGTTTTGCGGCTAAGTAGCATTAAACATATTTATAGAATGTGTTGTTGGGAGAAAGGAGTGTGATGATGGTAAGATTACCAGATCGGTCATTAGGTCCTTGGCTTCGGTCATTGATAACGTTATCAGTGAGAATAAGGATTCAGCAGCTGGTGTGTGACCCGCCGGCCCGGTCTTTGCTTTCTCCTGCTCTGCCCTGTATTTCTGAAGAAGCATTTGTCATTTTGTTTTTCAAAACCTAGATTTGAAATCTAGGCTCAACCTCAGCCTGTGTGCTTGGGCAGTTCAGGATAGATGGCTGTGGTCTAGAAGAGCCATCCTCCAGGAGGTGGTGTTACTCAGGAGGGAGTCCCGGGAAAGGATTTTGCTAAACCTGCAACTAAATTCTCATTCAAATATGCCCCGCTCCTTTACACGCTTCTCTCTTTTATCCTTTCCCAACCGTACAGCCTCCAGTCAGATGGCTCTGAGGTGCTCCTGAGTCCGGAAGTCACCTGTGGTCCCCCCGACATGACTGTCACCACTCCCTTTGCCCTGACCATTCCACATTGTGCAGACGTCAGTTCTGAGCACTGGAATATCCATTTGAAGAAGAGGACCCAGCAGGGCAAGTGGGAGGTGAGACCTGAGTCTTTCTTTTTTAAAAAACGGGGTTTGGGTTCCACCCGTGGAATGGATTTAACTTTTACCCTCTCTTCACACAAGTCAGCCGTGAAATTTGTGAGCATTTACTTGTTTTTCAGAGGGTTGGTGGCAAGTGTTCACAGCATCCTCGAGGTATTGGCTAGTGTTTGGGGGCAGTGTGTGTGTACATGTACCCTGTGTATCTGCCTTTGATACATAAGACTGTGACTCCCGCCTTTGTTCCCAGGCCATGTCCCTGTCTGAACTGACTTTCCTCTGTGGCTTCTGTGGGGTTAGGGAAGAGGCCCAGGGCAAGCAAGCTGGATTCATAAAAGGAATCACTCTATCTGTTTTTGCCATCGTAGGGATTGTAACAAATCTATGTTGAAGTATTCAGAAACAGAGTAGCTGCTAAATAGATGTTCATGAATTAATGAATGCATTGAAAATCATTCTATCTTGCCCTGTGTGTATGAGTACATGTAAGAAACAGTACAAGGAGAGAACAAAAGGGACAGAATGAGAATCCAGAAGAGGAGAGTAAGGACGAGGGAGACAGCCACAGCAAAGAAAGATGGCAGCGGAATGACTGTTCTTAGGGAAACCTCTGATTTATCTGTCTGATCGGGATTCCTTGGTGTCTGAGGTCAGTATGCATGAAAGTAGGTGAATTATCTTGCTGGAACACAATGACCTAGTCCAGCCCTGGGATCCTACCTCCCCAGTCGGTGCTCCAGGCAAAAGAAGTCAAAGGAAAATCATGTTTCTTGAGGAGAAGAAAATCCCCAGTTGCTTCAGTGGATGACATTTACCCTGCCCGGCTGTGTCTTGAAACTCGTCGCCATTCTTTATTGAAAACGCATTCTGCTATTTATTCAGTTGTGATACATCCACAGGCAAATTTCCCCGGGTGTTAAGTTCCATGGGTTTCCTAAAGGGACCAGGTTTTTTCTCTTTTCCATTATGTCTTGCTTTGCCTTGATTTTTACCATCTTTGTTTTTCTTCCCAGCACTTCCGCACTGTCATTTACATCCAGATGGTGTCAGATTCGTGCCCTATCACATGCCACCCATACCTTCTCAGGGAGGGTGAAATATTCTGAAACGTCTTATCCAAACCATTTATTGAATGGTCCCTCGTGAATGATTTTGATGGAATGAAAGAGGAAAAAGTATTTGAAAGAAATATTACCTTAAGGATAGGGAAGGAGGTTTTCAGAAATAGACCTTTATAAAAACATAAGACTTTGCTCATTGATATTAATGTTCAGGGCTGTTTTTTGTTGTTGTTGTTTTTAATTTGGCCTTGAACAAATTAACTGAAAATTGGAGAACTTTGAAAGTGACGTTTGTTATAATCTACTAAATCGAATCCCAACACCCTGAATATAGCCATTCATTCAGTTCCTGATGTCAGCAGTTATTTTGAGAAAATGAGTTCAATAAAAATATTCTGAAAAAAAATGTTATGTCCTTGCAAAGTGACTGTTAAATCACATTTTATTTCCCAAGCTGAGAGAATTCAACAGACCTTTTCCCAACAGGAAGTGATGTCGGTGGAGGATGAATCCACATCCTGTTACTGCCTTTTGGACCCCTTTGCGTGCTACGTGCTCCTAGACAGCTTTGGAACATACGCCCTCACTGGAGAACCAATCACAGACTGTGCCGTGAAGCAGCTCAAGGTTGCGGTTTTTGGCTGCATGTCCTGTAACTCTCTGGACTACAACTTGAGGGTCTACTGTGTGGACAATACCCCTTGTGCATTTCAGGTCAGCCTTTTCTCTATAATTCTTCCTGTGGTGTCATGAAAGCACGGGGTTTCCTGAAGATCGGTATCAATAGAGAATCTGATTGCAGAGGGTCTGGAAAATGAACCCACATCACTGGCTAGATGGGGAAACCTCTCTCGAAACAAGAGCTGTGTTACTATGTGTCCAACAATGTGCCGAGGGTACAAGATACTTGCCAGTCGAGAGAAGGGTTAAATTAACACGTAAGGAACACTGTGTGCTAAACGAGAAAATTGACTAGAAGTATAGTTTGAGATTCAGAAAACAGAGACCCAATTGCAAGAGAGGAATTGGAGAACAGTTCTGGAGGATCCTCAGGGTACTTTCTTGCATGAATGAGATTTAAGAGCAAAAGAGGAAGGGATACCATGTCCAGAAAAGAGAATGGCGTGAACCACAGGAACAAGAGTTATTTGATGTACGGCGAGCAGTAAGAAAAGTGCTTGGTCTCCCGAAGGTTGCAGTTGGGGAACAACGATTATAAAGCATACCTCTCAGCAGGCTGTCACGTGACATCCTGGACACACAGTCTATTAATTTTTAGGGTTACTAGCGCAGAGATGGTTCCTTTCCATTTTTGGTCCTTTTAATCATGCATGATTCCTTTTAAATTAGCTACTCACAAAGAGTGCAAGTTTATTAATAGCAGCAAAGATAATGCAGAAGTGCCTGTGTAAGCTCTGCCCTTATATAAATAGCTCTCCTGACACATCCCAGATGCCAGCTATTCCAGTTCTGGATCGTTAAGTCCATGATGCAGAGCTTTTCCTCAGGAACTAGCTTTTAAGACACTGAGCTGGAAAACTCATATTTACCAACAGAAGAGATACAGTGACCTGAATCCTGAATATAAATCAATAAAGGTGACACAGTGCCAACCTATGTGCCCAAATCTTCTCTGACTACCTCTTCAGTAGCACAGGTCATTATAAAGGGCACGCTTCATATTTGGCTGTTCACAAAAGGGACCTTTTTCATAAGGGGTGCCATTCTGTAAAGAACTTGAGTATAAGCAGTTAAACCTCATCCTAGGAATGGCATTTTAAACTCTTCATCTGCTTCTGAGACCCCCTAATCAGAGGACTTCTCCAAGATAAAATACCTGACATTCAGTAATCAAAAATAATAAATTGACATGTGATATCACTTGTATGTGGAATCTAAAAATATGACACAAATGAACCTATCTACGAAACAGAAACAGACTCACAGACTTGTGGTTGCCAGGAGGATGGGGGGAGGGAGGGAGGGAGTGGGAGTTTGGGATTAGCAGATGCAAACTATTATACATAGAATAGATGAACAACAAGGTCCTACTTTACAGCACAGGGAACTATATTCAATATCCTGTGATAAACCATAAGGGAAAAGAATATGAAAAACAATGTGTGTGTATATATATGTGTATATACAATCACTTTGCAGTACACGGTTTGCAAGGCAGCAGAAATAGAGACGCAGATGTAGAGAACAAATGTATGGACACCAAGCGGGGAGAGAAAGGTGTGGTGGTGGTGGTGGTGGGATGAAGTGGGAGATGGGGATTGACATGTTATACACTAATAGGTATAAAATAGATAACTAATAAGAAAAAAAAGTTTGCGGTACAGCAGAAATTAACACGACACTGTAAATCAACTGTACTTCAAAAAGAAAATTGAGGTTCCTACCGCCACTGAATAGTTGTAAAACGCACCATCACACAAGTGGATGTTTAGTAACTCAGCCAGATTTTGAAAGCTGAGTAAACATGGGGGGGGGGGGCGGGGAGGATTTCCAATCTCCCGGGCTCATATGAGTAACCCACTGCTAACTAGGGTTACTGTTGAGGATCTGTTCATCACAAGTGCCTTGGAAGTCAGCCATCATAACCAGTCTGGAATCTCCTTTGAATAACAGTCTCACTGCTGATGTATATACCAGTGAGTTAGACATTTGCCAGAGGAGTTTCTTCTAAGGGACTTGCAGATAATGTCTTTTCATTCCCATTCACTGCTCTCAGATTCTAGAAGAGCTCAACTGCTAACAGCTGAATTGCAGTGGGAATCATGAAAGTGATGCTCAAACCACAGCTTTTCAAACCATTATCCATCCCTGTGGGTAGGAGACCCTTCTTAATCAATGCTCGAGAAACGGGTATACTCCCTCGTATTGAATATAAATGTCTTTATTTCATCACTGAGAGATTTCTTAAAATTCTTTAATTTTGCTGTAGAGAAATGTTTTTTCCAGTGGAGATACCTTTAGCCCCATTGATCGGAATCTGATTACCTCCAGTGATTCTTTCCCTCTCCTATTATGTCAAATAAAGCTGATTTTCAAGTTGAGTTGGGTTGTACTTGTTATTGACAGAATGTATGTGACAGCTGTCGTGAACAGCAAAGGGCATGCTTCTCCCCTGGGCTTCTGAGAGACCATCAGCCTTGGCTGAATAACTTTTCTGGCCCACAGAAAGATTAGAACATAACTTGTAGCTTTTCTGAACACAACCGTTTACTCCGCGGTCTTAGTCTCTGAGTCTTGCGCAAAAAAGGAATCTTGCTTTCTGGATTTTTATATTGCTAAGTGAATGTGTTCAGGACCTCCTCCCCAGGTTCATTTAAACGTCCTTCATATCCCAAATCATCTATGTCATATTTTTTCATGGCTTCATATATGGTATTTAATTAGAGGGAAATATTATATAGTTACTAACCCACTAAAACAGTTCCACTTGAAGAAAGCCGTAGCAACAGGACACTTTCGGAACCTCTAAAAGACTTCACACATTAATATTCGCTCCTCCCAACTTGTGTGGTGTGAGCTGAACATCTTGTATGCAGTGATGACTCACCTTCTATAACTCAAATAGAACCCTAACTTCTTAATCAAAATTCATAGGTAAGTTTTTTTTTTCATGAAGCATTTCTGCAGAAATTGCCTACCCTGGAATTTGCCTCTGTTCCGTTATCACTGTAATGAAAATGTTTGTCACGATTTGGAACTAGAGACCAAGCGTGGCTGTGACAGTTGCTGCATTTATTGTAGTACATCTTTCATAGCTCAAAGTAATGGTACATATGAGCCCAGCTAGACCTGGGCTTGTAACCAAGAAGGAAGCCTGGTTAAAGGACATGGTTGCATTTTCACGCCATTTCCATCTCCCTGGACATCTCTATGTCCCCGCAAAAGCCCACCTTCTCACTGGAAATCCTTGGAAGAAGGGCAGCTTCTAGACCCAACTCTCCTGTCCTCTTAGAACTAGGTGGGGACCTGGCAAGACAGTGGCCTCACCAAAAAATATTCCTTTATAGGATTTTAGTAATCAAACAAACATTCTTCATTTTTTTGCCATGTCCTCCTTTGCCTCCTGCAGGGCTGCTTCCCATTTGCTCTGGGGATATTTCATCTGAATCCTAGTAGCAATTTCTTTGAATCACAGAAGCAAAATGCCTCATGTACCTTGGTAAGGCATAATTAATTTGGTTTCAGATTTTTGAAGCTATGTTCTAATAAATACATCTAAAACCATCTCAATGGAAAATTAAATCCGCTCAGATAGGCTTTTTAAAAAAAATACAAATGCCATCTGCCTTAAGGTGAGAAAGGGACCAATGACTTCTTGTCCTTCCTGTTCCTGTATTTCTGTAATAATTAGAGCTGCAATTTTATGTTTGTGTTTGACATTGGCACTTTTGATGAATTCAAACCAAAGGTTGAGGAACGGTGATATATTTTCAAAGTTGTAACATGTTAAGACCTAGGTTTTTGTTATTTTATTACATTCTCTCTCTCTCTCTCTCTCTCTCTCTCTCACACACACACACACACACACACACACACACACACACAGTTCAAACAAACCTTAACATAGGGAAGCAAGGAATTAAGCACTTGCCCTATCTTAGAGGGGGAAAAAAAAAACACAACTAATTTTTTTCTCGATTTCTCCCAGCACTCCTATTCAGTACCTCTGGGTCCTCCTTACTTACTTGGCATTAATGGAGATTTAGAATCTAATTTCAGAGGATTTCCTCCAGATGTAGCTCTTGTGTTTATCAATAATACAACCTTGGAAAATATCATTCACGTAAAGCAGTTAAAGGAAAACACCACAGCGACATAACTTCTGTGTGTGTGTGTGTGTGTGTACTTAAACAGTTTTGTCTCATAAATATGTAAATTCAGCCTGATTGTTTTAGTATCCCTGAAGCACACCTGAATATCGCTGCCTGTCTCATTAAATCAACATAAATGGCTCAGTGAGGCACAAAGCACAAGTTTCTTCTGGCCACAACTCCTAGCCCTGGATGACTAGCAACCGCCAATGTGAAATGATGAAACAGAAGAGACAGAAAAACCACCAACCATAGCCTTTAGGTACATCTTATATACAAGAAACCAGCCAGACCCTACTTTCTACTTTAATTAACACAGATATCAATTTAACAGTTGACTCAGAGGTTTAGCCAAGGGCCCTTATCACATAGGAGGCAGACAGGAAAAAGTCAAATGGATATCAGATTCCACTCTCGGGGTGAGGCATCCGTGTTAATGACTGTGAAGGAGCTCAGCAGAGTTGTTTGTACCACTGATTCCCAAACCTGGCTGGACATCGGCGTCATCTGAGAAGTATTTAAAAATACAATGTCGAGGCCCAGCCCCTGAGCGGAATACAATAGGTTTAAGGGGCGTAACTGGGAATTCTGTGTTAAGTACAATTTATCCTATTTGGAGAGGGATTTAAGCTTGCACTCTGAAGCCAGTTGTGCCTTTACAAATATATAAATACAGTGATGAGTTCATTATTGGGCTTCTTCATTTTAATAAGTAATTGGTTTGTTACAAAATAGCTATAATTGCTTAATATTTTGTACAAGGTTACAAGACACTGTTAATTGTATGTAGCTGGTTCAGTATGTGGAGATTAAAGTAATCAAAAAAACAAAAGTAAAAATAAATTATGGTTATATTTAAATTGGAGGCCCTAAAGCAGAATCTTTAAGAGGTACCATTTTCCTCGGTGATAATTGTAAGTGGATATCCATTTTAAAAAATTCCTAATATCCTCAGGGATGGCTTAGATAGTATATATAACCACTGGGCAAAAACTTTTTTTTAACTTTTTATATTGGAGTATAGCCGATTAACAATGCTGTGATAGTTTCAGGTGTACAGCAAGGCGACTCAGCCATACATGTACATGTATCCATTCTCCCCCAGACGCCCCTCCCATCCAGACTGCCACGTAACATTAAGCAGAGTTCCCTGTACTATATAGTAGGTCCTTGTTGGTTATCCTTTTTAAATATAGCAGTGTGTACATGTCAATCCCAAACTCCCTAACTATCCCTTCCCTCCACCCTTCCGCCCACCCCCCACTCCCCGGTAACCATAAATTCACTCTGGAAGTCTGTGAGTCCATTTCTGTTTTATAAATACATTCATTTGTATCATTTCTTTTTAGATTCCGCATATAAGTGATATCATACGATATTTCTCTTTCTCTGTCTGACTTACTTCACTCAGTATGACAATCTCTAAGCCCACCCACGTTGCTGCAAATGGCACTATTTCATTCTTTTTTATGGCTGAGTAATATTCCATTGTATATATGTACAACATCTTCTTTATCCATTCCTCTGTCAATGGACATTTAGGTTGCTTCCATGTCCTGGCTATTGTAAACAGTGCTGCAGTGAACACTGGGGTGCATGTCTCCTTCTGGACCATGTTTTTCTCCAGATGTATGCCCAGGAGTGGGATTGCTGGGTTATATGGTAGCTCAGTTTTTAGTTTTTTAAGGAACCTCCCATACTGTCCTCCATAGTGGCTGCACCAATTTACATTCCCACCAACAGTGCAAGGGCGTTCCCTTCTCTCCACACCCTCTCCAGCATTTATTGAAAAACAGACTGACTTATGTCATCTTTACATATATCTTGCAGTAATGAAAAATTACTTATGGGACAGTGTTAATAGCAGTCTGACCTTCACACGACTCTTAAAAAAATCAAGCATAGTATAGGAAAATGCAGGGAAATCTAGTAGAAAAACTACTTAGACCATGAACAGGTTCTGATATAGTAGCTCTGTCACTAGCCATGTGGCTTCAGGCAAATCACTTTCTTGGGGGTAAGGGGGAGGGTCTCCATGTTTTCCTCTGTAAATAATCAAGTTTTAAATCACTAACTACCTTAAGTTCCCTTCAAGTGTGATGATGCTATATAGTTTCTAAATATTAAAATAGACTAGCTCTACACCAAGTAATTCATGGCCTTGAACAAGTCACTTCATCGCCTGACCTCGGTTTATTTCGCTGTACTTTCAGGCAAGTCAGATTTAAAGAACAGGGATACACTTCAGAGAGCCTACCCAGTCAAATATACTTTGACAAGTCAACACCGTTGTTATTCCAGGGCTTTAATATGGTTTGAATAAGCCGATTTCTTATTTGTTCCTGTTTCTAACCTTGAATGGCAAAGAGCAGGTAGTATATTACCATGCTAATGATTTTGCTTGGCTGTGGATAAACCCAAGTAAAGAACTGAAGCCTAAAGATTAAGTGACTTGCCCAAGACCATGCAGAAATGTGATTAGAAGCCTGTGCTTCCATTTCTGGTTTACAAGATGAGTGCCCTCTTGAGTATATATAACCCTCAGGAAATTCTCATACTCCCTGAAACCCGAACATCAGTCTAAACAAAAATACAAGTCCCTAGCATGGTAAGGGAGAATTCGTGATTGGCCCCTGCCCTATAATAATATTCATCACCTCCAGCCATACACTTTCCACCCTAACCTTCTATCCCAGCTCTGTCTGGCCTCGGTGCCTTTGTGCAGAGCCCATTCAGTGTCTGGAATGCACTCTCCCTCCCTTTCCCATGAGCAGCCCCTATATTTACTTCCAGGCTCAGTTCAAATATCACTTCCTCTATTAATTTCCCAATTCATTTCCTGGCCTTTCTGCCCATCTGGGTTAGGCACCCTCTGTCTTGCCTTAACCTTTGGGAATATACATATCTGTAATAGTTAGATACTATATTATACTCTGTGCTTGCTGTTCTGACCCTCTCTCTAGACTGTGAGCTCCTTGGCGTTTCATTTCTGTCCACCCAGTGCCCAGCTCAAGCACTGCTCCACTGGACACTCATTAAATCTCAAAAGAGGGAACAGACGAGGATCCGTAAAGACCTAAAGTCAGCGTCTGGCATTAATTCCCTTTCCTCCCACCCTGCCTCTTTCCTTCCACTGCTTGCAGCCCTCACTAGACACTGACCACTGTGTTATTATGTCCAGCGCTTAGACCCACAAGGTAATGAATTATCTAGCACCTCCCTGTCCAGGGCGGTAATTGCCAACCGTGTGTGCGTATCCACATTTGAATTAACTAAAGTGAAAATCTTAGTTCCTTAGTCACTCTAACCACTCTGGCTAGTGGATACCATATTGGAAAGCACAGGTATGGACCACTTCCATCATCGCAGCAAGTTTAGTGCTGACTCAGGGCCCCAAGACACACCCCTTCCACACCCCGAGAGCTGGAGAAAATGACACTGGAATGGAATCATTTAGTCCTGAGAAGAGACACTAGTAGCCTGTTAACAGTTTGTGTGTACATGAAGGATAAAAGCTGGAAAGCTGCCGCTTAGAAACATTTTCATTACTGTTAATCTATACATAGACAAGAGATGGGAAAGATAACTCCTGAGGCTGTTTTCACTCCCTGATAATTGAAATGTAAGTTTTATTGTATTTATAAACCTATTTGCTTGGCTTCTTACAACCTTTTTGAAACTCTGGGAAGATTATAGGACATCATTAAAGGATTTCAGTTTTCCTATTTATCCTAGCTCTGCAAGGAAATTATAAGTCAGTTAACGGTGATTTTTTTAAATGGGGATTTAGGGAAATCTTTCATCTCCACTAACACTGAAAACCTCACCCCCTACAGTAGTTTGACATTTTATAGCACTCATGTCTGTTCTATTATTTCACTTGTCTTATGGAGATGATTCTAAACGCCAGAAATTTGAAACCAGTTAAATGGTTTGCTTAATAGAATGTATGTGAACTGTGTTTGTATGAGATATAATTATAAA
This sequence comes from Phocoena phocoena, assembly GCF_963924675.1. Taxonomy (NCBI): domain Eukaryota; kingdom Metazoa; phylum Chordata; class Mammalia; order Artiodactyla; family Phocoenidae; genus Phocoena; species Phocoena phocoena. The sequence goes on along the minus strand of NC_089239.1, from coordinate 8,695,951 downwards.
GATTTGTCAGTGAAAGATAAAGGAGTATTTATCTCAGGAATTTGATTTCTTTTTTTTTTTTCTGAGCTGAAACTGACTTGGCAGCTTATTTTTTCTTGGCCTTTTGGCATAACTTCTGTGAACATTACTACAAATAAACATGATACATGCATTTGCAACATTTATTTTGAGCTAAAGGATAAATATTGGATGATGCCTGTGTTAGTGACAAACAAGGGAACCAGAGCGGAGGAGGGGCTGTGTCTCCCTTTCTCGTGAAATGTGATGATGTGTTAGGTTAAGTACAAATACATCCCTTGATTATGGCGATATCAGGATGAAATTCACACAGTTCTGAAAGCTCAATAGTATTACAGTTTGCTTGGGGCAAAGGAGGTCTTCCAGCTTTAAAGACGGGCACAGTGTGTGTAAAAGCCTCAACAATACAGTAATGAAGAACAATTGTTTCTTTGTGTCCGGATCCTCATTTCTCAGCAGCCTGTATGTAGCCGCTTAGTCCTGACCTTGCAAGGATGGGGGTGGGGTGTAAAAGTAGAGTGTGCTCCTCATGCTGTTTGTCTCTTCCTGGGAGACACGTGAGAGGGAGTATACGTATCTGTGGAAGGAAGACGTGGAGGAAATTGGGTACTTTATTGCTGTGCTTCTTTCTTTTTCTTGCCCTCTAGGAAGTGGTTTCAGATGAAAGGCATCAAGGCGGACAACTCCTGGAAGAACCAAAGTTGCTGCATTTCAAAGGGAATACCTTTAGTCTTCAGATCTCTGTCCTTGATATCCCCCCATTCCTCTGGAGAATTAAACCATTCACTGCATGCCAGGTACTGGCCAAATGGGTTTCTGACAGAAATAGCTTTGCTGTAACCAGCAAGTAGATCACAAGCCCTGGTGAGGGTACTCTTGACTTTCCTCCTCCTTTAGAACTATGGATTTAATTTCAAAGCTGTCACAGACATGTAACAGTTTGGACTACACCCGGGGGATGAAACCTATTGTCAGAAATCCATGGGTTTCTAACACGTTGGGGGAAAAGGGGCTTGTGTGTCAGGTAATGTGACATTTCTCCTCTCTCCTGCTTAAATCGCCACTCGGGATAGGTTGAAGGTGGTCATGTAACAGCTTAGAGCAGGATGTGTTTGTGGGTTTGTTTTGATTCAGATCAGTTCATTATGAGACACAGTTTTAATCCTGTTCAAGTACAAATGAACTGGATTGTCAGGGAGAAACCTTTTAAGGGTGATAATTTTGAGTTGTAGAGAGAGCTCTGGCCAACCAGATGGGAACAAGAGATTCTGTCCTGAATATATGAAGTGCTTGCTGCCAGGTGAATTGAGCAAGATGGGAAGAAGAAATCACAAGTTGAAAAACAAAGCAATGTCAATGCCTCTTAGAATCTTTTTATAACTATAAAAATATTTATGTATGATTGTTCACACACCTCATTATTAGAGACTTTAAAAACAACTGCAGGATGACTTACGAGTCTCCTTGGATCATTTGTAGGGATTCCGAGTAGTTGCTTAGCATGAAAAGATATCAACTTGTGATCTTGTCACTGAATTCTATGAAAATTTCCAGTGATAAGTAGTGTCATAAGGAGCAGCCAGCTGGTCTACCACCGTTTCCTAAGCTAGAGTCATCTGTGCTTCAAGTGACAGGACATTTCCCTCACTCTGGGTAAGCTTCTGGGAGACTCATATCGATCTGGACTCATAGGACGCTTTCAGACTTCTCTGTTCTTCCCACCAGCATAACCTGCAGAGCCTTGTGGTTTTGTAACCTTTCCACCTTCACAGCATTCATTTTCTAAAAACCGTGCACAAGATATACCGGCTTGTCAGAATGGAAATAAGCCAAACCTCAAAGAGAAAAACCTTGGCCATGCCATGAGAGTTAGAAAGAAGTTGTACCACCAACACCTTATACTTCTAAACTTCAGAATTTTCAAATTGGTTAAGGCCATATTTTTATATTTACTTTTCAGATTTCTCATTACCTTGGGAATTGCCCCCTCTATGTATAACTTTAGCACATTCAAAGCAACAAGAATCTCTCTCAGGGCCCTGTACAATTTTTTTGAAAACTTTACCACATTTCTTTTTATGGAGATGGGTTTTCTATGAATAAGTGTATTATTTATGATGTTCTAGACCTAGGTGTCTCTGTTTCCCAGAAAGCAGTATTCAAAGTTTCTAGTCTAAATTGAACTTCAGGGTATTATTAAAACAAATCCCGAGTCATGCAGATTCCTCTGTGTATTAATCTTTATTGATTTAAGGGCATCATTTCACTGGATCCTAGTAAAATTGACTCAGTCCAAAGTAACTATTAAGTTTAATGCTTGGAGATAAAAAAAAAAAAAAAAATCAGATGAAAGAACCATAACCTCTCAGTGGCACTTAAACAACAATTCCAACACCAGGGATTCCAAAGAGAGCCTCAGGTAGAAAAGGCTTGGTGGAGGTTAATGCCTGCCCACCCCAGAGGATGCAACAGGGCCGGCCAAAGGCAAAGGGCACTGGCTAGCAAGAAAACCCAACCAGCTTTACTGCCAGGATGGCTTGGATTACATAGAGGTTGTGAACAACTAGAAGCGTTTGCCTTCTGTAATTGAGCATAATTTGAAAGCGTCTTGGAAGGCTGAGACACAATTTAATTTTCTCTGCACCAGGAGGCTTGCCACTGAGTTTTCATTTCCACTTCATTTTTCTTCCCCACAAATGGCTTTCTGCTCTATTCTTCCTTTCTCTTCACCACCCTTAGAACCAATTTCTTTGCTCCTGTGATCACTGAACCCCCAGCAGTATGCCTACATGTTGTGCTTGTCTTAATGGCCATGCTGTGTTTGCTCTAGGCATCAGATTCTCACACTCTGGGGAGGGTTTGTGTTCAGAATGCTTGAACTTCATGGAGAACATCACGTGCGCTGACAAACTCGGTGTGGATAATAGAGAATGGCTTTTTGTTAAGGCTTAGCGGATAAGGGCTCACAGAGCACTATTGTGGAGACAGAAAACCTCACTACTCCTGACATCATTTATAGGTCTCTCCTTCAACTGGTAAATGTCCCTGTCATCTTCTAAGTCAGTGGGTAGAAGACCTCTGGTATTCTTCTTATTCCTCTCTCCCTTTCTCTAACTTCAAATCAGGAATCTGGGAATTGACATATTCCAGTTGGCACCCAAAGCTTACTCTCCTAAAAAAAACCTTCCTTTTCTCTTCCGGGAAAGGTGGAATTTCTCAGGGAGGTATCTAGTGCATAGAATAGTTGTGCTATCAGACACCAACCAAGAGATGTTTTTAGAATGATGTGAGTTCAAGACTGGGTCCAGAGCTATGTGATGAGAGCCTACATATTAGGACCAACTAGATTTTAAATCTTGTTGGTTTCGATTCTGGAGGACGACAGTTTATGAAATGCTAGGCTACAACCCTTATTGCTTGTGAAACCGGGTATGATGGGTGAAAGGGAAGGGTATGTGAGTTCTTAGGAGATCTGGTTACCATAGCCCCCACTAACCTTGATTCAAAGAAAAAAATGAAGCCCACAACACTAGTCCTTCCAAAATAAGCAATTAATCATGCCCCCTTTTCTTAAGACTCTACCACAGTTAGTGATATGCTGTTGCCCCCTTGGAAGACTTAGCAACCCTCCTTTAGAGGGAAATAACTCTGCTCTCAGTAGGTTACTGGGACCTGAGAGCTACTTCATCATCGTTTCCTTTATTCCTTGCTGCCTGTGGGGTGAAGAAGCTGTAGTAAACAGTATGCGATAAAATATTAATTTATTGTCTAAATCCTACAAAACACCAAGCCAGGTTGTCACCTCTGTAGGATAAAAGCAGCTGTCTTACAGCATGCTACGTATCCTGGAGAACCCAGTGTCTGTCTCCTGCTAGGATATGATTTACATGGTCCCCATCTACTGGGAAACTAATTATAATGGGACTCAAAATGAAAACATTTCCGGAATTCTTTAAACACCCAGAACTTTGCTACACTTTGTCCTCTTGTATTACTTTCCACATAATTCCTCTCAGCTCAGTGAGCAGCTTGGTGTTTTGCCTTTTTTTTTTTTTTTTGGAATAAATGAAAGCAAAGATGATTGCCCTGAAAACACACTAATCACAGCGCTTCTAATTCTGTTATTTTTCAGTGTTTTGTTGAGCACTACTGGTAGCTGCTACTCAACAATTAAAAGATATTCTTTTGACACTGTCTCAATATCAGATTTTTTAAATGTTTTGATTGTGTACAGTAGAATGGAAAGAGAAAAGAGAAGAATTTTTTTGTTTGCTGATTCTCACGTCTTTCTGCAAGAAAACATTATCTCTGTGGTGGGTTTTTCCAGTGTTCTCAGGAGAAAATATACAAAATTTAGCAAGTGACACCACAGAAGATACTTTTCAATAAGTGGTCAGTGCCTTTTTTTTTTTTTTTTTTTTTAAGGAAGGTAAGCATTACCTAGGATTCAAAGCTACTGCAGAAAAAATGTAGGTTTGTTTAAGATCTGGACCTTGAATTCAGCTCTGTCTGGAGCCCTGAAGTGCAAACATTGATATTACACTGTAATGACTCAAATTTCAGATTTAGAAAACAAAAACCTCCTTAGTTAGCTTAGTTAGGCAAAAACACCTACGAACCGTAGAGCCCTCTGTTATAGTTACTTTCGTTGAAGGGGATGGTACAGAGTAACTCTATCAAAATGTACCGGCTTGGGGAAGGGAGTGAGTTTGAGGGCTTGTACACTGAGACTGGAGAGAGTGAGGATGAGGTGATCGAGGATGCAAGAAGCCCTTGAAGGCCAGGCAAGGGACTGTGTTTGTTTTGTTTTGTTGGCCGCACAGCATGGGGGATCTTAGTTCCCCCTGCAGCAGAACCACGGAGTCCTAACCACTGGGCCACCAGGGAAGTCCCAGGGGGCTGTGTTTATCACGCAGGCTTCCTGGGGCCATTCTGGTCCCCCAAGCAGAGGAATCATGTAATGAAAGCAGAGTTCCCAGGTGATGTGGTCACATCAGTGCCCCCCCCTCAATTCATGATTACAGGTAAAAGAGAGACCATGAGCTCTTCCCTAAAGAATACCTATCAACTGCTTTCTGTTTCCTCCCCAGTCAAGCCTCAACCCCCTCATTAACTCGTGTAGTAGAGACTGAAGATAGGAAGGTTGCTGAACACTTTACTCCCAGTTAGCCATGATGACATCAGAGAAGATTACGCGTGGAGATAGAAAAACTGGAGGAGAATGACGATGAGAGAGAGATGGTGATAATCCGTTTTCAAAAGGTAGACCTGTCTGAGAAGGGAAAGGCCAGCTAAAATTGTTGGCTGATTTGGGGGTATAATGTTTACAATTGTTTATAATTGATTAGGGGTATAATGTCAGTGATGGATGATAATGAAATAAAAACCAGAGATGTAGCTGTTGGGAGTTCTCCACAGAGAAATGGCAGTTGGGCGTATGTGAGCAGATGGGGTTTTGAAGAGTTCAGGAGACAGAGACACAAGAGCTGGAGGCTGAGATATGAAGTGAGAGTTACCCGTGGTTTCCTAAACCATGGAGGAGCGTGGAAAGCGTCGGATTACACAATGAGGAGAAACGGCAGACCTTGTAAATACGTATTATTACTGTTTTATCTGCTATAGGATTGGGGGCAGGTGAAAAGTCATTTTTGAGTGTTTTAGGGAACGACTTCCTCTAAAGGCTGCTGGGAGGCCACACCGATCCGAAGTGCCTTCTGCTGCTAGGAGAGAGAGGGAAGAGCTCATAAGAAAAACTCTCAGTTCAGGAAGAAAGTAGGCTGGACCTGTGCTGTCTTGCTGGAGGCGTGAGCAAGCTGTGCCACAGCCACACGCTTCCTTAGTGACCATCAGCTTCATGCTTCTCCCAGAGTTGCCCCCGGATGAGAGCCTCTCTGTGGAACCCACTAGTGAACCATCCAGCGCTGCCCAGCTCATCTTAGTTTCTAAGAGAACTTCTTCTAAGCCACTGGTGTTTCATTAGAGAATGGTCTGGGTCAAGAAAAGATATTTCAATCAAGGGGAAATGTAATCAAAGGATTTATGTGCTTATAAAGCCTTTGGAAAGCCTAGGAGAGCCAAGGTCAGAGAAAGCCACTAGTGATATAAGGAAACCAGCAAGTTTGGTGATTTCAGGAAAACACAACACCCCTGAAGCAGACGGCTCTCAGAAGCCCCTGCAAACCTCACATGTGCTGTCAGCTGAACCCTTTGGGTTTGCTCGCTGCTGTCAGAGGAGCAGCGAGGAAGAGGCTTCTGCTCCCTCCTCTTCCTTCCAAGTTTAAAACAAGTACTTCTCACTGGCAGAATGGAAATGTGAACCCCCTGCTGGAGAGAGCTGTGAAATGTAGTTTTCAGGCTTCCAGCCCCTGCCATGTAGGGGAGAACTGAGGATGGTGGAGAGAGAGTTGCCTCCTAACAGCGCACATTCTGCACGGGGATAAAGTCGATGAAAGTCTGCAGTGTCAACATATAGACCTTCTCTGAGTCCCTGTCTCTACTTCTTGAGACAAAGATCCACTGCCTTTCCCTTGGTTCAGGTTTCAGAACAAACAAAACAAAAACACGACACCCTTACATCCCTTGCTGGGATGTGTGGTAGGGTTTAATGCGTGAGTTCGTTCCTTCATAATCCCTAAAGCTGGCTCTCTTGTACTCAAGTCTGCAACAATCTAAACTCCGTCCCTCCCTGCTGGTCCCCCCCGCCCCCGCCCCCAGCAAGTACCAAAATCAGGGTCTGTGAGACTTCCTATAGAGAAAATGAGGAAACCAACAAGTGTACAGATTGGAGCTCAGGGATAACTAGGTAACTCATAGTTCCTCAAAGTGGGTAGATTGAATTCTAATCATGGCCTTTGGTCTTAAGACACCTGCTGAGTCCATCGCCAGTCACACTTCAGAGACTCAGACTTCTAGACTTGATACATCTTTTGCTGCCTTTCAGCATCAGTATCGGGGGAAACTGTATTTGTAGCAACAGGTGAAAGAGCAAATGAATGGGATGCGGAAAAGAGAAAGAAGGGAGAATGAAGATTACTATGGGCTGGAAATATGAGGTCATTGCCAAGGACCACAGCCTGATCTGAGTAGGAATGAAAGACATTTTAGGACATGGAAGATTATCAGTGACTGACCTCTACTTCACTTTAGTGTAAAGCCACGTGCCTGAGCCAATTGGTGGCAAGCACCAGCTCGTCATGGGGAAAAGGGAGATGTGTATAGATTTTACAATTTCCCCCCTCATTTAGTGAAAATTGCTTTTGCCACTCAATTGTCTGTAAGTCCCTTGAAAGTGGGGACCAGACCTCAATTCATACTGTTCTTTTCTTGTTTATCTAGTACAGTGTCTGGCTGTCAGTAGGCATGGTACACGTAACTGTAGAATGGATGAATTGAATGAATGAGGAGTTGGCAAACTAGACCGTTCTGGGGTAGCCTGTCGTGTTTGTGTGTGTCTCGCTCGGGTGTGTGTGTACGTGTGTGTATGATTCTGCAGTAGGTATAATTTTTATGCCGGATACATTAGCAACATTATGTTTATACAATTTGGCATTTGTTTGTGGTGTGGGCATAAGTTCTGGCCAGTCAGCTCTTCAGCATAATTTTCATTTAAGTGAGAAGATGTCATCCTACCCCGGGCTTAGGTAGAAGGACGGAGTAGGCATCTAATCCTAGGAATCTACCCATAGGAGTCTTTTAGAATATTTCTGTCATGGAAAGACACGACGATTAACTTTTGATGGTATTCTTTCTAACTGTGTGAGTCACCAAGTGAAAGCTGAGCTCTGGCAGTGTGGTTTTGGAATTCAAATGTTATCCGTTGGAATTGACGTTAATTACTTTTGTGCTGCTCGGCATATGCTGGAACATTATTTCTACAATTCCACTGGAGTCGCTTAGGCAATCACCTCTCCTGCCATCACCGCCATCATCATCATCCTAATTACTGTGATTAGGTCCCTCCTGCTCTCTGCTCACTTCAGCCGGGCTCTGCACACCATTGCCCTCTTCTCTCCCCCGTCTCCCCCGCAGGAAGTCCCATTCTCCCGCGTGTGGTGCGGTAACCGGCAGCCCCTGCACTGTGCCTTCTCCCTGGAACGCTACACGCCCACCACCACCCAGCTGTCCTGCAAAATCTGCATCCGGCAGCTCAAAGGCCATGAACAGATCCTCCAAGTGCAGACGTCAATCCTTGAGGTGAGTCCTTCGTCTACAGGTCATCCGACCCCGTTTCTAAAGGACATTAAGGATTGTATACCTGTCTCAGTTGGGCTATACATATAGCATGAAAGAGCTTCGAAAGGCACTCACTCTTTCAATCCTCATTACTGATAAGGGAAAATTAACTTTTTCTCAGGCTGAGGACGGAACTGAGCTGCCTACTGGGGCGGGGAAACACAACCCATCAGAGCATAGGCTCTGTGGAGGGACCTTTGCGGAAGGCATTTGTCCAGGGCTTTTTACACACAAAACTACAATCAATCTAACAGTTCATGGCAGACATGGAATATCAGCTGAGATTTATTATTGAACTGAGACACATACCCTAAGAAGACACAAGGTCACCAGTGGGCTGCTTTTCTGCCAGTTCTGACTAGTTGTTCAGAAGTCAGTTGCCCAGTCTGTGTTATTTCATTTTCAAGGCTTTGGTTCCCGATTGTCTTACGATTTCTCTTACCCTCCAGGATCAGGGTTTCTACACATCCTCATTTCCATTAAGCCTAGATTTCATCAATACAATAATATAAGACAGAGTAGATAATAATCTCATTCTACACAGGAAGGACACAGCAGTGCAAAAAGGGATAGGACTTCCTCCAAGGTCATATAACTGAAGGGCAGGGTTAGAATGGGAGTCAGAGGAGAATTCACTTGGGAACTTTTGCAAAAAGATACCTGAAATGCCATGGCTTTGATTGGCCCTAAACCACTGAATGACTCCATGGCTCTGGACTTGAGTTTATCAAGTAGACAATGACATTCCCTCCTGAATGGTTATTTGAGGGTAGAGGGAGGGAGTAGCTGAGGGGGAGAATCAGGGGAGCTGGTAACACATTGTTTAGCAATTCCAAGGTAATCCCTGGCTAGTTTAGAAAAACACACATACTGGATCATTCACCTTAGAACGTGTATGTGTATATATACATATACATACATATACACACATACATATTCACGTATACATATATAAATAATATATAAGCTCAGCAGAAGGTTTAATGCATTTTGTATCCGTACAACTCAATTTCAGGTGCGGTTTTTTCTCAAAACTTGTAGCCTTGGGCTTCCCTGGTGGCGCAGTGGTTGAGAGTCTGCCTGCCCATGCAGGGGACACGGGTTCATGCCCCGGTCTGGGAAGATCTTACGTGCCGCGGAGCGGCTGGGCCCATGAGCCAGGGCCGCTGAGCCTGCGCTTCCGGAGCCTGTGCTCGGCAACAGGAGAGGCCACAACAGTGAGAGGCCCGCGTACAGCGAAACAAACAAACAAACAAACAAAAACTTGTAGCCTACAAGCATTATCACTTCCCTCCTTTCTCATTGCAGTTCACTGTTTATGCAAAATGAGTGTGGCTAATTCCCCAAATAGTTTTCTCTAAAGTGCGGATGGCTTTCCAAAGAAGCATGTCTCAAAATTGATAGCTGTCTTAACTGACATGTTTCTACCATATTTGCATTTGTTATTGCCAGTTAGCATTATGTGCTAACAGTTCCGACAGGGAAGGTAGATCCAGAAACCTCAGGCAAGATATTTTTAGAGTCTCTTTCTTGAACAGTCATGGCATATTTAAGACAATTTATTTCAAAGTAAAATACAAATTGTATGGGAGTTTTCAAATAAAAACAAAAAAGAAAATCTAAGAAGAGCTGCACTTCAGAAGGAAGAGTGAAAAGGCAGGACATAAAGATGCCTCTGATGAAAATTGCCCTAAATACCTGTCAACAGGTCGACAAAAGAATTCCAGGTTTAAAAGGTTTTTACTATCTAAGGCACCCAGATATTGAGGATCAATTTCAGCTATTACAGGATATTTGTGTGAAAGGAATGTGATAAGGTTGACACATCCTGGCACCTTTGCTCCTTGCTTAATAAACCCTTGAAGTGCATGGAAAGAAAACGAGCTAATAGGGGCTGCCCTGGTGGCGCAGTGGTTAAGAATCTGCCTGCCAATGCAGGGAACACAGGTTCGAGCCCTGGTCTGGGAAGATCCCACATGCTGCGGAGCAACTAAGCCCGGGCACCACAACTACTGATCCTGTGCTCTAGAGCCCACGAGCCACAACTACTGAAGCCTGCACACCTAGAGCCCGTGCTCCGCAACAAGAGAAGCCACCGCAATGAGAAGTCCGTGCACCGCAACGAACAGTAGCCCCCGCTCACCACAACTAGAGAAAGCCCGCGCGCAGCAACGAAGACCCAACACAGCCAAAAATGAATTAATTTAAAAAAATAGAAAATGAGCTAATAAACATAATCTTCTTTACTCTCCAGTTCCTTTTCTAATGCTTAACAAAGTTTACGATCACTTTGGAAAGCCTTAAAGAACATGACATCACAGTACCTCTTGGTAAACGGAGGCAGAGTTAGCAAAATAATATTTAGACATTCAGTGGTGGACTACAGCAATCTAAGTTGTAGGCTACTGCATTTTAGAAGCTTTATTAACTTGTTTGATCCTGTAAGGATCATTTAATCAATTGCTTTAAGTGTCCCTGCTGAAATTTGGCCCAGTGCATCCCCATTTCTTTGTACCAAACTCTTATTTCTTAGGCAAATTTCATTGGCCATCATTTTCTACATCAGAGGAAAATTAATAACTTTTGAAAGCCACTATGTTTCAGGCACTACTTCATGTGCTTTCACATATAACCATCAGAGAGCTCTGTGGATTAGTATTATATCATCACAGTTTTACATGATGTAACAGTCTCAAGGAAGTCAACCTTCTTATCCAAGATCATAGAGCTAATAAGACGGGTAGCCAGAGTTCCCAGCTGAGATACTAAACTTTAAGACCAAAGTCTGGATTTCTGTTCAATACCACTCCGGGAGCCCAACCGAGGAGGTTTAATTTATTCGTCCTAACCATGGGCCTTGTCCATAATATAAGCCCTCTCTTTGGGGGCTTAAGCACTAGTGACAAACATCACAGCATCAGCAATTTTGCCTTTGAGTCTAAAAGCAGATGAAAATTGGGAAGCTCTTTCCTCAAGACTGCAGAAGGATGAGACGTACCTGTTTGTGTGTTGGGCTAGAATAAGTGTTCATTCTATACATCTTCACAAATAGAATTGATTCCCTACATGTAGATCTGCCTATAAAAGGATGTCTTGATTGAATGATCACTCAAGGCCCTTCCAACCCTGGGACTGTTTCATTCCTGGGAAAAGCATATATCTGGTGATAAAAACCATCTTCTTCTCCCTAAAGCTGACTTGCTTTTTATGGTAGACGTTTCGAGAAAAATGAAGATACATAAAGTTCTGAGAAATTGGGAATAGCTGGAGAGAAGAGGCAGGATATATTCAAGACATGGGTCTATATCAATTACTGAGTCAAGAATAATAGATCAGTTATTAAAGGTCATCATACTTCATGGCCACTATGCTGAAAGATTCTGCTTTAGGTGGTTTTAATAAGTTCATAATAAGGTAGCATTGATTAATAATAATAAAGAACTAAAATTTTTGAAACGTTCAATAGATATCTTTGAAGTATGTATTTTAATATCTCACCCACCAAAGAAAAAAGAATCCTCACATATCTGGGCTCAGAGCTCCCCCTTCCTACCTTACTTTAAAATGGATTGCCTTAGTCTCACTATATTTCGAGATTTTAGCAATGGAACCATGAGAGGTAAAATATGTATGTGTCTCTGTGTGTGTGTGTGTGTGTGTGTATACATACATATATATATATATATATATATATATGAAATACAAAACATTGATTTTAAATTAATTAATGCAGTGAGCATACTCAGTGAAGGCATTTGGTTCTTTATGTTCAGCTCCACATCCATCATGTTCCTTCACGCCTCTTATCGAAATGGTTTTCCAAATAATCATTCATATCCTTCTCAAATTTAAAAATTATTTCAGTGATCAAGGTAATATATCTTTTCTGTTCTTTAGAGTAGCCATTATTGTGTTAATCTTTGGAAGCAGGTTGGTTCTCCTTAAATTTAACGCAACTACATTACCTAATGATGATAGCCAGCTGATACTCTATAAAGCAACAGTATTGTGGACTAAAGCAAAGTAAGTTTGCTAATATTGAGCAGAAGGGAAGAATCCCCAAGTCATTTATTTCCTCCTTCCTTATTAATGCAATAATATTAAAGAATCTATCTTTTGGTAGAAACAACTTAAAATGGGAATCTTGCATGTTAAACTTTTCCCTTCGAGAAATTCTCTTATCTTTCTTCTAAAAGGGGTAGAAGTTGGGGGATGATGTGTCTGTTACAAAGTAGACAGAATACTTGGAATTCCTCACTGATTTACAGCTCCCGCGTTAACCAGGGAGCGGCACCTTATCTCCTGTGTTCAGAGCATGAAAATCTACTGTTCCTCTGCATATTTAATTTAAACAATCAGAAGATGTGATGCATCCACTGGATTCTTATTACTCGGCCCAGATGACTTTTAGAATGCGTCATAAATGTTATGTAAAGTGTCATCCTTACACATGGGAAATATTTAAATTTGGAAACTTTGTAAGGGACATGGGGGCCCATTTATTAAAGTGTAGTAAGTAGAAGAAATACATATTTTTACAAGTCAGTCTCATGTAATACTTTATTCACCTTTAAATCGTACCACTCTGTCCATTTTTTTCTGAAGACTTTGTGTATCAGGGTGCTCTTTCTTCTGCCAACAGGAAAGACTGAGCTTGGTCGAGTTGGTCAAATCATAGATGCCACGAGGGCATCTGTCTCTGTCTATTGCCATCTTTTCACATGGATACACTGTGTTTTCAGTTTCATCGGCAAGCCACCTTTTCACATGTTAACGCCCTTTAGTGCCATTTTACAATGACAATTACCATGTTATCCTGTACAGAATTCCTTTTATTCTCTCTCTCAATGGTTTTTTACTATTCTTTTTAAGGACATTACCCTGCCTTAAGTCAGGAAAATTTTTAAAGAAATGATTCTTACTTGATCTGTATTTTTAAAGGCTAGAAGAAATTTTACATACCATGATGAAAAGTGACGTATCTTGTAACCTATCTTATGCAGTAAGAAGCCTGAGGTGGTTTATTTTATGAACATCTTATATATCAGAAAAGCACTGGGCTCATTGGTTCAAGATGGCGGAGCAGACGGACAGGCGCTCACTCCCTCTTGCTAGAGCACTGGATTCACAACTAACTGCTGAACAATCATCCACAGGAAGACACTGGAGCTCACCAAAAAAGATACCCCACGTCCAAAGACAAAGGAGAAGCTGCAGTGAGATGGTAGAGGGGCGCAATCACAATAAAATCAAATCCCATAACCACTGGGTGGGTGACTCACAAACTGGAGAACACTTATACCACAGAAGTCCACCCACTGGAGTGAAGGTTCTGAGCCCCACGTCAGGCTTCCCAACCTGGGGGTCTGGTAACAGAAGGAGGAATTCCTAGAGAATCAGACTTGGAAGGCTAGAGAGATTTGATTGTAGGACTTCGACAGGACTGGGGGAAACAGAGACTCCACTCTTGGAGGGCACACACAAAGCAGTATGTGCATCATGACACAGGGGAAGGAGCAGTGACCCCATAGGACACTGAACCAGACCTACCTGCTAGTGTTGGAGGGTCTCCTGCAGAGATGGTGGTGGGGGGGGGGCGGGGGGGAGCTGTGTCTCACTGTGAGGACAAGGACACTGGCAGGAGAAATTCTGGGAAGTACTCCTTGGCATGAGCCCTCCCAGAGCCTGCCATTAGCCCCACCAAAGAGCCTGTAGCCTCCAGTGGGTTGCCTCAGGCCAAACAACCAACAGGGAGGGAACCCAGCCCCACCCAACAGCAGACAAATGGATTAAACTTTTACTGAGCTCTGGCCACCAGAACAACACCCAGCTCTACCCACCACCAGTCCCTCCCATCAGGAAGCTTGCACAAGCCTCTTAGATAGCCTCATCCACCAGAGGGCAGACAGCAGAAGCAAGAAGAACTACAATCCTGCAGCCTGTGGAAGGAAAACCACATTCACAGAAAGACAAAATGAAAAGACGGAGGACTATATACCAGATGAAGGAACAAGGTAAAACCCCAGAAAAACAATTAAATGAAGTGGAGATAGGCAACCTTCCAGAAAAAGAATTCAGAATAATGATAGTGAAGATGATACAGGACCTAGGAAAAAGAATGGAGGTAAAGATCGAGAAGGTGCAAGAAATGTTTAACAAATATCTAGAAGAATTAAAGAACAAACAGAGATGAACAATACAATAACTGAAATGAAAAATACACTAGAAGGAATCAATAGGAGAATAACTGAGGCAGAAGAACGGATAAGTGACCTAGAAGACAGAATGGTGGAATTCACTGCACAGAACAAAATAAAGAAAAAAGAATGAAAAGAAATGAAGACAGCCTAAGAGACCTCTGAGAACATTAAACATGCCAACATTCGCATTATAGGGGTCACAGAATGAGGAGAGAGAGAGGAAGGACCCGAGAAAATATTTGAAGAGATTATAGTCAAAAACTTCCCTAACATGGGAAAGGCAACAGCCACCCAAGTCCAGGAAGCGCAGAGAGTCCCAGGCAGGATAAACCCAAGGACAAACACGCTGAGACAAATAGTAATCAAATTGACAAAAATTAAAGACAAAGAAAAATTGAAACAAGGGGAAAATGACAACATACAAGGGAACTCCCATAAAGTTAACAGCTGATTTCTCAGCAGAAATTCTACAAGCCAGAAGGAGTGGCACGATATATTTAAAGTGATGAAAGGGAAGAAACTACAAGCAAGATTACTCCACCCAGAAAGGACCTCATTCAGATTTGATAGAGATATCAAAAGCTTTACAGACAAGCAAAACCTAAGAGAATTCAGCACCACCAAACCAGCTCTACAACAAATGCTAAAGGAACGTCTCTAAGTGGGAAACACAAGAGAAGAAAAGCACCTACAAAAACAAACGCAAAACAATTCAGAATATGGTAATAGGAACATACATATCGATAATTACCTTAAATGTAAATGGATTAAATGCTCCAACCAAAGGACACAGGCTCACTGAATGGATACAAAAACAAGACCCATACATATGCTGTCTACAAGAGACCCACTTCAGACCTAGGGACACATACAGACTGAAAGTGAGGGGATGGAAAAAAGATAATCCATGCAAATGGAAATCAAAAGAAAGCTGGAGTGGCAATACTCAGATAAAACAGACTTTAAAATAAAGAATGTTACAAGAGACAAGGAAGGATGCTACCTAAAGATCAAGAGATCAATCTAAGAAGAAGATATAACAATTATAAATATATATGCATACAACATAGGAGCACATCAATACATAAGGCAGCTGCTAACAGCTATAAAAGAGGAAATCGAGAATAACACAATAATAGTGGGGGACATTAAGACCTCACTCATACCAATGGACAGATCATCGAGACAGAAAATTCATAAGGAACCACACACTTTAAATGACACAATAAACCAAGATAGATTTAATTGATAGGACATTTATAGGACATTCGATCCAAAAACATTTATAGGACATTCCATCCAAAAACAGCAGATTACATTTCTTCTTAAGTGCACACAGAACATTCTCCAGGGTAGATCATACTGTGGGTCACAAAGCAAGCCTCAGTAAATTTAAGAAAACTGAAATCATATCAAGCATCTTTTCTGACCACAACACTATGAGATTAGAAATCAATTACAGGGTAAAACTATAAAAAACACAAACACATGGAGGCTAAATAATACATTACTAAATAACCAAGAGATAACTGGAGAAATCAAAGAGGAAATTAAAAAATACCTACAGACAAATGACAATGAAAACACGTTTTCGTTGGAATGCAGCAAAAACAGTTCTAACAGGGAACTTTATAGCACTACAATCCTACTGCAAGAAACAAGAAAAATCTCAAACAATCTAACCTTACACCTAAAGGAACTAGAGAAAGAAGAACAAACAAAACCCAAAGTTAGTAGAAGGAAAGAAATCATAAAGATCAGAGCAGAAATAAATGAAATAGAAACAAAGAAAGCAATAGCAAAGGTCAATAAAACTAGAGGCTGGTTCTTTGAGAAGATAAACAAAACTGGCAAACTATTAGCCAGACTCATCAAGAAAAAGAGGGAGAACACTCAAGTCAATAAAATTAGAAATGAGAAAGAAGTTAAAACAGACACCTCAGAAACACAAAGCATCATAAGACACTACTATAAGCAACTCTATGCCAATATAATGGACAACCTGGAAGAAACGGACAAATTCTTAGAAAGGTATAACTTTCCAAGACTGAAACAGGAAGAAAGAGAAAATATAAACAGACCAATCACAAGCACTGAAATTGAACTGTGCTTAAAAATCTTCCAACAAACAAAAGTCCAGGACCAGATGGCTTCACAGGTGAATTCTATCAAACATTTAGAGAAGAGCTAACACCAATCCTTCTCAAACTCTTCCAAAAAATTGCATAGGAAGGAACACTCCCAAACTCATTCTATGATGCCACCATAACCCAGATAACCAAAGCCAGACAGAGATATTACAATAAAAGAAAATTCCAGGCCAATATCACTGATGTGTATAGATTCAAAAACCCTCAACAAAATACTAGCAAACAGAATCCAATCACACGTTAAAAGGATCATACATCACGATCAAGTGGGATTTACCCCAGGGATGCAAAGATTCTTCAATATACGCAAATCAATCAATGTGATACACCATATTAACAAACTGAAGAATAAAAACCATATGATCATCTCAATAGATGCAGGAAAAGCTTTTGACAAAATTCAGCACCCATTTTTGATAAAAAATGCTCCAGAAAGTGGGCATAGAGAGAACCTACCTCAACATAATAGAGGCCATATACAACAAAGCCACAGCAAACATCATTCTCAATGGTGAAAAACTGAAAGCATTTCTTCTAATATCAGGAAAAAGACAAGGATGTCCACTCTCACCACTATTATTCAATGTGTCTTTTGAGATCCTAGCCATGGCAATCAGAGAAGAAAAAGAAATAAAAGGAATCCAAATCAGAAAAGAAGAAGTAAAACTGTCACTGTTTGCAGATGACATGATACTATACGTAGAGAATCCTAAAAAATGCTACCAGAAAACTACTAGAGCTAATCAATGAATTTGGTAAAGTTGCAGGATACAAAATTAATGCCTAGATATCTCTTGCATTTCTATACACTAACAACAAAAGATCAGAAAGAGAAATTAAGGAAACGATCCCATTCACCATTGCAACAAAAAAATAAAATACCTAGGAATAAACCTACCTAAGGAGGTAAAAGACTGTACTCAGAAAACTATAAGACACTGATGAAAGAAATCAAACATGACACAAACAGGTGGAGAGATATACCATGTTCTTGGATTGGAAGAATCAATATTGTGAAATGACTATACTCCCAAAAGCAATCTACAGATTCAATTCAATCCCTATCAAATTACCAGTGGCATTTTTTACAGAACTAGAACAAAAAAATCTTAAAATTTGTATGGAGACACAAAAGACCCCGGAGAGCCAAAGCAGTCTTCAGGGAAATAAATGGGGCTGGAGGAATCAGACTCCCTGGCTTCAGATTATACTACAAAGCTACAGTAATCAAGACAATATGGTACTGGCATAAAAACAGAAACATAGATCAATGGAACAGGATAGAAAGCCCAGAGATAAGCTCACTCACATATGGTCACCTTCTCTTTGATAAAGGAGGCAAGGATATACAATGGAGAAAAGACAGTCTCTTCAGTAAGTGGTGCTGGGAAAACTGGATAGCTATATGTAAAAGAAAGAAATTAGAACACTCTCTAACACCATACACAAAAATAAAGTCAAAATGGATTAAAGACCTATATGTAAGACCAGACACTATAAAACTCTTAAGAGGAAGACATAGGAAGAACACTCTTTGACTATATAAATCACAGCAAGATCTTTTTTGACCCACCTCCTAGAGTAATGGAAATAAAAACAAAAATAACCAAATGGGACCTAATGAAACTTAAAAGCTTTTGCACAGCCAAGGAAACCATAAACAAAACGAAAAGACAACCCTCAGAATGGGAGAAAATATTTGCAAATGAATCAAAGGATTAATCTCCAAAATATATAAACAGCTCATGCAGCTCAATATTAAAAAAACAAACAACCCAATCCAAAAATGGGCAGAAGACCTAAATAGACATTTCTCCAAAGAAGACATAGAGATGGCCAAGAAGCACATGAAAAGCTTCTCATAAGTAAACATAACTAATTATTGGAGAAATGCGAATCAAAACTACAATGAGGTATCACCTCACACCAGTTAGCATGGGCATCATCAGAAAATCTACAAACAACAAATGCTGGAGAGGGTGTGGAGGAAAGGGAGCCCTCTTGCACTGTTGGTGGGAATGTAAATGGATACAGCCACTATGGAGAACAGTATGGAGGTTCCTTAAACCAAAAAGAGAATTACCATATGACCCAGCAATCCCACTACTGGGCATATACTCAGTGAAAACCATAGTTCAAAAAGACACATGCACCCCAGCGTTCATTGTAGCACCATTTACAATCATCAGGTCATGGAGGCAACCTAAATGCCCATCGACAGACAAATGGATAAAGATGTGGTACAAATATACAATGGAATATTACGCAGCCATAAAAAGGAACAAAATTGAGTTACGTGTAGTGAGGTGGATGGACCTAGAGACTGTCACACAGAGTGAAGTAAGTCAGAAAGAGAAAAACAAATACTGTATGCTAACACATATATGTGGAATCTAAAAAAATGGTACAGATGAACTGGCTTGCAAGGTGCAAACAGAGACACAGATGTAGAGAACGTATGGACACCAAGGGTGTAAAGTGGGGGGGATGAATTGGGAGACTGGTGTTGACATATATACACTAATATGTATAAAATAGATAATAAGAACTTGCTGTATAAAATAAAGGCAAAAAAAAAAAAAAAAAAGGAATTGACTACTCTGCCCAAAATAACTGCTTATTACAGAACAATTTCTGTTCACTCAGTAGCTACCTATCCTTCAAGGGCAACTCGGATGCCTCCTCCATGAAGCTCTACTACTCTTAATTCTTGAAATACAATGCTAATATCACTCAGAGAGTATTTTTCTGAACCACCCTGCTCTGTGGACTTTTGGTACTTGTCTTGATGCAGGGTGACGTAGTGAAGTGAGTCCTGGTAAAGGTATTAGGGTATCGGGATTCTAGTTTTAGCTATGGCACCAATTACCTGGGTAACTTCTACCAGAGTTTATATCCCTGTGGAGTCTATAAAAAATGTCAAAGACTGATTAGGAAATTGAGGCTGAGGGAAGTCCTGTAGCATCCAAGGTCACTGAGCTACGAAATGTGAACTTACACTGCAAAGCAAGATATTTCTGACTCTGAAAACCACACTTTTTCTGTTAGTCCATCCTAACCTCCAAAACTGGAAGAATTTTGATGAGCGTTGTTCTATAATAGTCCAGGGAATAGAACTAAAACCAGTAAGTAGAATCTGTTTAATCTGATAACATGTACTTTGAAGTTCCAAGAGTAAGATATAACGTGCAGCATTTCTCAAAAAGTATTTGACCATATGACTGCTCTTTCTTGGAACATCTTCTGAGATACCCTGTGGGAATACTGGGTTAAGGCATTGTGTTTCCAAAACATCCTCCCTTATGTAATTGTGTTAAATGGTTACAGAAAGACAAAACACATGATCATTCATTAATAAGATCTTTGTATGAACTAGTTTCCTCAATTAACAGATTTTTGAAGCTGTAAGACACACCAAGTCTGAAGGCTTAAAGCTCCATGAGCCTGGACCCTAGCCAAGAAGGGCTTCCATGGCTGTGGTGTCCACAGAAGGAGATGTGTAAAAGGTCAGAAAAACATCAGGGGAAGCTCACAGGGGCAGTTCAGGAAGGGCATGTGTTGACTTAAAGGACAGCCCAAGTCGACAAGTTCCTAATGCAAAGGATAGTTTCCTGGCGTCTAAACAGTGCTAACTAGTCCCTTAACCCGACCTCAGATTTGTGTTTTAATTTCCCTTTGCGTTAGTTATCTTCTCTTGCATAACAAATTACCACAAATCTATCAGAAAAAAACAACACCCGCTCATTGTCCCACATTTTTTGAGGGCAGAAGTCTAGGCATAGCCTAACTGGGTTCCCTGATCAGGATCTCACAAGGCTGAGGTCAAGGTGGTGGTGGCAGCAGTACATTCGCATCTGGAGCTCAGAGGTCTGTCCCCAGATTTATTAGGGCTGTTGACAAATTCAGGTCCTTGTGGCTGTAGGACTGAAGTCCCCAATTTCTTGCTGGCTGTTGGACAGGGCTCACTCTCAACTCCTAGGGGACACCCTCAGTTCCTAGCTTCACCCCCTCCCACCCCCAACCATAGGCAGGTCACAGCGTGGCTATTTGCTTTCTTCCAGGCCAGCAGGAGAGATACCTCCAGATAGGAGCTGCGTCTTCTCTCTTTTAAGAGCCACTTGATTAGGTCAGGTCCACCCCGGGAAAAATATCTCTTCGTCAATGCACAGTCAACTGATTAGGGACTTGCAGAATCCCTTTTGCCTTGTATCCCATCATAATCACAGGAGTGATTCAGCTACCTTTCAAGCCTTAAAATTCTGTCAGTCCATATAAACTTTCAGCAGCTATTCTGATATGATGGATGGATGTGTGATTTCACATTGGATATGATGATCTAATTGTTATGATGTATAACTAATCCTCACTGGACAGCTCTTAAGTCAGAAGAGTGGGCAGACAGCAGGCAGAAGCTCTCCAGCCTGCAGCACTCCGCCGGCTAGCCCAGGTCTCGTCGCTGACTCGTGGCTGCCTCCCATTTTACAAAAGCAATTTAATTCTGAAACAAAACCAAAATATTTCCTATAGAATCACACTTGAGGCCTGGGAGAAACACAAACTTGAAAATGATCAACATACAATCAGGTCCCCTTTGTAGCTTTCCTGACACGTGGCTTCCCAGCCAGCTCCTTTGATCAGCACATTCTTCTCTGATCAGCTCTGACTCTCAGAAGGTCTCCTTACAGTGAACTGAAATCTGTCATCTGGTAGCTTCTTCCTACTGATTTTAGATTTTTTTTTTTTTTTTTTGAGAATTAAAAAAAAATCTAAGTCTGCTCTCACCTGACACCTCCTTGGATGTAGGAAGCTGAACTCCCCTGAGTGGAAGAGGCTTTTGTAAAGCTCCAGTACACGGTTTCCTAGGCTACTAGAGACACTATTTACTATTTTAGAAGAGAGGGGAACTTGTCAGTGTATTTTATAGACTCCATCACAACAGGCAAGCATTTTTTGCATGTGTGTTAACACAACTTCTCTTAATAAAATAAAAGTGTTGACCAGTAAGGCTTCTACTTAGATCTGATCCTGCTTTCCTTATTTTGTTTACAGAATGAAAGAGAGACCATCACTTTCTTTGCGCAAGAGGACAGCACTTTCCCTGCGCAGACTGGCCCCAAAGCCTTCAAAATTCCCTACTCCATCAGACAGCGGATTTGTGCTACATTTGACACCCCCAATGCCAAAGGCAAAGACTGGCAGATGTTAGCACAGAAAAACAGCATCAACAGGTAATCGGGGGCAACTTCAAAAAGAGGATTTTACTAAAAGAGCTTGAAAACTAAAATGGGGCGGGTGTATCTACGTGGTTTCCAGGCCCTGATATCTGTATGGATTTCTCTGGCTGTATTTCATGTGAAATCTGGACAAGGAAGTGGGAAAAGAACAAAAATATGACACAGTGTGTGGCCCTTCCTGCCACCCCACTCTGCCTTTGGGGACGTTACGGAAAAGTCCTACTTTAGTCCTGGTCCCATCTCCAGGTTTGCTAATTGGGCCACCATAATGGAGGTTTAGACTTCGTCATCTTGGTGCTGGTGAGGGATCCCAGGGTCTTGAGACAGTGATGGAGAAACAAAGCAGCAAGTTTCTCACACCTCCTCCCTCCCATCGGGTAACCTTAAGTGTTATTTAACCCCTAATAAGGATATGCTCAGCCTGAAGAAGTGGGTGCGTGAATATAAAAAAGGAAGTTTGAGATGATACCTCTCAGGTCTGAAGGCGGAGGGCATCAAACAAGCAAAAGCAAAAGTCTGCTGCTTAAACCGACACTATTCATTACTGGGCTACTGTTGTGGTTGAGTTGAAAGGAGAATAGAGAGATTCATAGTGGGCGCTCGTACTTTGATGAGAAAAAGCAGGGGTGATGCTATTCAGAGCAGCACTGACGGGGAGGCCAGTTAGGGCTCAGCTTGAGGGTTGACTGGTGGGGAAAAGACATTGACAAATAGGATCTCCTCTCTCACTAACCCACCCCGCAAACCCCAGAATGAAAAGAGAACAAGTTTTCCCAGCACCCTTTTCCTTCCCTTTCCTTTGGTACTTTTTATGTCTTTTGAGACAAAGCCTTATTTTTCTTACTGTTTGGCTTACTCTGTCATTTCCATCTTTTTTTGTTCTTTGTTTTCACAGACATCCTACCTGACTCTTTCTTCTCTGAAAGGAAGGTAGATGTCTGCCAAGAAAGGATAGAGGGCCGCTCCCTGTTTCAAAAGGGATCCAGAAGCCAAGAACGAAGGGCCCAACTAGAAAGCAGTCAGGCTCAGAGAGGAAAATCAAGAGAGAAGGCATGGCTGTAAGAGAAAATGGAATTTACAGACAGGCAGGCCCAAAAAGAACACATTCTTGAAAAAGGCACATAGTGAAAATGAGAGAATACAAAAATGTCTGAGGGTATAGGGGAAAAAAAATTCGGTTGAATTTTTCCCAGCAACTTTGATGAAGGATGAGATGTGTCACATATAACCTGTGAACACCATGACTATGTCAGGTTCGCTTTCTGATCCACCTGGGGACAAGAATGAAAAACTAAGCCAGAGGACAGAATTTGGTCTAAAGAAAGGAAAGTGAACACTGGGCAGGGACTCAGGAGCTCTGTTCTGGTTCTACAGCTAATACCAGTCTGCCCAAACACATCACTTACCATCCCTCTGTTACTTTTTCTACAGATGCAGTTCATAGAATTCAAACTACATTAACTCTCTAATCCAGTCTGGCAATAAGAGTTTATGATTTTTAATTCACCACTTGCAAGAAAGTAATTGCCGTAAAGTATCTACCTACTCCTCCTGGCTGCTGGCCTT
Organism: Phocoena phocoena; assembly: GCF_963924675.1. Classification (NCBI taxonomy): domain Eukaryota; kingdom Metazoa; phylum Chordata; class Mammalia; order Artiodactyla; family Phocoenidae; genus Phocoena; species Phocoena phocoena. The sequence goes on along the minus strand of NC_089239.1, from coordinate 8,672,551 downwards.
CATTTGCTAAAGAAGCGTGTGCACGTTCCTGCCTTGTTCATTTTATTCTCCACTTCCAGTAAACATACGAGAACTACACAGGCTGCCTCCAAAGCCATCAGTTTCTGACCTTGCACAGTAGGGAAAACGCATTTCAAACTGGGAGACTAAGGTTAGCATCCTTTTGCGTCTGGGCTCTAATGAGCAGTAAATAGCTACACAGGAGCACGCCTGTCCCCCTCCAATGTCGGGGGTCAAAAAAGGCAACCATTGGATGTGCCTGTTTGCTTTTGCTTGCTTCTGTTTCTCCCCAAGACCCCTCTCTCCAGGAAAGCCTAAACGTCCTTAGTGTACAAAATTCAAACAACCTACTTTATGGAAAGTTTCTAACACGGTTCTAAGAAAATGTCCATTTTAAATAAATGTTACTCCCTTTGAAATGTTCACAATTAATAGCAAGTTAGAATAGCATGAATGCACGGAATCTTTGTAGTTAAATAAGGTTTCATCTTTAAACCTTATTTAGTTACCATATTCGACTTCAGTGAATGGCATTTCCTTCCTCTTTATTCTCTAGCTTAACTCTCCAATAGGAGTCTCATTATGGAGGAAGAACGATTCAAACTAGGGGTTGGCAGGCTTCTTTCTGTTAAAGAACCAGAGACAGTAAATGGTTTAGGCCATATATGATCTACTGCAACTACTCAGCAGTTATTCAACTCTGCTTCTGCGGTGTGAGAGCAGCCACAGGAAATATCTAAGCAGGCGGGGCTGTGTCCCAATAAACATTATTTACAAAAGGAAGCAATGTATTTGGCCTACAGTACATGGTCTGCTGACCCCTCATCTAAACGAGTCTGCTCTCATTTAGTAAAACTTTCATAGGACCTGTTGCTGCAGTTAGAGTTACACCCGCGGCTAAGCTAAGGTACAGGATAAGGCCCCTTTCTGCAAGCTGGTGTTGTTCCGGCAGAGATGGCCACGAAGATATTCAGAGAAGCCAAAAGAGAAAGATGATGGAAAATCACCTCGCACCATGTCAGCTAATCCCCATTCTCATTTTGCAGAAATTGTCCAGTTCATTAAACGTTTCCACTACTGTAGCAGAAATGTATCTTCTCCTACATGGGAAGAAACATATGGGACAGAGATGAAGGAGATTTTCAGATTAAATTGTCACAACTTATTGTGTAATCCCAAATCACTGGGCTTGCTCTCTTGGGGCTACAAATAATATAGTACTTATTATACTACATAATCATCAGTCGCTAATGTGATCATTAATGTGTGTTAAAACACAGAAATCTGACGTTGTCAATATGCCGGTATTATTGGGTAACAAAGGTGTTGGATAGCTTGAGATTTCATCAACCCTGGGATCACGAGAGAAAGATGATCACAAAGCAGAGTCGGTCTTCTATTAGGGAATTCACCTACCATGATCTTGTGACAGCACCTTTACCTGACTCTCCCCTTCCCTTCAATTTCCAAAAGTGAAAAGCTAGTAAAGCAACAGCCCTCAAACCATGAAGGAAGCACTTTCAAAGGGAGTGGAAGGAAACATTCACTGTTATCGTGTTGCCAGTGGAAATGTTCTCCTTTCGGTAAATGCAAATGTCACAGATGATAATTTGCCTTTTTGCCTAACAAAGTTTCTACTTAGATCTGAATAGGAGAGAAGATACATGAAATAGGAAGTTAAAGGCTTAGAATGTGAGACATGTCAGTGGGTGCACTTAAGGCAGCAACGCAGGTGGCTCTGCAACTTGCTTGGCATATCGATTATGATAAATAAGCCACACAGCCTAGCAAAGAATGTCATAGTTAACAGTTGCAATTACAGTTTCTGTGGGCAAACTGACGATTACTCAGAGTCCACACGTGCTGCATTTTAGAGCTGAGATTGCACATTTATTCTACAAATCCAGCTGCAATAACTCTCCTCTTCAATGCTCTTGGTCACAGGTGATTGGTAGGTAGGTGGGACTAATAAAAGAGTTGATCACATAGGAGTAGATGGTGGGGAGCTTTGCTGAGAACTAAACAAATTAAATAATATCAGAAACTAACTGCTTCAGCTAGAAGTAATCTTCCATAGCGCTTTGTATTTTTATGGTACTCTTTTATTTTTTAATTACAGTTAGACATATCTAGATAGTACTGTCTAGTTCGGGGAAATTCAAGAAATTTGTCTTGAATGAATGACATGAACTTTTTCTTTGGATAGTACACTTGACCTTAAAAACTTGCCTCCTGGGGCTTCCCTGGTGGCGCAGTGGTTGGGAGTCCGCCTGCCGATGCAGGGGACGCGGGTTCGTGCCCCGGCCCGGGAGGATCCCACATGCCGCGGAGCGGCTGGGCCCGTGAGCCATGGCCGCTGAGCCTGCGCGTCCGGAGCCTGTGCTCTGCAACGGGAGAGGCCACGACGGTGAGAGGCCCCACCGTACCGCAAAACAAACAAACAAACAAACAAACAAAAAACTTGCCTCCTAATAGAACTGAATTAAGTGTCAAAGGATTTTGAAAGTTGGTCTCAAAAGAGAGCAGGTTACAGGGCTGACACTGGGGAGGATTCCTATCTTTCAGCACCTGAAATTCTACTATTGGATCATTCTTCTTTAAGGCCTCATGATTTGCATATTCCAGAAACCCTTGTGAAAACATAGCCAGCTTGACCAAGTTGCCGTGGGAACGGATGTTGGATAAAGTGCATGAGATACAAGAGGATGAGAAGGGAAGTGACCAAAATGGAAGAAAGGATTCCAAGATGGAAAGGAGTAGATGAACCACACCTTATTAACAGTTTCTCCTAATAGTACACTTGCTTGAAACTGCGTAAGCACTGCCAGAGAAACCTATTTATTACTGGTCAGCTGGGTAAAATGGTTCAAATGTAGTTTGGATGTTAATGTTTTTGGGTGATGCTAGAGAAATCGTGAGCAAATGAAATTTCTCAAACTTCATGGCTGATCAGCGGTGCTACAGTAACTTGTTTTTCCACCAAATCTTTTAACAGGACCTCTAATGAGAAGCAGAATCTTCTCAGTTGAGGTCAAATCCTTTTATTCCCTCTGTCCGCCCTCTTAATTGGATACACAGGAACAGTGAATGGCCAGAGGGCAGTGGGAAAGGACAGAGGAAGATTGCAAGACAGTTTATTAATCTGTCTGAGTAACTCCTGAGAATTCACTAAAAGTGGAAGTCCCGGGGCCAGCTTTCTTTTGGGGTGAAGGAAGGAGGAGGAAAAAAGTGAGAGAAAGTGATTACAAAATATATACAGAATGCCTGCTTCACAGGCAGACCGCCAAGGGTGGTCACTCAGGGACCCGTGAGACTAGGTATTTTCACTCTTGTGTTTTGGGATTTGCTAGGATTACACCAAATGAAGCTGTCTGGGCTCTGCAGACTAGAGGCTAGAAAACACATCCTAACCTTTAAATAATAAAAATGGATGTGAGGCTGCCATTTCCAAAAATCAATATTCATGACTCTTCTAAGGAGAATTAATGCACAGGAAGATAGCATTCATTACACAGATCCTTAGAGGCAAAATATGATAAAGCTCAAATCAGATTTTCTGGTTCTGGCCCAATGGACTTGTGCAGAGTCTGGATTTGAAGAGCCCTCAGTGTGAAGCCAGAGGGACCCAACACAGCCAAGTGGTGGGTGTTCAGGCTTCATTCCACTTAAGTTAGGGACTCATGAAACTGCCTACTAATATGAATCTGAAGACAGCCTAGGGCCAGTTTGGCCCTGAACAAACTATATATAGTTTATAAGTGGCAGGTGTTTCTCCTAAAGGCAATAAGGGAGAGAAGCTGTTTCTATCCCTCCAAGAGAACCAAAGTCGCGCTCCCACTCTAAGCTGCAGGGGTGGTGACAAGGGGCAAGTTTGCATTGGTCTTTGAAGGACTAGGTTTCCCTCCTTTAAGCTAATGTAGTTTTCAGATAAGATGGACATGCCTAAGCCCCTTTATAGCGGAAATAATCCCCTTCACGGGTCTGTCTCAAAGAGACCCGGAAAAGCTGACAAAGTCACAATCCCCGGATGTGATGTTTTCATAATCTGAGAAAATGAAATTATGGGGAGGATTTTGCCTAATTCATTAGAGAGTCCTTTGATAAAGTACTTAACTATTTCTTGGCGGTTATTTGTGAGGTTTTATTGAAACACACTGAGTATTTTGCAAAAGGAAAGGTATCAATATCTCTCCCTTTCCCCCTTCAGGATTAGCACTCCAGTCTTTTCTCTTGGAACAAATAGTGGTCATTCTCCTTTACCCTCAGGATCCTTGAAAATGTCTCAACGTTATTGAAGAGGAACATTAAAGGAGACGTATTTTTCTATGCTATATCCCAATTCAAAGAAAAGTTGAGCTTTGATTTTGCAGTTTTCATTGCCTTTCATTGCCAAATATGAGAAACTGTCAGAGCCTTATCAGGAATGAAACTGGAGAATTGAAAACGAGAGTCTACAACTGGTTTTATTCCTGTTTGGAAACCCACAGCGGGTTCTGAAGGCTCCAGGGCTAACATATATTTTCCAAAGAAGGAAGAATCCTTGCTGGTCCCTTTCAGGAGCCAGATAATGAAATCGGCAAAAGGAAGAACTATGAGGGGAATTTTATTGCCAAATTCATTGGTCCAAAAGGATTAATGTACCACCTTTGGGGCACGGCAGAGTGGAACTCAGCATGTTTTCAACTGCCTGTATCTTTTCCTTTTGGGTTTCCCATACCAGCTTCATTTCACTTGAAGGCACAGGGGGGCAATAGGCAGAGGTGACATAATGGCAAGCATCTTCTGCTTATTCTTTAGGAAATGAAACAGACTTGCTTTATCCTGAAAGCTGCTCTCTGCTGTTTGTTGAGTACCCAGTGAGGATGACGTTTGGGGATGAAAGCTTGAGGAATGGACCAAATGCTTATGCTGTGGTCCAGTTACCGCTGTCCAGTATAAATGGCTTTTCTCTTCTATTTGCATTTAAAGAACGATAGGGAGGGTTGGTTTTGGTCACATAAGAGGCTTTCATTAAATGAGACAATTACGATGATAGCGGGGATATTAATTTTTTTTTTCATTGTGACTATGTTTCAGTTCCCTATTTGGTACTATACAGTAGGACTACGCACCATTCTTGTAATGATGTCTCCCAATTTATTATAGGCAGTTTAACTTAGTTTTCACTTTCTGTGCTGCCAACCTACCAGGAAGATATTTTTCAAATATGCTTTTTTTTAAAAAAAATAGCTGACTTAGATATAAATGGCAACAGCTTATAGAATAGAAACATACTTGCTGCCTTAATGTTACAGGTGCAAGTGCTCCCTTGTACTTGGAAGTGCTGGGTGACATCCTAAATTCTGCATGAAAGTATAGCATGTACCTGGGATGAGGCGTCTTCTTGTGCTAAGGATGTTAGGCTGCAGTGCAGATGTGGTCCCCTGCTAGGTTTTATTACAGAGGAAATTCATTCTCACCATTAGTTACAAAGAAGGGCTTACAGCTTTCAAATAGGCATGTCAGCCCCCTGGTAGCATGGCTCTGAGTAACTAAGATAAAAGCTTTGTTATCTGGAATTCAGAATGAAAGGGAAGTCCCTTATAGGCCACACATAGTCAGACAGAACTAAGACCCTAAGCAGGCAGACTCCAGCTTTAAGCTCGCACGTGCCCTTGGTAGCTCTTTCTGTGTGCATGTCCCCAGGGCTCAGATAGAGTCTCAGACCTGTGCCCCGTCCTGTTACTGTTATCTAATCTTTTTGTTAACTGACTGAGGATTTAGATGTTACTATTCCCTAAGACATTTGTATTTGAATACCGCTTTCAAGTACTAAAGAAAGGGTGGTATCTTTCAATTCACACTGGATACCTAGACACCTTTCCTTTCCATAAAATGAGCCCTGCACTGCAACAGTATATAAAGACTTATATGGCAGAATTTTATCATGGTCCTCAATTCTCTCTTCCTCTTTGTACCCAAAAAAAGAAAACAGATGGCACAATAATTATTTCCAGAAATTCTCGAAATAACCTAATTTTCGTTATTAGTTTAATGTGGTCATTCATTTGAAGATGTATTTTGAAAACTGAGATTCTATATAAAAATTTGGTGGTTGACCCATATACACCATTATAAGTTGGTCTCTGTCTAGCTAGTGAAATTGCTAGATTCATGTTCCCAATTCTGCCCTGGCTTCCACATAAAGAATGGAATTTTAATTGGGCTGGGGGACAGCGCAGATAAGGAAGTCTCAGAAAGAAGAAATTAATCATAGTAATAAAACAGCTCCTCAGGGGCTCAGGTGAATAGAAAGCATGTAGGCTCAACAAAACGAAATTAAACTTAATTAACTATTACTACTCAATGAATTGACATGGATAAATCTATTCAGCTGTCTTAGCATGTGGTTTTTTAGTTCATCTGGACTTTTTCAGTGAGAGTTCCAAAGAAAAAGATGGAGTCACTGAGTCTACAGGACTTAGGACAAATAAACTGAAGACATAGGATGATTCTAAAGTAAATTCTTTAAATTTAGAGAGTAAATAATCTTATGTACACAGTATGCAGCATCTTTATGAACCACAAAAAAATAAATCTTATTTTTCAGAATTACCTCAGTCAATCAGAATTTGAAAAGGCTATGACAAAAGATTCAGTGCATAAAGAAGTAACAGTATGAAGCATCTAAGGCAAGCATAATAAACATTTACTTCTTTAAACATTTTCCAAAGAGAAAGGAAAAAATGGTTTTGTTTTGAGCCGTCCACTGGAATTTCAAGATGACTGCTTTTGCCAAATGTTCTTTATTCATTTCAAAAATAATAATAATAATCAAAGACTCAGGAAATCAACTATTGCTATGAATTCTATTTTCTAGTATTAACAATGTTCCCTGAATTGTGTGTGCATTTACCTGCTGGTGTCCAAATGTACCAGCATTATTATGAAGAGAAATGGGTCACACAGATTGGGGTCAAAATAATTTCAAAAGCGAGGTATGGAGATAACCAAATGGATATAGGGTATACCAATTTTCAAAAAACTCAATGCATTTGCACACATGTATGCCGTAAAATAACCCTACTGTGTTTGAGAAATAGCCCATAGCATTAGCACTTTAGTGTCTTTTGCCTATTAATTCTTCCAGTGTAGACAAGTAAGTGTAGTTCGATAGGATGTCTGTTTATCACAAAGCTGACTGAATCGTTTTTAATAAGGCTGATATGCTCCTACGTGTATTTACTAACATTAGGTGGAATTTGAGATTTGTGTGTGTTGCCGAGTGTACTTGTATAAATCAGAGCATCAATCTGGAACATGCTTTGGGGAGCACATTTCACTTGCTACAGTATGTTCAGAGATCCATGCCAAGGGAGAGTTCTATTTCTGCCTCTTTGATCATTTAGCTTCCTGTTGGCCTGGGTGCCTAGTCTACAAATCGGGGCATTTGCAGGACTTCTCAGAACCAAGTGGCTGGCAAGAGCCATCCTCCAGCTCTTCTCTTCTTCTTCTAGGCAGGTGCACTTAAAACACCTTCACACTGCAACTGGATTCATGAATATTTTGAATAGCATGTTGGGACAAGGATTCATCACAACCTCCAGAACATAGTCTGTATGCCTCTCCTCAAGTTTTGTTTTTGCATTTTCATGCCCAGATCTTCTTCTCATGTCCTGAAATGTCAAAGCTCCCCAAATGATACCAAGGATAAAAGTCTCAGAGTGCTTGGGGCAGGACACGTAGCTTGAGGACCCAGCAACTTTCACCCTCTAGGTGCTTATTTTCAGATGCAGCACAAAATGAAAGTTCAATCTCATCTTCTCTGAAATTGCTAGTATGTCTGGAAATCTAGTTTGGGTTATAAGACAACATGGAACGTGGTCAGCACCATGACCTAGGTGCTAAATCTGGCCCCACACCTGCTTTTCTATAGCCCCAGAGCTAGAACGGTTTCAGGAGGATAAACAAAACAAGAGTGATATATATGGTGTGACTTGTGAAAAGTGTATGACATTCAAATTTCAGTGTCTCTAAATAAAGTTTTATTGGAACACAGACATGCACATTCACTTATGTATTGTCTATGGCCATTTCACACTACCATGGCGAAGTTGAGTAGCTGCTACAGAGACCAGATGTGGCCCCTACGGTCAAAAATACTTGCTGTCTGGAACTTTAAAGAAATAGTTTGTCAACCCCTGGTACAGAATAAAGGGTAGCTTTGGGGTTAATAGGATCGCAAGGAACTAGTCACTCCAACAGACACTAGTCCATTGTGGTTCAGTAGGAAATACAAAATATAAACCTTCAATACTATGAGAAATCTGTGCTTCTTTTTGTTGTGCTTGCCAGCATTATTTTTCTTTTGAAATGACAAGGGAGAGCATAAAGAATTATTTCCCCCCTCCAGGAAACAATGTGTGTCCATGGTCTATTCTCATAAATTACATGGAAAGACATTATCACACAGCCTCTCAGTTTTTGCCTCTTTCTCAGCTATTCCTCCAGTTTGTATTCTGCCTGCACATTGCTTGGGGTGTACCAATCTATTTACAGACCAGGAGACACAGCAACTTCCCCCCAAAACAGCTCCCTACAGCTAAAAGGAAGTGGCAATATTCAAAACAACGTTTTGAATAAAAGGAACGAGGATCCCTTCAACTACAGAAGCAACATTTGCTTTGCCATTTTTTTGGGGTAGAAATAAATAACTATATTTGATTCGAAGGCCAGCTGTGGAGAGGGCGACGAAGGGGAGAAGGAAGGAAAGATAAAAGGAAAAGAAACTGGAGAGAATAGTTTTAAGCTGGCCCTCTCCCTCTCTCAATTAAAGATTCAGATGTAGTGGAAAGCGTATATCGTACCCTGATATCTGTGCTATTTGGCAACCAACTAGCTTTAAGTAGTGTCGTAAGACCTTTGAATAAAATAGCACTTTATTCACTCAGAATTACTATGTGTGTATGTTGCTTGTGAATGATAACGTGCCCTTAAAAGCTTGTCTTCTCTTCCACTTGCTCTTGGCTACATGAGTCTGCTTTGTGATTATATGCTGAGTCTGGTGATGGAAAGTTGTACCATCCTCAAAATAGGCAATTCTTGGTTGACTCTGGAAAATCTTTTCAACTCATCAGAATTTTACCAGAGGTGACATTTCTATCCGTGCTGCAGAAGTACCTGTGAAAAGCTGTGACCTTTTAATCCTTTGTGTTGTCTCAGTCTTCATCAGAGCAAAGTTATTGTCCAAAGGGTTATCATTTGTTTTCACTGAAGATCCCATATCATCTGAAACAAGCTCCTAGCAATCAACTACTCAGTTGACGGATATGGAATAAATACCTGTCATAGTGTTATAAGTGCTGTTGTAGAATCAGAAAATGATTAGCTATGACTCTTCTCTTTCAGGTGTCTGCAATCACACTGAGAAGGCAGAGGTCACACACATGGAATATATAAGCATTTTACTCACATGAAAATTTAAGCAGAAGCGTAAAAAGAGTTGAGAAAAGAAATAAATTACTTTGAGAGGACATGAGAATTATCTACAATCCAGGCATTGTAGGAGTATAGGCTCTTGATAAACAGAGGAGAAAGAGGGAAAGTGGGCATTTCCTAGTGAACAGAATACACTGGATGAAAGCAAGAACAAAGTATTACCTAAGTCAGTGTTAATGGCTCAAAGGAGAAAAGAATATTGAGGGAAAAAATATATATATTACCAGAGCTAGTTTGATGCCGGACCAAGGCAGGCACCGAAAACAAGTGGAGTAGATACGTGATGATTTATGAAATAGAATGCAAGGTATATTAGAGAGTTTGGAGAAATAAAGAGCTATAAGGCTTCTGCTGGAATTTAGTCGTAAAATGATAGAGCATAAATTAAATACAAATGGTATGAATGGAGAGGAAGAGTGAAGCTGATGAGTTTGTCAAAAAGAAACAAAGGGAAGACTCAGAAATCAATGTCCTGGTGTGAGAGATTAGAAGGATGGTTGTAATTACTGGGACATTTGTTATAGTTAGAATGGAGGCCAATGGATTCCTGATGCCCCGAGTCTGAGGAAGTGGAAAGCTATATCTAACTGGAGCAGTCCCAAGGTCATTCAGAGATCTGTGACTAGCTCATTATTAACCCATAAAACAGGAGATGCCGACTTCGACCCTGTCCACCTGGAGCTGATAAGTACTCCATTTAGTATACGAACCCAAGAAGACACAGATAAAATTTTGACAGCCCTTAGGTTTACCATGAGAGACATAAAGAGGGGTCAGATATTTTGGAAAAAACAATAGGAATGAGTTATATCATCACATAAGCTAATGAAGTAGAGCTTTTCAAGAGGGTGTTCAAGAGAGAAACACACGTACATGTATACACACACCACTCAAGGAAAGTGAGGACTAAAAAAAGACATGGAGGATTAAGAAGGTCATTGGTAACCCTCCAAAGTACAGTTTCAGTTTAGCGTTGGGATACAAACTGGACTGTCCCCAGACCTGCGTTCGTGGAGCTCTTTATTCCTATTTTAATAATATCTGTTCCAATTCATTTTTAATTCCCTTATAGTGATTTATATTTGTTCCTTTATTTCTATTTTTGTCATTTCGTTTATTTAACTCTCTGTCCAGGAATTTATCTTATTTTGCTACACAAAGTAGCCCGTCTGCTGTCATTCTGAACCTGTGGGAAGCTCGTCATCAGCATGATGGTGACCTTGACTCCCTGGCCTGTGCCCTTGAAGAGATTGGGAGGACACACACGAAACTCTCGAACATTAAGGAATCCCAGCTGGATGAAGCCGACTTCAGCTACAGCAGGCAAAATGGACTCTAGTCCACTTCCTCTCATGAGAGAGTGATGGCCAACTTCGGGACATTTGCTTTACAGGGGAAAGAAAGAGGCGGCTTTCTGCCCAGTGGCATTTGGGGAATTCAGCCTTCATTTACAATCAGTGAGCATCCCTGATTGAAGAAATTGCATTTTATATAGGTAAAATATGTTAATAGGGAAAAGTACAAGCTCTCTTAAATATATGCGTCTCCTCTGAAGCCACACTCAGGTTCACAGTTGAGGAACTTCTCGGATTTGGAGTGGCAAGGATAAAAGCGAGGGCGTATCTAGATAAAAGTAACTGTGGGAAAAGATGAGCTACAGCAAAGCTGGGAAGGCAGAGATTGAATAAGTGCGTGTTTTGCAACAGAGTTTTAATGATGTGCCCCAAAGTACCAGCTGATTCTGGCACCAAATTGTCTGAGTTTTCTACCAACTGGCATCTGGGATGCGAGCAATCATTGTCAACTGGCTTTTAGAAGTGAAACACGGTTGCCAACCCATCTGTAGGACTTCAACGACGTCAAGGAGGGCATTTAGAATTTCGAATCTGAGTACACCACACCAGCACCAATTCCCTATCTATCCTAGCCACTTAATGGAAACAAGATCGAGAGGTAGAGAGATCACAAGCTAGCTCTAGCAGCGTACCTACCCCTCCTTCATTTTCTCCAAGGACCAAATCCACCCACATTCTTTCTTCCCCTTCCTTACGAATTACACTAGGGGGAAAGTTTCAAGGAGCATAGACTTTTCAATATGGAAATTTATTTTTTTCTAACTCAAAGCAGGACGACCATCTCTATTCCCAGCTAAGCCACTCAAATTGCAAAAGCTATCAGAACACAGCTTATCATACAGATTTCGAGACAAGGGAGGTCAAATCAGGTCCAAGGAAACATGAACTGCAGATGCCTTAGGCCTCAAATAAGCTGTTATTCTAGGATGCAGATGTTGATTTAGTTCCCCAGTGCAGTTGTTATGAAGGGATTAGGGGGTTTACTGTCCTTCACAATCCAGTTCTTGAATTTTCTAGCCTTTTGGTACTATGTTATCACAAAATCTCTCCATGGGGCTATAGGTCATCCTCCTTTTGCCTCTTGGGAAATTAGCAGACGGTCTTTGCTCTAAATGATATCCGAGTACATAGACCTGAGAAACCATATGCATTGTTCAAGCAGCCTTCAAGCTCTGATAATTCAACCTCACCAAGTATGCTTTCTTTCCAGGACCATTAATATATTGTTTTACATTTTAAATGAGAGGCAGTGATACTGTGGAGAATTGAAATCCACAGATAATACATAACCCCCATCTTAACACTTCACTCCATCTTTTATCCTATTTAATCATTTTTGACAAGATGTCCAGGTAGACTACAGATGAACAGATTTACTCCTGAATATCTTTTGGTGGATGTTTTAATTAGCTGTCCAGAATCAGGACAACCAAAGTCAAGGACCTAGGTTAACCACAAGGTTGATTAGCTACTTAGAGGTTGGCCCCATTAGAATAAATATAGTCAGGGAATGGGGGAGGTAGGGAGTACTTGGCAGTAGGGATGTGATCAACTTTTTAAACAATGTTTTTGTAGATCCCATGTTTAAAAAAATGTTGTGAATCTCCACCTAAGTGAAAAAGACTTAAAATAGGTTGAATTTATGATATCCTGGGTAAGGCATTGAAGAAGTAACTCTTGAATGTGTTGGCCATTCTCTCTAATGAATGTGTGGTATAGAAGGTCCCCTGTAATCGATGGAAGGCTTTGCTACATGAAATTCAAAAAGCATCTTGCTTTTCTCAGGAGCCAAAGGCATATTATACAGAACAAACAAGTCCTCTTAGAACTGTTGAACATGTTTTCAAAATACCATAACTAGATCAGGAAAATACCCTTTTTGCTAGTATACTCGTTTATTCCTTCTAGGGAGCAAAAGACAGAAAGCATCAAAGTGTTAATCATCTAACATAACGATGGGATATAATTTCTGAGATAGAAGTGGAAGTAGATGGTCATCCACCCAAAATAAACCAGAGGGTTGATTGGCATGGGTGGTATGCAGAAAGAATCTACATTAAACTGTTGAATAGGAACTTACAGAAAGTACAGTGTAGAGCATATGTTGTTGTCCATCTCGGAGGATTTTTGTTTTAAAACATCCTATCCTTTTTTCCTCTTCCCTTCTAATTGGCCTTCTAATTGTTCTTATCTATTCTGTGAATCCACACAGATCATTTTTGGATTTCTGATATATTTTTTATATTTTAAAACAGATGAAAAATGTTAAAGTTTCCCCTAGAATCTATCTAGATTATTTTAAGATAAGAATTTATTATCCCTGACTGTCTAGAATTTCCTCCCGTGTGTTTATTCTTTTTTTTTTTTGGCCTGGGTTTTATAAATAAATGCACTTGATCACCATATCACTTTGAGTGATAAAGGAAGCATAGGAACACGATTCATCTCGGATTTCAGCCCAAGGTTCAAATCCATCTTTCAGTCCATTTTGTTTCCTCTTTGCATTTCTCCTACTTATTTCTGCTAGGACCATACGTAGGATTTCTGTAGGTTTTCTACAGTTTGAGATTCTATGGCCATTGCATGTCAGGATTGTGCAGTATTTTACAAAAGGATTCCAAAGAGAACCCATGTTTTTGAGATTTACAGACCAAGGTGTGTGTGTATGTGTGTGTGCAGGGGCGGGGCGGGGGGCAGGGAGTATGAAACTGCAGATCAGATAGACTTAGCTGGCGCTTGAACTTGTGGTTACTTACTGTAACCTAAACCCTGGTTCAATTTTAATATTTTCATATCACAACACAAATGCCTCTCTTGACAGAGATTTACTTACTCACTCATCAGCCCAAGCGCTTACTTTCGAAGTCTTATTGTCCTAGTGCCAAATGAAAAAAGAAATTAAAGGTGGTCTTTCATACTTGGTAGGTTACTTCAAATTTTTACAGAAGAGCCCACTTAATGCCAAATCTTTCAATCCTCAGAAGCATTTGAGTCTAATAGTCCTGCTTTAAACATGACTTAAAAGGATGCCACCAAAATGGTGCACTTCCCAGCTTAACCAGACTGCAGTCTCTAAAGTTAATTTATAGTTTTTATGGCGTCGCTTGTGCAGTCCTCCTAGTTTACATTAAAAATCCTTTAAGCCAAAAGGAAGCTCACTCTGTGGATTTAAAGGCAAACTTCCCTTACCACTGCAGGAAGTCTCATAAAATTCAGATGTACTGCCACAAAAATTTTAAGGGTCTTTTTGTAAGAGATGAATAGGAATTGACACAGTTCTCCTTAAGGAGGGGAACTTCTCTCTTTTTTTTGTTATTTTTATCTTCAGCTGCAGGTGTTCTCCTTTGCCACACCCCTTGTCATTTTCCTTTCAGTTGACTTTGAGAGAGGATATGAAATCCAATCACTAAAACAGGGTTCTCTTTAGATTAAAAGTTCTGGGTTTATTGCAGCTGTTTCCCTTGATAGAAATTCTCAACATCTGGATTGATAAGCAAAGGTAGAATATTAAAAAGATAGTTGGTTGAAGATGGTATTCTCCACTTGCCAAACGTCTGGCCAATCTACCTGTGAATTTCAAAACATTACAGAATCTTTTGATGTGCTTTTGGTTTTCCTTTTTGGCCATTTTCTCTTCAATTTCTTAATCCCTCTGTAAAGGTGTTGAGTCAGATGTGTTGAAGGTGAAGTACTGTCGAGGGTCTTTGTTCCAGAACCTGAAGGTCACAGGAACCGTGAAGGAGCTGAGAAACGTGCTTTTCCGGCCCATTGTGTGGCTCATTTTCATTAAGTTTCCTCATGAAACACTGCAGAGTTCTGAATCCTTGGTAACTCCCATTGACTGGACTAGGGGTGACATCTACAGCAAATGGGAGAACAAAATGTACTGTCCTACAGATAGTGACACATTTTATTATCCCTCTGGTGTTAGTTACCATAGCACTGTATTTGCAAAATCGATGCTTTAGCCAAACGCTGAATGGCCACCGTTTCCGCCGTTTCCACTGTTTCGTCTGCATAGAATTTTCCTGAACTACAAGCAAAAATGTATTTCGTCAAATGTCACAAAGTGAAAATGTTACTAATCTTAGATGTGTTGCATATTTTGTGTTTTTACTTTCCAAACTCTTTCAAAAGCTGCAGTTATAAAGCTGTTTGGCTGTGTTGACAGCACGTGGTGTTTTTTGCAAAAGTAATTCTAGGAGGGCCAGTGTCTACCATGGACTTTTCACATCCCCAGCTCCGGTCTCATCAACAAAATCGAGATGACAATTTGTACGCTGTGATTTTTTTCAAAAGAGAAAAGGGGATGGAAATCAGACCTGGCCGTTAGTCACTAGTGTGTAGTACTGTGATCTGAAGTAGGAAATTTAACTCACATAGAATAATTGTGGTTTTTGAAGCAGCTACTTTCATTTTTCCTTTTTCTGTGAAGATCATGGATTTGGAATGTCTTCACGAGGTGGATTTAAGACAGTCACACTAAGCTCTAAGTCTTAGAACCCACCCTCCATCTGAACCCAAAGATGAAAAAGGCAGTAAGCTTCATGGTTAAGCCTAAGCTTAAAAATGTCCTCCCCCCATCCCTATTATTGAGTTCAGCAAGGGGTACTTTTTTCTCCCCCAAAAAAAGTTGAATTGGAAAATACATAACTAAATTTGGTAATGTAGTTCTTTGCAATGAATGGAAATGTGGGATAAATAATTTTACAAAAGGCACGATTACAGTGAAAATGTCCTTTTGCTTCAAACTGTGCTCACCCCAAAAGTATTTCCCTATCTCAAGCATTACTTACATCCAAAATGGACAAATTATACAATTCCATTAAAATTGGATATATAGGATAGAAACTTGACTGTGATTCTACTGAATCGTGCTATTTGAGGGGAGTTTGTAAGCAGAATATCATGCCTGCTGTCCCATTACTGGAACGGATATTGCAATCAGAAATAGATCTAATAATTCTAATACCCCTCCATTAGCAGCTCTGATGATACTGAAGGGAGATTCACCCCTTCCCAGGAGGCTTCCATTTAAGCCTTAACAGAGGGTGACTAAAATATTTCAATCAGAAACACCTTCCAAGGCCCGCCCTAGATGATGCAGGCCACTCCCATTCAAAACTTCTCTATAAGAAGGTGGGAAACACTCCATCTGTGGGAATTAATTTTCCAGTAAGGAAAACAGTTTTCTCCCTTTCTAAATTGGAATAAAGACTGACTTAACATTTTCCATTCTTCAGAATTGTATCTAATTGGTGCATGCAATCCAGTAAGTCTCGACCTAGAAATATTGCAAATATAAGCAGTTAGAGGAAAACTGGCTGATTCTCCTCACCCAAACTCAAAAAAAAAAAAAAGATATATATATATATATGTAATGGTTTACCTCCATTTCTGTATGGAAGAATTTTAAAAACAGACTTCATTTTGTTCTATTTATTTTGGGAAAGTGTGTGTGTGTGTGTGTGTGTGTGTGTGTGTGTGTGTGTGTGTGTGTGTGTCTCGGGGATGTGGAGGGTAGCTCTTTCAAGTGACTCATATCTCAAACCCATTCCACTCTCAACTTTCATTTGATGTGTTCAAAGACGAAAAAAAAAAAAGCAGAACTGAATACTTAATTTGACATGAAGCTGAAGGAGTGAACAAGCCAGAGGAGAGAGTTTGAATAAAGCATGGCCTTGGCTTCATACCACACTTTTTGTGCCTTGTATTATCAATGTAAATTCTGAATGTTGTACAGTAAATACTTGGATGGACTTCTTAGAAAAGGCTGCACTGGCTTCTTTTTCAGCACATGTACATATCTATAAATATATATACATATATATTTGGTAATGCCAAACAGCTGTGTTATATTGTATTGAACAAAAATGGACGGTTTGGATGTTTTATGTAGAGTTTGCAAAAAAACTGGATGATGACAGACTTTTCGAGATAAATGTACAGACATAAATTACTGCATATCAGTTATTTATGAATAAAGAGTCTTTTATTGACATTTTAGGATAGTCCACGAGTGGAACTTTGAACTGGCAATGAGGATCCCCTCTACACACCTCCTGCCACAGTCAGCCAGGGGCTGGAATGCCCTTCACATCGAGGTCAATTTCCTAATACCTGCTATGTATTGAACCTAATTTCTCCTTCTGTCCTCAAGAAGGAGTTTAAAATGAGGCAAATGGAAGCAAAGATGAGATGATGATCTAAATATTCCTACTCCACTCCAATGCACACACATACCACTATCCTTGGGATATAGTTTAATATACTCTGAGATACCCGCCATACCATAACTGGGATACTGTTCATCTTTTTCCTCAAAATGCCTGCATTATTTTTACAGACACTCTAGAAAGTGTTCGACCTCTCCACGGGAAAAGGTTAAGAAAGTAAGTACAATGCTGCATATTTCAAATACATCTTCACAGACTGAATCTGTTTTGCATGGTTTTTAAAATGCCAGAAGTTCCCAAGAATTCGATCATAACTACTTACAACTCGTTGGAGCCATTTTAAACAGTATGATTTACTAGAAGATGGTTTCTGATCTGCTTCGACCAGTTGGTTATCAATGAAAAGGTCAAAAGTTGGCTTAAACCAAGTGTTTTCCAAATTTGGTGTTTTAAACCGTCTTCACAGAAAGGTAACAGTTTTTTCCCCCAAGTTGGAAATCTACAGAATAAAATGAAAATATCATTCTCTACTCTAGATTTCTGAACACCTTTACGTGTATGATGGATCTAGTGGATATGATGGAGCTCTAAGAGGGGAGGAGTACAGGCAACATTTCCTCAGCTTTTGGGGGATCATCGGATGGGACTTAGCAGGAATGGGTGTGAATATTCACAGAGTGGCTGTGAGTGGTTTCCACTGTTCTTTCTGACCATTTTAAGGTAGGCAGCGCTTTCAAGCTGATTAAAATGTATTTAAGTTACTGGTAGAATGTTGAGTGATTCTAATTAACTTAACCTAGGTAAACTAATATGAGTAGGCAGAACCACACCAAACATTTCAGAATTCCTTGTATCATTAGAGCAAACAAATCCAATCTGAGTTGGTCAGAACGAGTTTTAACTAGATGGAGGCTGTGGGCTGGCGTACAGACCCGGATATAACTAGCTCGTCCTAATGAAAACTTAACAGATCAGCTTCAACCTGTAATAAACTGTTCAAAATAATTTTTAAAAATTATAAAAATGTTTTATCTAGTTAAGAACTAATTCTGAGTGGATTAAAGCTACTTTGGGCTAATCTAGGTTTGTTTGATGTAGCCAACGTTCATTTGTTAGAATTCGATCAAACTTACTCTGATAGGGGTTACTCATTCATTTAAAAAATATTTAGCATTTTCTATAGATAACAGAGTCCACGATCAAATTCTCACTCTACCAGTTAGCATTTGATATCAAGCAAGACACTTGGCATTTCTACTTTATCTATAATACAGGGATGATAATAGAAGTTTAGATTCTTTCCAAAGTCTGAAT
This sequence comes from Phocoena phocoena, assembly GCF_963924675.1. Lineage (NCBI taxonomy): Eukaryota > Metazoa > Chordata > Mammalia > Artiodactyla > Phocoenidae > Phocoena > Phocoena phocoena. The sequence continues at coordinate 8,654,229 of NC_089239.1, read as the reverse complement.
ATTAAATGAGAGGAAAAAAATACATGTAAAGCCCTTAGCGTACTACATAATAGTAAGCAACCAATGAGAGTTAGGTTTTGTCTTATTTTAGAGAGGCAGTATGCATAGTAATTAACAAAATGTTTTTGGGGTTTTGTTTTGTTTTGTTTTGTAGTACGCGGGCCTCTCCCTGCTGTGGCCTCTCCCGTTGCGGAGCACAGGCTCCGGACGCGCAGGCTCAGCGGCCATGGCTCACGGGCCCAGCTGCTCCGCGGCACGTGGGATCCTCCCGGACCGGGGCACGACCCCGCGTCCCCTGCATCGGCAGGCGGACTCTCAACCACTGCGCCACTAGGGAAGCCCAACAAAATGTTTTTGAGATCAGCACGGTCTGGGGGAATAATCCGGATCCTGCCATTCTCTGGATACACGACCTTCATCAAGAAACTATCATTAAAAGGAGATGATCATATCAAGCTCATTGGACACAAAGTAAATGTTCAAGAAATAGTGTAGTGATAAAAGCATCTCCACCTGTCACTGGCGAGTTCGGGTTCTGAACAGAGATGTCCTAGAGTGTTCATTATATAGTCCCTCGGTATCCACGGGGCTTGGTTCTAGGACCTCCAGAGATACCAAAAATTTGTGGATGCTCAAGTCCCATATATAAGATGGCGTAGTACTTGCATATAACCTACGAGCACTCTCCTGTATACTTTAAATCATTTCTAGCTTACTTATAATATCTATACAGTTGACCCTTGGACAATATGGGTTTGTACTGTGTGGCTCCCACTTAATTCACGGGTTTTTTTTCAGTAGTAAATGCTACAGTACTAGATGATCCACGATTGGTTGAACCCGTGAATGCAGAAGAACCATGGATGCAGAGGGCCGGCTAGAAGTTAAACGTTTTCAACTGAGCCCCTGAGCCTCTCGTTATGCAAGGGTCAACTGCACAATGTAAATACTAGGTAAATAGTTGCTGGTATGCAGCAAATTCAAGTTTTGGTTTTTGGAGCTTTTTTAATCCTTGATTGAGTGAATCCACAGTTGGGGAACCCACAGATACAGAGGACCGACTGCATAAACATAGGAAAGTAACAACAAGGGCCAAAGACGTACTCAACTTTAGTGTCGTTCTGATACCTACCTGAAAGCTATTTAAGAAAAAAAAAAAAACAAAACTATGTCTTAAACTATCCCTGAAGTAAATGAAATTTGTTTTCAAATATAAACGTTACGGCTTAATACAATGAGCTTAAAAAAAAAAAACTCTACTGAGGTCCCATTTTCCACCCATATAGAATGGTTTGAGGAGGGAAAGAATGAGGCAAATCCATATTAAAAGGGTAGCTATCATGAAGAGACATAACATTTTGTTTAAAATGATAGAAATATGGCATAGAATAGATGCTCCATCAGTGAGATGACCCATTTTCTGGTTTTCAAACAACACAAGGGCCTTAAAAACATGACAGTTTCAACATCAAAGAGTTACCTGGGCACTATCACCTGTACGTGCCAACCCCTCTTCTCCAAGCTGGGCATTCATACATGAAAGATGTTGACTCGACCTTCAAGAAGCTCACACTCGCTGATAATCCAGAAGATTATCATACCATCAGATGAAAGAGGTGAGTGTAGATTGTTAAGGGAGAATGGGGGAGGAGACCAGGGTGTGCTGTATGAGGGAACATTACATGGTCAAGTTGCCACTGGGCTAAGATTTAAAGATGGTGTATTAATACAGCTCTTCCAATAATACTTGGTAAAATCCCTACAACTTGTGGCTTAAAATAAACATTTCTCATTCTTCCAAGTTTATGTGTCAGCTGGGGGGTCCTACTGACCTGATCCCGGCTTGGCTGATCTCAGCTGGACTCATTCATGCATGTGCAGTTAGCAGGGAGGTTAGCTGGGCTGGCTTTTCCAGACTGGACTCCTGACATGTCTGGGCCTTGGCTAGAATAGAACCAACTAAACTCTGCTCTATGTGTCTCATGATCCAATAGGTGAGGCTGGCTATGTTCTCACAGTAAAGGCAGAGAGAGAGAAGCATGTCAAGTCTTTGGAGACCCCGTCTTGAAACACCACCATTTCTATAATATTCTCATGGCCAACATAACTCACAAGACCAACCCATTCAAGAGACAGGGAAATAGAATCCACCTCTTGATGAGAATTGCTGCAAAATCACAGTGCAAAGAGTGTGGATACAGAAAGGGGTGGAGAATTTGGGTCATGGTTTCAATTTCTCCATCAGAGATGAGTAAGGATTTGTCAGACAAAAAATAAAGGAGGGGGAAAAAAAATAAAGGAGGGGAGACATGGAAGCAACCTAGTTGTCCATTGACAGATGACTGGATAAAGAAGATGTGGTACATATACACAATGGAATGTTAGTCGTTAAAAAGAATGAAATAATGCCATTTGCAGCAACATGGATAGACCTAGAGATTATCATACTAAGTGAAGTAAGCCAGACAAAGACAAATATATGATATCACTTATATCAATATGTGGAATAAAAAAAATACAAACGAACTTATTCACAAAACAGAAAGACTCACAGACATAGAAACCAAACTTATGGTTACCAAATGGGGAAGGCATGGGGGATGGGGGGTAAATTAGGAGGTGGGGACTAACATATGCACATGACTACATATAAAATAATCAACAAGGACCTACTGTATAGCACAGGGAACTATACTCAATATTTTCTAATAACCTGTAAGGTAAAAGAATCTGAAAAAAACTGTATATCTCAATCACTGTTGTACACCTGAAACTAACATGATATTGTAAATCAACCATACTTCAATAAAAAATCATTAAAAAGATAAAGGAGGGAGAGCTTTCAAACAGGAAGATTAGCATTGATAAATATATAATAAGCATGTTATTCAGGAGGCTGTCATACTGTTTTTCATGCCTCTAGTCCTTAGGACCCACTGGATTTTCTACAATAGCACTTTCCAAACTTCTGTGCTGTTATTAGGTACTGACCCTATGGTTAGCCATGTTTGGGAAAAGCTGAGTTCATCACATTTAGATGTTTCTTTATCGTGAGACCTCTCAAAGGTTTTTGCATAATAATAGTAATCAACACTTTCTGAATACTTTCAATGTGCTAGGCACTTTACATGGATTCATGCATTTAATCCCCTAGCAACCAATGAAGTTTTGTTCACATTTTGGAAGTAGGGAACTTGAAGAAGTTACGGTAATGTGCATTTTTAATCACTCAGCCAAGCCTATTGTCTACAACATTTTCCAAATATATATCACTACTAACTCCCATTTAATGAATATGTAGTAACATCTCACAGTTCACATTTTGGGATCCACTTTGCTAAAGAAATATAAGAAATAAATTGGGTCCTCCATCTTAAATTAATTTAGTCCAGATTATCTTTCATTTTTTCTCATCTATCAACCCATTTCTTTGCATTTTGCAAAATTTCTTATCTCCAAACATATGATAAACCCATGGCAACCTTTTGAACGTTTTCATTCTTGGCTCTGAATGCTTGATTTAACTAAGTTCCTCTATAACTAATTAAAAATGCATCCTTAAAACTCATGGGGATGAGTTCTATTTTGTTCAATCTTATAAAGACCACTTTTAAAAGCTGGAGGCACCTTTACAAACAATTAAATGATTTGTATCAAATAACCTTGGTTTCTTTAAGCTCAGAGAAAAATTCAATCTATACTTCCTTTCAAAAAAGGTGTTTTTGGTGTCCAGCCATGGATGAGATGCTGTGAAGTTAAATGGACAGAGCCCAGAGTAGATTAAGAAGGCGCTAACTACACAACATTGTAAATCAACTATACTTCAATTTTTTTTAAAAAAGGCACTATCTGAAGAAAATTCTACTCCTAGCTCTCAGGCCTACCAGTGGAGTATCAGACAATTCATTTTACATTTTGAGTCTCAATTTCCACATCTGTAAAATCAGCGTCGTGAACATCCTGTCCCACTTCCCATATATGTCTACAGCAGGGATCAAAAGAAATATTGCATGTGAAAAATAACTTTATATTCTAGTAAATGCTATGCAGGTATTTTAACAGAATGAGAACTGCACACTTACTGTCAATGATAAAAGATCTGAAATGAATGTTTTTAGACCAAATTATTGTTAGACATGCAGGTAAAAAATTCTAAGTGACCCATACTTGTTCCTTCATCTTTGCTGATACCTAGGGTTAAATAATTTGGTTAAAATGCCCAGAAAAACAGAGACGATCTCTTCTCCTAGCATCACTGCTCTCAAAATCCAAATACTTTGGGAAGGATTATCAATATGAATGTATTTTGACATCGTAAGTGAAAAATTATATAAAATGCGAAGGTCAACTCTACATTTATTATCATCCCTGAAAGAGGTTAATACTTCTCTTCTGTCTTTTATGGGCACAAACTATCATTTCTTTTTATCATCCTTTACAATCTTGGCAAAAAAAGGAAACACAACTTACCATTAAATTGTACCTTCTACTGGCTCACTGCTTTACCCAAATGTTGGGTTTATTTAAAAATATATATTTAAAAAATATTTAAGAAATTTATTATTGCCAACTATCAGGGAAACACTATATTAGGCAGTGGACTACAACAATAAATAAAAGCTAAGTACCCCACTCTCACAGTGGTTTCATTCTTCTGGAGGCGGAGACAAAGAATAAAAACTAAATATAGAGTAAGTTACACACAGGAAAGAGGAATGGGATTTCTGGGGTGAGATTCGAGTTGTATTTTTAAGTACAGTTGTCAGGCAGGGTCTCACTGAGAAGGCAACTTTCGATTAAAGAGCTGAAGGAGATGACAAGTGAATCAAGATCATCCCTGAGAGAAGAGGACTGAAGACAGGGGAAATGTCAGCTCCAAAGTCCTGAGGCGGAAGTATGCTGGTCTGTTCAAAGGACAGCAAGGAAGTCTGGGTGGCTTGGAGCAGTCTGAGTAAGAGTAGGAGGAGATGAGCTCAGAGAAGTCAGGGGGTGGATCAAATATGATCCCACAAGGTTTGGGCTTGTAATCATGTGAAGTGAGAAGACACTTGAGGGATCTGAGCAGCATTGGCGTGGCTTGAGAATACATTGTAGGGACGAAAAGGTAGATGCAAGACAATTACCACTTAGTTGCAGGATGGGGAGTGGAGATGATTGTCCATTGGTTCAAAGCGGTTGCTTAGGTGTGATGAGAAGAGTTTGAATCACGGATATATTCTGAAGGTACAGCTGGCAGCACGTGCTTATACAATGGATGGATGTTGGGAAAGAAAAGGAAGAAATCAATGATGACCCCAAGGTTTTGGTCCGAGTAACCATGTTAAAATGTACCTAGGGACATTTTAATACAAAAGTTTATAGGCAGTGAGTTTGGAACCAGGGTGCAACTTAAATTTGTTTTCTTCATCTAAACAATTAGCAGTGTTTTTCAAAGTATGAGCCCTCTGAAGTAGAATCACTTAGAGTGTTTATTAAAAATGTAGGTTTCTGGGTCTTACACCTCAGATTGAATCTCACAATCACTTTAGAATGAATACTAGAGATTAATAATCATACTGATCTTGCATTTCCACAACCTTACCCTGAGATCTTTAGAAGCAATAAAATCTAAGAGCCACTGCATTAAAACAAATAGTCTGTGTGCTCCCGGAAAGACTTCCTCCCCATTTCACCGTGAAGAAAGGATCAGTTATTTCTGCACTGAAGGACAGAAAATGATTGGCAGGCCGGTATCCCTTCTCTGTCACCGACATCAATAACTCAACATCTGAAGCCACTAGGGAAAAATAGAAGTCTCCTATCTCGATCCTTGTCTAAATCTAAGCAGTTGCCAATCCTGAATTTGAGGATTGTTTTTCATAGTTAATATAAAGTGGTGAGCCTGTGGCAGGGGAGGGAGTCTGTTTCAATGTGTGAGGCTTCATCCATCACTGACATGTACAATTCCCCTCCTTTTCCTTCTTTCCTATTTCCCCCCCCCCCATTTTCAGTATAATTAGACTCAGGGGGACTTGAGATTTGTCTTCAAATATTTGAAACTCTGTTACATAGAAGAGGGATTAGACTTGTTCTACCTGGTCCCAAGAGGTAGAAATAGGATAAATTCTGCAGAAAATACAGGGAGACTGTTTAAAATTATTATTCCTTTTAGGGACCATAATTTTCATAGAGCTGTTTAAACTTGGGATAAGCTTTCAAGGAATCTTTAAAGATTCTGGTCATTTTTTATTCATGACTTTCATTGAAACATGCAAATAGTGTCATGCTCTCTTTGTTGACACTTTTTCTGTTTGGGGTAAGTTCCTCCCTCCCAAGGCAACACTCGGATTTTTTTTCTCTTTTCCTTTAGATCGAGACTTTTGACTCCTCTCACTAACCAGACCTTCATTCCCTAGTCCAGGGATGAGCAAACCATTTTGGTAAATCAGAGGGTAAACATCAGGTTTTGTAGGCTACAAGGTCTCTGTTAAAACTTCTCAACTCTGCCACTGTAACAAGAAAGCAGTCACAGACAACGTTTAAACAAGTGAGTGTGGCTGTGTTGCAATAAAACTTTATTTATGGACACTGAAACTTGATTTCCATATAATTTTTATGTGTCACATAAGAATGATTTAAAAAATTTTTGCAACCATTTAAAAATTTTAAAACTATTCTTATGCTCAACATCACTAATTATTAGAAAAGTGCAAATCAAAACTACAGTGAGGTACCACCTCACACCAGTCAGAATGGCCATCATTAAAAAGCCTACAAATAACAAATGCTGGAGAGGGTGTGGAGAAAAGGGAACCCTCCCACACTGTTGGTGGGAATGTAAGTTGGTGCAGCCACTGTGGAAAACAGTATGGAGGTTCCTCAAAGATCTAAAAATAGAGTTTCCACATGAGCCAGCAGTCCCATTCCTGGGCATATTATCTGGACAAAACACTCATTCAAAACGATACATGCACCCTTACATTCATAGCAGCACTATTCACAATAGCTGAGACATGGAAACAAATGTCCGATAACAGAAGGATGGATAAAGAAGATGTGGTACATATATATACAACGGAGTACTACTCAGCCATAAAAAAAGAACAAAATGAGACTTCCCTGGTGGTCCAGTGGTAAAGAATCCATCTTCTAATTCAGGTTCTATCCCTGGTGGGGGAACTAAGATCCCACATGCTGCAGGGCAACTAAGCCCATGTGCCACAACTACTGAGCCTGCACACCCCAAATTACAGAGCCCATGTGCTCTGGAGCACATGCACCACAACTAGAGAGAGAAAACCCACATGCCACAACTATAGAGAAGCCCGTGCGCCACAATGAAAAGCCCACACGCTGCAGCAAAATATCCCGCGTGCTGCAATGAAGACCCGACGCAGCCAAAAATAAAAACAAATAAATGAAAATTTTTTAAAAGTTATAAAAGAATGAAATAATGCCATTTGCAGCAACATGGATGGACCTAGAGATTATCATACTAAGTGAACTAAGTCAAACAGAGAAAGACAAATACCATGATATCACTTATATGTGGAATCTAAAATATTATACAAATAAACTTATCTACAACACGGAAACAGACTCACAGACTTGTAGTTGCCAAAGGGGAGGGGAGGTAGGGGAGGAATGGACTGGGAGCTTGGGATTAGCAGATGTAAACTATTATATATAGGATGGATAAATAACAAGGTCCTACTATACAGAACAGGGAACTATATTCAATACCTGTGATAAAACATAATGGAAAAGAATATGAAGAAGAATGTATATATATGACATATATATATAACTGAATCACTTTGCTGTACAGCACAAATTAACACACATTGTAAATCAACTATACTTCAGTAAATAAATAAATATGTAAGTAAAATGTTTAAACCTTAAGAAAATAAATAAGAAGTAAAAACTATTCTTAGCTCAAGTTGTACATAAGCAGGTAACCAGCTGGATTTGGCCCAAGGGCTATACTTTACACCTCCCGCCTGAGCTTCTCATTATAGACCCTAAGGAGGGACTACCTGTCGGAAGGACACAATCAGATGCATTAAGATCTGAAAGGAGAACCTATAGGCTGAGAATCTGCTGAGAGCTGGGGGACAGGAGCAGTCCTAGGGTTCAGTCATAAGTCTTCATAGCTCCACGTTTTTATCTAAGTGGGTAGTTTTAAAAGTGGTTTCAGCTGAAGATATGATGATAGGTGTGCATGTTTCGAACACAATACCTGGAATAAAAGTCAGAAACTCAAGTGCAGAAGTAGGAAGAAAAACTAAATCTGTTAACAAAACTTTGAGACTGATCACACCTCTAGAGGGTTAGCAGGTCTACATTTGTCAGAGAGGCAGGCTTTGGGCTAACCTACTCTGCTATCTCCTTCACAATAAAGTTTGACTGCTCAGACACCACATTATTGCCTTGTAAAAACTGAGCATCTCCTATTATTATCCATTTCAGGCTTAAAGTATAATAATAGATGAAAATAAACATTCTGGTAATAAGATATGTTTAAAGATTATTTCCCAGACTATTTGGTAGCACTTATGTTATTACCGTCAAGGTAAGTCTCCAAAATGTAGTAACAAAGTATTGCAATAATGCTTACAAGATTTCCTCAAAGGGAGGTTCTGGAGACAGCTTTTCATTTTGGAGCAACTAGTAGAGGAGAAGTTCTAAGGTACTTATCTCTTCTTTTACCTGTTTCAGTGTGTAAGGCTTCATCTATCACTGACATGAACCAATTCCCCTCCTTTTCTTTCTATTTTTTTTTTATTTTCAAAATAATTAGATTCAAGGGGACTTGATATTTGTCTTCAAGTATTTCAAAGTCTGTCATATGGAACAGGGATTAGATTTGTTCTGCCTGGTCCCAAGTGGTAGAAATAGGACCAATTCTGCAGAAACTCCAGGGAGAGGTGTTTTTTGTTTGTTTGTTTGTTTTTAATTCCTTATAGTGAGCATAATTTTTACAGAGCTCTTTAGAACTAGGATGAACTCTCCGAATTTCAAGTCACTGAAAGTGTTCATACAGACGTCAGACTACTACTTGGAGGGGATTTTGTAAAGAGAACTCAACTAAAATAGTTCTAAGATTCTGAGTCAATGAATTGTTAGCCATATAATATGATAATAATAGCAGCTCCATTATTTGACTACATAATATTGTAAAATACTGTACTGAAATGTACATACTTAGTTAATACAATGACAGGATCTGCACTACTTAGTATTTGAACTTTATAAATGATACCAAAACCCATGAGGTTAAGTAACTTGCCCTAAATTACAGAGCTAGTAAACAAAAGATTTGTTTCCAGATCTACTTGACACCAAGGTCCAGGCTCTTAAAACTATGCTGCTTCTTTGTAGTGGTGGAATGCAATGAGCTTTAAGGACTTGATTTGCGCTGCCTGATAGCTTTTAATCGAAGACAAAAATAAAGGATACAGGGGACTTCCCTGGTGGTCCAGTGGTTACGACTTTGCTTTCCAATGCAGGGGGTGTGGGTTCGATCCCTGGTTGGGGAGATAAGTTCCCACATGCCTCATGGCCAAAAAACCAAAACATTAAAAAAAAAACAAATTACCAAAAAAAAAAATTGTAAGAAATTCATAAAAGACTTTAGAAATAGTCCACATCAGACAACTACGACACCCACCAGGAGCTGGTGGGGGACCTCGGACACCAAAGGGGATGAGAGGAACCCCCAAGCGACTGGGATGGCGGTTGAGCCTGAGTGCCTATGGTGGGAGTGCCAAGTCCAAACTGCTGGACTAACAGAGAACCTCAACCCCAGGGAATATTAATCGGAGTGAGGTCTCCCGGAGGTTCTCATCGTGGCACCAAAACCCAGCTCTACCCAACTGCCTGAAAACTCCAGGGCTGGATGCTTCAGCCTAAATAACCAGTAAGACAGGAACACAGCCCCACTGATGAAAAAAAAGATGACAGAAAATTATGTCACAGGTAAGGGAACCAGGCAGAAACCTAAAAGGCCAAGCAAATGAAGACGAAATAGGCAACCTACCTGAAAAAGAATTCAGGGTAATGATAGTAAAGATGATCCCAAATCTCGGAAAAAGAATGGAGGTATGTATCAAGAAAATACAAGAAATGTTTAACAAAGATGTAGAAGAACTAAAGAACAAAGAAACAGTGATGAACAACACAGTAACTGAAATGAAAAATACTCTAGAAGGAATCAATAGCAGAATAACTGAGGCAGAAGAACGAATAAGTGACCTGGGAGATAGAACGGTGGAAATAATAGCCAAGGAGCAGAATAAAGAAAAAAGAACGAAAAGAAGTGAGGCCAGTCTCAGAGACCTCGAGGACAACAACTAAACGCACCAACATTTCAATTATACGGCTCCCACAAGAAAAGAAGAAAGAGAAAGGGACTGAAAAAATATTTGAAGAGATTATAGTTGAAAACCTCCCTAACATGGGAAAGGACATAGCTACCCACGTGCAGGAAGCACAGAGAGTCCCAAACAGGATAAACCCTAGGAGAAACACACCAAGACACATATTAATCAAACTAACAAAAATTAAATTCAAAGAAAAAATATTAAAAGCAGCAAGGAAAAAGCAACAAATAACATACAAGAGAATCCCCATAAGGCTATCAGCTAATTTTTCAGCAAAAATTCTGAAGGCCAAAAGGGAATGGCAGGATATATTTAAAGTGATGAAAGGGAATAAACTACAACCAATATTACTCTACCCAGCAAGGATCTCATTCAGTATCAACAGAGAAATCAAAAGTTTTACAGACAAGCAAAAGCTAAGAGAATTCAGCACCACCAAACCAGCATTACAATAAATGCTAAAGGAATTGTTCTAGGCAGGAAACACAAGAGAAGAAAAAGAACCACAAAAACAAACCCAAAACAATTAAGAAAATGGTAATAGGAATATACATATCAATAATTACCTTAAACATGAATGGATTAAATGCTCACAGATTGGCTGAACGGATACAAAAGACACAGGCTGGCTGAACGGATACAAAAATAAGACCCATATATATGCTGTCTACAAGAGACCCACTTCAGACCTACGGACACAGACTGAAAGTGAGGGGATGGAAAAAGATATTCCATGCAAATGGAAATCAAAAAAGATATCCAATGCAAATGTAAATCAAAAGAAAGCTGGAGTAGCAATATTCATATCAGACAAAATAGACTTTAAAATCAAGACTGTTACAAGAGATAAGGAAGGACACTACATAATGATAAAGGGATCAATCCAAGAAGATATAACAATTATAAATACTTATGCAACCAACACAGGAGCATGTCAATACATAAGGTAAATGCTAACAGCCATAAAAGGGGAAATCAACAGTAACCCAGTAAGAGTGGGGGACATTAACACCCCACTTACACCAATGGACAGATTATCCAGACAGAAAATAAATAAGGAAGCACAAGCTTTAAGTGACACTACAGACAAGATAAATTTAATTGATATTTATAAGACATTCTACCCCAAAGCAGCAGAATACACTTTCTTCTCAAGCGCACATGGACCATTCACCAGGATAGATCACATCTTGGGTCACAAAGCAATCCTCAAATTCACCAAGATAGATCACATCTTGGGTCACAAACAATCCTCGGTAAATTTAGGAAAACTGAAATCATATCAAGCATCTTTTTCCAACCACGACGTTATGAGACTAGAAATCAATTACAGGAAAAAAACTAAAAAACACAAACACACGGGGGCTAAACAATACATTGCTAAATAACCAAGAGATCACTGAATATATCAAAGAGGAAATTTAAAAAACCACAGAAACAGATGACACCAAAAGCACGATGACCCAAAACCTGTGGGATGCAACAAAAGCAGTTCTAAGAGGAAAGTTTATAGCAATTCAATCTCACCTCAAGAAACAAAAACCTCAAACAATCTAACATTACACCTAAAGCAACTAGAGAGAGAAGAACAAAGAAAAACCAAAGTTAGTAGAAGGAAAGAAATATAAAGATCAGAGCAGAAATAAATGAAATAGAAACAAAGAAAACAATAGCAAGGAGCAATAAAACTAAAAGTTGGTTCTTTGAGAAGATAAACAAAATTGATAAACCTTTTACCAGATTCATCAAGAGGGAGAGGACTCAAATCAATAAAATTAGAAATGAAAAAGGAGAAGTAACAACTGACTCTGCAGAAATACAAAGGATCATGAGAGATTACTGCAGGCAACTATATGCCAATAAAATGGACAACCTGGAATAAAGGCACAAATTCTTGGAAAGGTAAAACATTCCAGACTGAATCAGGAAGAAATAGAAAATATGAACAGACCAATCATAAGTAATGAAACTGAAACTGTGATTAAAAATCTTCCAACAAACAAAAGCCCAGGACCAGATGGCTTCACAGGTGAATTCTATCAAACATTTAGAGAAGAGCTAACACCCATCCTTCTCAAACTCTTCCAAAATATAGCAGAGGGAGGAACACTCCCAAACTCATTCTACGAGGCCACCATCACCCTGATACCAAAACCAGACAAGACATATCACAAAAAAGGAAAATTACAGACCAATAACACTGATGAATATAGATGCAAAAATCCTCAACAAAATACTAGCAAACAGAATACAACAACACATTAAAAGGATGATACACCCATGATCAAGTGGGATTTATCCCAGGGATGCAAGGATTCTTCAATATACGCAAATCAATCAATGTGAAACACTATATTAACAAACTGAAGAATAAAAACCATATGATCATCTCAACAGATGCAGAAAAAGCTTCTGACAAAATTCAGCACACATTTATGATAAAAACTCTCCAGAAAGTGGGCACAGAGGGAACCTACCTCACCATAATAAAGGCCGTATATGACAAAGCAAGCATCATCCTCAATGGTGAAAAACTGAAAGCATTTCCTCTAAGATCTGGAACTAGACAAGGATGTCCACTCCCACCACTATTATTCAGAATAGTTTTGGAAGTCCTAGCCATGGTAATCAGACAAGAAAGAAATAAAAGGAACACAAATTGGAAAAGAAAAAGTAAAGCTGTCACTGTTTGCAGATGACATGATATTACACATAGAAAATCCTAAAGATGCCACCAGAAAGCTACTAGAGCTAATCAACGAATTTGGTAAAGTTGCAGGATACAAAATTAATACAGAGAAATCACTTGCTTTACTATACACTAATAGCTAAAGATCAGAAAGAGAAATTAAGGAAACAATCCCATTCACCATTGCAACAAAAATAAAATATCTAGGAATAAACCTACCTAAAGAGGCAAAAGAACTGTACACAGAAAACTATAAAACACTGATGAAAGAAATCAAAGATGACACAAACAGATGGAGAAATATACCATGTTCTTGGATTGGAAGAAACAATATTGTGAAAATGACTATACTACCCAAAGCAAGCTACAGATTCAGTGCAATCCCTATCAGATTACCAGTGGCATTTTCTTTCTTTCCTTTTTTTTTTTTTTTTTTTTTTTTTTTTACAGAACTAGAACAAAACATCTTAACATTTGTATGGAAACACAAAAGACCCTGAATAGCCAAAGCAGTCTTCAGGGGGAAAAAAACAGACCTGGAGGAATCAGACTCCCTGACTTCAGATTATACTACAAAGCTATAGTAATCAAGACAATATGGTACTGGCACAAAAACAGAAATATAGATCAATGGTACAGGATAGAAAGCTCAGAGATAAACCCACGCACCTATGGTCACCTAATCTATGACAAAGGAGGCAAGAATAGACAATGGAAAAAAGACAGCCTCTTCAATAAGTGGTGCTGGGAAAACTGGACAGCTACATATAGAAGAATGAAATTAGAACACGTAACCTCATACACAAAAATAAACTCAAAATGTATTGAAGACCTAAATGTAAAACCGGACACTATAAAATATAGGAAAAATACTCTTCGACATAAATCACAGCAAGCTCTTTTTTGATTCACCTCCTAGAGAAATGAAAATAAAAACAAAAATAAACCAATGAGACCTGAGACTTCCCTGGTGCCTCAGTGGTTAAGAATCTGCCTGCCAATGCAGGGGACACGGGTTTGAGCCCTGGTCTGGGAAGATTCCACATGCCATGGAGCAACTAAGCCCATGAGCCACAACTACTGAGCCCGCGCTCTAGAGTCCATGAACAACAACTACTGAGCCTACGTGCCACAACTACTGAAGCCCACGCACCTAGAGCCCATGCTCCACAACAAAGAGAGGCCACCACATTGAGAAGCCTGCACACTGCAATGAAGACCCAATGCAGCCAAAAATAAGTAAATTAATAAAAGACAAAAAAACTAAATGAGACCTAATTAAAAATGGTTGGAAGACCTAAATAGACATTTCTCCAAAGAAGATATACAGATGGCCAAGAGGCACATGAAAAGATGCTCAGCGTCACTAATTATTAGAGAAATGCAAATCAAAACTACAATGAGCTATCACCCCACACTGGTCAGAATAGCCATCATCAAAAAATCTACAAAAAATAAACGCTGGAGCATGTGTGGAGAAAAGGGAACCCTCTTGCACTGTTGGTGGGAATGTAAATTAATACAGCCACTATGGAGAACAGTATGGAGGTTCCTTAAAAAATTAAAACTAGAACTACCATATGACCCAGCAATCCCACTACTGGGCATATACCCAGAGAAAACCATAATGCAGAAAGACACATTACCCCAATGTTTATTGCAGCACTATTTATAATAACCAAGTCATGGAAACAGCCTAAATGATCATCAACAGATGAACGGATAAAGAAGATGTGGTACATATATACAATGAAATATTACTCAGCCATAAAAAAATAAATTGGGTCATTTGTAGAGATGTGGATGGATGTAGAGTCTGTCATACAGAGTGAAGTAAGTCAGGAAAACAAATATTGTATATTAACGCATATATGTTGAATCTAGAAAAATAATACAGATGAACCTATTTCCAGGGCAGGAATAGAGACAGAGATGTAGAGAAAAGACATGTGGACACAGGGTGGAAGGGGAGGGTGGTATGAATTTTACAATATGTAAAATAGATATCTAGTGGGAACCTGTGGTACAGCACAGGGAGCTCAGCTCGGTGCTCTGTGATGACCTAGATGGGTGGGATGGGGAGCATGGGAGGGAGGTTCAAGAGGGAGGGTATGTATGTATACATATAGCTGATTCGCTTCATTGTACAGCAGAAACTAGCACAACATTGTAAAACAATTATACTCCATCACAAAAAATGGTCAAAAAAATATTTTTTAAATAAATAAATAAAGGATATAGAATATACCCACAGAATGCCTTACAGCTGTTAAAATGAGTGCATCAAAATGTATACATCACTAAAATATGTTCAGTGAAAAAAATACATGGAACAATAAATACAGCATGACACTACTTACACAGACTTTCAAACAAGCAAAATAAAATCACAAATTACTTAGGGGTATATACACGGACATTAAGATATAAACATGGACAGGAATAAGTTATACCAAGTGAGTTTAGAGTATCTGCCTCTGAGGAGTGAGGGAAAAGACTGAAATTGAAGAATGTTAAGAGACTTTAACTATACATCTGTGTGATATTTTGGTTCTTTATAAATAAAAGAGAGAGAGAAAGAGAGAGAAGTCCAAAGCAAAGACGACTATGGTAAGACTTTTCAAAGATGTGGATACGTATGTTATTTTCTATACTTTATCGATGCTTGAAATATTTAAATATAATTATGACAAAATTAAAGCAGAAAATCTATGTATCTATGTGGCAGACTAAATACATATTACTCTCCATCTCTCCTATCTCCAGTGCCTACAAAACTGACAGCAAAAGAATAAATAGGCTATAAACCCCCAAAGACAGGAAGAACAAGAAAAGATCAAAGAGCAGTAAGGAGAAATTACTCTGGGTAGAGGAGTGGTAATTGAAGTAGTCTATCTGAGAAGCTGAACTCTGGACCTATCAAGTAGGAGTCTACAATAATACATTATAACTGTTGCCTCTGATTGCTGAGCATTTTTAAAGTCATTTATTTCATTAATTCAACAAATATTTAGTGAGTGCTTAATATGTGTCAAGTACTGTTCTAAGAGTATTGATACACAGTGAACAAAGAGTAAAAGTGGGGATGCAGAGTAATCAGCAAGCAGGATTGGCTTTAAACAACTCCTAAAACAGGATTTAACAATTGCAGGTTGACTCCTGGATACCTTCCCCATCACACCAGTTGGCTGCCTTGTGCCCACCACACAGAGGTTGCTTTTACTTTGAAGAAGCTGAAACAAACAAGCTTTACAGAAAAGAGTTCATGTACAGCTACTGAAAGGAGTGTGCACCATGCTTAGAACAGTGAGAATGACAGTGACTATATTGAATAGTGAGACAGCCATATACCCCTCCCACTCCCCTCCTACAATACTTATATCACCCAGGCAGGAAATTGGTGGATTCCTTGCTGGGGAAATGGACAAGGCTGAGAGAAAGGAACACTAGATACTGACATTTGGAGGCCCTCAAACAAGACAGGCAGGGGCAACCTGATTACCCGGTCATGAAGCTTATCAGTTGACAAGCCCTGCCCATTCAGAAAGCTTTTGAGTAGGGTTTTGTGTGTTTGTGTGTGTGTGTGTGTGTGTGTGTGTCTGCGTCATTTTAAAATATGAACAGAAAATCACTGATGACCAAACATTTGATGAAAGCCTCAAGATACCAAAAGAGGAACACCAAAAGTCAGAGAGTATAGAATAACAATAAGAAAAGACAATCTATGGAGAAGAAAATCAAGACTAAAACTAAAAAGAAAAAGAAAACTTTAAAAATTATGACTAATCTTTATAGAGAAATAAGAAATGAAACTATGAAACATGAAAAAGATTCTATTAAAAAAGAGAACAAAAGAGTTCTGAGAATGAAAAATACACCAAAATTAAAATAATTCCATAGAAATACTTGTAGTTTCAACCTAATGGTTAAGAACACATCAAATCTCAAACAAAACATATGAAATTAGACAAGAAATTAGAGATACATTAAGGAATTAAACTTAGAAATTAGTATTCAAAGAATAGCAATTCCAGAGAAAGCAGATAAAACATTAGAAAAGAACTGCCAAAGGAACAAAAGAGAAAAAACAACTCAGATTGCAGACTGTGAAATAAATTGAGAAGACTTGTGACATACTGTATAAAAGAAAAGATCCACAATTAGACATATTACTTTGAAATTTCACAACACCTGAAACAGAAGTTCTTAGATGTTCCCAGAGTAAAAAAAACACAAAAGGACATCAGAAAGGAATTCACTGGACTTCTCTATCATAAGGGAAATGATTTATAACCTGGAATTTTATACATAGCCAAGCTATCAACAAATTAGAGGATATTCAATAAAAAATTTAAAATAAATAAATTAGAGGATAGAAAAAGACATTTTCAGACAGAAAATGTCTCAAAATTTTCCATTCTTAGGGAAATCCAGGGAGATATGCACATTGAAAACAAGAGAGAAAACTAGAAAGAGAAAAATCTGGAATCTAGAAAACAAAAGAGAAGTGAAAGAGATTCCCAGGATGATGAAACTTCTAGGATGACTGCTGTGCTTCAGACACATCACAAAGAATAAAATACCTAGGAATAAACCTACCTAAGGAGGCAAAGACCTGAACTCAGAAAACTATAAGACACTGATGAAAGAAACTGAAGATGATACAAACAGATGGAAAGATACACTGTGTTCTTGGATTGGAAGAATCAGTATTGTTAAAATGACCATACTACCCAAGGCAATCTACAGATTCATGGCAATCTCTATCAAAATACCAATGGCATTTTTCACAGAACTAGAACAAATAATTCTAAAATTTGTAATGGAAGCACAAAAGACCCTGAATTGCCAAAGCAATCTTGACAAAGAAGAACAGAGCTGGAGGTATCATGCTCCCTGACCTCAGACTATACTAAAAAGCTACAGTAATCAAAACAGTATGGTACTGGCACAAAAACAGACACATAGATCAATGGAACAGACTAGAGAGCCCAGAAATAAACCCATGTACTTATGGTCAATTAATCTACAACAACAGAGGCAAGAATATACAATGGAGAAAAGCGTCTCTTCAGTAAGTGGTACTGGGAAAACTGGGCAGCTACATGGAAAAGAGTGAAATTAAACATTCTCTAACACCATATATAAAAATAAATTCAAAGTGGATTAAAGCCCTAAATGCAAGAAAAGGAGACCATAAAACTCCTAGAAGAAAAATAGGCAGAACACTCTTTGACATAAACCATTAGCAATATTTTTTAGGATCTGTCTCTAGGGCAAGGAAACAAAAGCAAAAACAAGCAAATGGGACCTAATTAAACTTAAGAGCTTTTGCACAGCAAAGGAAATCATCAACAAAACAAAAAGACCGCCCACTGAATGAGAGAAAATATTTACAACTGTTATGACTGACAAGGGGTTAATATCAAAATATATAAACAACTCCTACAATTCAATTAAAAACAACAACAACAACCTGATTAAAACATGGGCAGAAGACCTGAATGGACATGTTTCCATAGAAGATGCATAAAAAGATGCTCAACACTGCTAATCATCAGAGAAATGCAAATCAAAACCACAATGAGATGTCATCTCATACCTGTCAGAATGATTATCATCAAAAAGAACACAAATAACGAATGTTGGGGAGAATGTGGAGAAAAGGGAACCTTTGTACTCCATTGGTGGGAATGTAAAGTGGTGAAACCACCATGGAAACCAGTATGGAGGTTCCTCAAAAAACTAAAAATAGAACTACCATATGATTGAGCAATTCCACCACTGGGTATATATCCAAATAAAACAAAAGCACTAACTGGAAAACATACATGCACCCCAATGTTCACAGCGACATTATTTACAATAGCCAAGACATGGAAGCAACCTAAGTGTCCATCTGCAGATGAATGGATAAAGAAGATGTAATATATATGTATGCATATATATACACATACACACATACACACACACACACACAATAGAATGTTACTCAGCCATAAAAACTAATGAAATTTTGCCATTTGCAACAACATGAGTGGACCTGGAGGGTATTATGCTAAGTGAAGTAATTCAGACAAGAGAGAGAGAAATACTGTATGTTATCACTTACACGTGGAATCTAAAAAGTAAAATGAATGAATATAGCAAAATAGAAAAATAGAAACAAATAGAAACAGACTTACAGATACAGAGAACAAACCTGTGGTTAGCAGTGGGGAGAGGGAAGAGGGGAGGGGCACGGTAGGGGTACGGAATTAAGAGGTACAAACTAGCAGGTATAAAATAAATTTTAAGGATATATTTATTGTTCAACACAGGGAGTATAGTCAATATTTCATACATAACTTTAAATGGAGTATCATCTCTTTTGAATCACTATGCTGTACACCTAAAACTAGTATCATATCGTAAATCAACTATATCTCAATTTTTAAAAAGTGGAGCAGAAAATCTGTGGGCTCCAGAAGCAATAACTCCAGTAAGAAAACAAAACAGAAAAAATACCTAATATATTTGAATATATTCAGGCAACATTGTCAAATCTGTTAGAGACTGTAGGGATAGATTTGTAATTGATACAGAGAGAACTAAGAAAAATTAAATTGTGATAATGAGGGGATCTCAAGAAGGACTTACTCTCCAAGAAAGAAAATGTGATTGGGATGTACGACACTGTTCACCTGTGAATGTTTCATAGTCTTCGTAATATAAACATATAATACTGATCTCACAAGAAAAATGTGATGTAAGTATACTGGAAGAAGAGAATAACTATATAGAGAGAATAGTTTATGAGTGAATGGGATTGCATTGTATGTGCACATCATTCTGTATGTGCGTGAGTGGGTGTGTTAAGTATTTAAGAGAACTAGTTTCTCGTGCTTCCTACTAGGCATTCAATGGAGAATATATACAGCTTTAAAACATTCAAGAAAGAATAGTAGAGAAACAGTATTTGCAAATACAGAAGCAAATAGAAAAGAATAGGGGGCTTCCCTGGTGGCACAGTGGTTAAGAATCCACCTGCTAATGCAGAGGACACAGGTTCGAGCCCTGGTCTGGGAAGATCCCACATGCCGCAGAGCAACAAAGCCCATGCACCACAAGTACTGAGCCTGTGCTCTAGAGCCTGTGAGCCACAACTACTGAGCCCATGAGCCTAGAGCCCATGCTCTGCAACAAGAGAAGCCACCGCAATGAGAAGCCCACACACCGCAAGGAAGAGTAGCCCCCACTCGCCACAACTTGAGAAAGCCTACACGCAGCAACAAAGACCCAATGCAGCCTAAAATAAAAATAAATAAATTTATTTTTTAAAATTTAAAAAAAGAATAGCTTAAAAAGTTGAAAGGGGTTTCCTCAGGGTAGCGAGAATTAGGAGTGAATAGGATGGAAAAGAAAACTTTTTCAGTATATGTTTGGAAGTACTATTTAACATTTTTAAATTTATATTTATACTTTACTATGTAAAGAAAGAGGGGAAAAAAAGAAAAACAACTAATACGTGACTAGACCATGAGACATTTTCATAGAAAGAAAGAGATTTCCATGGCAAAGGCAATTCATGGTAGCAGGAAAGAATGAGTGCCTAATTGAAGTAGAATGCCCGCAATGTGTGTTTGTTCTCTTTAAAGACTGGAGGGAAAAGGAGCTTTCCAATTATGACAATACACTTAATCTTGATTGAGCGGAGCAGAAACCAGCAAGAGACCAAAGATTAACTGTGTGATCATCTTTACGCTGAGGTTTTAGATGCTTCTCCCACCACACTCAATGCCAAGCCCACTTTTACAGATGCAATTAAAATTAGGATTATCCCCAATCTACATGATGTTCTTAGGATTTGTTACATGTATTAAACCTGATTAAAAATATTCTAGGGGTAGATAGCTTTTTGCGACACACAGAAGATTCAATCCAAGTCAGATCAATGATGTAACATTACTTCTGGCTGTAGGAGCTGAGACAGGTAAGAGCTGGAATAGCAGCAAGAAAAATAAATTGCCTAAAATCACGTGGAGCTATAAACCAGAAACAAAAACAACCGAGTATCCCATCATACATCAAACATCTCTCTGTTCTGAATGATTTGAAAAAGGTATTTCAAGTCCCAGAAGGTGAATGCTCAGGTAGTCTAATCAAGAGACATGAGCTATGCAAGAAACTGGATCATGCACCAAAAATCACCTATATTCTTTCCACCTGTGCTAGGTTCTTTGTGAAATACAAAGGAAATATAAGATATGGTGCTTGCCCTCAAGAAGCATGCAGTCTAACAGGGGAGACATGACTAGAATGTGTGAAATGTAAAGAAGGGATTTGGAAATTCTAATGAATAAGAGGTAACCAAATTCAAAGGCAAATGTGTATGACACAGGACTCAGAGAAAGGGAATTAGGACCGACAGGATTCCTAGAAAAAGCGGCTTTGGGTGAGGCTTTGAGGAGGGGGTAGGGATTTGGGCTGGTAACCGGAAAAGGCTTGAATTATTTGTAGTTCAGAAACTGGAATTTGTAGTTCAGAAATTAGAAGCGACTACATTGTTTGTGGGGGGAGGCGGGGGAGAGATTGGGGAAAACAGGGAAGTGGTCAGAATCAAGTGTATCACGTTTACTTTTATCAATTTACTCTAGATTTTGGACGTATTTCCCTTCCCTTTCTTTAGCTTTTAATGTGGGAGACAATGACCGCATTAATTACCTAATACCCACCAGCTGCCACAAGGTTGACGTTGCATTTGTCAATGTTGTTTTAGTTTTAACTTTCCTTTAGTGCAACAGTGATTTTTTTAATATTAAAAGCATCTCCCCAGTAAAAATCACTGCTCATTGCAAATACGTTCGTTTCTCTGTATCCACAAGAGATTGGTTCCAGGAGTCCCCAGGTATACCAAAATCCACGAACGCTTAAGCCCCATAGTTGGCCCTCTGTATCCATGAATTCTGCACCTGTGAATTCAACCAACCGTGGATGAAAATTTCCATCCACGGTCAGTTGCATCTGTGAATTCAAAGCCCGCGGTTATAAAGGGCCAACTGTATATTTATTGAAAAAAAATCCAAGTATGAGTGGAACCACAGTTCAAACCTGTGTTGTTCAAGGGTCAACTGTACAGGCTTAAACACACCACTGAATGGCTCATCTAGGAGGAAGCTGGGGGTCAGAAAGTCAAGAATGCATTAGAGTGTTCAGCCATTAATTTTAAACAAAATGGATGGAAACTAACCACAATTTGGGAAGGTCACTTCTCCAAGGTCCAGCTATTTCCATTAGCAACATGTGTACTACCTCCCCTGGGACTTTTGCGGGATCATTCTGTAGAAGCTAGACCTGAGACCCTAGCAGGTGCGAATGGGCCATCATGACCTCTCCCGGAATCCAATCACTGTTCACATTTGCAGACAACTGGAAGAAATCATGGAGTCCTGTAGAAGTAAATCATGGGTAGTTCTATTTTCAGATTAATCAGACAAGCTGAGTAAAGAGAGGAACGATAGATCTTTCTCTGAACCATTTCAATCCACTTGTTCTTTGATTCTATGTGCTGTTATTTAAACCATCTATATATTAGTTAAGAATGGGTGGCAGCTAAACAGGAAAAAAAATGATACACTTCTACTGATCTGCTGCTAGTCTATAAATAATACAGATTCAGAGTTCTGCCCTCTGTCACCCAGTTTTATGATATTTGAAAAGAGATTTTAAGATATTTGCAAAGATTAGTCAAGTGATAAAAATAAAATGGCTTCATGGATATCTCCTGATGGCTGAAAATAAGGACTCTGGAGAGAGGCATCCCACACTCTCTCTTTCTTATTAACTGGGTGAGTATATCTTGACCCTATGAAACACTTGCCTGGAGTTTGTGGTCACTGTAACTTTTATTTTGACTTCTCTCAACTACACAGTCCCTCAAACTGCCTCTCAGGGTATCTCAGGTACTTTCATTCCTGTCTTTGCCCAGGTAAGGTTGATAATCTAATTTAGGTATGAGCCTTAGGGGTCTATTTAGGTTCTCAGATCTGCTTAAGATACAGCCAGAGACATTAAGTGTTAATAAGTATCAGGCAAGAAGGGGGAGGGGGTAAGGGAGGGAAGGAATGGGAGTTTGGGATTAGCAGATGCAAACTATTATATATAGGATGGATAAACAACAAGGTCCTACTGTAGAGCACAGGGAACTATATTCAGTATTCTGTGACAAACCATAATGGAAAAGAATATAAAAAAGAATATATATATATGTATAACTGAATCACTTTGCTGTACAGAAGAAATACAACATTGTAAATCAACTATACTTCAATAAAATTTAAAAGTTTCTGGCAAGAACTCCTATCTAAAAGGGGAAGTTGTATACATGGGGTTTCTTTCAATGCGAACCTGGAAATTCTCAGGATAATGATGATTGTTTTAATTACTAAATTTAGTAGTGGTAAAGGAAACCTGGGGTAGCAGGGGAACAAAGTAGATTTTCCAAAGAATTTAACACTGTCTGTTGCATGGTAGACAAAATCCAGCAGTACAAGTTATCTGAGCAAGACAGACCGTCAGAGAAGAAGCCCAATATTAAGCCAAGGACGATAATACACAAAATACACAAAATGCTGCAACGCCCGACAAGGAATATCCAACACGAAGGGATATTCAATTATGACACCAATTCCAGTGGGTGGGTTTTTCCTCACACCACCATGCAATCCTCTGACACCAGCTGGGTGTCCCGACAGTTTACCTCAAGGCTGAACCCACGGGTTAAGGGCTCAGTCTTACAAGACGCCCCACTTCCACCCTTGCAACCCGATACACACTTCAGATGCCAATCGCAAGCCCATATTGTCACCTGGGCTTCTGACCAACTGGCTACAGGTTAGAGGTTCCCATGACCCCCTCCTTGAGGTTTATTAAGTTGCCAGATCATCTCACAGAACTTAGAGAAACATCTTTCGTACCTTATTTCTGTTACAAAGAGGGACAGTCCAATGAAAGCGATGCACAGGGCAAGGTCTGGAGAAAGGGCGCAGAACTTCTGTGTTCTCTCTGAGCAAGCCACTCCACCCCCGCCTCCAAGTCTTCATCAACACAGATGCTCCTTTTTGGGTTTTTAAGGACGCTTCATTACGTAGTCACGATTGATGAAGTCATTGGCCAATAGTGATTGAACTCCACCTCCAGTCCCTCCCACCCTTCCCCGCCCCTCACCCCTGCCCCCAGGAGGTCGGGGACTGGGCTGATAATTCCAATGCGCTAATCACCTGGTAGGCTCCACTGATAACCAGCCCCCAGCCTTAGGTGCTTTCCAAAGATAGCCTCATTAACGTAACAAAAGGCACCTTATCACATTCATCATAGGAAATTTCAAAGGTTTTAGCAGCTCTGTGCCAGAAACCAGGAGGAAGACCGAATATTGATATATACTATTTTTATTTTAACTCACAATATCACAAGGAATACAGTAAGCAGATCCTCATTTCACCTTAGTAACAGCTTAACAGGACTAGATCAAAGCAGGGTAAAGTCAGCGTAAATGAAGAAGTATTGTGTTTTTAGACAGTGGGTTTGGAGGTGGATGGTCACCTAAAAACACCTGAACTGTGTTTTCGTTAGCTTTTGTAGAGCAAATCCATGAAGATTAGATGACTGTGTCTCAAAAAAAGTGGAAAATCAAGACAAGGTTCAGGAAATCTAGCAGAGAAATTTGAACCTAAATAGCATTTTTAGTGGGGATGTTGCTTACAGAAATAGAGTAGGCAGGAAGAACTAGAAATTAGTTGTTTTAAGACCCTGGCTTTTGTAAGTGAAAAAACCTCCATCTGAGTTCCCATCCCATCCCACTTGCTAAATGTCTCACCTGGGGGAAGCTATTTAACCTTTCTAAAAGCCCTATTTCTCTTCTACAATTTGGGGAAAATGATAGTGCATGCCTCCATGAGGTTTTGTTTTATTTAAGGACCTGCTAAGAGGATGTATGTTGCCTTGCATAGGTGCCTCGCGTAGTGATAGGCATCCAGCAAGTACTCAATAAATGTTAGTTGTTATTACCATGAGGCCCACAGAATACCCAGGAATTGCACCATGGTTGTCGTTCTCCTGTTTGGTGGCTCCAAGTTACAATTTAAAGACATTATTACCTCTGTGACGTAGAGGCAGAGCTTTCTAACACAGTTATATTTTTAATAACATAAAATTGAGCGTCATTTGGGGTAAAATTAGGGCTAAGGACAATTTTTGTCCTAAGTCTTGTATTGCGTGTAGAGATCATTATAGTTCCAAGCATGTCTTGCTGCTAGAGGCCATGGAACCTGGATTATGGTCACACCCATGTGCCCTGCCAACAATATAATCTTATAAAATCTACTTATCCTCCTAGCACCTCAACTTCTCCATCAGCAAAATGGAAGTGTCAGGAGATCCACCTTGCTTATTGGACTGTTGTAAGGACTTGGTATTAATAATATATTTTTTAAAAAGACCTGAAAACACATGGACGACTGAGCACAGCTGCCAGTACTGGGATGGTATATACAAAAATAAATAAATAAATACACTTTATGGAATGGCTAGCATATATCAGATACTATGAAAAACATTTAGAGACATCATTGATAGCCCCACCATCATGTGTAAGAGAACACTAAGAGGATCTGAGACAACTATATAATATACACAGAAGTTAATTTCTGTTTACTAAAAGAAATGCAGTATACATATAACACATGATAATTTTAAAAAAAGCATCTCTACGGACCTCATGAAACAGAATCATTTACACAGTCAGTATATTGTGTTTGGATTTCTCTCTCTTCAAAAAAATGTCATTCTTCTGTCCCAGATGGTCGATGACACCTGAAATCTGATTTCCTAAGTGAGGCATTACCCCATTATTTTTACGATTAATACTGATACGTGATGAGTTGAGTTACGAGGTGAATTTCTTGGGTGTCCTCAATTTCAAGTTTTATTTTATATTTGGATAATTTCAGTCTATCAGGCTGTCTTCCTCTCTGCTCTATTTTTTTAAAGCTGTGTTGTCAGAGATTTTAACGACTTGAAAACTATTCATATAGTTCTGGAAAAAACAAAAGCAGGTTACAAATTCCTATTCCAGTGTTGCAGTACACACACAGTTAAAAGACCAGGAGGGAAATTCCTCAACATGCTAATACCATTAATGGTGTCTTCTCTGGGTGGTGGGATCCTATTGATTTTTATATACTTCCTGACATTCTTCAATATTTTCCAAAATATTTACAAGAAATGTGCATTATTACCCAACCTTGAGCCTGTTATCAAAATTCTATGTTGCATGAAGTAACTGTCAAGCATGCCTTCAAGTTAGCACTCACTGGTTACAATGAGTCTCTAAAAGATGGCCTTCACACGGGCCACTGAGCATAGCTACACAGGTTGTGTGCTGTGTAGTCTAGGCAGTGAACGATGCCCCAAAGCCATGCAACTTCATACACAACTATCCCGGTCTTTTAGGAAGTGTGGTTTCTGAAACCGAGCAGGACCCTGTGGGGCTCCAGGGCATGGAAGCGCTTCTGTGTCCCTCGTTCCTTGTTTGTAGGGAACAGGCTCCAGCCTCCATGACCTTCCCTGAGTTCTAAAGGGCAGATTTGAACAGTTGCTAATCAGGGAAGGGAGGGAATGCAGAGAAAAGGGAGAAGTAGCCAAGAAAGAATAGTGCAGCCTTGGGACAGGGTCCTGGTTCCACCGCAAGGGATACACATAATGATATCTTTGAGCTCTTTATAGGTCGAAAACCCAACAAGTGGAAGATGTCAGCATTCTTCATTCCAGAGAAGCCCACCTGAGGCCAGATTAAAGGAACCAGAGAAGCTCATCAAGAGATTACCTGAAACCAAGTGAAAGGAGTGCAGGCCCTGCACACACAATAATCTTATCAGCAGTTCTACCCTGGAACCGTTGCTATAAAACTCCTCACCAAATCCTCCCGGGTTAGGACACACAGTTTTCAAGGGCAGGAGCCTGCTGGGTTCCCATTTGCCTGGCAAAGCAATAAAGCTATGCTTTTCTACTTCACCCAAAACTCTGCCTCTGAGATTCGATTTGGCACCAATGCACAGTGGCCCAGTTTTCAGCCTCATTTCTGGCAAAGCATTAGCTGGAAGTGTGTGGTTTTAAAAGTCAAGATCCTCTCGAGGTACGTATCACAGATGAGTGGTTCACACATCCTTTAAACACCTCAAGCCCTTGGTGAACTAATATTAGTTGTGAAAATCATAGGACTGTTTAACTCTATAAACAATGAGAACAAATATATAACCAGAAAAAAAAAAAAGGCAGATGCCCTTTGTCAAACTAGAGAAAATTGAATAACACACAGTTCCAGGTGTAGGCCTATTGGCATTAGGTATGTGATACCTTTCCTTCATTATGAGTATAGGTCCAAGACCCATCAACATCAGATACTTATATACTCACAGTTGTAAGATTCCAAATACATCCTGCTCCTTCCAGCATTTCTCCATTGATTTAAAACAAAAACAAAAAGGAAAAGGCAATGAAGGAGGGGTCTTATAAAACTTTTTTGTTTGACAACAGATGGTTTTAGTTGACAACCCAACTGACTCGGCTCTGTTCTTCCTTACCTGCAGGGCATCTGTTGAATCTGGGAGTTCCTCCTCCTTCCCCCGTATAACCCAAGGCTAATAACTGATGAGTCCAAGTTAATCATAGTATCTCATTTCTTTGCCAGCAACTGGTTTAAAGATGGGTAGCTGACCAGTTCTAGACACTATGATATGAGAAGAGAACTGCAAGGGGCTTTCTCGTTCCTCACTCCTAAAAAGAGACACAAGGAAAACACAATCCTTTTTCTTCCACTGGTCTGCATTTCTGGAACTATAGCATATTTTGTAAATGGAAACCCTTGCCTTCCCTGCCTTGAGGCCTTCCAAAAACATTTTAACCTAGTTTTTATCAAAATACATGTAGGTACTTGAAAAAGATCTGCAACAATTATTCTAATGATAAACAGAAGCTCCCTACACACTCATTCCCAATCATTCATTCAGTGGAGGCAGCTTCTTTAAACTCATTTAATTTTCTTTTCTTTACTTCCATGTTTCTAAATATTATTGCTATTTCTTCAATTTTCAGTTTTAGACATTTTAAAGTTCCCTTGATGAAAGATGAGGATTTAACTCTTACACCAAACTTCCACACAACTTTTACCACCACCTCTATTTTCCCAATATATTTATTAATTAAGTATTTGGTGTTTACAGCTGAGCTGAGTAAGACAATATATTACATTGTCTTTTTATACCACTTGTTTTACCCGGAGTTCACAATCATCTTAGTTTTTTCCTTTGTGTAGTTTTGTTTTAAGATATATGTCATTGCTTTATCTCTAAGCTCTCTGCCAAAACTGGAAAACCTCTCAGTATAGTCAGACTCACAATCTATCAGCTCCATTTTTTTTTTTCATCCAGCATATCGATGTTGGCAAAGGAACTGATAGCCTCCATAGTGGAATTTGGAGGAATGACAGCATGTCCCTCTTTGCACCCCTTTAGATGCCTACCTTACTATCTTTATTGATATTTTGGATTTTACTTTCAACACTTCCTTTCCTCCTATTAGCTGTTAAGTTCTCCTGATGACCTTCTTTGAAAATATGGGCACGTTTAATAGAAGAAACAATTTGAATAACCCACATGGTAGCATGACTGGATTATGCATACCTTTTCCTCCATGGCAGAGGAAGTGGGGAGGCATGGATAGGCTAAGAAAGGGGCCAGCAGCAATGGTAAAGAAGGTAGCTCCTCACTTCAATACTTAAGGCAAATGCTAACAGCCATAAAAGGGAAAATCAATAGTAACGCAATAATAGTAGGGGACTTTAACATCCCACTTTCACCAATGGACAGATCATCCAAAATGAAAATAAATAAGGAAACGCAAGCTTTAAATGATACATTAAACAAGATGTACTTAATTGATATTTATAGAACATTTCATCCAAAAACAACAGAATACTCTTTCTTCTCAAGTGGTCATGGAACATTCTGCAGGATAGATCATACCTTGGGTCACAAATCAAGCCTTGGTAAATTTAAGAAAATTGAAATCATATCAAGTATCTTTTTCCGACCATAAGGCTATGAGACTAGACATCAATTACAAGAAAAAAATCTGTAAAAAATAAAAACACATGGAAGCTAAACAACACACTACTAAATAACCAAGAGACCACAGAAGAAATCAAAGAGGAAATCAAAAAATACCTAGAAACAAACGACAATGAAAACACAATGACCCAAAACCTATGGGACACAGCAAAAGCAATTCTAAGAGGGAAGTTTATAGCAATACAATCCTACCTCAAGAAACAAGAAACATCTCAAATAAACAACCTAACCTTACACCTAAAGCAATTAGAGAAAGAAGAACAAACAAATCCCAAAGTTAGCAGAAGGAAAGAAATCATAAAGATCAGATCAGAAATAAATGAAAAAGAAATGAAGGAAACAATAGCTAAGATCAATAAAACTAAAAGCTGGTTCTTTGAGAAGATAAACAAAATTAATAAACCATTAGACAGACTCATCAAGAAAAAAAGGGAGAAGACTCAAATCAATAGAATTAGAAATGAAAAAGGAGAGGTAACAACTAACACTGCAGAAATACAAAGGATCATGAGAGATTACTACAAGCAACTATATGTCAATAAAATGAACAACCTAGAAAACACAGACAAATTCTTAGAAAAGTACAACCTCCTGTGACTGAACCGGGAAGAAAGAGAAAATATAAACAGACCAATCACAAGCACTGAAATTGAACTGTGATTAAAAATCTTCCAACAGGGCTTCCCTGGTGGCACAGTGGTTGAGAGTCCACCTGCTGATGCAGGGGACGTGGGTTCGTGCCCTGGTCTGGGAAGGTCCCATGTGCCATGGAGCAGCTGGGCCCGTGAGCTGTGGCCGCTGGGACTACGCGTCTGGAGCCTGTGCTCCACAACGGGAGAGGCCACAACAGTGAGAGGCCCGCGTACCGCAAAAAAAAAAAAAAAAAAATTCCAACAAACAAAAGCCCAGGACCAGATGGCTTCACAGGTGAATTCTATCAAACATTTAGAGAAGAGCTAACACCTATCCTTCTCAAACTCTTCCAAAATATAGCAGATGGAGGAACACTCCCAAACTCATTCTGTGAGGCCACCATCATCCTGATACCAAAACCAGACAAAGATGTCACAAAGAAAGAAAACTACAGGCCAATATCACTGATGAACATAGATGCAAAAATCCTCAACAAAATACTAGCAAACAGAATCCAACAGCACAGTAAAAGGATCATACACCATGATCAAGTGGGGTTTATTCCAGGAATGCAAGGATTCTTCAATATACGCAAATCAATGAATGTGATAAACCATATTAACAAATTGAAGGAGAAAAACCATATGATCATCTCAATAGATGCAGAAAAAGCTTTTGACAAAATTCAACACCCGTTTATGATAAAAACTCTCCAGAAAGTAGGCACAGAGGGAACTTAACATAATAAAGGCCATATATGACAAACCCACAGCCAACATCGTCCTCAATGGTGAAAAACTGAAACCATTTCCACTAAGATCAGGAACAAGACAAGGTTGCCCACTCTCACCACTATTATTCAACATAGTTTTGGAAGTTTTAGTCACAGCAATCAGAGAAGACAAAGAAATAAAAGGAATACAAATTGGAAAAGAAGAAGTAAACTGTCACTCTTTGCAGGTGACATGATGCTATACATAGAGAATCCCAAAGATGCTACCAAAACTACTAGAGCTAATCAATGAATTTGGTAAAGTAGCAGGATATAAAATTAAGGCACAGAAATCTCTTGCATTCCTATACACTAATGATGAAAAATCTGAAAGAGAAATTAAGGAAACAGTCTCCTTTACCACTGCAACAAAAAGAATAAAATACCTAGGAATAAACCTACCTAAGGAGAAAAAACCTGTATGGAGAAAACTATAAGACACTGATGAAAGAAATTAAAGATGATACAAACAGATGGTAAGATATACCATGTTCTTGGATTGGAAGAATCAACACTGTGAAAATGACTATACTATCCAAAGCAATCTACAGATTCAGTGCAATCCCTATCAAACTACCAATGGCATTTTTCACAGAACTCGAACAGAAAATTTCACAATTTGTATGGAAACACAAAAGACCCCGAATAGCCAAAGCAATATGGAGAAACAAAAACGGAGCTGGAAGAATCAGACTCCCTGACTTCAGACTATACTACAAAGCTACAGTAATCAAGACAGTATGGTACTGGCACAAAAACAGAAATATAGATCAATGGAACAGGATAGAAGGCCCAGAGATAAGCTCACTCACATATGGTCACCTTCTCTTTGATAAAGGAGGCAAGAATATACAATGGAGAAAAGACAGCCTCTTCAATAAGTGGTGCTGGGAAAACTGGACAGCTACATGTAAAAGAATGAGATTAGAACACTCTCTATCACCATACACAAAAATAAACTCAAAATGGATTAAAGACCTAAATTTAAGGTCAGACACTATGAAACTCTTAGAGGAAAACACAGGCAGAACACTCTATGACATAAATCACAGCAAGATCCTTTTTGACCCACCTCCTAGAGAAAAGGAAATAAAAAGAAAATAAACAAACGGGACTTAAGGAAGCTTAAAAGCTTTTGCACAGCAAAGGAAACCATAAACAAGACAAAAAGACAACCCTCAGAATGGGAGAAAATATTTGCAAATGAAGCAACTGACAAAGGATTATCTCCAAAACATACAGGCAGCTCATGCAGCTCAATATCAAGAAAACAAACAACCCAATCCAAAAATGGGGAGAAGACCTAAATAGACATCTCTCCAAAGAAGATATACAGATTGCCAACAAACACATGAAAGGATGCTCAACATCACTAATCATTAGAGAAATGCAAATCAAAACTGCAGTGAGGTATCACCTCACACTGGTCAGAATGGCCATCATCAAAAAGTCTACAAACAATAAATGCTGGAGAGGGTGTGGAGAAAAGGGAACACTCTTGCACTGCTGGTGGGAATGTGAATTGGTACAGCCACTATGGAGAACAGTATGGAGGTTCCTTAAAAAACTACAAACAGAACTACCATATGACCCAGCAATCCCACTACTGGGCATATACCCTGAGAAAACCATAATTCAAAGAGTCATGTACCCCAATGTTCTTTGCAGCTCTATTTCCAATAGCCAGGACATGGAAGCAACCTAAGTGTCCATTGACAGGTGAATGGATCAAGATGTGGCATGCATATACAATGGAATATTACTCAGCCATAAAAAGAAACAAAGTTGAGTTATTTGTAGTGAGGTGGATGGACCTGGAGTCTCTCATACAGAATGAAGTAACTCAGAAAGAGAAAAACAAATACCATATGCTAACACATATATATGGAATCTAAAAAAAAAGTAGTTCTGAAGAACTTAGGGTCAGGACAGGAATAAAGATGCAGACGTACAGAATGGACTTGAGGACAGCAGGAGGGGGAAGGGTAAGCTGGGACAAAATGAGAGAGTGGCATGGACATATATACACTACCAAATGTAAAATAGATAGCTAGTGGGAAGCAGCCGCATAGCACAGGGAGATCAGCTTGGTGCTTTGTGACCACCTAGAGGGATGGGATAGTGAGGGTGGGAGGGAGATGCAAAAGGGAGGAGATATGAGAATATATGTTTATGTATAGCTGATTCACTTTGTTATAAAGCAGAAACTAACACACCATTGTAAAGCAATTATACTCCAATAAAGATATTAAAAAAAAAATTAAAAAGGGAAGGTAGCTCCTCCTATTCCAGACTCATCCTGCCCAGCTCTACCGTAAGATTCTATACGCTTGTTGAAGCACCAGGCAAAGGAGGGAGTATTAGTTTTAAGAGAGTAACATTTATGGCACCTCATCCTCTGGAAGGCACAATAAAATGGATTTTGACTTTAAAGGCCACAATTATTAGTCTCATCTCTCTTTGAAGATTTCTCTTCATGGGTGAACGTCAATGATGATTCATGCACACGTGCACACACATACACACAAATACACTCATGCATGCACTCACAAACATACCTCTACACACACAGAGCCACCCAAAGAGAGGTGAAATAGACACGGGGGCTTGATTGTGGCCCACTGAGTAAGAACTCATGCTGTATCCTGTCTTTCTCCTTCTATGGCAGTGTTTCCAGTAGTGAGTTAGTAGAATGAAAAAGCTGAAAGTCTAACATGAAAACAGTTTTGCTTTCCTGGTATCCACCTAGGTACCCTCAGACATATAAAACAAAGTTGGATCTTCAGGTGAAAACAAACAACCTGTGTTTCCCTTGGTCACTTTGTTTTTGGTTAAATTTGACAAATTTGAGAATGCAACATCCCCAAAGTCAATATTGACATGATCATTAGGTTAAGGTTTAACATCACACAGCTAACATGATCACATTTCCCCTTGTTTATCTTGGATCTTAATATATCACTTAGTGACTGTCCAGATAAAACATTTAATTTCAGGGCTAGCTACTTCTAGACTCACTCGCTCTATTTGCTTTTCCTCTATGCCCTCTCCCCATCTAGTAATGCTTCCAGCTGGATACAGCTCAATCTAGGATGTGCAAGAGTGTGGACGGAGTTAAGGAAACATTCTCTTAAGCCTCACCCCTAAGAATAGCCACAACCCATGATTTGCCTGGGATCAAGGAGCCAATGGGTAAGGATGTAAACCCTGACCACAACCGGGATTCAGTGTAGTACAGATATTTATGAGAAATTAAATAGAGCCTGATAGAAACCAGATTGCAGGGAGGCACTACAGGGGTTTGAGGAAAGAAGCATCAGCAGAAAGAAGGAAGTAGCCTGGCCCAATAACAGGGGCACAACTTGGAGCGAAGAGTATTTCTGACTACACTACGTTGGAAAGCATCTCAATTCAGCGCCCTGAAGGTGACTCAGCTCCCTTGGGAGGAGAGGTCTCTGTGTTAAACTTCTGACTGTATCCCTTGCAGGTGGTGGCAAGCACCTGTGCTGAGAGATGCCCTACTGCTTAACCATCGCCCACGTCCTCGGTAAAAATGACGATGCTAGAAAAGAAGGAAGTTGCCTGTAAGCCAGAAGGAGATGAACGTCAGACATGGGGAGAAAAGAGATAAAAATTCCAAATAGTAAAGAGGTGAGCACAGAAGGCCAGAGGTCTGTGAATAGGGAGTGTGAAGATGGCCGGGGGGATGGAAAGCCAGAAGACTGGCACTGCCCGTTTTGAGCAGGTGTAGGTGGTATCACCTGGGGCAAGCACGAAAGCATAGTGGGCTCGCAAGAAGAGCAAGGTATAGTCCAGGGCCCAAATAAAGGTCAAATTCCATGTCCTATTTACAACTGTCTTTGAACACCTGGAGAAATACAATGGACAGCTTATTCAGCAAGAGAAGATTATTAATATTATGGACGTAGGGTCTGATGACTACAGGAATCTGACTTAGGACCCATACGCTGGTGAGCTTAGGGGGCATTAAAGAGTTTTATCTAGTACTTATACATACACACACACAAATAAATATATTACTTAGATATCATTTACAATAAAAACGACACAGCTTTATATATGAGCCTCAGCTAAAACAAAGGCGAATGTTTGCTCTAAAACTAAAAAACAAAGAAATTTGAGAAATGTAATATGTGAACATAAATTTCAAATATATTATCTTTCTTTGACAAACAAAGAATGTCCAGGAGGAAACAAAATGCACGTACTTGCTGAATGGAAAGTGATACTTGAATGGCAGTGATAACGTTTTCTCTGGAAGCTTTCACATCGTATGGTTTTCATAGTTAATACTGAAATGGTTTGTCGTGGGGGGGCCCCCCCGAACCCTTGCAACACGCCTGGGGTCAGATGGCTTTAGGACTCTCTGTCAAATAGCTCCCACCATATGCTGCTAGGGAAATGGTGTTATTTCCATTTCAATGAAGCGGATACAAAGAACTGGCAACCACAGAGAAAGCCTAAACAGCCTACAGTTCATTAGCTTTATATCATATTTGGGTCACACACATGAACTCCGGGGTCCCCTCCCAGTCACCGTCTTGAGATCCGAGGACGGCCAACGTTCCCACAGGGCTGTGTTCTGGCTACAATGCCACCCAGAACTAGAAAGAGCCAGGCATCCATTGTCTACTGCATCTCCCCTTTGTAATTGGGTATATCTTTTTTTTTTTTTTTCTGGTACGCGGGCCTCTCACTGTTGTGGCCTCTCCGGTTGCGGAGCACAGGCTCCGTCCGGAAGCGCAGGCTCAGCGGCCATGGCTCACGGGCCCAGCCGCTCCGCAACATGCGGGATCCTCCCGGACGGGGACACAAACACGTGTCCCCTGCATCGGCAGGCGGACTCTCAACCACTGCGCCACCAGGGAAGCCCCTTTTTTTTTGTAATTGGTTATATCTTGAGCAAAGCTGGAAAGCCCAGGCGACAGCTTCCCCCTTCCCTTTTGGTGAGATAACCAGCTCATTAAATCTACATGTGAAGGGCATTTTATTATGAAGAGTCAAATCCAAAGATTTACTTGCCCATTTTTCACCTGCTTCCCCCCTCCTGCTTATTCCTTTGTGTTCACTAATGGCCTTTCTCCTGTCACGGGGTATAAAAATATCACTCCAAGGCTGCTCATTGGGTCTAAATCATTCAGCCATTAGTGGTATCAGGGCGGGTGTCTGAACCACACCAGAGTCAGGAGGGCAGCTGTCCCACTCTCTACCTGATGTCACCGGGCTAAGGAATTCTGAGATTTTAATAAGATCATAAAGTAGAGTGACATGGACTGGCAGGATAGGCGGATTTCATTAGCATTCACAATGCCTGGGATAATAAATTAGAGCAATTGAGCAGAAATGGGCAATTTGATTATTCAACATTTTTCAACACCAGCCCAAGCAGCTGGACCTGCAGCCGTTCCCGCTGATTTCTCCTCACGCAATCTGGCTGGCGGGGCACAGCCATCACTTGCTCCCACCCAGATCCCGGGCGTGAGAGCCCTGGAGGGAGTCTTAAGTGCCTGGTGAGCATAAATTGGTGATCCGGAGGAAGAAGTCTTCATATATCCTTGTAGTAGAGGTGGCAGACTTTAGCTGGCTGACTTTCTTTTATTGCAACAGGCCGATGCTGATTGAGGGAGCCCTTGTGCAAAGAGAGAGGAGCCCCCAACACATAGCATGTTCTCTATCAACATGGTTTTCCTGTAGAAACTCTAATATAGTGTGAGACTAGCCTTTAGTTACTCTGGCTAAGGGGCCAAGGAGCAACGTTTCCAGAACTGTCATCAAATCACATTTATATTACAATTATAATATAAAAATATAATATATATAATTTATATTATATTGTATGGGTTACAAACATTGTATATAAATTGGTGAGAAAAGACAGTATCGTAAGCAATTGTAGAATTTTATATGCAGTGAGACACAGGGTCGTCTGAACCACTATACAATTCTTGTTGTTCGTTTGTGCTTTCTTTTTAGTTGACAGCCTATTAAATATAATTTTTTTTTTTTTTTTTGGCTGAGCAGCATGACATGTGGGATCTTAATTCCCCGACCAGGGATCGAACCCATGCCCCCTGCAGTGCAAGCACGGAGTCTTATCCACTGGATCGCCAGGGAAGTCCCCCCAAAATAATTTTCAGTTTAAACTGTTTGTTAATAAGAAGTTGAATGAAGAAGTTTATCAGAACTGACGAATGGCTTCCTTAGATATTTCCACAGGTGTTTTTGAGGAAGTTTGACAGTTATATTCAGAGCCACATCATGTCTTTATGAGTATCTGACAAAGTTCTGTTTTGAGATCTTATTGTCTCTGTACTTTACTGAATCCTGCAGTAAAACTAGGTATTAGACATTGTGTTGGTTCTTCTGCTTTTGAACAGAATGCCCTTTGGTTTTCTTACTTTGTCATCTCATTTATGTTAGATACTTAGCCTCACACTCTGGTGTTATGGAGGGATCTCATACTGCTAGCTTAAATAGTAAAAAAATCTCCAAAGTGTTCAGTGCTGAAATTGATTCTGATGTCATAACTTTAAACACTTACCAATTCAACTATAGAGACTCTACATATTGATGTATAGTTGGGTATTATCATCATCCTTCAGTGCCTTTTGGGGTGAGGTATCAGTATATATATATATATATTTGTGTATATGTGTGTATGGCATTTACATGCAATTTGACTTCACCTGTAGTATAGCTTAATTGAGAAGCTACCCACTCATCCAATGACCATGCAAACACATTTTGGAACCACTCTTCACAGATGTTTTAATAGTTATGTTATAAAAATTAGCATTATTACTGTAAGTTAGGGAGAATGCTATTGTAACCGAATATATGTTTTCTATCTTTCTCCTCCTTTCCTTGTTTCTTTTCATTAATTCTGCTTCCTTTCACACTCAGTTCTTCAGTCGACAGCCTAAAGAACTCACAGAAGATGTGTACTGGAGCAGAAAAAAAACACCAAGAGACGCAGGGAGAACCTAAGAAATGAGGCTGGGGAGTCGCAGACCCTGAGGGTCCTGCCTGGGGTTGTGAAATGGCAAACCTTACAGGGCGACAAATGGGCTCTGAAGTTTGGAGTCAAGTTCGAATTCTAATTGGAATACTCATAGTAGCGTGACTCTTGACTAGCCTGACCTCTGAACAATAGTTGACTTATCTATAAAGTAGGGATAATAACTTAGTGACATCATGGGATTATTGTGAGAATGAATTATGTATAAAGCTCTTAAAATGGCCGGGAGTGGGATTTAGACCTCTTGTCTCCTCTGTCTACACTAAGTCCCACAGTGGTCTTGGGTAGGCTCAGGACTTCAAATATCATCTGTATGCCGATGAGTCCCAATTTATCTCTCCAATACAGGGCTTGCCTCTGAACTTCAGACCTGTATACTGAACAATAGACACCACCTCTTGGACGTTTAGCAGGCATGTAAAATTTAACATATCCCAAACTGAGTTCTTTGTCTTTACCCCTTCATCAACCGCTTTCCTCTTGTGGCCAACCTCATTTGGGGCAAGCCCACCTTCCCATACCTCAGGCCGACAACCTCGGAGGCATCCTGGCCTCCTCACTTTCCCTCAAACTCCAGATCCAACTCATCTGTAATCACGTGGGGTCCAACTTCAAAATAATTCCAGGGCTTCCCTGGTGGCGCAGTGGTTGAGAGTCCGCCTGCCGATGCAGGGGACACGGGTTCGTGTCCTGGTCCGGGAAGATCCCACATGCCGCGGAGCGGCTGGGCCCGTGAGCCATGGCTGCTGAGCCTGCGCGTCCGGAGCCTGTGCTCCGCAACAGAAGAGGCCACAACAGTGAGAGGCCCACATACCACACACACACACATACACACACACACAAAATATAATAATAATAATTCCAGAATCCCATTATTTCTCACTATCTCCTCTGCTAACCGTCAATTTGTCATAATTGACATTTATAGGATACTTCCCCAAAGTATAGAAGATGCTTTTCCATTGCTCCTGAAGCACTTACCAAAATAGACCATATACTGGAACGTAGAACACATCTCAGCCATCATTACCTTGGGCCTGAGGCACCAGCTAGCTTCCCATTACTCCTCATGACGCACTGTCTACCACCCTTTCTGTCTTGTCACCCTGGAGGCAAATTGGTGGGGGTGATCGGGGTCGACAAACCTTTTCTGTAAAGGCCTGGATGGTAAATGTTTAAGGCTTCACAGGCCAAACGGTCTCTGTTGCAACTACTCAGTGCTGCGGTTGTGCTCTGAAAGCAGCTGTAGATAATAAGAAAATGAATGAGCATGGCTGTGTTTCAATAAAACTTTCTTTATGAAAACCAGTAGTGGACCAGACTGGGCCAATGGTTGGGCTGTATCAAGGATTCCCCTTGCCTAATGGATTCCATTGGTTTTGGTCAATGGGGAAACGTTGGCAAGAAATGGGAGGGAGAGTGGAGAGAAGGTTGGCATCTGTATTCCACAGGCACATGCAGGGTCACTGCAGCCTGGCTATATCCCTCCAGCAAAGGCTCAGCTGACATCAAGCATCTCACTCTAGGCATCGCTCTCCATCTCGGGGTCCTGGTGACAACCTTCTCCCTCATCCCTTCAAGCTGAGGGTGGTAATAGCAAATATTCTATTCCTTGTGGTTTCCCAACATGCCGTCCATTGTTCTGTAATCGTCCCTTTACTAAACTGTTCTTCAAATAACCCACTTTAGTGTGCCACAGCGTCCTCTGGGATCCTGACTGCTACGTGTAGATTAGAGCAGTAGCCCTGTGCCCACCCTGCCTCCGTCACCCAGTCTATTTTTAGCACAGCAGCTACAATGATCCTGCTAAGATGGGCGGCATCCACTCATGTCACTCAACTGCTCCAACCTCCAGGGGCTCCCGTGTCCCTCAGAGTGAACACCAAAGGCCCTGCAGTGGTCTGTGAGACCTGCCCTCTGCTACCATCGGTCTCACCTCACTTCCTGCCGTCCTCCCCTCACTCCACCCCAGGCTCCTGAGCTTCCGCAGGGACACTGCCACCCATCAGGCTTTCTCCTGTCATAGGGCCCTTGTGCTGGCGATGCCTCCTGCCAGACGCTGTCCCAAATTTCTACAGGGCTCCCGCCCTCGCCACTTGGCTTGCTGTCTCACCTTTACTCAAAATCAGATGAGGGGGCTTCCCTGGTGGCGCAGTGGTTGAGAGTCCGCCTGCCGATGCAGGGGACGCGGGTTCGTGCCCCAGTCCGGGAAGATCCCACATGCCACGGAGCGGCTGGGCCCGTGAGCCATGGCCACTAAGACTGTGCGTCTGGAGACTGTGCTGTGCAACCGGGAGAGGCCACAGCAGTGAGAGGCCCGCGTACCGCAAAAACAAACAAACAAACAAAAAACAGATGAGGTCCCCGCTTAAGACTTTATATCCCCCTTCCTCCTTCATTCCCAAGCCTGCTTTCCCAGCTATTTTATTTTATAGAACACTGGATTCCTTTTTTTTTTTAGCAGAAGAAGAATTTATTTTTTGAATTTTATTTTATTTTTTTATACAGCAGGTTCTTATTAGTTATCCATTTTATACATATTAGTGTGTATATGTCAATCCCAATCTCCCAGTTCATCCCACCACCACCCACCCCCCGCCACTTCCCCCCCCTGATGTCCATACGTTTGTTCTCTACATCTGTAGAACACTGGATTCTAATGTACTATATAACTTACTATTGCCTATCATCTCTCTCCCCACTACAATTAAGCCCCATGAGGGCAGGGATTTTGGTCTCTGGATACCTACAACAGCACAGACATTCAAAACACACTTATTGAACGAATAATAGTTATTTATGAAAAGTACTCTGGACTTACAGTTGGGGAACCTGTTCTGGAATCCAATTTCTGCTTCATTTTTTAATCATTCCTTTCCTCCCTCCCTCCCTTACTTCCTTTCTCTCTGCGATAGCCCTTGAAATAAAGTGTTTGATTTTATAATGGCACAGAAAAATTAATAGAAATCTATAGGTAACAAAATCAAACACTATTCTCACCTGCTCAACCTTTCCATATTGATTTCAACATCCAAGGTTCCTTCCCAACCATTATTCATATGCAGATATGATCTTAAAATCATGAACATAACATAGATATGACGTTTATGTTTCACTTTTTGGCTTAGTTTTTCCACAATGAAACTGGCTCCCCTCTCCCCCCGCTTAACCATTATGCTTCTTGAAAACTAAATGAACGGCATATATAATATGAAAAGAAAAATAAGAGATATTAAAATCTCACCACCTAAGGTACCACATCAGCATTTTGGTGATCATCCTTATATGTATCTCTTTATGTATTTGTATATGTGTGTGTGTATGCGTATGTGTGTATATACATATATTATAATTTTTTTACAGAAAGAGGATAGCATGATAAATGCTATCTTTATCATTGGAGCTCTTTCAAAATAAATAAAAATGTGACTTCTCAAAAAAAAAAAAATGTGACTTCTCTAACCAGGGTATTCATCTGGTATATAATATAATAGTTTTCCATAACATTCTTCAGTTTGCTTCATTTTCAAGTTGAGATTTCAGTGCTTATTTGTTTTTTCCTGAAGGAAGCAGTGCAATCTGTCTCAAACTCGAGTATTATGAACCTATTTTAAAGTAAAAATACAATTACTGTAA
Source organism: Phocoena phocoena (assembly GCF_963924675.1). Taxonomy (NCBI): domain Eukaryota; kingdom Metazoa; phylum Chordata; class Mammalia; order Artiodactyla; family Phocoenidae; genus Phocoena; species Phocoena phocoena. Next base: position 8,612,933 of record NC_089239.1, on the reverse strand, counting down.
ACCCTGAGTACTGACTTTAGTGATTTTGTTAAAATGTAACTTAATATATACTAATGTATAACTTTATAGGTTTCTTATGTTTATCACTCCCATGTAAAACCAAAGCAAGTTTATAAATTAAATATAGAAGACACACTGTAAAATCAATAAAATTCAAATTAATAACATTAATTTAATATGATGCATGGTGCTATTTTGATGAAACTAAATTACTAACATTTGGTTTAATGATTGAATGATATAGCCTCAAGTTTGAGCCTACATTTAATTTCTCTGAGTGTTTTTACTTCAATAGTACAAAAAATGTTAATTTGTAATTGTGTTTTTACAAATGAGTATTAATACCTTTAAGGTATTGTTGGCTAGCTCAAGTTAATCAGACCACATACTTAAAACTGCCACCAATCAATTCAGGATTGCAAATTTTAATGAAATTTGATTTTGTAGAGTTGTCTTATTCAATTACAGATCCCGGTAATCATAGCATTGCTGCATTATTGAAATCTACTTTCAAATAATCAATTTTTGCTAGGCATAAATAATCACCATTTCATTTTTACTACTACCTTACGTTCCTGTGCTGATACACAGAGATGGGCATCTTTGCAGGATGTTGGCCATCCATCTGCCTGTGGTCCCCACAGCTTTGGTACAGCTTCAGGTATATGAAGTTGCAAGGCTTGGGATGGCTCCATTTGTTTACTCCTTTTCCCTATTTAAATCAAAGTAAAATACTCATTTGTAAGGTGTTTCCTGACATTATTTGATTATCACTTGGCAGGAATATGCTCAGAAACTCAGACTTTGAAGTCACGTGGTTATGCAGATGGACAAAGTGATGATAGAAGGGCCTATGTTTTTTCATGTAGATGATCACTATAACTAAACCCCAACTTAACAAATTTTATTAAAGATCTCACTGGCCTGAGGGAATAGGAGTCCTGTGCCCCAGATTAGAAGACATAGATGTAATGGGGTTTTAGAACCTACATAGTTCTGGGCTTAAATGATAGCTTCACAACTTACAGGCTACGCACACATGGGTAATTTACTCAACCTTTCTGAACTCCATTTTTCTTTCTTGTAAAATGATGATCATTCTCACTGTTCACATGAGAAAATCAACACTGTGGAGTGTGGTAAGGACTTAATGAATTGAAACAGAGCAAGTCCCGGCCAGATCTAAGCATTATGAAACTCTCAGTTGCCATTACAAGCAGTGCAGCTGGTGGAGCCTCTCACCCCAGCGAAAAAGCCTCAACAGTTAGGTTCACCAAGTTCCTAAATCACTGCACTGAGTGGGCAATTATAGACTTAATCACCAGCCAGATAATAAGACCCACTTTTACAACCACAACATTACATAACTTTCCAACAAGCAAGGGGGTAATCTTTTTGCATAGGACCAGTCCCTGATTTAATAAAAGCATTTTTCTTATCTAAGGTTAAGACCCAAGCTCAGTCCAGAGTCAGCAGGACAGTTAAATAGGCATTCAAATGTGTTGCAACTCTCTTAAGGAGCAGTATTCAGGGCAGGGGAGGATACAAGGCAATTAGACAACTTTTGTGGATGATTAAGTGTTCAAACATATGCTGTGAACAGCTTTCCATATCCGAAGGTAGTAAAAAATAAGGACTAGGGTTGATTGGGATGGCTTATACACACAGAGACATGTAAAGAGATTCTTTTAAATCATTCAGTAGGTATTTTTCAGACCTCTTTTTTAATTCCAGGCACTTGGAACTCCCTGGAGGAAATGGTAATCTACTAGAGGGAAACATGCATAGACACATAAACTCAATACAATAGGCCATGTGCTTTCTTAGTGATATTTACCAAATGCTGTGAAGGGGTTGAGACTTAAAATACATCTTTACAGATGAAGCAGGCTTTCTTTTAATTTCTTCCCCTGTATACTTCGTGAAGCATAGTGCACTTGCTACCTTCCTAGACCACTTGTGTTTTCTCTAGGGTCAAAAATAAGGTGGATAATTGCTTTCTGTAGGAGTCCACCTAGATGCCCAGTAGGATTTCCATGGAGACAGGGAATGATAAGTCCAAGAGCCATAGTGCCCTGGACCTAACAAGGAGCTAGGAAAGCACCCACTCTCTTTTCCTACAAGACACCTGCAAATTTGCTTTTGTCTTAGAATGCATATGTCCTGAGTCAGTGCAGGGAATGAGCCAGCTTTAAACAAGCATCCAGTCGGTGGATTTAAAAAAAAAGAAACATAGAAGGAGAATAAGAGAACTGAATATAAATTGCCAGAGGAGGCTGGAGACCAAGAACTGACGCTGACTGTTACCCGTGTAGTGACAGGGCCTCTAAGCCTGGCACCAACAGCGTGCTGTAAGCCAGGGACTTGATCCAGTGCCAGGGCAGAGAAATACTCCTTCCTCTCCGCACTGGAGCTCTGGCCACCTACTGTCATTATTTCCATTATCTCTTCTTCCATGAAGCCACCTGGCCACTGCCGGCTCTTCTCAGCTGACTGTGTGGATTGTGTGGATTGTGTTTATTCAAAGTCTGTGTGTCTCCCCCTCCCTCAGTGTTCCCCCCACTGGGCTGCATGGGACTGTGGAGCTTTATAACCTTCTTTTCAACAGCTGGCAGCTACAAATTAACTTTTTGACTTCATTGGGCTAATATGCTGCATTAGGCCCATTTTGGAGCACCTGAGGCCCTCCCCACCACCTCCCTCTCCCCTCCAACCACCTTCTCTCATCAGTCAGGGGCTGAGGCGCAGGGAAGCAGCATGTGGAACATTCGGCAGGCCTGTTCAGAGCCCTAAGTGTGTTCGTCCAACCCTGCAGGACCACGGAGGGCTTGGACCGTTCCGATCAACGCATCCCGTTTCTGTAGTCAGGGCTGGCGTGAATATGAGATGCCACCACAGTCGTAAGAAGAGTGAACGGGACCAGAGAGCTCAATCATCCCTCTGTCTTTGGAGCACATGCCTCTCCTCAGCCAGCAACTTCCATCCTGGACAGTCTGATTCAGAGCTGCCTTTGGCACCAGTACCTTTGATTTTCTCCAGCATTTCCAGAAAGTCAGACCACTAGATGTTTTCATCCCCTCCCCATTTTCCCAGCAACCAGAAGACCGAAAGCTTTCACTTCACTTACACAGTCAGTGAGAAATGAAAAACAAAAAGTGAACAAACAAAAAACCCCCCGAGGGTTTAGATCTTTCTTGAATCACACCTGATAGGGGCTCTTCGCTAGCTCCCTTCCAGCTGGATTTCCTTAAAGCCCCCCAGATAGTTCAACACGCTCTATAAAGTTGAACAAAGATCTTCCCACTATCCTGTCAGGCTCAAGTGCCAATTTTTTGCCCAGAGAGTTTCCCCCAGAGCGCACTGAACCAGCACAGACACAACTCTTAAAATCTCTTTCAGCTCCATGGTGCACGCTTCCCACAGTTTCAGTGGTTAAAGCTCTTTTCAACCTATGGTTCTCCTGGAACCTCCCCTCCCTAAAAGCTTGTCCTGCAGAATGAGGCTGGGGAGATGGGAGAGGCAGATAAACAAGATTTGCTAGAACAAAAAAGCCAGAACATCCCTGACTTAAATCTTATAAGGAGAGTTACACTCTGTAACAGCAATTCAGATGCACTTTGTACATGGAGCAGTAGTGGAAATCGTTTCTTAGAGATAGAATTGGAGCACAGAAAGTGAACATCGATGCCAGAATCTTCAATTGGATATTTCTTGATTTTGTCCCTCTTAGGTTTTGTTTTCTGTAAGCTTTTATTTTTTATAGTTTGTAGTTCAGGCAACCATATGTCCTTATTTTCCTAGGACAATTCTTGTTTACACGTGTTATCCTGATATAATTTAGTAAAACACTTTCTTCTATTTTCAAAAATATTCCAATCAGATCGTACTAACTGAAGTCAGTCAGAAAGAGAAAGGAAAATACCATATGGTATTACTTATATGTGGAATCTAAAATATGACACAAATGAACTTATCTATGAAACAGACTCGCAGACATAGAGAACAGACTTGTGGTTGCCAAGGGGTGGTGAGGGGGAGGGTTGGATTAGGAGTTTGGGATTAGCAGACGCAAACTAGTGTATATAGGGTGGATAAACAACAAGGTCCTACTGTAGAGCACAGGGAACTATATTCAATATCCTGTGATAAACCACATGGAAAAGAATATGAAAAAGAATATATGTATATGTATAAGTGAATCACTTTGCTGTACAGCAGAAATTAACACAACATTGTAAGTCAACTATACTTTAATAAAATATAAAAAAATATTCCAATCAAAATTAACATGACACTGTAAATCAATTATACTTGAATAAATTTAAAAATGTCCTAATCAGGATAATAAGTTATAAGGTCATTCTGTTTGCTGTGAACTCTCCAATAACCACAGCTTTTCCTCTGTAACAAAACAGCTCTTTAACCTTGGACAAGCAAGCCAATTTCCTCCCCTGAGTTTAGGTCTTGCCTAAATTGCAATTTCTTTCTTTTAATTGTAAAATGAAATAACGCTTACGAAAAACTTTACAGAGGATAGTTGCTAGGAACCTCAAGCATCATCCCCTAGACGCTCTATCGGTGAGTGCCGTTTGGGAGAGGATTGCTACATGTCGTGAGAAGGTGTTTGATGTTGTAATCTAAGTAATGGAAGTCTCGAGAATGAGGGTCCTGGTTGTGAAGCTCCAAGGTCTGCCAGGAGCGAACTGCAAGCTCAAGTTACTGGGTGAAGGCATACACCCAGTATGCAACGGAGGAAAGAACTGCCTAACGATCCAAGTGATTGGAGACACAATACCTACCCTGTGTGGCTGACGCAATTATTTACCCAAGAGCCACCTTCTCTTATTTTCTGCCAACAGACTCCTGTATTTTTAAGATAGAAAGAGGTCCTCTGTCCCAGTGGAAGTCAGCCCTGTTCCTAGTTCTGGGGATGAACCATGCTTGGTCTATCTCAGGCATGGCGGTCCCATCCCCTGGTCCAGTGATCATCCTGGGTGTGGGCTCAAGGTCCCATTCTGGCCAACGAGACACAGAGTGTGGTATGGAAGATGCAGGGACTTCACTTCCAGGATAAAAAGACAGACCCTTTCTAGGAATAAGCCTTTCCCAGTTCCTATGTCCTGCCTTGACTATACTGTAGAAGGCGTTTGGTAGCTGTCATGCAGTCAAGAGACCACACACGTGAGGTTGAGTAGCTAGAATGGTGAAAACAATCCCATTGCCCCTAGTAAGTAACAATCAGCCCAGGAGTGTCTACCACTAGATCACTTAAAGGAGATCATATAGTATATGTACTGTTTGTTCCACTCTTAGACATACAACCAGAAGCATTCCCACGTGACACAACTCCATAAGGTGGAATTAGATCAATGAATCCAAAGACTATTTTAGAGTTTCTTTTTTTTCAGTGTTTTCTTTCAACTGTCTTTTGTGATGAGTAGTTTGACTAAATATCATGCTTGGGTCACGTGAAGAAGAAAACATACCAGCTGTAGATGGGACTCATATCTTTATGTATTTCTACTTCTTTGCAAGAAGAAATGTGGAAATTATGGGGCAGCAAAAGTACGTTGTTCTCCAAAGGGAAGGGATTTTCAGACTCTCAATCAGTGCGTGAATAAAATCCTGCTGTGATTAAACCATGACATGTAACTCACTCGATTGGTCTGAACACTTTGAATTTGTAGTTTCGGATTTTGGCATCTTTTATGTCTCCAGATCACATGATATATATATAAAAACTAAGAATTAAAAATAATAAAGATTTGAAAAACCACACTGGGCTTGTCAGCGGTGGTTCCATTTTTATGTGTCAGGATTAATATTTCACATATACCAGCTCATTAAAAAAAGTAACCTTGGAACACAGTGTCAGGTGGAGATATATTTTTTAAGATGTGCTAGAATTTATGCAGCCACAAAGAGCGTTCCCACTTATTATCTTGGCACTCACGTTACGCTGACCGGTTTGTCACCAAGTTGCGGGTGGTGGAGTAGAGAACCCCTTCCAGGCTGTCTCATGCATAGCTTTGCTCCATTTTCTCTCCAACTCATTTACTTGATGCTCATATTTATGCAAAAGAGGGTAATGAGGTAGCCAAAGGTTATAGGGGGCGCAAAGGGCTTTTGGATGATTAGAGCATTGGAAACTAGGGAGGCTAGCCTCAAGCTGCCTGAAATTGAAATTTGGGGCTAAATTAATAACTCAAATGGAGCATATGCTGTTTTACAGTAAGTCTGTCTCCTCTAGGGTTGAAACTATGTAGTCTGACATAAAAGGATCACTAGATATGACAGAAAAAAATGTTTGAGACTATTCCATTGCAAGTATCACCTTTTGTTGGGGGGTAGAAAATAAGGGGTTGGTGAGACAACCACTATTCAAATTTTGCCCAGAATGTACTTGCATATTTCAGTCCACAGGATGTGTGTGCCTGTGTGTTCTCTTAAAAAATTAATAATGATCTTGCACATATTTATATGTGCAAACAAACAGGCATCTGCTCTATAGTTACTCTCCAAATGATTCCCTGCAAAGTCAGTGTCAGCGAGGGTCTAGGTAAAGCTCAGGAGCAGAGCAAGACGCTGACTGGACTTATGACTGTGCTTTTCTTTTACTTTATTTCTTTGCATTTCAGGACGAGGAACATTGAGATAATTTCCCAAAGTCAGGTTAAAGATATGGTTGACTATTTACCTGTATTTTTCAGTTGTACATATGTTAAAGGAAGGCTCCCGGGGGGTGGGGGGAATGTCAAAGAACGACAGTAAAAATGATACCTTGGAGACATAATAGATAGGCCCCTTGAAGACACTAGCTTACAGCTGTTCTGTAGACTGAAAGACATGGAGATAGGTTAGCCTGAAAATAGAAAACAGAACCCTACATTTCTCCCAAACCATGTTTGCCTTTCCTGGATTGGATGATGTACTTGATCATGTTTCAAAATAGATATAACCTCTTAATAGGATGAAGAGAAGGGCACTACATTGATTGGAAGAATTAAGAGGTTGCTATAAGATGGCCAAGGAAAATTCTTTGAACTGTATGTTGTAGAAAGTCATGGCTAAAACATGACTGACTGGAGGTTGCACTGGGGATAAAAGCAGCGATTTAACAACGTTTGCAATTTAAAGTACTCAAAATTGGACGAATCAAAGGATTCCTTTGTACAAATGAGGAAGACAGGATTTAAGTGATCTTTTTTCATGCCCTACAGAAAGTGCTCCAGAACCCTGATCCGCTGATGCAGGCTGCGGTGGGTTTTCACTTCCCAACAGTGCTTTGTGAGCTGGGATATGCGGTCAATGAATGAAATGGTCTCTCAGTTCTGTTCCAGCTGTTGTGATGGTACCATCGGATCATCTGTGACGGACATTGATAAGGGCCACCTCCATCCACCGATGACGCAGAGATGTGAGGTGGTCTACGTACCTTTTCAGCAAGAGGTGCTCTGTGATATCCTTTCTTCCAAGGATTTCTCTCAAGTCCAGAAATAGCACAGAGTGAAAGACAAGAGCTTTTCCTCTCCCCTAGCACAATCAAGACGCATAAAGGTGTTAAAAAAAAAAAAAAAAAGGATCTCCTTTATTTAAGTTAAAAAAAGTAGCTTTTGGTTACAGTTCCTATCCTACTTCTTCTCCAGTAAGGCAATCGGAAGCTGAAGGGCAGGCATGCTGAGCTGTATAGCCGATGCCCATACAGTTTTGCCCTGATTTCTCCTCCCAATTTAATTTCCCACAGCTCAAACCCTGAGCCAAAGTGAACTGCATCTTTCTTGCCACAAGTGCCCATTGTCATGCTCTTCAAACCTCTCAGTCATTCCATTTCTCTAACTTTTTTTTTACCATCAGGAAACAATCTGGTCTCCAATTTCACAGAGAAAAAAACCACAGGCGTCACTTCAACTTACTGCTGGTGAAACCTCCAAACCCTATGTTCAGGTTCACCTTTAGCTTTTCTGGGGTTTTTTGGGGGGTTTTTTTGCTTTTTAATCTAAGGTCATCCACGTTCTCCAGACACCATTCTCTTCTGCATTTTATGCGATAGTAACCTATGGTTACTAGCTCTTTCATTTGTATCTTAACTTTATCTTCTAGATCCCTGCTATCAGGATTAGGACACACTTAGATTTCATCCATTATAAAAAATCCCCTCCCTCAGTCTCACTCTCCTGATAAGCATGACATTCCTCTTACCTATAGTATATCTTTATGATTATAGGTAGATAATAATTATAAAATTAGTCATATAATGCTTTTTTCTTTTCTCGTAGTAAAAGTCTTATGGAGCAAGGACTGAGTTTGTTTAACTCAATACTGAATATCCAGTGCCTAGCACAGTGTCTTACCTATTGCAGGGAGGTACTCAATAATTTTTTAATTGAAGTACAGCTGATTTATAATGTTGTTAATTTCTGCTGTATAGCAAAGTGATTCAGTTACACATATATATACATTCTTTTTCATGTTCTTTTCCATGATGGTTTATCACAGGATGTTGAATATAGTTCCCTGTGCTGTACAGTAGGACCTCGTTGTTTATCCATCCTGTATATAATAGTTTGCATCTGCTAACCCCAAACTCCCAAGCCATGCCCCCCTCCACCCAGGCAACCATAAGTCTGTCCTCTATGTCTGTGAGTCTGTTTCTGTTTTATAGATAATTTCATTTGTGTCATATTTTAGATTCCACGTATAAGTGATATCACATGGTATTTGTCTTTCTCTTTCTGACTTACTTCACTTAGTATGATAATCTCCAGGTCCATCCATGTTGCTGCAAACAGGAATAGACTCACAGACTTAGAAAAAACTTAGGAGTTACCAAAGGGGAAAGGTGGGGGGAGGGATAAACTGGGAGTGTGGGATTGACATATACACACTACTATATTTAAAATAGATAACCAACAAGGACCTACTGTATAGCACAGGGAACTCTGCTCAATATTCTGTACCAAGAATTTGAAAAAGAATAGACATGTAAAAAAAACCAAAAAATGAAGTCAATGAGACCATTCAAAAAAAAAAAAAAAGAAAGTCCTCCCTGGCTGGAAAAATGAAAGCACAAATAAATGGAAAAAAGATGAGGATTTCCATGTAGAATGGGGAAGTTAAACTCCCTCACCTTGCATTTCTCCCTCTGTGTATACATTTTCCGGGATTTACCATTTGTCCTCTGGGTAAAGTGTACTGTGAATCTTGTCCTTTGGTCAATTTTTTCTATGAGACTTTAATAGTCTTCTCAGGTTGTTTAGAACTAATGAGGCAAATGTCCTCAAACAAGAAGCAATTTAAGAACATGCTGCTAATTTCAATGGGTTCTGTAAATGAACTAATTTAATACCAGTTGACCTTTTTATTTAGGGAGAATGATTTGTGGCTGTATTTTCCTGACTTGTGCCTATAAGCCCTGGCAGTCTGCATGCGCACTCGGAGCCCAGGGGTAAACATTAATCATGGTACAAGGATGGCGTATCTTCAAGCAGAGCATAGCACATTCACTTCAGTAAGCGAGAGGAGGCTGTCTTTTAACAGGAAGGTTTTGACTGTGTTTATTAAAATAGAAAGCCATAGGGCTTCCCTGGTGGCGCAGTGGTTGAGAGTCCGCCTGCTGATGCGGGGCACACGGGTTTGTGCCCCGGTCCGGGAAGACCCCACATGCTGCGGAGCGGCTGGGCCCGTGAGCCAATGGCCGCTGATCCTGCGCGTCCGGAGCCTGTGCTCCGCAACAGGAGAGGCCACAACAGTGAGAGGCCCACGTACCGGCAGAAAAAAAAAAAAAGAAAGCCATAGAATAAAGAATACTCTCTGGGTATCCTCAGGGGATTGGTTCCTGGACCCCTATGGATACCAAAATCAGTGGATGCTCAAGTCTCTTATATATTATAAAATGGCATAGTATTTGCATATAACATGCACATTCTCTCTTATACTTTAAATCATCTGTCGATTACTCATAATACCTAATACAATGTAAATGCTATGTAAATAGCTGTCAGCATGCGGCAAATTCAAGTTCTGCTTTTTGGAACTTTCTGGAATTATTCTTTCTTTTCCCCCGCAAATGTTTTTGATCCCAGGTTTGGTTGAATCCACTGTACTTCTCTGGTGATAAAGAACAGGTAGACAAATGCTGAATGATAGTATAAAATTTTAAACATGTCCTAGAGATTTTGCTACTCTATCTTAAAAAAATTTTTTTAGGGACAAGGGGAAGATGGTGGAAGAGTAAGACACGGAGATCACCTTCCTCCCCACAGATACACCAGAAATACATCTACACGTAGAACAACTCCTACAGAACACCTACTGAACGCTGGCAGAAGGCCTCAGACCTCCCAAAAGGCAAGAAACTCCCCACGTACCTGGGTAGGGCAAAAGAAAAAAGAATAAACAGAGACAAAAGGATGGGGACGGGACCTGCACCAGTGGGAGGGAGCCGTGAAGGAGGAAAGGTTTGCACACACTAGGAAGCCCCTTCGCCGGCGGAGACGGGAGGTGGAGGGGGAAAGCTTCGGAGCCGCGGAGGAGAGCGTAGCAACAGGGGTGCGGAGGGCAAAGCAGAGAGATTCCTGCACAGAGGATGGGTGCCGACCAGCACTCACCAGCCCGAGAGGCTTGTCTGCTCACCCGCTGGGGCTGGCAGGGCTGGGAGCTGAGCCTTGGGCTTCGGTCGGAGCGCAGGGAGAGGACTGGGGTTGGCGGCGTGAACACAGCCTTTAGGGGTTAGTGCGCCACGGCTGGCCGGGAGGGAGTCCGGGGAAAACTCTGGACCTGCCGAAGAGGCAAGAGACTTTTTCTTCCCTCTTTGTTTCCTGGTGCGCGAGGAGAGGGGATTAAGAGCACTGCTTAAAGGAGCTCCAGAGACGGGCGCGAGCCGCCGCTAACAGTGCGGACCCCAGAGACGGGCATGAGACGCTAAGGCTGCTGCTGCCGCCACCGAGAAGCCTGTGTGCGAACACAGATCACTCTCCACACCCCCCTTCTGGGGAGCCTGTGCAGCCCGCCACTGCCAGGGTCCTGGGATCCAGGGACAACTTCCCCAGGAGAATGCACGGCGCGCCTCAGGCTGGCGCAACAACACGCCGGCCTCTGCCGCCACAGGCTCGCCCTGCACTCCGTGACCCTCCCTACCCCCGGCCTGAGTGAGCCAGAGCTCCCGAATCAGCGGCTCCTTTAACCCCATCCTGTCTGAGCGAAGAACAGACGCCCTCTGGCGACCTACACGCAGAGGCGGGGCCAAATCCAAAGCTGAGCCCCTGGAGCTGTGCGAACAAAGAAGAGAAAGGGAAATCTCTCCCAGCAGCCTCAGAAGCAGCGGATTAAAACTCCGCAATCAACTTGATGTACCCTGCATCTGTGGAATACATGAATAGACAACGAATCACCCCAAATTGAGGAGGTGGGCTTTGACAGCAAGATTTATGATTTTTTCCCCTTTTCCTCTTTTTGTGAGTGTGTATGTGTATGCTTCCGTGTGAGATTTTGTATAGCTTTGCTTCCACCATTTGTCCTAGGGGTCTATCCGTCCTTTTTTTTTCTTAATAATTATTTTTTATTTTAATAACTTTATTATATTTTATCTTTATTTTACTTTATCTTCTTTCTTTCTTTCTTATTTTCCTTCCTTCCCTCCTTCCTTCCTCCCTCCCACCCTCCTTTCTTTCTTTCCTTCTTTGTTTCTTTCTTTCTACTTCTACTAATTTTTTCTTTCTACTTGTTCTCCCTTTTATTCTGAGCCGTGTGGATGAAAGGCTCTTGGTGCTGCAGCCAGGAGTCAGTGCTGTGCCTCTGAGATGGGAGAGCCAACTTCAGGACACTGGTCCACAAGAGACCTCCCAGCTCCACATAATATCAAATGGCGAAAATCTCCCAGAGATCTCCATCTCAACACCAGCACCCAGCTTCACTCAACGACCAGCAAGCTATGGTGCTGGACACCCTATGCCAAACAACTAGCAAGACATGAACACAATCCCACCCATTAGCAGAGAGGCTGCCTAAAATCATAATAAGTCCACAGACACCCCAAAACACACCACCAGACGTGGACCTGCCCACCAGAAAGACAAGATCCAGCCTCATCCACCAGAACACAGGCACTAGTCCCCTCCACCAGGAAGCCTACACAACCCACTGAACCAACCTAAGCCACTGGGGACAGACACCAAAAACAAGGGAACTACAAACCTGCAGCCTGCAAAAAGGAGACCCCAAACACAGTAGGATAAGCAAAATGAGAAGACAGAAAAACACACCGCAGATGAAGGAGCAAGATAAAAACCCACCAGACTTAACAAATGAAGAGGAAATAGGCAGTCTACCTGAAAAAGAATTCAGAATAATGATAGTAAAGATGATCCAAAATCTTGGAAATAGAATAGACAAAATGCAAGAAACATTTAACAAGGACCTGGAAGAACTAAAGATGAAAAAAGCAATGATGAACAACACAATAAATGAAATTAAAAATATTCTAGATGGGATCAATAGCAGAATAACTGAGACAGAAGAACGGATAAGTGACCTGGAAGATAAAATAGTGGAAATAACTACTGCAGAGCAGACTAAAGAAAAAAGAATGAAAAGAACTGAGGACAGTCTCAGAGACCTCTGGGACAACATTAAACGTACCAACGTTCAAATTATAGGGGTTCCAGAAGAAGAAGAGAAAAAGAAAGGGACTGAAAATATTTGAAGAAATTATAGTTGAAAACTTCCCTAATATGGGAAAGGAAATAGTTAATCAAGTCCAGGAAGCACAGAGAGTCCCATACAGGATAAATCCAAGGAGAAATACACCAAGCCACATATTAATCAAACTGTCAAAAATTAAATACAAAGAAAACATATTAAAAGAAGCAAGGGAAAAACAACAAATAACACATAAGGGAATCCCTGTAAGGTTAACAGCTGATCTTTCAGCAGAAACTCTGCAAGCCAGAAGGCACTGGCAGGACATATTTAAAGTGATGAAGGAGAAAAACCTGCAACCAAGATTACTCTACCCAGCAAGGATCTCATTCAGATTTGATGGAGAAATTAAAACCTTTACAGACAAGCAAAAGCTGAGAGAGTTCAGCACCACCAAACCAGCTTTACAACAAATACTAAAGGAACTTCTCTAGGCAAGAAACACAAGAGAAGGAAAAGACCTACAATAACGAACCCAAAACAATTAAGAAAATGGCAATAGGAACATACATATCGATAATTACCTTAAATGTAAATGGACTAAATGCTCCCACCAAAGGACACAGATTGGCTGAATGGATACAAAAACAGGACCCATATATATGCTGTCTACAAGAGACCCACTTCAGACCTAGAGACACATACAGAGTGAAAGTAAGGGGATGGAAAAAGATATTCCATGCAAATGGAAACCGAAAGAAAGCTGGAGTAGCAATTCTCATATCAGACAAAATAGACTTTAAAATAAAAGCTATTAGAAGAGACAAAGAAGGACACTACATAATGATCAAGGGATCAATCCAAGAAGAAGATATAACAATTGTAAATATTTATGCACCCAACATAGGAGCACCTCAATACATAAGGTAAATACTAACAGCTATAAAAGAGGAAATCAACAGTAACACAGTAATAATGGGGGACATTAAGGCCTAACTTACACCAATGGACAGATCATCCGAACAGAAAATTAATAAGGAAACAGAAGCTTTAAATGACACAACAGACCAGATAGATTTAATTGATATTTAAAGGACATTCCATCCAAAAACAGCAGATTACCCTTTCTTCTCAAGTGCGAACGGAACATTCTCCAAGATAGATCACGTCTTGGGTCACAACTCAAGCCTCAGTAAATTTAAGAAAATTGAAATATAACAAACATCTTTTCTGACCACAGTGCTATGAGATTAGAAATCAATTACAGGGAAAAAAACGTAACACACACAAACACATGGAGGCTAAACAATACGTTACTAAATAACCAAGAGATCACTGAAGAAATCAAAGAAGAAATCAGAAAATATCTGGAGACAAATGACAATGAAAACTCGATGATCCAAAACCTATTGGATGCAGCAAAAGCAGTTCTAAGAGGGGAATTTATAGCAATACAATCGTACCTCAAGAAACAAGAAAAATCTCAAATAAACGATCTAATCTTACACCTGAAGGAACTAGTGAAAGAAGGAGAAACAAAACCCAAAGTTCGTAAAAGGAATGAAATCACAAAGAGCAGAGCAGAAATAAATGAAATAGAAACAAAGCAATAGCAAAGATCAATAAAACTAAAGCCTGGTTCTTTGAGAAGATAAACAAAATTGATAAACCTTTAGCCAGACTCAACAAAAAAAAAAGGGAGGGGACTCAAATCAATAAAATTAGAAATGAAAAAGGAGAAGTTACAATGGACAACACAGAAATACAAAGCATCCTAAGAGACTACTACAAGCAATTCTATGCCAATAAAATGGACAACCTGGAAGAAATGGACAAATTCTGGGAAAGGTATAACCTTCCAAGACTGAACCAGGAAGAAATAGAAAATATGAACAGACCAATCATAAGTAATGAAACTGAAACTGTGATTAAAAATCTTCCAACAGGGCTTCCCTGGTGGCGCAGTGGTTGAGAGTCTGCCTGCCGATGCAGGGGACACGGGTTCGTGCCCCGGTCCGGGAAGATCCCACATGCCGTGGAGCGGCTGGGCCCATGAGCCATGGCCGCTGAGGCTGCACGTCCGGAAGGGGCCACAACAGTGAGAGGCCCATGTAAAAAAAAAAAAAAAATCTTCCAACAAACAAAAGCCCAGGACCAGATGGTTTTACAGGTGAATTCTATCAAACATTTAGAGAAAAGCAAACACCCATCCTTCTTAAACTGTTCCAAAAAGTTGCAGAGAAAGGAACACTCCCAAACTCATTCTAAAAGGCCACCATCACCCTGATGCCAAAACCAGACAAAGATAAGAAAATTACTAAAAAAGAAAATTACAGACCAATATCACTGATGAATATAGATGCAAAAATCCTCAACAAAATACTAGTGAACAGAATCCAACAAAACATTAAGGATCATACACCATGATCAAGTGGGATTTACCCCAGGGATGCAAGCGTTCTTCAATATATGTAAATCAATCAATGTGATACACCCTATTAACAAACTGAAGAATAAAAACCATATGATCATCTCAGTAGATACAGAAAAAGCTTTTGACAAAATTCAGCACCGATTTATGATAAAAACTCTCCAGAATGTGTTCACAGAGGGAACCTACCTCAACATAATAAAGGCCATATACAACAAACCCACAGCAAACGCCATTCTCAATGGTGAAAAACTGAAAGCATTTCCTCTAAGATCAGGAACAAGGCAAGCATGTCCACTCTTGCCACTGTTATTCAATGTAGTTCTGGAAGTCCTAGACATGGCAATCAGACAAGAAAGAAATAAAAGGAATCCAAATTTGGAAAAGAAGTAAAACTGTCACTGTTTGCAGATGACAGTGATACTATACAGAGAGAAACCTAAAGATGCTACCAGAAAACTACTAGAGCTGATCAATGAATTTGGTAAAGTTGCAGGATACAAAATTAATGCACAGGAATCTCTTGCATTCCTATACACTAGCAATGAAAGACCAGAAAGAGAAATTAAGGAAACAATTCCATTCACCACTGCAACAAAAAGAATAAAATACCTAGGAGTAAACCTACCTAAGGAGACAAAAGACCTATACTCAGAAAACTATAAGACACTGATGAAAGAAATCAAAGATGACACAAACAGTTGGAGAGATATATCATGTTCCAGGATTGGAAGAATAAACATTGTGAAAATGAGTATAGTACCCAAAGCAATCTACAGGTTCAATGCAATCCCTATCAAATTATCAATAGCATTTTTTACAGAACTAGAACAAAAAAACTTAAAATTTGTATGGAGACATAAAAGACCCCAAACAGCCAAAGAAATCTTGTGGGCAAAAAACAGAGCTGGAGGAATCAGACTCCCTGACTTCAGATTATACTACAAAGCTACAGTAATTAAGACAATATGGTACTGGCACAAAAACAGAAACATAGATCAATGGTACAGGATAGAAAGCCCAGAGATAAACCCATGCACTTATGGTCAACTAATCTATGACAAAGGAGGCAAGGATATACAATGGAGAAAAGACAGTCTCTTCATTAAGTGGTGCTGGGAAAACTGGACAGCTACATATAAAAGAAAGAAGTTAGAACACTCTCTAACAGCATAGACAAACATAATATCAAAATGGATTAAAGACCTGTATGTAAGACCAGACACTATAAAACTCTTAGAGCAAAACATAGGAAGAACACTCTATGACATAAATCACAACAAGATCTTTTTTGATCCACCTTCTAGAGTAATGGAAATAAAAACAAAAATAATCAAATGGGACCTAATGAAACTTAAAATCTTTTGCACAGCAAAGGAAACTATAAACAAGATGAAATGACAACCCTCAGAATGGGAGAAAATATTTGCAAATGAATCAATGCACAAATGGTTAATCTCCAAAATATATAAACAGCTCATGCAGCTCAATATTAAGAGAACAAACAACTCAATCCAAAAATGGGCAGAAGACCTAAATAGACATTTCTCCAAAGAAGATATACAGATGGCCAACAAACACATGAAAAGCTGCTCAACATCACTAATTATTAGAGAAATGCAAATCAAAACTACAATGAGGTATCACCTCACACCAGTTAGAATGGGCATCATCAGAAGATCTACAAACAACCAATACTGGAGAGGGTGTGGAGAAAAGGGAGCCCTCTTGCACTGTTGGTGGGAATGTAAATTGAGACAAGCCACTATGGAGAACAGTATGGAGGTTCCTTAAAAAACTAAAAAGAGGGGCTTCCCTGGTGGCGCAGTGGTTGAGAGTCTGCCTGCCGATGCAGGGGGCACGGGTTCGTGCCCTGGTCTGGGAGGATCCCACATGCCGTGGAGCGGCTGGGCCCGTGAGCCATGGCCGCTGAGCCTGCGCGTCCGGAGCCTGTGCTCTGCAACGGGAGAGGCCACAGCAGTGAGAGGCCCGCGTACAGCAAAAACAAGCAAACAAACAAAAAACTAAAAAGAAAATTACCATATGACCCAGCAATCCCACTACTGGGCATGTACCCTGAGAAAACCATAATTCAAAAAGACACATGCGTGCCAATGTTCATTGCAACACTGTTTACAATAGCCGGGTCATGGAAGTAACCTAAGTGCCCATAGACAGATGAATAGATAAAGAAGGTGTGGTACATATATACAATGGAGTGTTACTCGGCCATAAAAAGGAACAAAACTGGGTCATTTGTAGAGACGTGGATGGACCTAGAGACTGTCATACAGAGTGAAGTAAGTCAGAAAGAGAAACAAATATCGTATATTAACGTATATGTGTGGAATCTAGAAAAATGGTACAGATGAACTGGTTTGCCAGGCAGAAATAGAGACACAGTTGTAGAGAACAAATGTATGGACACCAAGGCGGGAAAGTGGTGGGGGCGGGGGTGGGTGGTGGTGGGCTGAATTGGGAGATTGGGATTGACATGTATGCACTATATGTATAAAACAGATAACTAATAAGAACCTGCTGTATTAAAAAAGAAAAGTCTGCTTTGTTCTGGGATCTTAACCTATTTTGCTCGAGGCCTGAGACTGATCTTTCTTTGAACGGTGATTTCAAAAAGAAGATAGAAAATGACATATTGGTGACTTTATTATTTTATTTTAATCCATTTTTTAAGATTTCCAAGGTTCAAGTAATTTTTATTCCCCTGAATTCTTTCTTTTACTGACTTCTAGCTCTGAATTTGATTTCTATGTATCTCATTGATCTATGTTAGTCATATAGAGTTATAGCCATTTTTTTATTTCCAAAGGAAATTATTGTAACTATCAATGATGTACTAGAATTAAATCCATAAACTAATAGGCTGAGCTCTTTATGTAAAAGGAAACAACTTTATACAGTCTTTGCTTTTCTATAGTTTTAAATTTGGCTGATATACTTATCTAAGAACGCTTACAACACATTTATATATAGTATTTATTGCAGCAGCCTGTCTTTTTTTCTTTTCTTTTTTTTTTTTTAACGTTGGGGATAAAATAAGTGAACACTTGGCTATGGAAGGCCGTCTGGTGTCGATAGGGAGTAACTATGGGCTTATGTGGAAGCTTAGGAAATGTGTTTCCCACCTCATTCTGCTTTCGCGTGTGTGTTTTTTTGAGAAGGGCTCTGCACACCCAGACAAGTCTGTACAGCCTGCCTTTTCTTATCCCTGCAAACTGGGGGCAGTTATAGTACCTTTCTGGTGTTGTTTTCATTATGTTATGGTATAATTTTTATAGGATTTAGATTTGACTTCAGAATATGTTTGAAGGGCCGTTTCGCTATGGATATAACTGATAATTTGAGATTTTATTGTATATTTTGACCATGTTACATAAAGTTCTGCCTCAGAAGATTCTAGCAGGTCGTTCCATTTTCCCACGGAGTCCTCTCGCTCTGCTCTTCTCTTCTGCTCCACTTTGTGCAAATCAGAAATATCTTGACCTCTCCCAACTCCTTTTGGAAAAATGTAAGGCCCACGTGCTTTAAAAAGAACACAGTGTCTGCTTTTCAAGTGATGGAAACATACAATTAAATATTCTAATGCAGTAATTGTGGGAGGTAAGTCGCAGGCACCAATATCATGGTTATTCTTCATATTTTAATATGGTCAATATGGTAGACACAGAACAGATAAAAGTCACCCTTTACCCTTGATAAAAAGTTTTAAAAATAAAAAAATTCAGAAATGGTAACGGTAGAACTTATCATAATTTATTGTTTAAAGTGGAAACAAATGGACTCATTCAGTTTCTCTCATCAT
This sequence comes from Phocoena phocoena, assembly GCF_963924675.1. Classification (NCBI taxonomy): domain Eukaryota; kingdom Metazoa; phylum Chordata; class Mammalia; order Artiodactyla; family Phocoenidae; genus Phocoena; species Phocoena phocoena. The sequence continues at coordinate 8,594,046 of NC_089239.1, read as the reverse complement.
CTCATTTGTTTGCTTAGACACCTAAAAGGACTCACTCAGGATAGACTTCTAAAAAGAAGTGACTTGGAATTTAAATGGACCTGAAATTAACGTTCTCTTTAGCAATTTCCTACTCTCTCGGGGTGTAATGAATATGATGTTGTCAATGAGTCACTCAGTTTTGGGAAAAAACTTTTGTCACCTAACCTGTTCTTTTCAGCGCTTTATGGTTCAGGCTGATGAATACTGAAAAGATAATGGAGATGCCTAGTTATAAGAGACTGGATTTGAGGGCATCCCTCTTTGCTCTTTGTCCTCCTGTGGAGAGTTCTGGAAACTTGAGTGGATCCATTTCCTGTGGATACTTTATGGTGTAGGACAGAAAACATTAGTGAGAACCAAGGGCTTGACCTCTCCCTCTTTGGGTGATCTCGTTAAATTTCTTAATGCCTCAGATGTACCTATTAAGCAGGAGACAAAATGGGAAGTGAGAAAGTGATAAAAATATATATTTTTTAAATTGTGGCTGTTCTCTAATGGCTGATGCTGCTAGAAGTGAGGTATTTTGCTTCGAAAATGGATGGGATGCTTTCTGCCTTGCTGGAATCTCAGGAAGCATAATTCATTAGTGGTTTGAAAAGTGCTTTGAGCTAATGGAATGAAAGGCACTGGAGAAATTCATACTAATATTATTAAAAATGAAAAATTGCAACAGAGAAACTGATTTCCCCCAGAACACAGACATAAATATCGCATCGACTATTGCCCAGACAACCAGTTTGAGAAGGGAAAAAGCCAGTCTCTCATCTGGACATTTCACCCATGTCTTTAAATTACCAATTGGACTGATTTTATTTTCCTACCTAATTGTATAAGTTCAGTTCTTCTCTGAGAGCCTAGATTCTTGTTCCTATTTAGGGTACAATAGCATTTTTAGGTATTTCAATAGTGTATTGAAATCTATATATACTATTCGGTATAAATTCTTCATTTATACTACCTGTTTTTTTTTCCTCAGTGACTCTATCTTGACCTCTAAGGTCACATATATCCCTCCTACCGCTCCCCGTACAACTCTTGAAAGTCATATTTCAAATCAATGCCTGTCTTCATCTTTAGAGACTGTTGCCTTCATTATACTCCTATAATAATTAAGATGGGACATACCAAAGTAAATTTAATGGATGGCAAGCATTTGTGCAGGTTTCTGAGAATAGGAGGCATCTTATTGCTTTGTTCACATTTAGTTTTTCCACAGTAATGTTGGGCTGGGAATTAATGAACGCAATTAGGGCTCTTTTTGATATGGTACACCTTTGAAATTCTTCATTATTCTGTTAACAGAACCTTGCTAATTTTCTTCTAAATGAATGTACTCCTGCTGTAATGTAGATTATATTTTATAATGCAATTCAGTAGGTTTTCACTTTCCTCCCTTTGTTTGTTGATTTCAGTTTCTTTGTTCATGGTGTCATTCAGGTGCATAATAAACTAGAATAACTTTCAATACTTTTTTTAGGGAAGAAACATACTTTATCTTAATGATAATTGTTTATCACTGCATCTCCCTTTTAATATATCATCTAAATGCAAAGACCAAACAAATTAATAATAGGTATTTTAAAATGCACCTACTAAGGTCCTTTTGAAGTAGTACAGATGGTCCTAACCCTTCCCTTCCTCTGAAATTTCTATTTCATGTTCTCTGTCAAGACTTTGAACACAACTCATATTTTGCCGTTACGTTGTAATGCAATGGAAAGTGCCAGCAGCAACCAGAGAAGGTGAACATCAGGAAGTACAGACATATATTATATTGATGCTTCTAGCCTAACTACCAAATAACTCTACTTGAGGAATGGAAGGGAGCAAAGGTTAAGTGTTTGCGTTTCAATAATTTTTTTTTTTTTTTTTTGCGGCACGCGGGCCTCTCACTGTTGTGACCTCTCCCGTTGCGGAGCACAGGCTCCGGACGCGCAGGCTCAGCGGCCATGGTTCATGCGCCCAGCCGCTCCGCGGCATGTGGGATCTTCCCGGACCGGGGCACAAACCCGTGTCCCCTGCATCGGCAGGCGGACTCTCAACCACTGCGCCACCAGGGAAGCCCTCAATAAATTTTAAACCTGGTGAACTACTCAGAGCCTTAATGCAAAAGCAGGGTTGGCTTGTGCTAATTCACAAATACGCATGTTAACAGGACTATTTTCTTATTATTTTCTTATATTTCTCAGCCGCAGAGAGAGAGAACCTCTTTCTCATTAATGGAAATGAAAATCAGAATTGAATTGAACTCCGGAAATGAATGACTGCTTAAGTTGTCCTTTTTAAGGGGATGCATTAAAGTCCACCCTTCAAAGAGATATTTCCTTTGCTCTTATCTCATTCTTGAATTTTAAAAAATTCTATCATTTACTCATTGCCATTTTCTTTTCTTCCTTATTTCTTCACTTGCCTTGTCCTCCTTCCTCTCTCGCTCCCTCCTTTCTTCCTTCCATCTTTTCTTCTTGGGTGGGGAAAAAATAAAATACAACAAAATTACCTGCTACATGGGAATCCACATAAATGCAGAAGGTCAAAACTGCCAAGCTCAAACCTTGAGAATGCTTTGCAAGGTTTTCAAACCGCTCGATTTTGTGTGTGTGTGTGTGTGTGTGTGCGTGTGTGTGTGTGTGTGTATGTGTCCATCCATTTTAGACAGCTTTAATGTCTCGGGATCTCCTTTGCCTAATCAAATCGGAGGTCGGTCTAATAGAAAAGTCCAGAGGATTAAGTTTAATGCACTATAACAGGTAACTGAGATTTTGTTAGTGCACATTTTATGAATGTGACTCTTAATAAGGACCCAGAAAATTAGGTTTACAAGCATCTTGGAATGTTTCCTGTTGGTCTTTTTGCATCCTTCTTTTTATGCGGTGATCTCCAAAGAGATCATACGAATATTGGAAATACCAAGTAAAGAATCAGAGAAAGGAGAAAATGAGAGAGGCTTTGAAGCCTCGTGTTGGGAAACCATTGTTTCAAGAGGCTGATGGTGATATTAAATTGAATTGATTTACACGACAATTGGATACAGAGTACCAAGTAAAATGTCAAACGCAAAGGAAGAACTATAAAATCTGTAAGCGCAGTTATTATGCAAAAAGTAGTAATGGTTTTCACAGCAAGGGGCTAAGTGTGTCTGATTTTAGCTTATTTACCTCTGAGGCAGAACAGAAATTAAGGACCAGTGAAGGAAGCATGTCACCTCATGTTGTATTTGATAGCCCAAGAAACCTGCTACTACCAGTGAGGAAAGAAGCCAACAGGCTTTACGGAACTACTTACAGTGACCACCCAATGTGTTCAGAGTGTTACACTTTTCAGAGTACTTTCACTTCCATACTTTTAATTAATGTTCCCAATTATTTTGAAAAGCCGGTGATGCCGGTATCCCATTTTAAAAGAATACTAACACACAGCAAAATCACCAAAACAAGGGCAATTTTTGTCCCCTTTACTAACACAGATGGGTAACTGTCTTACTCAACCTGTGTTCACTTAATGTTCATGAATTGGAAGTTTACGCCTCAGGCAATGGTGACCGCTAAAGGTTTCTGAGTAGAGAGATATCAAGATGAGGATTTGGGCTTAGGGAAATATCCCCAGTGGATCTAATGGAGGAGATAGGGGTGGTCCCTGGGAGGGACAGGAGGCTGAACTAGTGGGATTTTGCATGAAGACAAAAGGATGGTTGATTTTGACTTCAAATGAGAAAGCGCAGATGTACTGGAGAAGAACCTGCTTGGGATGAGGGAGGGCTTGGCACTGGGAACCGTAGGGGGAGCTCCCTCTAGGTTGGCAGAAACAGGCTGTTTAATTTTAGAGGCACCTCCATTTTTTCAAACTCATTTTCCGTAAGTTCAGAAAATTAAATCTTACATGAGTAATTGTCATGATGGAATCTGAACTCTATCCCTCCAGAAACAAATCATCCTGGCGATGGAATAAATACTCTGATAGACTCTGTTTTTACTAATTTGAGATCTGTGATCACTTGAAGAGGGTCTATTAGTTAGGAATTTCTGTACCATCTCTATTAGTTAGGAATTTCTGTACCATCTGTAGAAAATAATTACTCCTTAGGCAGATTACTAATAAAGGCAGGCCAGCATTGTCCTTAAAAAATATCTCAAGGAAATTAATTGTTTTCGTGTATTCTGAAGCCACTAGAACAACAGTCACTGGCGTGTGGTTAATATTAAAAAAATACAGAAGTTTCATTAATATTACAACTAGAGTATTTCACAGCCTCCCGTTGGAAATAGTTTAATTACATACTACATCATATATATGTGCTTGAATAACGTGAACATTTTTGTTTTCTGGATATTTCACTTCTGCCTTATTATTCTAAATTAATGTTCAGAATGTTTAGAGTTTACTGACACTGTAAATCTATAGATTAAATCCATAAAATATTTTAATTTTTCCTAACATTCCACGTACTCAAGGAGTCTTGTGTTTAAGCAAAGTTAAACAAGTTCAGACTAACTGTGGAAAGTTTTCACTGATTTCAATTTGTCTGGATATGTTTTCTATTATGGGATGATACAGAAAGAAAGTAAAGCAAGCCGTTGATTTTCAAGGTTGTTGAATTCACTTAAGCATGGCTAATTCTGCTCCCCAAATAAAAGGCAGTTCTTGTTGAACTCTAAGGCCTTGTGATTGGATCTACCATGGGATCTGGGGTTGGAGGGAGGGTCATGAGCTCACTCATTTATGAATGAATGACTTTCTCCTGGATTTCTGTTTGTACACATGTGAAATTAGATTGAAACAAACGTCAACCACCTTTTTGTTTGGCGATGCTTCCAGGGTATAGGGACTAATTTTATACATATGTTACAGAAAGGAGCTTGGAAACCAGCTCTTTCTTCTAGTGATCCCCGAGGGGGTTGGCCCTAATTCACTATGCCCATAATGTACACATTCTTAATTGAACCGTCCCTGATCTCTGCTACTGTTGTATTGAATACACAATGCAGTTGGTTTCTGTTATAGCAATTTGGTCGCGGGAGGGGTGGGCCATTCTTTGTTAAAAAATAATCAAGTCACTTGATTCTTCATGTGCATAACCAGCTTTTTGATGGAATGTCATTTTGTTTTTAACGTCTTTATTGGAGTATAATTGCTTTACAATGGTGTGTTAGTTTCTGCTTTATAACAGGGTGAATCACCTATACATATATCCCCATAACTCCTCCCTCTTGCATCTCCCTCCCACCCTCCCTATCCCACCCCTCTAGGTGGTCACAAAGCACCTAGCTGATCTCCCTGTGCTATGCGGCTGCTTCCCACTAGCTATCTACCTTACATTTGGTAGTGTATATATGTCCATGCCACTCTCTCACTTTGTCCCAGCTTATCCTTCCCCCTCCCGGTGTCCTCAAGTCCATTCTCTATGTCTGCATCTTTATTCCTGTCCTGCCACTAGGTTCTTCAGAACCTTCATTTATTTATTTTTTTTAGACTCCATATACATGTGTTAGCATACGACATTTGTTTTTCTCTTTCTGATTTACTTCACTCTGTATGACAGACTCTAGGTCCATCCACCTCACTCTAAATAACTCAATTTCGTTTCTTTTTATGGCTGAGTAATAACGAATGTCATTCTTATACGGTAGAAATATCCAAACATCTGCTTGCTAAGACATTGGAGAATAGCTTTATTTTCTCATATATTTGTTTTAAGCTTTATTTTGGGCTGCCTCTTTTGGTCTGATGCTGACAACGTGTGGCACATAGGAGCGTGTGAATGTTCACATTCAGTGCCTGCTGTCCCTTGCAGAGGTAAAAATGGAATTATCCATTTCCTCTGGCTTAGCTTGTGCCTTATTTTAACTGTACCCGGAATTTCTATGAAACCATGTCATGTTGCCAGAAATGGCCTCCCTATCGAACTCTGCCTTGTCAAAATAATTTTATCATTCGTAAATATTTCAGTGAAAACCAAAGACTGCTCATAAATGATTGATTCTGTAGAGTTCACTGACCTTTCCTATGAAGGCTTTTATGAATATTAGAATAACCTATCCTAAATCTGACCATTAATTGTTAATAATGGGCTGACTGAAACCTAGGTTTCTCTAGGTTTGAGAAATTATATAGGTAGTTATAATGATGTATTGAAATTAAGGAAGGTCATTACAGTTCAAAGCTCATTCTCAAGTTGAGCACTATACTATAGTGTATTCTGATTTCTAAATTAAATCAGGCAAACTTTGCACCTGGAGGGATCCAGAAGCAACAAGAACACTTTGGAGGCTGGAAATTAACATGGATGGGTTATTTGTGTCATCTGTTCAATCTTACCATTTCTTTTCTTTGTTGAAATATGGCATTATTATTTTAGGTGGGCATACAAAGTAATTATCACTTAAATAACCAAACACTATGTGCCCTGAGAGCTGAAACATTCTGGTATTAGACAGATTCAGTCATGGATATAGGGCTAAATTAGATTTTTAAGAAGGAGTCTGTTTTCTTGCTTTCATCATTGTAAGACAAGTAGATTAAAAACATGACTCTTTTTAGACTTTTCAAATTCTCGAAAAAAGCACATACTGCTTTTATGAAAAACAAAAGTTAAAAATAAAAGGAAGCAAAAGCAAAAACACAAAACAATTCCACCAGCCACAGTTTCCATTTCAAAGGGCATATTTCCTTTTAGCTTTTTCTGTACTTAATTTTTATAGTATATCCAAGACAACAAGTATTTGAGGAACATTACTGTGTACTATGCCCTGAGAATAAAATATGCTAGTAAGACAGAGGCTCTGTTCCACAGAAACTTACAGTGTAGTTAGGAAGACAAGTCATTCATTGCCTTATAGAAGCAAAAAGGGTGCCATAAGTTCTGAATGGGAGGTAGAGACAGTACCGTCATGCGAAGGGTTTGAAGAAGATGAAGATGCTTGGCTGTGGTGGTGAGGAGACCCCTGATGGAAGCGGTAGGTCCCCTTCCACCCAGTGGCTCCCTAGATTAATGCAGCAAGCTGCAGGATGTGTACATGACACATCACGGGGCCCTCAAGTGCTACCATAAGAGAAATGACTTCCTCTACAGCAGATGCTCTCGGTGTTCCCATTCATCCGCTTGTCCTCAACATTTCCACACAGGCTGGCTGACTTCTGAGGGTTAGTTTATAACGGTGATAACTAAGCACTAATTAATAGCACCCTGTTTATTGGATGTGCCCTTCTCCTCTCTCATCTCCTTGTAACTTTTAATTTTTCCTGGAATAACCTCCCAGCTGAACAACTTCTACTTGAGTCTCTGACTACGGGTCTGCTCTGGGGAACCCAAAGACAACAATTTTACCAGCTTCCTACCACCTACTCTTTTTTTGCCTTCTAAAGCTTATTGTAGAAAATTCTAAAGATGCAGTGCAAGATCATTCAGTAATATCCCTGTCTGCTAAGTAAGCTTTCAGGGATTGAAAGCATGTTAGAGGTCACTGAATCCAATTACCTTCGAGCAGATGCCATTGGTACCCTGCCTGCATCTCCTTGGCCCACCCTAGAGGCAGTTCTCTTATGCTCAGATGATTTCTTGCTACTCTCTGGTGGTGGAAGCATGCTTGGTCCATATGGAATAAGATGAAGTGTCCCAGGAGGGATGGCTGTTGATGAATAAATACCCTGGTGAATAATTCTGAGAAGTGATCATCTCAGGGGGTCTCCAGCAGGACTCGTCTCCAGTTTTCCACAGAGTTAATTACAGCTCATTGGTTAACACCCTTTTTCTTTTCTGAATCTCACTTTTTCACTCTTCACTGTGCTTCCTGGAGCCACAGCACTAATAAGCTACTTGTATTTAAGCCCTTGATCAGGGTGTGCTCTGGAGGCACTCAAACCTGGCCACCTCTCGTTATAGAAAAGAGGAAACTGACCATACAACTCAACAACAACAACAAACAATCCCATTGAAAAATGGGCAGAAGACCTAAACAGACGTCTCTCCAAAGAAGACATACAGATGGCCAACAGGCACATGAAAAGATGCTCAACGTCACCAATTATCAGAGAAATGCAAATCAAAACTACAATGAGGTACCACCTCACACCGGTCAGAATGGCCATTATTAAAAGTCTACAAATAACAAATGCTGGAGAGGGTGTGGAGAAAAGGGAACCCTACCACATGGTGGGTGGGAATGTAAGTTGGTGCAGCCACTATGGAAAACAGTATGGAGTTTCCTCAAAAATCTAAAAATAGAGTTGCCATATGATCCAACCCTCCCACTCCTGGGCATATATCCAGACAAAACACTAATTCGAAAAGATACATGCACCCTTATGTTCACAGCAGCACTATTCACAATAGCCAAGACATGGAAACGACCTAAATGTCCATGGACAGATGAATGGCTAAAGATGTGGTACATATATACAATGGAATACTACTCAGCCATAAAAAAGAACGAAATAATGCCATTTGCAGCAACATGGTTGCAACTAGAGATTAAGATACTAAGTGGAGTAAGTCAGAGAGAGAAAGACAAATGCCGTATGATATCACTTATGTGTGGAATCTAAAATATGGCACAAATGAACCTATCTATAAAACAGATACAGACTCACAGACATAGAGAACAGACTTGTGGTTGCCAAGGGGGAGCAGGTTGGGAGAGGGATGGAGTGGGAGGCTAGAGTTAGCAGATGTAAGCTTTTATATATAGAATGGATAAACAACAAGGCCCTACTGTACAGCACAGGGAACTATATTCAATATCCTATGATAAACCATAATGGAAAAGAATATTTAAAAAGAATGTATATATATATGTATAACTGAATCAGTTTGCTGTATAGCAGAAATTAACACATTGTAAATCAATTATACTTCAATAAAAAATATTAAAACTAAAAAATCAAAAGAGGAAACTGAGACCAAGAGAGTAAAAGTCACTTGCCTATAGGTCTATGAAGTTTTGTTAGACAGTAGAGATTATGGTAGAAATGCAGTTTGTATCATGCTTTCCTATTTTCATAACACTTGAATTTAAGTAAACATATTGTAAAATAATTGTCCATGATGTAAAAGAATGACAATTTGCTTAACTAGTCCCTAATGTTGGGCATTTGGGTTCACGCATCTAATGGAGGAATCATGGAAACACACTGAGGAAAAAAAAAAATTGTTTTATCAGAGAAGCTCCTGATTCCACCTGAACTGAAGATATTTTCAGTTGCATTTATAAATATCAAAGTCCACCCTCCTCTGCATGTATTTATGAATACCAGATGGGCTTTTTTTGAATGATAGCACAGTAAAATAATGGCAACCCGCTAAGGTCATTAAGGGAAGTCGGTGTGGAGTTTATGATCAGTGGGCTGCCATTTATGCAACCGACTAGGATCCATAAACTGCAAGATAATCTGACATGGATTTGATTTCTCATCTGAGTGAATGCATAGGAACCTCTATATCTGGACACACTAAGTGTTTTCCGAGCTGTTTTCCAATGCTGTCCATTTTTGTCCCATTGATTATCATTTCCACTGCATTATTCAGGGATAAAGTTAATTGCTAACTGCTAGGTTTCCTGAGCACAGTCAGTTAGTTCATGCACAAGCCTGTTTGCTGCGTGCCAGATGGCCCCAGTTACTTGGGGATGGACAGATATCGACAAAACAGAGTCTTTGGTACAAAATGATGCCACCAAATGGTTCTATATAATGGACATCTGAAGCTGGGGGACTTGGAGAAAAGACAAGCTTCCTAAGTAGTTGCAGATTCTTTCTTTCTTTGAAAAATAATCAGGCCTGCAAATACCTCATTCTTTAGCCCCCAAAGCTCTGCATAACAAAGGACAGATTTCTTGGATACCTTTAAAAACCGCGGGTCCTATTATCATGCCACTGTTAAGATCCTGGAGAATGAGGGGTAAAGGGGTGGTGCCAGGGAGTTTGCAAAGTGGGGGAGGGTCAGGGTAATGGCAGATGAACCCCTGAAGATATTTCTGTTCTCAGCCCCAGCAAATTTTGGTTTAGGGCGCTCAGAGAGTGCACGCTCTTCTGAATCCTCCTCCCCTGGAATTAATAACGACTGAAGGTGCTTTTCCTCGTTTGGGTTGGGACACCTGCACCTTTCATGAGACATAGTGACTGAGGGGCACTCACTCGGAAGAGCTGTCAGAGTTCAAATACATCCAGACTTCTGCCAGTCGTGCTACGCAGGGATGCTGTGTTTGTCCAGAGGCTGTCACCTGAACCGTGTGCTTCTGTTGCTCCAGGTGGACGCACCATTGCAGAATAATTTTGGAGAGCTGGTTATTGATTTTTTTCATATTTCAGGAAAAAGGAGGTGGAATGGAGATGCTCTTCCTGCAGATGGCTGGATATTCGATGGTTTCTGTGAGTTAGCCCTGAACTCTATTAAAATCAGCGAATACCATCTTGAGGATGTTAGGTTTCTCCCTGACATGAAAGCCCTGGAAGTTCAAGCAAACATCCAAGTATGTAAGCATGTTGCCTGGGAGGGGAACACATGAAACTCTGATGAACTGTTAACGTGTGCAGTGCACGCAGATGAGATTACTACAGTCACGTGAGCATTGCAGCAAGATGTTCGGGGAAGAGAGGGGAAGGGAAGCAGAAGACATGGCACGTTATAGCCGGCTCTGAGTAGTAGTGGGCAGTGGGGGGAGGGTGCCTCTCACCTGGTCGATGAGGTAGGGGCAGGCAGGAGGAGAAGGTCCCTAAGGGCACACTTTACTTCCTGCACGATACTACCTTTACAGGGACGAATCTGCATCACCAGCAGGGCTCTGTTCGGTGTCTTGAAAATTATAAACATGTCTACGAATATTGATGAAGCATAAAATGCTACAGGGTCTCTGGAGAGATTCAAAGAGCCATTTCTTGATCAGATTAGGAAATAGAATGCCCATTATCATGACCACTTTGGAATTACCTTGTAGACAAAACATTAGCATTTAGTCCAAATTAAAGTTATATTTCTGCCTTTAGAATTTGAATAATCCTGTCAATTCGGGAAATAAAAGAAAATTTGTCATCTTTCAGCCACCCAATAAAGAAAAGGTGATAGGTGTACCCTGTAACATCCTAACTTTCTTCTTAATAGTTCTGTTGAACTCAGCACTGGAAATCCGCCATCTATATTCAAAGGATTGACGGCAGAGCATTCATTGCATCAATATAAGCCCAATAGTTTAAAAAGAAGGTTGAATTAAATGTCGCACAGGGCTTGTCAGTTCTGACACTTGACAACCTCATGGAATACAAACAAAAGGAGTGACTCTCCCTTTCTTTTCTATTCTGTCTCTCTGTCTTCTTGCTTCCTTTTTCTCCCTTCCTCCCACCCCCCCTTCCCTTCCTTCCTTCCTCTCTTCTCTTCCTCCCTCCCTCCCTCCCTTCCTGCCTTTCAATGACAAGTTGTACCTTTTTATGACAAACTCTCCTTTCAGTTAAATGAATTTTTCTGCTTCCTCATACATACAACTTCTTTCTGGAGGAAGATGGCGGACAGAGGACTTGCGTGACAGTCAGAAATGACTGCTTAGAAGAACGGACTACTCTTCTGAGTTCAGTCACACATGTAAGTATTGTACCTAACTTGACATAGTTTTAATGTTATCTTTAAAAATAAACCTCGCGGGCTTCCCTGGTGGCGCAGTGGTTGAGAGTCCGCCTGCCGATGCAGGGGACACGGGTTCGTGCCCCGGTCTGGGAAGATCCCACATGCCGCGGAGCGGCTGGGCCCGTGAGCCATGGCCGCCGAGGCTGCGCGTCCGGAGCCTGTGCTCCGCAGCGGGAGAGGCCACAGCAGCGAGAGGCCCGCGTACCGCAAAAAATAAATAAATAAATAAATACAAAACATTAAAAAAAAGAAAAAACAAAAAAAACCTCGCTCCAGAAAAAATTCACAGAGAAAAATCGATCTGCTGGGCCCGCAGATTTGACTGGAAAAGAAATAAACCTTGACCCTTAGGACAGGAGGTGATATTCTCCAAGCTTGACTAATGAGAGTTGAACCAGGCAAACAGTGTTTATTGTTCTGTGTGTATTTCAGCAGCCCTGAAAACCAACAAGTGCTGCTTGTTGTGGCTTTGGTTGCAGAGAGGGCCAGTTAGCGCGAGCTAGACACGATAACCCTGGGCTTTGCACACTGTTTTCTGCCATGTTACAGAAGCTGGTCATTCAGAAGTGGAAGTTTCTCCAACCAGGTGCTTCCCACGTGACTGCCAGAGTTTTAAGTTTCCTATGAATGATCTCACGAATTTAAAAATGGGGCAACATATAGTAGCGTCTGAGACTAATTTCTGAAAAACTAAGTCCATAGGTTTTATAACAACGGAGAGCTTCAGTTTCTTTCTTTTTCTTTTTTTAAATCTTAGTGCATAGTTGCTATTCTCGGACCCAGAGAAGTAGATTCTTGCTTTTCAGTATTATACTTACTCCAACTAAATAACTGTCAAAAGTCTGTTAGTTGGTAACGTTGAGGAACATTAGCTCTGACAATTGCAAACCATGTCCTGATGATTACATTTACCCTGATGAACTGGACACAGTATATAAATGCAGACTTGCAGATGCTCAGAGAAAAGTTCTGGCCTTGAGATTCAATAATGAAGCACATTTCAGCCCATAACTGGTCAAAAGTCAGAGAATATATAAGCTGATGGAGAGTTCAATCTTTGGATTATGAGGCTTAAAAAATTACCTGCAGTTTTAATAGCACTCACACTCACTGTAGCACAAGTATTTAATTTCCACACTAATGGTGGAAAAGGCAAAATAAGGTTTATAAAGATATCCAGGAGAGTCAGTAATTTCTTAGATAGAAGAAACACACGTTTAGCTATAATGAAAAGCTTGAACCAGGTAACAGGGATTGGTTGTGAATACAGATCACATCTCCTGCAGCTAGCTGTTTTTTCTGGGAAACTTAGAGAGGCAAGAAAGGGGAAATGAATTATTTTCCTAAGAGCTATATTGTTAAAAATTATTCTACCACTAAAGGAAGTTTCATTTTATGCCATTGTTAGTTTCCTTGAGGTCCGGAATTCTGTTATTATGTTTAATACCATGCCATAAATATATTTATTAATGGTATATTTTGGGGGGGAACAGAAAGGGAGATAATATTTACCGAATGTGCTGCCTGGAACTTTAAAAATAACAAATGAATTCTAACAGCAATACCTTAAAATTGGTATTACCGTCAGGGTCTTACGGATAGGGAGAAACTAAGGCTCAGAGAGGTTCATAAAGCTTCTATGTGGCGGAGCTAAGATGTAAAGCCCTGATGTCATTCCATTTCACTGCAGGGAGAGAGCTAACTGACCATCCAGGATCCCTGAGGGGAGATCCATCTCCATAGCTTCATTTCTCTTGTGATTGTGCTGACAGTGAAAAAAATGAGGATATGCTCTATAGCAAACATGAGAAAAGAGAGAAACAGATCCGGAAGACAGACATTCCTTGGCAACCTGTGAAACTACTAAAGATACAGGACTTCTATCCAGGATTCTCCAAGACAGACAAGGAGATGGTTAAATAACCAGGTGGATGATTAGGCCAGTCTTCCGGGTCAACAGATCGCTGTTGAGTTCAGTTGCGGGCACAGGATAGGACGTCAAACCCTCCCAACGTGGTTCCACTTCCCCCAAATGGCTGTTTCAGTCCTTTGGTTCTAGAAGGCTCTGGGTCAGAAAGAAATAAAAAAAAAAAAATATCCCTGGAGTATGTTAAATGTGTTCAGAAGAAAGCAAGGAACTTGGATAGAGTTGAGGCCCCTGAGTATTTCCACTGGGGACAGTGGACAGACCAGAAAGATCTAAGGAAGTGGAAGTAAAGGGATTTCAGATACAAACCAACGTCACATTGTGTCCCTTGTTAAAATGGGCTACCAGATTATTTTAGAGAACAAAATAAGCGTGTTTGAATGTGATTGCCTTTCCCAGTTGATGTCGTACATGTTATGGACATACTTTTTCAGATCTCTGGTCTGACAGGAGTGAACAAATAAACAAACACCATCTTATTACGATAAAATTCTCTGAACATGAGAAATTATTGCCGAAACCTACAAAACGGTAAGGTCCGTCAACCTCTTCTGGGCTGAATTGAGAAAACTTGGTGAAAGATCCAAACATCAGTGGTAGGTGACAGAATCTTTCCCGTTAGCCTTAGAAAAATAAGGAGAGCAAAGGAGATGGTACTGCTATCATGTTACAGATCATGTCTGACGTGGAGAACGCGGTCCCGTAATGCAGCCATTAAGCACTAGGATCGGAGGCGAGGCTCGTATATTCTGCAGAATGACTTAGTTCAGTCATTCAGAGTCAACCCATTCCCTTAAGACACAGAACAGCTGGCACACGAGGGAAGCTCTTTGCTGCTGTCTCTGCCTGTAGCACTCGTGGTAATCTTGTCAACATGGTGAGCGTCACAAAGTGCGTCTGCTTATTTTTGTTGTTTTCTAAAGGTGGGAGAAGAGATTTAACTTGAGATCCATTCTCACCTTTTTGCTCAGCCTGCAAACCTTTTCTGTAGTTCTCAGATCAAGGTACTCATAGAAGGTCTTGAGCATCACCAATGTGCTGGGCAGAGAAATCAGGTCTCTCAGAAGAGAGAATTGGTGGAAAACAAACAAAATATGAACTTAGATTCCTTCAGATGGGCAAAGTAATTTGTTTTGGAATTTCTTTCTTTATATCACCTTTCTCTTTAAGTGTGTGAGTGTGTGTGCATGAGAGAGAGAGAGGCTATGTGTGTGTATTTAATCAAATGTTACAATAAAAAACTTAACTCCTACCTGACCCCCTGCTCAGACTTCCAGTCAATTTCAAATGACATACCACTTCCCTCCAAATCACAGCTAGCTTCTGGCCCCCAAACTCTACAACAGACATGAAGGAAAGGAGAGCTGGATGAGAAAGAAAGCAGGAGGTAAGAACATTTTAATCTGTCAGCAGGGAGTTTTTGAAAAAAATCTAGAGTTAAGTGTAAGAAACGAAAAATGTTGTGCGAAAAGAAATAACCAAAATAAAAGGTAGGAGTAGGTATTTCCAACAGGGGCATATCCAAAAAGAAAGGGGTATGAATTCAGGGGCACTCAAGTGCCTTCCCAACTGAAAAGATGCCTACTGGCCTTTGCCAGAAAGAAATTAGAGGAAATCTGTATGAAAGTTCTGAACTGTTTTGACTATATTCCTGGACATCTGAGGGAGACACAAGCTCATAAGTAATGGTGACTCGTTACGACAGCAGTTCAAGTGTGTGGGTGTGACAGAGAAAGAGCGAGAGCGAGAGAGAGAATAAAAGGGCTTAAAAGGACATCGCAGAATGCCTGCGGTTTGGAGATGCATGATGTGAAAATATTCCCTGGGTACCAACTGATGATTTTCCTTCTCAGCCCCTTAGCAATGCAGATGGTCCTTGACTTTAG
This sequence comes from Phocoena phocoena, assembly GCF_963924675.1. Classification (NCBI taxonomy): domain Eukaryota; kingdom Metazoa; phylum Chordata; class Mammalia; order Artiodactyla; family Phocoenidae; genus Phocoena; species Phocoena phocoena. The sequence goes on along the minus strand of NC_089239.1, from coordinate 8,578,607 downwards.
ATGATTTGATGTAAAAATTTTCAACCGTATGATGGTACAAAAGCGATAGGCATTCAGTAGAAAGTGTACTTCGAATTTTGAATTTTGAGCTTTTCCTGGGCTGGCCATATGCAGTACGATCCTCTCTGGTGATGCTGGGCAGGGCAGCAGCCTCAGCTCCCAGGCATCCCTGCCATCGCAAAGGTGAGCAACTGACACACTCACAACCATTCCGCCCCTCTGCTTTTCACTTTCAGTACACTATTCGATCCATTAGGTGAGATATCCAACACTTCATTATAAAACTAGCTTTGTGTTAGATGATTTTGCCCAGCTCTAGGCTAATGTAAATGTTCTGAGCACATTTAAGGTAGGTGAGGCCAAGCTATGATGTTCGGTAAATTAATGTGTATCAGATGCATTTTTGACTTGACAATATTTTCAACCTGCGATGAGTTTATTGGATCATAACGCCATCGTAAACCGAGGAAGATCTGTAACGATCAGCAGTTCTCAAACCCAGCAGCCATCAGAATCGTGGAGCGGGCTTGCTTCAACACAGATCGCTGGACTTTTCCCCAGGTTCCTAGAGCTTCTGATTCAGGAGGCCTGAGATGAAGCCGGGAGTTTACATTTCCATCAAGTTCACAGGGTATGCTGATTTTGCAGGCTGATCTAATCCAAGTGCAGCATTACACTGTATGTATTTATTTTCTCTCCACTTTTTATAGATGAGGAAACAGAAGCCTCTGTAAAATAAGCAGCTCCAGGAGCTGTGATTCCAGTTCCAGGCTACATGATGCAAGTCAAAGTGGTGTTTGGAAAGGAGATCTTTCTCAAGATTGGCCCTAGTAGGCCTGTCAACCATTTACAGCTAACCAGAACTTGGGTCAAATGTATTCCAGGCCAGAGACATCGTCATCCCAGGATCTGATGAATAGATCTTTCATATTGATGTTTTTCACCGCAAATGGCTCTCTTTGGCATGCTGAGAAACTTGTTACATTAGCCAGTTTTTTCTTACATTTTAATCATTTAAAATAAAGGTTTAATTTTTTTCATTTTAAAACTAGTATTTATACCTGTTGAGAAAACAGTAGCCATGTAAAGAAGAAAATAACAACTTTTGGTTTTATCACCCAGAAATAATCATGGTCAATATTTTAAAGATTTTGAGGTTAAGTTTTTGTTTAACAAGTTGTGTAAGTTTCTTTTCCCTCAAGTCTCTTTTTAAAAGCAGTTTTATTGATTCATATATTCATATGAGTATATAATTCACATACCATTTAATTCACCCATTTAAAGTGTACAATTCAATGGCTTTTCACGTATTCACAGAGCTGTGGAAACATCACCACAATCAATTTGGGAACATTTTCTTCACCCCAAAAGAAGCTTCTCTTTAGCAGTCACTCCCATCCCCTCCCCTCTCCCACCCAATCCTCCAGCCATGGAAAACTACTAATATACTTTCCGTCTCCACAGATTTGCCTACTCTAGATGTTTTATAGAAATGGAATCATACGATACATGCTCTTTTGTGACTGGCTTCTTTTACTTAACCTATATTTTTTCAAGGTTCGTCCATGTTGTAGCATATATCGGTACTTCACTACTTCTCACTGTTGAATAACATTCCATTGTATGGATATACTATGTTTATCTATCCATCCATCAGCAGAACATTTGGGTTGTTTTCACCTCTTGAATATTGTGAATAATGCCTTCAACAGTTGTGTACAGGTTTTTGCGTGGATGTGTTTTCTATTCTCTTGGGTGTATATATATATATATATATATATATATATACATACATACCTAGAAGTAGCATTCCTGTAGCTTATAGTTACTCTATTTTTAACTTTCTAAGGAACTGTCAAACAACTTTCCAAAAGCTGTACCACTTTACATCCCTACAAGCCAGGTATGAGGGTTTTAATTTCTCCGCATCCTTGCCAACGCTTGTTATCCAACTTTTTGATTGTAGACATCCTAGTGGATGTGGAGTGGTATCTCATGGTGGTTTTGATTTCTATTTCCCTAAAAATTAATGATGTTAGGCATCAATTCATATACTTGTTGATTACTTATACAGCTTCTTTGCAGAAACGCCCATTCAGATCCTTTGCCTCTTTTAAAATTTGTTCGTGTATCATTTTGTGAATAAATTGTAGTTCTTTATATATTCTAGATACAATTCCCATATCAGATAAATGATTTGCAAATATGTTCTCCCATTTTATGGGCTATCATTTTACTTTCTTGAACACTGTCTCCACTTTCTTTGAAGCACAAATGTTTTTTATTTTGATGAAGTTCAAATAACTTATTTTCTTCTTTATTCACTTGTGCTTTTGGTGTCACATCTAAGAAGTCTTTGCCTAATCTAAGATCATGAAAACTGACTCCTGTGTGTTCTTCTAAAAGTTTCAAAGTTTTAGCTCTTACATTTTGGTCTATGATCCATTTTGAGTTAGTTTTTGCTTATGATGTAAGGAAAGGATCCGACTTCATTCTTTTGTATGTGGATATCCAGTTGGCCCAGCATACATTAAAAAACTGTTCTTTTCCCCATTGACTTGCATATAACTTTCTACCATGCATTTATATATGTGGAATTTTTCAGGACATTTCTCTGTTGCTTTAGATATATTCCCTAATCTATTTTAAATGACGAGTTATTATCCCTTGGTAAATGTATCTTCCTACCTGCACTTAGGAATGAATTTAGGAAACGGCCCTTCCTACTGCCTGCACTGAACCAGACGTTCTATACTGACCATGTGACTTCACATCCCTTGATCACATCTGATTGACTGAGGTGTTGGGTTTATAGGAAGGTCTCCTCTCCACAAGTTCAGAATCATTGGAAAGGCAGAAGCAGGCATAGGCAGATGTTAGCTTTATTACTGATAAGGTGATTAGAAAATGTGACTCTAGAACATTGGTCAAAATAGTTTTGTAACATTCCCTCTCACCCTTGTCCAAAGTCTAGACTTTGGGGAAGCCAACCTGAGGGAAAGATTGGTTCTATAGAGCAAGACATCTCACAGATCCACGGTGGAGAGAGAAGCAAAAGGGAGAGTCATCTGTTTCTTAAAGTCCCACTTGAGAAACAGAAACAAGTGAACATCACCTCCATGGGGAAAAATAACAAGAGGGAAGAGATCAGGACTGTAACTCCAGTGCACTGACTTTCAAATTTTAGCATGCATTAGAATCGACTGGAGGGACTGCTACTGCTGTTTATTTTTATTTTGAAATAATTTTAGACTTAGAGAAAAGTTGAAAAAATAGTTCCCTTATACTCTCCGAGTTATCCCTGATCATAGCACAATGATCAACACAGAGAAACTAACACTGACATAATAATATTGCCAATATACAGACCTTATTCAAATCTCACTGATTGCCCCAATTATAGTCCTTTTTATTTTTCATTCCTAGGATATAATTCAATGTCTCACATTGGATTTAGTTGATATCCTCCTAAGTACCCCCAACTCTGTGAGAGTCCTTCATTCTTTCCCTAAGTTTTATAACCTTGACACTTCTGAAGGGTACTGTTCAGATATTTTGCAGAATGTCCTTCACTCTGCAAATACAGAGAGTTTTACTTGTAAACTCCCATCCTTTATGCCTCGGACTGGTTTCCCTTGTCCAACTGAATTGGCTAATGTCTCAAATACAACGTTGAATAACAGCAAGGGTAGCCTCCTTGACTTGTTTCTGACTCTAGTGGAAATGCCTCTAATGTTTGCTCATTAAGTAAGATACTGGCTTTAGGATGAGGTACACATATTTCATGATTTTTTGAAAGTAGCCTTCAAACCCTATTTTCTTGAATGTTTTTACCATGGATGGGTGTCAAATTCTGTAAAAGGAGGTTTTAGCATATGTGGAAATATCATATAATTGTTTCCTTAGATATATTAATATATGATATCAATGGATTTCCTAATATTAGACCTAAATTGCATTCCTGGAATACATTCCACTGGGTAATAGTCTATTAATTCTTATTGTGGTATTGAATTGTTTGTTAATATTTTACCTAGCAGTTTTGCATTAATATTCATAAATGGTATTGGTCTTTTCTTTTTTCTTTTATACCGTTTTTGTCAGGTTTAGGTATCAACATTACAGATGCTTCATAAGAATAACTCGGGAGTTTTTCTTCACTTTGAATACACTTGAACTATATATGGAACACTGGAACTATCTGTTCTTTAAAGATTTGCTAAATTTCTAATATGAATTCATCTGAACCTGATGGTTTTTTGGTAGCATAGTTCCTTAATAACTTTCTCTATTTTTTCCATGGAAATTAGTCTGGCTAATCTTTCTAATTCCAATGGGTTCAAATTTGGTAATCTGTATTTTCCTAAGAAATGATCTATTTCATCTAGGTTTTCAAATTTATTTGCACAGGTGCCTGCACCTTATGAGTAGTATCTTATGAGTTTGTTTTAAAATTTCTGTGACTGTATCTCCAGTTCATTTTGTATTTTGCATACTGTGATTTCTCCCCTTTCTTTTCCTTCCAAGTTGGCTGGTAGTTTGACTATTATATTTTTAAAAAGGATTTTGATTTGTTAATTAGGTCTGTGGTTTTAGTTTTCTCTACCTCACTAATTGCTGCTTTTATCTTTATTTCTTCTCTTGTTATTTCTTTTATTTTATTGTATATTTTTTCTAGTTTCTTGATTTTGGTAATTGGATTCTGAGGCAAATTAAAGTTTGAGGGACACTGAGCTAAAATAATAGAAGAGACTTAGCATTGAAGAGGATCTTCGTGGCCAACTAGATTCTAGAACCATGCTAGAGCAATGGTTCTCAACCCAGTCTGTACATCAGAACTACTGAGGAAAAGAATATCAAATACGAAAATTAGGCTTCAGCTCCAGAAATTCTGATTTGTTTGATGTGGGATGAGCCCCAGGAATCAGGATCTTTAAGAAACCCCAGGTGATTCCTATTGAGACTTACTACATTTGACTTACTGTACTTTCCTATTGAGACTTACTATACTTTCACACCACAGGGTGTGAAACCATTTTATTATGCAACTGAAAAAGGGGATGCCCTGAGAAATTAAATTGCTTCCCAAGGTCACAGAGCTAATTTGAACTCCGACCCTCTTCTTAAGCCAGTCCTAAATCATGTTTATTTTGTTGTATTTTATTAATTAGTTTTTTTTTTTTTTTTTTTTTTCGCTGTACGCAGGCCTCTCACTGTTGTGGCCTCTCCCGTTGCACGGAGCACAGGCTCCGGACGCGAAGGCTCAGCGGCCATGGCTCACAGACCCAGCCGCTCCGCGTCATATGGCATCTTCCCAGACTGGGGCACGAACCACCTGCATTGGCAGGTGGACTCTCAACCACTGTGCCACCAGGGAAGCCCTATTAATGAGGTTTTACAATGACTTCTCTTTGGGAGTGCAACAGAGCAAAAATATTCCAAATATTTAGTTGTCTAATATGTTTGCCCAAAGAATGTCCAAATTTTTCTATATTAGGAGGTTACTGATATTTTGATTTTCATTTTATCAATGGTTATCCATATATCTTCTTACACACACACACACCACCCAGCGTTCCAATTTCCTATATAAACAAGGATATGCTGGCTTGTTCATATAGGACATCAAATACACTCCCTTACAAGCTAACATTTAATAGGATTATAGCAATGGGAAATTGAAAATAGCAATCCCCATGTTGACAAATTTCAAAGAAGTGTGTCTCAAAGGGAAATATGATAGACCTATGATCAGTGGGTCCTTAGCATCTACTAGACACAACTCACTGATGACTTTTGGAGTCACTTAATTAGCCAGGATAATTTTTTTTAAGTGAATTAATAGCTCTGAAGTTACTTTGTTCTAAAGGGAATTACAGGAAGACGTTGTAACCGCAGTTAAGTTAAACCATTACAGACACCGCTTCACAGAAACTTTAAGTGAAATAGACTGTGCCATTCAAACTATGTTTATTCCTCAGAGGTGTTTTTAGGTTCCACAAATGCTTCAAATCTCCTTTTCTTCTTTACTTCAAACTATTTAAAAACTTGAATTAAAAAGAAAAAAATGCGCATGCAAATGCGTTATGTGAACATTAACTCATTGCAGGTAAACAATGCATTAACTTGACTACCTATTGATTAGCTTTACAAGTATATATTATAAATTTGAATTTAATACTTGCAAATGTAAAATGTACTCATAAATATGCTTTTATTTATTTATTGGGAGTTTTTGTGTATTTTATTACAAAATATGATTATATGTCTGCAAATTTTGAGAATCACTGGACTAGAAAAAGATTAAGGGGCTTAAGAAGTATCAGAGCTACTGGCCACCATCTAAATAAATAGCCACTTGGAAAGAAAATATTTTTTTAGGTGTTGAGGCATAAGGACATCCACTTATTTATTTGGATGGATTATTAGATGAACTTTACCATAAATGTATGTGTATGTTTGTGTATGTGTCTGTATGGGTGTGTGTGTATGTATATTTGTGTGTGTGTGTGTGTGTGTGTGTGCACCATGGATTTTACAAAATTATCCAGGCTCTCTATTAGAATCAAATTCTGTAGATCATTTTCTCCTTTCCTTTTTATAGGATCCTGAGTTGCTGATAATTTTTTCCTCCCTAGAGTGGCCTATAATAAAGGATCGATTGAACTTAGAAAATGATCCCTTTACAAAGTTTCTTTTCTTCACCATGTGTAATCTATATCCAAGGACTGAAAGTAGGAATATGTTCATGAATAGTTCATCCATCGTGGCAAATTTATGAATATTTAAGAAATGTTTCTGCTCTCTTATTTATTGTATCACAGATTTCAATGGCTATGATCTCCCACAGACTATGAAGAGAACTAGCCATTGCCTGGATGAACCAAGGTGTGCTTTAATAGGACTGAGTCCCATGTCAGAAGTAAATGAAATAGGGACTTCCCTGGTGGCGCAGTGGTTAAGAATCTGCCTGCCAATTCAGGGGACACGTGTTTGAGCCCTGGTCCGGAAAGATCCCACATACCGTGGAGCAACTAATCCTGTGCACCACGACTACTGAGCCCATGTGTTACAACTACTGAAGCCCGTGCGCCTAGAGCCCTTGCTCCACAACACAAGAAGTCACCGCAATGAGAAGCCCATGCACCGCAATGAAGAGTAGCCCCCATGCAGCAACGAAGACCCAACTCAGCCAGAAGTAAATAAATAAAATAAATAAATTTATTATTTTTTTTAAAAGAAGCAAATGAAATATACCTGACACTGTCTCTCACTTCTTATGTTTACCACCGGCTCAGTTAGCACCACATTTAAAGGTTTATAACTTTCCCTTTCTTTCAGGCAACTTTTGTGCCAACAGTAAAGAGTCTGCTAAGGGGAATGGCCCCTAACAGAAAGCCCTGCTCAGTGCCCTTCTAAGCCATGAAAGATATTGGCCAAGAGAAATTCTTCCAAAGAATGAAACTCAGGGTCACCAGGTTATTTCAACAAGAAGTTTGTGCTTTTCCTAGAAGGCAGGATATGGGACTCGATATTATTTCCCATGTTCCACTTTTCTATACTGGAGTTTTTAATGTGGTGGTTCTACTTTTTCCATACCTTGTAAGTGGACAGTATTAAAGATAGCTGCAATTTTAGCTCAAAGATTGCAAAATCATGAGGAATGCATACAGATCCGATTAAATTCGAAAATAGATGTAGAACTTATGTCCACATAAAAACCTGCATACGGATGTTTACAGAAACTATTCATAATTGCCTAAACTTGGAAGCCACCAAGATGTCCTTCAGTAGGCAAATGGATAAACTGTGGCATGTCCAGACAGTGGGATATTATTCAATGCTAAAAAGAAATGAAATACTAAGGCATGAAAAGACATGGAGGAACTTTAAATGACTACACACTGTATAATACAAACTATGTGACATTCTGGAGAAGGCAAAACTATGGAGACAGGGCTTCCCTGGTGGTGCAGTGGTTAAGAATCCGCCTGCCAATGCAGGGAACATGGGTTCGAGCCCTGGTCCGGGAGGATCCCACATGCTGCGGAGCAACTAAGCCCGTGAGCCACAACTACTGAGCCTGCGCTCTAGAGCCTGCGAGCCACAACTACTGAGCCCGCATGCTACAACTACTGAAGCCCGTGTGCCTAGAGCCCGTGCTCCACAACGAGAGAAACCACTGCAACGAGAAGCCCGCACACTGCAAAGAAGAGTAGCCCCCGCTCGCCACAACCAGAGAAAGCCTGTGCACAGAACGAAGACCCAACGCAGCCAAAACAAAACAAGACAAAAAAAAACTATGGAGACAATAAAAAGCAGTGGAGCACAGAGGATTTTTAAGGTAGTGAAAATACTTGTATGATATGATAATGATGTATGTCATTATACCTATTTCCAAACCCATAGAATGTACAACACCAAGAATAAACCCTAAGATGAACTGTGAACTTTGGGTGATTATAATATGTCAACGTAGGTTCATCCTTTTAAAAATGTACGATTGTGTTGAGTGAGGTTGTTAATGGAGGAGGCTATGTATGTTTGGGGGTGAATAATTTCCTCTCCATTTCATTGTAAACCTAAAACTACTCTAAAAAATAAAGTCAAAAAAATAATAAAGTCAAAGAACAGTAAAACACACACACACACACACACACACACACACCTTTCACAATCCCTCCTTTATCACCAAACAAACAAAAATCCACTAAAATATCTAACAGGAGAGGGGTAGTTAAACCAGGACACTTATAAGATGCCCAATACTATAAAACAATCTCTTGGTTTAGGCACTAAATAGGCTCTATTAGAGAAACTTAAAAGGAAAAATCAACTAAATAGGATCTATGGCCCCATAGTTTATTGCCATTCTGAGAATGTATGTTTTTGATGTTTATACAGTAAGAGCTTAAGAAAAATCCCACAAGCAGGAGAAAAACATTCTGAACTTTGGTACTCACTGTTCGTTGAAAGACAATTCTTTATAGGTCCCTCGTATTTCTGTACATCTTGCAAAGTGACACATTGATCAGCCTTTGTTCAAATTATCTTTTAAAAGATGCATAGGGCTTCCCTGGTGGCGCAGTGGTTGAGAGTCTGCCTGCCGATGCAGGGGACACGGGTTCGTGCCCCGGTCTGGGAAGATCCCACATGCCGCGGAGCAGCTGGGCTCGTGAGCCACGGCCGCTGAGCCTGCGCATCCGGAGACTGTGCTCCGCAACGGGAGAGACCACAACAGTGAGAGGCCTGTGTACAGCAAAAAAAAAAAAGATGCATAAACCCCTATGTTCACAGCAGTACTATTTACAATTGCCAAGACATGGAAACAACCTAAAAGTCCATCAACAGATGACTGGATAAAGAAGATGTGGTTTATATATACAATGGAATATTACTTAGCCATAAAAAAGAATGAAATAATGCCACTTGCAGCAACATGGATGGACCTAGAGATTACCATACTAAGTGAAGTCAGAAAGAGAAAGACAAATACCATATGATATCACTTATATGTGGAATCTAAAATATGCCACAAATGAACCTAACTATGAAACAAAAATAGAATTGTGGACATAGAGAACAGACTGGTGGTTGCCAAGGGGGAGGGGCTGGGGGTTGGGAGAGGGATGGAGTGGGAGGCTGGGGTGAGCAGATGTCAGCTTTTATATATAGAATGGATAAATAACAAGGTCAAATCTGTCAAATCTGTAAAGACAAAAAGTAGGTGAGTGGCTGGCAGTGCTGGGAGTAGTGTTCGTGGTGGTAAATGGGTAGTTACTGCTAATGGTTATGAGGAACCTTCTAGGAGTGAAGAAAATGGTTTAAAACTGATTGTGGCGATGGTTGTACAACTGAATGAAAATAAGAAAAACCATTGAATTGTATACTTTAAAAAGGTAAATTTTATGCCATGTGAATTATATCTCAATCAAAGTACTATGGAAAGGACAATTTTACCTATTTAAGAAGTAGAAAGTTATGCAGTACCCATAAACCATAAAAGTGTTTGATAAATCTTTATACCTATTATCTAGTAAATAAACAAACAAAAAAGTCAAGCCCAAGTCCACAAAAAATGTAAACCCTGTGGTCCCAGGCAGACAATAAAGTGCCTATGGTTGCTGAGCCAAAGGGTTCCCAAAACCAATTTTATTTGTTTGAGCCACAAGAAGACGCCATATTGCTCAAAACTGAAAGTAAACATACCTTGTGATTGGTGCCACCTGATTCCTTCCTCCTCGTCTACTCCAACCTCAGCTGCTTTAAGAAGATGACCAGAGGTAGGGCTGAGGTCTCCCTGTCCCCAAAGACTACCAAAAGCCATATATACCAGAATAAACATGCTAGGGAACTTCTGGGAGGGAATGGACTTAAACTCCTACGGTTCTGTTGGATATAGGCATCCAGGTCTCCATCCTACTCAATCTTGCGAAGGCAGGGGCACCTGAACTCCAACCACGGGTCTCAGTGGGAAAGAAAAGCCAGCATGACCTTGTGGGTGGGGCCTTGGGCACATTCAATGTACTGATGTTGTTTCTACATCTGATGTAAAGGAAGAATTAATGTGTCATATGCTTTTAATTCTCTGTCCCATAAATGCCAGACAGGATTATTCTGATCAGAAATTGTTGCATGTCGAGAGGTAATCATGCCTTTGGGGTCCTTAATTCTGAAGACCACTTTGAACTACAATTCTCTATGATTTAGGATTTTACCAGTTGGAGCCTTTGGCAAAGGGAGCCAGCCTCTACCTGGAAACGTTCCTTGGGATTTTATTATCTATCTATTTACATATCTGTCTATCTATTATTATTTTTGGCTGTGCCATGTCTTAAGTTGTGGCATGCGGGAATCTTTTTTTTTTTTAGTTGCGGCATGCGGGATCGTTTTGTTTTTAGCTGTGGCATGCGGATTCTTAGTTGCGGCATACCTGCAGGATCTAGTTCCCTGACCGGGGATTGAACCTGGGCCCCCTGCATTGGGAGCAGGGAGTCTTACCCACTGAACCACCAGGGAAGTCCCTCCTTGGGATTTTTTCCTTGCCTCCCTTTTGAAAAGCAGCTATTGACTTGCTGTTGGGCTTTCGTCAACCCTGAACCCTGAACTCGAGCAGGATTTGATACTCTGTGTCCTGATATTTCTATTTTGGGGTGGATCAATTCCTACTTACCGGGTAACAAGGTAGGAGGGCCCAACAAGGCTCTTTTCAATGGAAAATGGCATGTTCAACAACGAAGAGGGCCTGGCTCCAGCAGTGTCTGCAAAAAAGTGACAGCTATTTCATTTGGGGGGAATGTCATTCCCAACTTCAACCTGTAGCAGAGTCACTGGCTCAGTGGAACCGTCGATTTCCAGAGGTTCTCCTGGATACTGGGAAGTGGTTATCGGATGGTTTGGCCAAGCTGATATTCGATGGTGTCCACTCAGCTACACAGCAGTGAAAACGGATGCAGTTGTGCCAGTCAGTGAACAGAACACAGCCCTTGTTCTCATAGCTCTGGCCAAAGCCTACCTTCATAAACTGTGGTATATTTTTACTCATTCTTGAGCTGCTGCCAAGAGTCTGGCTGTTTGGTCTGTCACGTAGAAAACCAAAGGCAGGCAGATTAAAGACAAACTTTGGGCAAATTAAAGGCACCCTTTGGAGCAGATTAAAGGTACTCTGGGGACTGCTGATTGAAGCGTCTATGTCACTCACAAAGATGCCCATGGGAAGGGCTGTTCTCTTATGAGACCAACTGTAATCTAGCTGCTCATGGAGCCTGAACTACACAAATCCACACACCTGCCTGGGTCCCTCATCATACCGTATGCAGTGATACACCAGTCTCCATAGACTGGGCTCAAAGGACTTTACGTTGCTGATGCAGGTAACCACGTTGTGTACCAGTCCAGTCAGCTGACTCTGGCCATACGATGTGGACTCTGAAACTAATTGTGCCATCTTTTCAGCTTTCCAGATCATTTTTAGACTGAAAATGAGGTGCATTGTTACACATTGCATTGCAACAACCCTTCAACAGTGGTATAGTAAGGATATTTGATGGACTTCCCACATTGCTTGTCATACACACGCACCTACTATTACCTAGCTTGGAATGGCTCCTCAAAACTTGCCAGAAAAGGAGTTCTGAATCCACCCCCTTACCTGCTTTGCACCTTAGTAAGGCATTTGTTCCCCAAATGACTTCTCCCCAGAGAGAGTTCATCTTCTCTTAGCTGCTTCCTATGATTAGGATAAGAGGACTAGAAAATAATATAGACCTATTTTGTAAATTTGGGATTCCTCCCTGATTATTCTTGGGCATGATGTTTTTCCTTTTCCCTAATGACAGCCCCAGGTCAGCCCGGTTGGCCCATATGCTGGATGACAGGCCAGCCTGAAGGGGACCTAGGAGATTGAAACTTAATTCTGGTTCAGGTTTTGGAGTCTCGTTTGACTGAGAGGGTCTAAGATCTTTAAGGATAAAACGTTACCTCTTGGTTGTGTGTACTGCTCACAGAATCCCTGATGGAGGCCCACGTGGGTCCAAACTGGGGGCATAATGAGTCTCTGTGAGATTTGTAAAAATTCACTTTTCCCTCTTGCACTTGACTCTCTTAGACAAAAGTTCTGAGTGCAGGTGGGGACCAGGCCACATTTGTGGCAGTGGAATGAGAACAACAATCTGGGGGGTAGGGCTGGGGAGGGAAAACATTAGACCCCGGGAGATGTGACGGCGGGCAGATATTAATGATCTCTGTCTTCCAGAGTTACCAGTGGAGACTTTCTCAAAAAACAAAACAAAACACCCTGTTGTATCTCTCCCAAGCTATTGCAAGTACCATATATTTAACCCAGTGTTGGGTCTGCCATTCCCAACCAGACAGTCCTGACCATGATTTGATCACATTTCCTCTTAACCTTGCTGCCAAGCCTACTAGAAATAACAGGGGATGGTCCCAGGGTCCACCTGTCATCACCTTCTGATGGCTTCCCTACCCTGTTCTCCGTCATTCCACAGGGCAGGCAAATGCTACCCAGTGTGTGGTGTGGATAAACATGACAGATTGGCTGGATTGCTCTTTGGAGGCCCTCCAAGACAATTATTCCAATTGAGCTGGAAAACCTACGGCCTGCCATCTGACTAGGAGGTCATACTGAAGGGACTGTCAGCCTCTGCCATCAGGCTTGTGGTTTCCACTTGGCAGGCCCTAGCAATTATAAATTCTTTCAAGTGGTACCATGGGTGACCTCAGGACTGTATTGTGAGAAAGCCTGACATTCATTGACTTCTCTCTAAAAACATAGTGACTTGTACTTTGCAGGTGTTCATAACAGACCTTCAAGTATTTAAGGAAACACCAACAATAAATCATGTAGCCCCAGATGATGGCAAGATGTCTCTAAAATAAAGGTACCCTTAGATACTGGTGGGGGAGACTTCTTGGAGGCATAACCGATTCATTATTTATGCTCGCTCTGTAGACATTTATGCATACGATGTAGAGTTATTCATATGATAGGCACCGTGCAATTAGAAAAGTTGGTAAGAAATTTGTCTCTGACGTGGGCTGATGTCATCAACGATGAAAACTTTACCCTAGAAAGTATACATTTTAGCCCCAGTTCACTGGCCAGAGTTGTTACGGATGATGCAGTTGCTCTAGTCTTCCTCCTTATGGGCCAAGGCACAGAGTCTGGGCAAGTGTTCATACATCCTGCTGTGCCTGGTTGTCTCAGGTCAAGTGGAAACGTCCATATAGAAACGTAGAGAGAAAGAAAGCGACTTGACTCTCTGAAGTAGACCCTGGTGGCTTATACGGTGGGTTCAGCCGGCTGGATCTCGGATCCTGGGGGGAATAGTTGACGTTACTATTGCAGGTTGGCCTTATCCTGCTGCCTGGAGTCCTGTTCATAGTAGCTGTTATTAAATGCTATATGATACAAATTGAATGGACTTTGCTCCAGACTCTGTTGGTCAGATTAATCAGAGTATCATTGGCATGAGATACGCATGGCAAAGAAATGAGAAGCAGGGATGACATAGAAATGAGGGGTGGGTATTGTTGGGAGACAATTCTCCACGGGTCTCTTGCATTTCTGCACAACTCAGGAAGCAAGTCCTTCATTCTAGATTTGCACAACAAACATTCTTGGAAGGTAGAGGTTGTACTCCCCTCCACAGCAAAGGACAGATTGACTTACAGTCTTGGAAGACCGTGATAGTGTCTCCCCCTGGAGCAAAGGGTAGGTATGCGTGGTTTCTGATCATTATAGAAGACTCCAGTGCCCTAAGCTCAGGGCTCCTCTTTTGGAATGGAATCTACTGCATGTGATGGGTTCATCTGGCCTTCCTCCTGTCCCCGTGTCAGAGAACCAGCACAAATGCTAAAATGTTAACATTCTGGCACTTTCTGTTGCTGTAATAAATGTCCTTTGTCTCTGACACAAGACACTTAATGTTTTCTATCAGCAAATCCACGAAGATGTGGCAGGTTAACTCGTTAGCTTGCAAGTAGAGTACTATTTCTCAGTTCTTGATACTGTTCGGAGGAGTTCCATGCCAGAACTAGATCACACCCAAGACTTATGATACTAAAGATGCTAAGGCCTCTGCAGGTATTTCTCTTGCTGGGGTGGGAGGAACAGGAATTTTGGGGGGCAACATAGAGTGAACCTACAGAGCAAACAGGAAGTCCACTGTCCGCATTGGGCTGGCACTAAGAAGACTGACGTTAGGTGACGGTGCGGGGGCGGGTGTGCTTGTGACGATCATAATGCCAGAAAAAGTATGATGAAAACAGTTTGTTAAGGTACATTCATCCGTTAGCATTTTGTAAAATGGACTGTGAATCAGCGAAACAAATTCAGTTCGACAAACGTATTGAACACCTACTAGGCGCAAAGCCACTAGGCTGAGCTCTACAAATGACGCAGAGATGACTAAGGAGAAATGAGGCAGCTTATACTTTGGGTGGGAAACATTTTGTATCAAATCATATTGCAATTTGCATAAAGTAATTTAAATAAATTGTATAAGTGCTGTAAAAATAAAGAGGCGCCAAGTACTAAGGGATTAGACATTTTGGAGGAAGGAAGTTAGGTGTGGGCATTGTTTTACTCTGGCTCCATCTGTGTGAGTTCCACATCTCTGGTTAGTCTGCATGCTCCCAACGAAAAGTTCATGAAGAAGCCTCTCTCCGAAGGAAGGTCAGAGCAGGGACCTTGAGAGAGCATTCATTACAGTATCTAAACACCACCAGGCCTTCGTGGCACTGGCCTGGAGTTATCTAACTTAGGTCTTAGAGTTGGGATCCCTCATCGTTCATTGAGCAAAACACTATAAGAGATGGGGAGAGAGCAGAAGATGTTGGATTGAAGGAAAAGAGGAGGTATACAAAGAAAAAGCATCCTTCATCTTCTATGTACAGATCCCCTGTGCCTATTTATAGACGTGGAGAGACCAAAACCGACATCCCTGCTTCCATCTCTACCATTACTCATAGCAACACAAAGCCATCTCAGAACGACTCTTTCACTGGCACACACCATGATGTTTTTTCTCCTCAAGCACCTGTACACATAGATTGTGCCAAGTAAGCCTAGGATACAGTGAGCTTTTTAAAATTTTATACTTTTGAATAAAACACTTGAAGAGGGAGCTTTATATCTGCTAGCAAATTTTAAACTCACAATTTATAGTTTTACTCCAGCAATAAACTCCTTTGGGACCACTTACAGGGTGGTTGTACAGATTAACCAGAGTTAATATATGTGAAAAACGCTTGGTAAACAGTAAAAGGGTAGACACATTTATAAATATATTTATGTATTTCTCTGATAATACATTTCTGTCTTAGAATATTTAGAAAAGAAAGGCAACTGGAAAAAATTGAAAATTATCCTTACAGAAAATCATTGGTGACATTACTGTACATATTTCAAATCCTTTTTCTAAAAATCGTATATATTACTTGAGTGTACTTTTTTTTCACTTAATAATATATTGTAAACATTATATCATGTTCATAATATTCCTCAGGGTCATCATTTTTAATTATAAATTATCACATAGTGATCCATTTGGAGATAGCATTAATTTACTTAATTGTTTTTTGTTTAGGTAGTGTGAAAATTTTCTCTTAATGAGTTAACACCTACCATATAATACAGCCATTCTACTCCTTAGATATTTACCCAAGATAAATGAAGCATCTGTCCATACAAAGACTTATATGTATACAAATATTCATAGCAGATTTATATGTAATATCCCAAACTGAACAAAACCCAAATGCCCATCAACAGGAGAATAAACAAAATGTGGTATATATACATATACTGTGATACTACTTAGCAATAAAAAGGAAAGAACTACTGAAACATCAAACAACATGGGAGAATCTCAAAATCATTGTGCAGACTGAAAGAATCCAGATACCAGATAACATGTGCTGTATGGTTTCATTTACGTTAAATTCTATAGACTACAAAGTACCCTACAGTGACAGCAGTTGCCTAAAGACAAGTATGGATTCCAAAGGGACATGAGAGGGCTTTTGGAGGTGATAGAAATATTCAGTATCTTGATTTTTCTGATTGTTTCATGGCAGGAAACATAAACTAAAATTCATTGAGTTGTACACTTTAATTATGTATTGTTTAGTGTACATATATAATACCACAGTAATTTTAAAACTCCACAATTAGGTGTGAATATAATGTGTTGATATGGGATGACCAACTGAATTCATAAATTGATTTTTGCAAAACTCTGTTTCCTTTAACATATTCCTAGAGGCTATTTTCTTGGGGGAAAAATGGTCTGAACTTTTTAGGGAGTTGAGCACATATTGTATAACTGCCCTTACTATTTAGAGTCCCACTAGCAGTATACATGTATGCTTGTTTTCTGACAATTGGGAAGCTACTTTCATCTGGGCATCCTTTTATACCAGTGTGAGTTACACTCACCTTACCTATACAATTCTTTTCTGGGTAAATTAGTAGATAGAACAGAACCAATTAATTCCCTAATTGGACAGTGTCTGGTTCTGGGAATTAGTGCTTATGGGATTGAAGATAAAAGAAAGGATTCATATGCAGGACTATCTATATTATTCATCATTGGTCAAAACCTACCAGTTGGAATCTTCTTTGAGTTATCTAAATTGGCACTTAACACAAATTGCCTAGTCTCATGGGTAGGTCAGGAACTTGAACCCATCCACTAACACAGGAAGCTGGCATGGAAATTGGGACAGGAATTTCATTTGCACTTGGTCATATAATGAAGGGGAGACTCAAAACCTGGGCTTATGACCCAGTAGATGCCCATGCTCTGTGAAACCCCATCTGGCCCTCCCCGTAGCTGACCTTAGAAACATCACTACGTACGAGGAGCACTGAAATACCACTACCCTGTGGCAGTAGTCCTTTTTAAAAAATTCCTACAGAAAATATTTGTTATAAATTGTCTGTATGATTTAGTAGAGGGAACACAGATGTTAGAGCTGGTTTGGACTTGGGACAAGTTACTTCATTTCTCTGAGGCTGATTTGGGCAGTAAAATTTATCTTGAAAGGCTGTTGGGAGGAGAAATTAGAATATATATATGTAAATTTACACATGTAATAAATATATGTGCATATATACAGATTATATGTATATATAATAAAGAGATATGTATATATAAATATATAATTACTATACTGTATATTTATATATGTATATCTCATTTTATATGTATTAATATATATAATATATATGTATATATAAATTTACCACAATATCTAGGGCAATGTTAGGTAAATATTAGCTTCCTTCCCTATTAAAAAAATGTGAATGTGTATAAGCCCTATCACCCAAAATAGATTGTTACTGTCTCTAATACTCTCTAATCTGTGGCTGGAAGGAAAACACGACATCTATAAAGATGCTTCACAAACTAGAGTGCTGTGCGTATCTAAAATGCCATCCTTGTGTGTCCTTTTGCATCCTGTAACACCTGGATCAACATTAGCTCCCCAGAAACAAACAGAAAGTCTGTAGTGATTGATTGATAAAGAGCAAAGAGAGCAAGTACTCGAACAGTTCAATGGATGCCAGGATGCCAAACTACTTTTGTTTTTTTAATAACAAGAAAACGTGCTGTACCAACTATGTCCACTGGATAATTACCTTGAGGGTGCCAGGGCCGGTGTTGGCAGTGGTTTAGAGGCCCTGTGAAAATTCTGGAATGGAGCCAGGCAATTTTATTTAAGGAAGGACGGTTGTTGGATGAAATATATTCACAAGAGCAGTGATGGCTATGGTTTCTAACAAAGGGGAGACTTCAAGAAAACCAGGCTTGAAATAAAGCATTTTCTTACCCTTGATAACGAGGTCTATGTTGATAGCCACTGCGAAGTTGGAACAGCTGACCTACTGTTAGCAAAATGCTTCCATGGACTGCAAGGCTGGGAAGAAACCCAGAGAGCCTGTTTCCTGAGGGGCGATGAGCAAGCCGGCACATGCTCTCCAAACCTTATGACAGCTTGGGAAATCTCTGAAGTTACCTTGTATTTTTGGAAAGTGAGAAGCCAAAAAAAAAAAAAAAAAAATCCTGGGAAGTCATCCAAGTTTTAAAAACATCTTTTCTCTTCGTGGTCCTCCTGCTGTGATTTCAACTCTCTGCAAAGAAGGACAATCAACAGTTATTTTTAGATATTTAACACACCATGAGATTGGTAATTAACCAAGGTGATGTTTCTGAGAATAGTTTGCTTCTATATACAAAGGTAATATTTGCATAAGGGTTTTTCTCCCCTACAGCAAATGTTTGTTAGCTCATTGAAGACTTTAATCCCTGCCAGCCACGTACAAAGGTCATGATTATCTGTCTTTCTGTAAATTGTTTCCCTTCCTTGTACCGGACCACAAGTGGCAGAATGAAAGGGAAGGGATCAGAAATCTTCAGCAAATACAGTGGCTAAGGGTAGGTGTCCAAAAGCACCTGATCATTGCCTTCCTCTCTTGGAATAAAATGAAAGATGATGTAAATGTGAAAAACTAAGAAATACCTGGAGGAAAAAAGATAATAGGTGGTAAGACAGTTCTATTAGCAGGTAAAAGAAAAGTAAGATAATGTTATGGGCCATTACATCTAAGAACAATACAAAAGAAGGAGCTTTCAAGCAAGAAAATCGTGCCTATTTTATTCCAAACAAGCATATAGGAAATAACAAAGATGATTATCCCATGTTTAATAATCAGCAAGCTGATTCCTTGTTTCCATCCTCCTTGAAGATATAATCTTTTTAAATGTTTTTTTTTTCCCCCCCATTGAAAGTGGGAGGTAGTCTCCCTACAGCTCTCCATGTTCCCTGCTGGAGCTACATCATTTTCTTATAATTGCAAGATCTGCTTCAGAGACATGAAGAGATGCCAGGACATTAGCACATTGTGAACATCTGACCTCTGATTTGAGGAAATGATGAAAAATTAATGGGTGCAGATGTGCCCATCCTGCAGTGGACAGATGCTCTCTTTACACACCATTTAGAATTCCCTGGTGTGTCTGACTACAGAATGATGAATACAACGGCTAAATGATATGAGGACCGACAAGAGTGTTAGGAAAGTAAAAGTTTATGCCAGAGGCTGGCCACATTGCTCCCCACCAACTGGTACTGGTGTAACTAAAGCGCCCTGCTGGGATGCAGATGGCTAGCCTAGGGGCAGAGGTCCCACTCAAAATACCACCAACACTGTGGCTAATACCCACGCCTCTACAGTGGACAAGTCACTTCTGTAGGTCTAGCCAGAGTCCAGGACAGGTGAACGTCATGTAGTTATGTAATGAATTTGGTGACCTCTGGTTTCCTTCTGTGACATTTATCAAACAAGTTTTATAGTCAGACTAGGCTGTGGTTCTGGTACCATATTTCCTAAATATTTTTCAGAAGATATTATGTAAGACACAGATATTATGTAATATATTTTTTTCCAATCAACATGCATTAAAATAGGCTTTTTTTCTTGTATAACCTTTACAAATGAATTTATGTGAAAACAATTTCCAAGTGGGAAAAAGTCTTCTGTGAAAAGATTTGTACCCATTTGTTTAAACCCAAACCAACAAGAGTTTCAAAATAAGGTGTAACAGTGGAAACATAGTTTTACTGAAATATAGCTGACATACAACATTATGTTAGCTTCAGGTGTACTACATAGTGGTTTGACATTTGCATGCATTATGAAATGATCACCACAAGCCTAGTAACCAGCTGCCCCTGTACTAAGTTCTTACAACATAATTGACCATACTCCTCATGCTGCATTTTATCCCCATGGCTTATTTATTTTATAACTGGGAGTTTGCACTACTTAATTTCCTTCATCTATTATTCCCTCCTCCCCACCTTCCTCTGCTCTGGCAGCCACCTGTTTGTTCTCAGTATTTATAAATTGTGTTTTTTGTTTTTTTTTTTTTCGGTACGCAGGCCTCTCACTGTTGCGGGCTCTCCCGTTGCGGAGCACAGGCTCAGGACGCGCAGGCTCAGCGGCCATGGCTCATGGGCCCAGCCGCTCCGCGGCATCTGGGATCCTCCCAGACTGGGACACGAACCTGTGTCCCCTGAATTGACAGGCGGACTCTCAACCACTGCACCACCAGGGAAGCCCAGTCGTTTTTTTTTAAAAATAACATTGAAAATCTTTATTATTCAGTAAGTATTCGGTGAATACTGTATGCCACAGAATGTATTCAGGAGAATAATAGTCATGTATAATGTGCAACATCTAATATATAATGCATAATATAGTATATACAATATAGTTACGTGTTATTATCTGAACTTGTAGTTTGGTGCATTTCATATATAGCTACTTTGGTGCATTTCATATATAGTTACTTATGTTCATATAGTTATATGCATGGTGTTTGTATGTTGTCTGGCTATTCAATCCCCAGTTATATAATAGAATTTATGTTGCTACATATGAAGTACTCTGAAAGAGAAATTCAGATAATAATCACAGTAGGATTTCAGAAAAATGGAGAAAAATATGGTGAAACAAATAAACATGGCTTCATGGTAGAGGACAGGTAGAGGGATACAGGATTAAAGAGGGTGAGAGAAATGAGTAGGCTACGTGGAGACACAGCTCTGTATGTGAAGAAAGCTCTGTAATTAAGAATAGCCTCATATATGACAAACCCACAGCCAACATCGTCCTCAATGGTGAAAAACTGAAACCATTTCCACTAAGATCAGGAACAAGACAAGGTTGCCCACTCTCACCACTATTATTCAACATAGTTTTGGAAGTTTTAGCCACAGCAATCAGAGAAGAAAAAGAAATAAAAGGAATCCAAATCGGAAAAGAAGAAGTAAAGCTGTCACTGTGTGCAGATGACATGATACTATACGTAGAGAATCCTAAAGATGCCACCAGAAAACTACTAGAGCTAATCAATGAACCTGGTAAAGTAGCAGGATACAAAATTAATGCACAGAAATCTCTGGCATTCTTATACACGAATGACGAAAAACCTGAAAGTGAAATTAAGAAAACACTTCCATTTACCACTGCAACAAAAAGAATTAAATATCTAGGAATAAACCTACCTAAGGAGACAAAAGACCTGTATGCAGAAAATTATAAGACACTGATGAAAGAAATTAAAGATGATACAAATAGATGGAGAGATATACCATGTTCTTGGATTGGAAGAATCAATATTGTGAAAATGACTCTACTGCCCAAAGCAATCTACAGATTTGATGCAATCCCTATCAAACTACCACTGGCATTTTTCACAGAACTAGAACAAAAAATTTCACAACTTGTATGGAAACACAAAAGACCCTGAATAGCCAAAGCAATCTTGAGAACGAAAAGTGGAGCTGGAGGAATCAGGCTCCCTGACTTCAGACTATACTACAAAGCTACAGTAATCAAGAGAGTATGGTACTGGCACAAAAACAGAAATATAGATCAATGGCATAGGATAGAAAGCCCAGAGATAAACCCACACACATATGGTCACCTTATGTTTGATAAATGAGGCAAGAATATACAATGGAGAAAAGACTGCCTCTTCAATAAGTGGTGCTGGGAAAACTGGACAGGTACATGTAAAAGTATGAAATTAGAACACTCCCTAACACCATACACAAAAATAAACTCAAAATGGATTAAAGACCTAAATGTAAGGCCTAAATGTTTTGTATATAGTAGGTGCTCAATAGACACTATCAAACTCTTAGAGGAAAACATAGGCAGAACACTCTATGCCATAAATCACAGCAAGATCCTTTTTGACCCACCTCCTAGAGAAATGGAAATAAAAACAAAAATAAACAAATGGGACCTAATGAAACTTAAAAGCTTTTGCATAGCAAAGGAAACCATAAACAAGACCAAAAGACAACCCTCAGAATGGGAGAAAATATTTGCAAATGAAGCAACTGACAAGAGATTAATCTCCAAAATTTACAAGCAGCTCAATATCAAAAAAACAAACAACCCAATCCAAAAATGGGCAGAAGACCTAAATAGACATTTCTCCAAAGAAGATATACAGATTGCCAACAAACACATGAAAGAATGCTCAACATCATTAATCATTAGAGAAATGCAAATCAAAACTACAATGAGGTATCATCTCACAACGGTCAGAATGGCCATCACCAAAAAAATCTAGAAACAATAAATGCTGGAGAGGGTATGGAGAAAAGGGAACCCTCTTGCACTGCTGGTGGGAATGTAAACTGATACAGCCACTATGAAGAACAGTATGGAGGTTCCTTAAAAAAACCAAGAGTAGAACTACCATACGACCCAGCAATCCCACTACTGGGCATATACCCTGAGAAAACCATAATTCAAAAACAGTCATATACTACAATGTTCATTGCAGCTCTATTTACAATAGCCAGGACATGGAAGCAACCTAAGTGTCCAACAACATATGAATGGATAAAGAAGATGTGGCACATATATACAATGGAATATTACTCAGCCATAAAAAGAAACGAAATTGAGTTATTTGTAGTGAGGTGGGATGGACCTAGAGTCTGTCATACAGAGTGAAGTAAGTCAGAAAGAGAAAAACAAATACCATACACTAACACATATATACGGAATCTAAAAAGCAAACAAAAAACATGGTCATGAAGAACCTAGGGGCAAGACGGAAAAAAGACACAGACCTACTAGAGAATGGACTTGAGGATATGGGGAGGGGGAAGGGTAAGCTGTGACAAAGCGAGAGAGTGGCATGGACCTATATACACTACCAAAAGTAAAATAGATAGCTAGTGGGAAGCAGCAGCATAGCACGTGGAGATCAGCTCGGTGCTTTGTGACCACCTAGAAGGGTGGGATAGGGAGGCTGGGAGGGAGGGAGACGCAAGAGGGAAGAGATATGGGAACATATGTATATGTATAACTGATTCACTTTGTTATAAAGCAGAAACTAACACACCATTGTAAAGCAATTATACTCCAATAAAGATGTTTAAAAAAAAAAAAGAATAGCCTCATGGCTGTTTGGAGGTCAGGGGGACATAATATCTCAGACAAGAAGAGGTCATTGGACATTTTGAACAGTGAAGTGAAATCACGAAGCAAGTCTTAAGGAATCGCTTCCCCAACTCAAACTTCAATCTGTTAGTGTCATATCAAGGGAAACACAGATTAAATGAAGCATAGGGAACAGTTTTGTTGTAGGCGGTCCTGGATATGATCTGTATCCTTGGATGAAGCAGTGATTTGAGTCCATCTCCAAGTGGCTGAGCTTTGCATGCTGAGTTTGGATCAAGAACTCTACTGTTTTGTCCAAATGGAGCACTCGTATGGCAAGCTGGAGTACTTGAGATGTCTCAGAAGAGGTCACTTCAGCAAAACCAAAGCTTAGAAAATAGTAATGATATCTAAAGTTTAAATAAAGAAAGTAAACATTTGAAGAACAGAAGTCCTGCTATGGAGATAATAACAGTTTTTAGGTCCCCTACTAAAACGGAAAAACCCAGATAGATGCTTAAATTAAGCAATGAGGAAACTCAAGGTAAACTCAAGGTCACGACTAAAGACAGTTAAAACCTAGAACAGAAAAAAATAGTATTTGGAATCTGTTTCCTTTAGAATAGGACAGACATCTCTGTAACAGCAAAGACTTATGAGCCAAACTATCTGAAGAGAGAGAATTAGAATGAATTAAACACTGGAGATTCCTTCCAGAAATGAGACTCTTATGAGACAAAGGAATGAAGGCATCCAGGTAAGCCCATGATATAGTTACTTCCTACATTTCTTTTCCAATCACGCTATCTGAAGTTTTCTCCCCCACCATTCGTCAAGAACCCATAATACCCCCCTTCATTTCTTTCACAGTCCTTAGGCTAATCTGAAATCATCTAGTTTATTTTGTTTAGTTAAGTATTGTGCCTCTTCCCTCATAAGAATGTACAGTCTGTGAGGGCAAAGACCTGGCTATTACCTACCCAGCATATAATGCCTTGTTTTGTATATAGTAGGTGCTCAATAGATATTTGTGGAAAAAGAGAACTACATATATTGTTGCTAAAGTGATGCAGAGAATGAGGCAGGATGGGATGAGAAAATAGCATCCTCTCTCTTAGTGTCTAAACTATTCACTTCAGAAAAGGCTTTCTGGAATTACTTCAATTTTCTGCTGCTCTTTGCAACGAGTTAGAGGGCAGAGCGGCAGCGAATTTTCCTCTGATTGAAAACTCAGGCACTGTACAGAGTAGCTCTTTCTCGGGTTTCTTGAAGATCATTAGCTACCTCCTGGTCTGATTCTTTTTGCTTGAGGACTTGGCCACCTTTCCTGAAATTATTATTTTCTTCTCTTCTATTATGCTTGCCCGATGTGGCACTTACACTTTAATGCCTTATAGATAAAATGGTCTCTCTGTCAGCCTGTACTTCTCATGCCTGGAGAAAGTTTTACTGCTTCATAAAATCCTGTAATGTCCCAGTGTTTAAAAAAGATCTATCACTCTATCAGTGGGTCTTTATGGGATCTGTGTACATTTTTTTTTTTGCAATGCAAGGTTGGTTCCTGAAGCAAAAAAGGGGACAGAGATAAATGGA
The DNA here is from genome assembly GCF_963924675.1 of Phocoena phocoena. Taxonomy (NCBI): domain Eukaryota; kingdom Metazoa; phylum Chordata; class Mammalia; order Artiodactyla; family Phocoenidae; genus Phocoena; species Phocoena phocoena. The sequence goes on along the minus strand of NC_089239.1, from coordinate 8,553,517 downwards.
TCTGTGCGTGCTAACGAATGTCAAGAATTCTGCTCAATTTTATACTGAGGTGGTATTAAATAGTGACAGCAAATTGTAGAACATCTCACACACAGTAGCATTAAGCATCACGAAAGAATGGTAATAAAAGATTTTCCCTTCGTAGGTGGCTACAGGAAGAGGACTATTTTTTTTTTTTTTTTACTGGTTTGGGCTAGTGAGTCTTGATGGTTGCTGTTTCAATTTTTTCCCCTCCTGACAGATGCTTAAAGGCCTGATGCTTGTGGAGTGGCGTTGGTGGACAGGGGACATTGGGCACAACGTGTTTCTACCACCTGTTCTGCACCAATCATCACTGTGTGGCCTATAAAACCTCTTAAAGGTATCGATTCAAGGTGTAAGCTGGAGGAAGATCTATGCCATTTCAGGCATGAAATATATCTCTCTACTCTGTTGTTTGAGGACTGCCTTAGCCACACACTGGCTGATATCTGTCAAGAGGTTTACGCCTCTGTGTGCGTGTGATCACCCACACAGACATGTGGCACCAGGGCTGTGTTTGTCCCCATGCAGGTGACCCAGAATGGCCTGGAAGAAATGTGTGCTATCCAGGGTGCTGGAAGCTCTCAAGCTGCTTCTCCCCTCTGCGATGCTACAGAGCCACTTCTGGCTGTGTCATGGGTGAGTGTGGTAATTCAGTCCTGCATCATCCCAGCATTTGCAGTGAGAAGATGAACTCAGCATCACCTGCCCTGTGGCCAGGTGGTGGGAATGACCTGATTCCCTGTTGATGGACACTTGGGACAATTAGACTTGTAACTCCACTTCCCATCCCTCTACCAAATAGCTACTCCTCTCCTCATTCTTCTATCATGGGGCGCTAAACCTTGTGTTCAGAAACTCTCAGGGAGTAAACGAGCATCTGATTCCACACCGCTGAACAATTTTTTGTGTTAGTTTCAGAAAGTATTTACTAAGCAATTTGTTTATGCTCTGTGCTTCGATAACAACTATGGCACATAAACACATAGCAACACATAGTTACTGGAAATGGGACCTGATGCAGGGGTACTTGGGTAATTTAAATTAAATAATGCGAACAGATAACACAGAAAGCTAGCAAACAGGAAGCAGACAGCTCTGCCACAGACATGCCCTTTATTTTATAGTTTTAACATCTTTATTGGAGTATAATTGCTTCACAATGATGTGCTAGTTTCTGCTTTACAACAAAGTGAATCAGCTATACATACACATATATCCCCATATCTCCTCCCTCTTGAGTCTCCCTCCCACCCTCCCTATCCCACCCCTCTAGGTGGTCACAGAGCACCGAGCTGATCTCCCTGTGCTATGTGGCTGCTTCCCACTAGCTATCTATTTTACACTTGGTAGTGTATATATGTCCATGCCACTCTCTCATTTCATCCCAGATTACCCTTCCCCCTCCCTGTGTCCTCAAGTCCATTCTCTGCGTCTGCATCTTTATTCCTGTCCTGTCCCTAGGTTCTTCAAAACCATTTTATTTTATTTTATTTTTTTAGATTTCGTATATATGTGTTAGCATACAGTATTTGTTTTTCTCTTTCTGACTTACTTCACTCTGTATGACAGACTCTAGGTCCATCCCACCTCACTATAAATAACTCAGTTTTGTTTCGTTTTATGGCTGAGTGATATGCCCTTTAAATCTGATCCATTGCACAAACTTTCTGCATCTCTGCAGCCGGTCAAGCGTATATTAAGCAAATGCACATAGAGTGCCTACTTCTTGTCCTACCCAGGATAGAGGATCAAAAACACAAATCATAAAACACAAAAACCTGCCAAAGAGTTTATTTTTGACTTCAAAGATGTGATTTTAAAAAGGAAAGCAAAGGAATGGTCTGTTAGTGTTGAGATGGTCAGAAGCATCCCTCCCATTTTCATTACTACTCAACAAAGAATGCCTTCTTCAAAGGGCAGATGAAATACTATGAACAGTTATAATCCAACAAATTGGACAACCTAGAAGAAATGGACAAATTTCTAGAAGTAAAATTTTTCAAGACCGAATCATGAATAAATAGACAATCTGAACAGACTGATCACTAGTAGTGAAATTGAATTTATAATTAAAAAACTCCCACCAAACAAAAGTGCAGGTCCAGACAGCTTCACAGGGGAATTCTACCAAACATATAAAGTATAGCTAATACCTATCTTTCTCAAATTATTCAGAAAAATTGAAGAGGATGGAACACTCCCAAATTCATTCTGAGTCCACCATTACCCTGATACCAAAAACCAGACAAAGTCACTACAGAAAAAGAAAATCATAGGCCGATAGCTCTGATAAATATAAATGCAGAAATCCTCAACGAAATATTAGTAAAATAAATTTAACACTATGTAAAAAAGAACCATACACTATGATCAAGTGGGATTTATTCCAGGGATGCAAGGATGGTTCGATATTTGCAAACCAATCACTATGATATAGTTTATTGATGAAAGGAAGGATTAAAATCACATGATCATTTTAATAGACACAGAAAAAGCATCTGATAAAATTCAACATCTACACATGATAAAAATGTTAATCATAGTGGATACAGAGGGAACATATCTCAACATAATAAAGGCCATTTATTACAAACTCACTCCTAATAACATTCTCTAATGCCACATACAAAAATAAACTCAAAATGGCTTAAATACCAAAACATAAAGCCAGATACAATAAAACTCCTCAAGGAAAACACAGGAAGAACACTCTTTGACATAAATTGCAGCAATAGTTTTTTGGATCCATCTCCTAAAGTAAAGGAAATGAAAGCAAAAATAAACAAATGGGATCTGATTAAACTTAAAAGCTTTTGCATAGCAAAGGAAACCATCAACAAAATGAAAAGAAAACCTACTGAATGGGAGAAAATATTTGCGAATGATATGACCTATAAGTGGTTAATATCCAACATATATAAACAACTCATGCAACTCAACATAAAAAAAAACTCAATTAAAAAACAGGCAGAACTAAATAGACATTTTTTGCAAAGAGGACATGCAGTTGGCCAACAGGCACATGAAAAGATGTTCAACACAGCTAATCATCAGGGAAATGCAACTCAAAACCACAGTGAGATTTCTCACCCACATGTCAGAATGGCTATCATCAAAAAGAACACATAACAATGATGGCAAGGATACAGAGAAAACGGAACCCTCCTACACTGTTGGTGGGAATGTAAGTCAGTACAGCCACTTTGGAAAACAGTATGGAGTGTTCTCAAAAAACTAAAATAGAACTACCATATCACCCATCAATTACACTCCTGGGTATATATCTGAAAGAAACAAAACCACTAATTGAAAAGATACATGCACCCCAATGTTCATAGCAGCATTATTTACAATAGCCAAGATACAGAAGCAAACTAAATGTCCATCAGCAGAAGAATGGATTAAGATGTGGTATATATATACAATGGAATAATACATAGCCATAAAAAATGGGGGAATTTTGCCACTCGCAACAACATGGATGGACTTGGAGGGTATTATGTTAAATGAAATAAGTCAGACAGAGAAAGACAAATACTATACAATACCACTTCTATGTGGAATCTAAAAATACAACAAACTAGTGAATATAACAAAAAAAGAAAGTGACTCACAGATATAGAGAACAAATTAGCGGTTACCAGTTGGGAAAGGGAAGGGTGGAGGGGCAATATAGGGGTAGAGGACTAAGAGGTACAAACTATTATGTAAAAAATGAGCTACAAGGATATATTGTACAACACAGAGAATATAGCCAATATTCTATAATAACTATAAATGGAGTATAATCTGTAAAAATCATGAGCCACTACATTGTACACCTGTAACTTATGTAATATTGTACTTCAACTCTATTCCGATTAAGAAAAAGATAAAGGAAAAAAATGGGCAGAACACATGAATAGACATTTTTCCAAAGAAGAGATGCAGATGGCCAATTGGCACATGAAAAAATGCTCCACATTGCTAATCATCAGAGAATTGCAAATAAAGACCACAGTGAGGTATTACCTCATACCTGTCAGAAGGGCTATCGTAAAAAAAAATACCACAGGTAACAAATGTTGGCAAGGATGTAAAGAAAAGGGAACCTTTGCACACCATTGGTGGGAATGTAGATAAATTGGTGCATCCACTGTGGAAAACAGTATGGAGGTTCCTAAAAAAACCTAAAATTAGACCTACCATATAATTGAGCAATTGCACTGCTGGGTATATATCCAAAGAAAAGGAAAACACTAATTTGAAAAAATACATGCATCCCAATGTTCACGGCAGCATTATTTACCGAAAACCAAGATATAGAGGCAACCCAAGTGTCCGTCAACATGTGAATAGATAAAGACTGTGGTATGTATACAATGGAATATTACTCAGCCATAAAAAAGAATGAAATTCAGCCCTTAGCAACAGCATGGATGGACCTAGAGGGTGTTATGCTTACTGAAATAAGTCAGATGGAAAAAGAAAAATTCTCTGTTATCACTTGTATGTGGAATCTAATAACTAAGACAAACAAATGTATATAATGAAACAGAGACAGACTCACAAATATAGAGACCCAACTAGTGGTTACCAGTGGGGAGGGGGAGGGGCTAAATATGGATACAAGATTAAAAGATACAAACTACTATTTATAAAATAAATAAGCAACAGGATATATTGTGCAGTACAGGAATATATAGCCTTTATTTTATTTATTTATTTATTTATTTATTTTGTGGTACGCGGGCCTCTCACTATTGTGGCCCCTCCCGCTGCGGAGCACAGGCTCCGGACGCGCAGGCTCAGCGGCCATGGCTCACGGGCCCAGCCGCTCTGCGGCATGTGGGATCTTCCCGGATCGGGGCACGAACCCGTATCCCCTGCATCGGCAGGCGGACTCTCAACCACTGCGCCACCAGGGAAGCCCTAGCCTTTATTTTGTAATGACTTTAAATGAACTATAACCTATACAAGTATTGAATCACTATGTTGTAAATCAACTACCCTTAAATTAAAAGAAAAGGCAGATACTGGGGAAGGAGGAAGCAACGTTAAGGAGAGGATGTATGTGAGGAAGGACACAGATTCCAGTCACCACACAGCTGCCACACTCATTGTGCTGTGTGACCTTACTCATTAAGTCTTAGTTACCTCTTCTGGAAAAAAAGGTGTGTGTGTGTGTGTGTGTGTGTGTGTGTGTGTGTTGAGAGCTGGAGTGGGAAACGATAAGAGATGGTTATACTGTGTACTTCTCAGTGTTGCTGTATTAAGGAAGTTGCTGTGTGTGCAAGGGCTTTGTAAACTGTATGCTTCCCAAGTTAGTCATGAATCATTAGGCATGAGCAATGTCAACTCAAATGACAGGTGGGAGGTTGACTCAGGTGTAATTGCTGCTCACAGAGAGTGTACTAAAGAGGACAATCTCCTTCCTGTGACCATGGCTTGGGGGCTACTTGGTCTTGACGCCCTTTGCCCAGTGCTCTCCCTACTCTCCAAAGCACCTGCACAAAGCAGGGACCCAGTAAAAGGTAACATCTATTACTATTTTAACTTTACCATTATTTTATTATTACTAATTTTAAGATTATATTAGTATTATTTTATTACTATTTTAATAGTTAATATCCAGTAAATACCTTGGAACCCGGCAAAAGCAGTATCAGACCTCCAGCTGAGGGTCACTCTGAGGTGTTACGGAACCAATGACTTTGGAATGAAAGTATCAATTTACAGGCCAGCAGAGGCACAATCCAACCATGAGCCATGCTGAAAACCTAAAAGCAAATACTGCTGTCTTTATACAATACCATCTGGGTATTGGCGAGGGCTTCTCCTCACCTGTGATAACAAGTTCAATTCTGATTGCTACATGTCAAAGAGGGTATGACACAGCTGGAGGGTCAGTCCTTGCTCAAGGACCAATAGTCACAGAGGAGGATCAGAAATCTGCAGTCTTAAGTGTGAATCAATGAATGCTGAGCCTGGGTAGACCCTTTCCAGGGATGGCCCCTCCCACTCTTCCCCAGGGGAGGAGTTCAGTCTCTGTGCCTGGGTTTCTTTCCTGGCTCCAGGCTTGTATGCTGGCTCCCTTCAGTGGCTGGAGCCCAGCCCAGTGTTGTGACTTAGCTCCTCTCTCTCTCCTTCTCTACAGGGAGTAGATCCTGCTCATAGCATCTTAAGCTCAGTTCAAAAAATGGAACCTTCAGGATTCAAAGAATTCTCCATGGTGATCCTGTTCTGCAAGGTGACCCTGTTCTGGATCTGATTTTTTTTCTTGAATTCTAGGTCAGTAGGCACTGAAAAATGTGTTGCTTAAAAGCTCCATGAAAATGTCCTGCTTTTTCAAATATGGAAGTTTAATTTTCTTTTCTGTATAACTAAGAGGCTCAGTTATTGTAGATTTCCCCCAAACAAAGACTCTGCTAAAATAGTGGTATTTAATAGCTAATTATTAGAGAAATGCAAATCAAAACTACAATGGGATACCACCTCACACTGGTCAGAATGGCCATCATTAAAAAGTCTACAAATAAATGCTGGAGAGGGTTTGGAGAAAAGGGAACCCTCCTACACTGCTGGTGGGAATGTAAGTTGGTGCAGCCACTGTGGAAAACAGTATGGAGGTTCCTCAGAAAACTGAAAATGGAATCCAGCAATCTCACTCTTGGGCATATATCCAGACAAAACTAGAATTAAAAAAAATACATGCACCCCTATGTTCATAGCAGCACTATTTACAATAGCCAAGACATGGAAACAACCTAAAAGTCCACCGACAGAATGGATAAGGAAGATGTGGTACATATGTACAATGGAATATAACTCAGCCATAAAAAAGAACAAAATAATGCCATTTGCAGCAACATGGATGCAACTAGAGATTCTCATACTAAGTGAAGTAAGTCAGAAAGAGAAAGACAAATGTCACATGATATGACTTATATGTGGAATCTAAAATATTATGCAAATGAACCTATCTATGAAACAGAAACAGAATCACGGACTTAGAGAACAGACTGGTGGTTGCCAAGGGGGAGGGGTTGGGGATTGGGGGAGGGATGGAGTGGGAGGCTGGGGTTAGCAGATGTAAGCTTTTATATATATAGGATGGATAAACGGCAAGGTCCTACTGTATAGCACAGGGAACTATATTCGATATCCTATGATAAACCATAATGGAAAAGAATATTTAAAAAAGAATGTGTATGTATATATATGTTTAACTGAATCACTTTCCTGTACCGCAGTAATTAACACCACATTGTTAACCAACTATACTTGAATTAAAAAAAAGATATGCTACAATAGTGATATCTAAGAATTCTGATCCAAAAGGAGAGACAGAAAATTGGTATCTGGGGGAGATCATGCTTTTGGGGAGACACTTATTAATGTAAGCTGAAGGATAAGGATAAAAACTTACATTTAACTCCAAATCTCCATTGGACTGGGTTGGGAGCTCCATGATTAAGAGACAAGGTCTGTTAATTGTAACACTATTTATGAGAACATGTTGGGTCTCTATTCTTAAGCAAAGCTGCTTTAGGTACCAGGTGACAAAATGTAGCTCAGAGCTAGAAAGGAAGATGCTCCCTCTGCTTTCTACACAGAACCCAGCTCTGTTTTGGCTCCCTGAGAAATGGCAGCTTTGGGACCCCTGAAGGCTGTACGCCTGTCTCGTGTATTGGGATTCTCATGACAGTCAGTCTGAGCACTTGTGGCAGGGACACTTCATGGATGTGACAGCTGGGAGCCAGGGTACATAAGGGCATATGTCGTGTGATGCTTATAACCAAACGAATGATCTTTGGGTACATTTGAGGTACTGTTTTGGAAAGTATCGGAAAACAAAACAAAACTAATGACACCAGAGGGGACAAATGTCATTCTGTTATATATTTGGAGGCTATTGAGCCCAAGAGAACTTGTGTTGCCCTAGAGCCACAGTCCTGCCACCTGTTTGATGAAGAAGGATTACTACTCTTTGGTAAATCCTGCTTCTCATTAAGTAGGACTTTTAGATTGTCAGGACCGGTTTTTATCTACCTGGAGCCTGCCTTGGACCTGCTGATAAGCACTTCTATGGGATTCATTCCTTGAACCATGAGTGAAATTAGTCCTTTTTCTGGGGTCAAAAACTATAGATTCACGATATGAAGAAATCTGATAAAATTTGACAAGAGTTCGTAGGTTTGGGGGTTGCCATGTGAAGGGAGATAGATGGTGAAGAGTCTTAGGTATAGAAAGACAAGGCACAAGGTGATATAATAACATATCTATAAAAAAGCAAAGTGCATGGATAAAATGGACATATGTCTACCAAAGCATAGGCTAAAAGAATTAAGGGGTATTATTTAAAATTACAAAAACACAAATAAGAGAGAATAGTCAATGTACACCATAGTGATTCAATATTTTTAAAGATTATACTCTATTTAAAGTTATGAAATATTGGTTATTTTCCCTGTGCTGTACAATATATCCTTGTGGCTTTTTAATTTTATACATAGTCATTTGTTTCATTAGCGTTTGACATAAGAAGTGATAAATAATATGCCAAATTCTTTATAGAGCTTTTAGCCAGTATTATTTTTTGTCATTTTTGAAAATATAGTTAAAATTTTTTTAGGTAATGAGTGAGTGTAGATGTTTATGATCTGAGGATGTCCTTAACGGCTAAGGTTGATTCCATGGAAGATGACCATTTTCTCTCCACATTGTGCCTGATGCAATTGTCATAGACGTAATCTTAGTTGGATGAATCACAGAAAGAATCAGGGTTGGTCTTTACAATTTTTTAAACTGCTTTTTCAGCACCATTTAATAACCCATAATCTTTCAAATGTCCAAAGAATTAACTTTTTTATGAATATAATTTGTTGAAGCAAACGAAAGCCCCATCTTGTTGAGCAAAACCACATTGGTTACATTAATTCATCTGGTTAATTCCTCAAATATGCTTCTAAATTTCCTAGAAATAAACACTTTTAGTGTATTTTTTTAAGTGTTGGTATTTCAATTCAACAAACATCTGTTGAAGGAGGGAAGAAAGGAAGGAAGGAAGGAAAGAAGGAAAGAAGGGAGGGAGGGAGGGGACAAACAAGCTAGATATTCTGTGCACTGTACAGATGCTGGGTGCTGGCAATATTTAATGAGAACAACCTTCACAACTTTCTGTGTTTTTAGCAAAAGTCAATTTAGATGATAACCTTAAAAGTGAGCATCTGTCTATACTAGAAACATAATCTAATGTCAAGACAAGGAATACCAACAATGTTGGAGCCGTTGAGTTAGTGTCTAAAATGTTGTGATAAATACTGTATGATCTCACTTACATATGGAATCTCTAAAAACAAAAAACCCAAAACCAAGCTCATAGATACAGAGAACCAGACTGGTGGTTGCCAGGGACAGGGGGTTTCAGGTGGGCAAAATGGATGAAGGGGGTCAAAAGGTACAAACTTCCAATTATAAAATAAAAAGTCATGTGGCCATAAAGTACAGCATATTTGGCTATAGTTAATAATATGGTATTATTGCATATTTGAAAGTTACTTAGATTTTAAAAGATCTCATCACAAGAAAAACATTTTTTTCGAACTATGTATGGTGACAAATGTTAACTAGACGTATGGTGGTCATTTCACACTGTATACAAATATCAAATTATTATGTTGTACACCTGAAACTAACATAATGTTGTAAGTCAATTATGCCTCAATTAAAAACATAAACTTAGTGTCAATAAAAAATAAAATGTTGTGAATGTATTTCCTAGTTTAAAATATGATAGTAGGAAATGTATAGTTACAACTGAGACTAGCTTACATAAAAGGAAGTTCTGTCAAGTTTCTGGTAAAAACTAGTTATCCTGAATCCCATTTAAGATTAAGGAGGTCTCAGTACAGACACAGAGAACAAACACATAGCTACCAAGGCGGGGAAGGAGGGGTGGGATGAATTGGGAGATTGGGATTGACACCTATACGCTACTACATATAAAATAGATAACTAATGAGAACCTACTCTATAGCACAGGGAACTGAGGTGACCTAAATGGGAAGGAAATCCAAAAAAGAGGGGATACGTGTATACATATAGCTGATTCACTTTGCTGTACAGCAGAAACTAACGCAACATTGTAAATCGATTATACTCCAATAAAAATTAATTTAAAAAATATTCAGGAGGTCTCAGAATAACATATATTGGAATTTAATAAAATGAACTAGATCTTTAAATTAGATATTATATGATAAATAGTAAAATTATTATTAACACAAGAGGAAAATGGTGAAATGGAAAAGTGATCAGAGATAGGACTGTTGATTAACCATTCCTAGTGTCTTTGTGCTAGTTCCGATATGTAAATTATTGAAACAATAGCTCAGAATCCCCATTGTTTCTTAGGGTTGCACTGAACTTAGCCAAGGCAGGAAAAGGAAGAATTTCCCCAGGTAGCACTGTGCCTATAAGCTTGGAAGGAAATGGGAGAACCCTAGGGAGTATTTTCTAGGCAGACTGAATGGAGGGGAGTTTATACAGTTACCTCTAAGAGAAATTCCTAGAGCCTCTACCAGCTCTAAAATTCTAAGTGGTAAAGCTGATGTTATCTTTTTTTTTTTTTTTTTAACATTGGAAAAATGTACTTTCCTAAAATAAACAGCTGGTTGGGGAAAGAACTCCCTACCACCAGCTCAGTGCGTTTTCCACTCTACTCACTGCCATGTGGATGGACAAGATTTACTCACACATGCTGAAAAATATTGCTTGAGAGCCAACTTAAAATCCAGTTTAACTGGATTTTAAGTTAGCTGGTTAAGAAAAGTCAGTTTGGGGTTAGGTATGTCTCAGGAAAAGGAAATGTTGACACATCACACATGTACTCCACATCCTTTCAGAAGAAGGGTGGAGATGGATTCTGTGTAAACCAAGAGCCAGGGTGTCCTATTTTGATGTAAAGTCAGAATCTCTCTTATTCCTCCTTCCATTGCCACTCCAGAGGAAAAGTGGTGATAGTCAGCACAGAGGTACGAATGCCTAGGCTTTTTTTTTTTTTTTTTTTTTTGCAGTACATGGGCCTCTCACTGTTGTGGCCTCTCCCGTTGCGGAGCACAGGCTCTGGACGCGCAGGCTCAGCGGCCATGGGTCACGGGTCCAGACGCTCCACGGCATGTGGGATCTTCCCGGACCGGGGCACGAACCCGTGTCCCCTGCATTGGCAGGCGGACTCTCAACCACTGTGCCACCAGGGAAGCCCATAGGCTTTTGATTTAGATGAACCTCTATAGGTTCAAACACCAAACTTATTGATAATGTGTAAGTGACTCTGAGTGATTTGCTTAACTTACTAAGGCCTCTGCTTGCGTATCTCTAAATGAAGTTCACAGTCTCAGTCTCATAGGATTACTGCAAAGATTAAATAAAATAGCCTGTATGGTACACTGGGATAAATGACTGACTCATTAAGGAAATATTTAATAAATGAAAGCTTCTGTATCTTACTTTCTAATGTGAAACAAATATTTATTGCCTGGAGAATTTTTTTTTTTAATAGACTGATGAACTTCTTTTGGTTTTGTGAAAGGTTTATCATAGGGAGAAACCAATTTTAACACATGCATTCTTACACTCAACTGTTTGTACCACAAACTAATTTATGAAAAGAACAGGGATGTCGATGGGACCCAGAGGATGCTTTCATCAGCTTTGTCACTAAGTGCACTGTGGACACAATCATGCCTCACTCAGCAGGGGCCCAGGACTCAGGCCAAAAAACACCCAACAAGTACCAGCACTGGCTGAAGAAGTTCAATCAACATTAATCTCTGAATATTACTTACAGAGTTTATGAGGAAGAAAATGTGATTAATCCACACAAAAAGAATTAAAAAAAACCCATTTCTCAACTGAAGGGGAAAATTCCTTTGAGCATAAACAGATTGCACTATTTATACATGAAATATTTTCTGCATCTATAAACTTACCATGCTCAAGTATTCTAATTAATCGTGGTGGTTGCCAGGGAAACCAAACTAACTCAATTATAGGTCTGCAGGAATGTGCAGTGTATCTGTGACTACGAAGCAGGTACTTTTCTGTGCAAAAACTAAAACTGAGCAGATGCTTAAAGATTTCAAATGTTCTAGAGAACACAGCATTATCAGGATGGATTTCCTTAAAGAATGTCTTGATTTTCTTTCTTTATAACAACTCGGTCTGGTGACATGGACCAAGATGGGTCAAGAAGAATTAGGAACACGATCAACAGTAAAACCTAGGTAATGATTGAAATAGGAAGCTGTGATTCCTACTGAAAGAATCTTAATTCTATATACCATTTGTGTTTGACTACCTCATTAGCTAAATAACCGAGGTCTAAACAAGATAAGAGGGAAGCAACTGGCAGTGAGAAAATAATTTAACATATCCCATAGAACCAATAAATTTAACTAAGTAACTGTTAGAGGAAATTGTGGGAAATTGATGGCATTTGGCTAGAGGACCCAGGATTTCCTGCATTTTTCCTACTAACAACCTGTTTTCCCATGAAGATGCTGAAAAGATGTATACAAAGAACTAGTGGCAAACGAAATAAATAGAAGGTGAGGGGGGAAGTTTAATCAGGTTTGAGAAAGTTTCTAACATGCCATATTCATTAAGTCAAGTTGTTATGATTACTTAAATCTATTGTTTTATTTTTATAACTCAGATGCCCCTGGTATTTCCTCACTACATTATTAAAATCTATAATTAGAGTTAAAAAATCTGCAATTATGTAGTCATTGTCTAGGAACAGTATACTCTTATTTATCATGTAGACAATATATAATGTTTTTCTGAGGCCCAACCTGACCATCCACCCATCAATCCCATCCACCCATTTATTCAATTAAAAATTACTTATTGAGTTCCTACTCTGTGCTCAGCCCTATGCTAGATCTTCAGTATACAATAACGAATAGAATTTCTATCCTTAGTGAGACAAATTATGAACTGATAATTATAGAAACAAATGTTTAATAAATTATAACTTTGTGAACTCTTGAAAAAACTTGACAGGAACTCAAAGCTCAATCAACGATTCTATCTTCATAAAAAAAATCCAGCCTCTGGGTGAATTGCCACTTTCATCATTAATTTCATTCATTATCTCTAGTAACACCCCTTGCTTTAAAGTCTACTTTTTTATACTATTGATCTGCTCTAGTTATCTTTCGGTTATTGGTATAATCTTTCTCTGTGTGTATATATATACATATATATATATATTTTAATTTAAGGTGTGTCTCTGATAGGTAACATATACTTGAATGTATTTTAGAATCTAGCTTGGTAACTGTAGTTTTTAAATTGGAATCCTCATTCTATTTAAATTTAATTACTGATGAATTTGGTTTTAAATCTACCATTTTATCTGCTTTCTTTTATCCCACCCATCCTATTCCTTTACTCTCCTTTTCATCTTTTTTTTTGGATCAATTAGTATTCTTTTTATTATTCAATGTTCCCACTCTATTAGTTTGCAAGTTATATTTTTAATTCTTCATTTTGTGTTATTGTAGAGATGATAGAATGAATGCATGGTTTATTTAATCTGGTATAAGTTGGAATATTTACCATTTTCCAGATGAGGCAGGAACCTAGGAACACTTAATTCTTTGCTCTTCTTAAATTTTGTGCCATTTTGTCATGTTTTGTATTTCACCTATATTCTACCCCCAAAGACTGATCTCATAAAATCAGTATTTATGTATATTTATTCACATATTTACTCTTCCAGCTGCTCTTCATTTTTCCTGCATCTTCACATTTTCATTTGGGACTGTTTTCCTCCGGCCTGAAGTAGTCACTATAATAGGTTCTTTTCATGCAAGTCTACTGGTGAAAAACATCACCTGGTTTTGACTTCTGGTTATTTGAAAATATTTTTTTGGGTATTCATTCTTTAAGTATATTTTTATACTTTTACTGGATATAGAATTCTATGTTGATAGTTATTTTTTCCTCCATCCTTATAAAAATACTCCTTTCCATTGCTTTGCTTCTGCAAAGGATATATATCTTTTTTCCTTGGCTGCTTAAAAAATTTTCCCCTTTGTCTTTGCCCTTCAGGAATTTTACTACACTGTGACCAGGTGTGGCTTTTTAAAATTAACCCACTTGGGGAGAGTAAAGAGCTTTTTGCTTTAGTGGCGTGATTTTTTAAAAATCAGTTTTGAAAAAATCTTGGTTGATAAATTGCTTTCTCCCTGCTTTCCTCTCTGATTACACACTTACCAAAGCTTTTCATTGTGTCACAAGTATCTTTTACATTCTTTTTTTCTCTAGGTCCTTTTCTTGTTCTATCTTGAGTTCACTCTTCTTCTGCTGGGTCTAATCTATTTTAAACACATTTATTAAGCTCTAAATGTTATTTGTTTTTCAGATCTAGAATTTCTATGTGACTCCTCTTACAGATTCTAGTTTTCTGGTGAAATCTCCAGCTTGTTTTCTGTTATCTTGAACATATTAATAACAGCTATTTTATATCTCACACCTGGTAACTATAATATCTGGATCACCTAAGAACCTGCTTGTATTGAATATTTTTTGACCTTGCTTTCGATCATTTGGCACTTCTGGCATATCTAACAATTTTTGACTGAATGCCAGACATCATTATGAAAAACTGTGTGGATGTCTTGAGACTCTGGCTCAGGTTGTCCTTCTCCAGAGAAGACGTACTTTTGTTTGGGGGCAGGCAGTTTGAGTTTAGGACTGTGCTTTTTCAAGTTAATGTTTTAGAATTTGTGATACTTGGTCTGTTCAGGTGTTCTTACTCCTAGGATGTGGGTCTTAGCTAGCAGTCTGTGATATTTACCAGCCCTTCCACAAATTGGTAGGCTCTGAAATATATTGCTGTTACTCTGCTTCCATGAGACTTCCAAAAGTTCTGCTAAGTTTCCTAACCTTTTACCCACTGATATTTCCTTAGCTTCTTTGTCTTTTTGTCCTGGATCCCTGATAAATGCCTGAAGGGAGAAGAAAGAAATGAGAAAAAAATGGCTTTTCTCTGGAAGCTCATGCCTTCAGGTCCTGGCTGTCATGGTAACGCCATAAGGCCTTCAAACACAATTTTTAAAAATTGCCCGGTTTTTCTAGTTTTTATTAGACAGACATTTGGTTTGCAACAAACTCTGCTACTACAAGAAGGGAAAATTCTTCATTACATTATTTCCATTTTCCTAACTTTTCGCATTTATTTAAGTTTCAATGACAGGTCAGGACCATATGCATTTTTTTCTAACTTCCCCTGTCCCCACTTTGCGTTCTTTACTTCAAGAGAAGCCATAACTTCTACTATGTTTTTGGTTTCATCAAGATTCATCATTCATTAATATGTTGGCAAAAATATTTTTGTCTTATGGGATCTCCCTGGTGGTCCAGTAGGTAAGACACCATGCTTCCAAGGCAAGGGGCGTGGGTTCAATCCCTGGTTGGGCAACTAAGATCCCACATGCCACGTGGCAAATAATAAATACATAAATAAAAGATCATCATAGATCACTTATATTAAGAAAAGGAAGATGAAGAATCTTATTAAGAATAAGAAAAATATGGACTTCCCTGGTGGTGCAGTGGTTAAGAATCCACCTGCCAATGCAGGGGACATGAGCTCTATCCCTGGTCTGGGAAGATCCCACATGCCGTGGAGCAACTAAGCCCGTGTGCCACAACTACCGAGCCTGCGTGCCACAACTACTGAGGCCGTGTGCCACACTACTGAAGCCAGCACGCCTAGAGCCCGTGCTCCACAAGGGAAGCCACCACAATGAGAAGCCTGCGCACCGCAACGAACAGTAGCCCCTGCTCGCCACAACTAGAGAAAGCTCGTGTGCAGCAATGAAGACCCAACACAGACAAAAATAAATAAATTTATTTTAAAAAAAAGAATAAGAAAAATAAAAAAGAATAAGACAAATAAAAAAATATTTGTCTTTATTCAGCACCTACTAAGGTAGCTTTTTGAGAGTCACCATAGTGAACTAGGCCATTGAACTGAAAAATAATTTTGATTCTAGCTTTTACATGAACATCTCTTATTAAAGTCATTTGATAATTATTTGTTTCTCCTGAATCTTTAAGCTGCCTTTATACTGGAACACGTTAACTATGTTTCTGCTCCCACCCAAGCAAATCACTGCGGACTGTGGAAGGCCATTCTTGACAAATGCATGAATCTACCCAGTTGCAGGACAGTTTTCTATGGTGCAGATTCTTTACCGGAAAAACAAATTATTTGCTCAATAGGGAAAATTTTTTTTTAAAAATGAGTTTTGGCAACTTCTGTGGAGCTTGATTCTCTGCATCATCCAGAAGGGTTTCTCTGGTGAAGTATTCTAAAGGAAGAGAGATAAAAATGAATCCTAGACATTGCTGGTATGCTGTGAGACAAGTGGAGTCCCTATGAGATGCTCCTTATTCGAGAATAGTATCCAGACAGGAGATTTCATTCCATGCAGCTTAACCAATCTGGCTTGACAGCACATCACACAGTGCCTCTGACAGCACCAAGGACTGGAAAATGGAATTGCAACTATCAGGCATCGAGTTATGTTTTAACATTTAGTTATAAAGGCCATGTCATGCCCTCAGAGATGAAGCCGGAGTATTAGGTCTGACATTTTGAATTTCAAATGCAAATTGGAAAATCCAACCCAAACTAGGAAAGGACAATGCATGTAAATGGACTAAGTTCAGGATTCTGAAATGGCTCCTGGGTTAGGCTAGTCAAGTCTCCCCAGGGTTCTTGTTTTACTCTATTGCGGCAGGTATGAATAATAATACCTGAAGAGTACCACCTGAGTATCTTATTTCACAAAGATTAGTAATAAAATGTATCCATATGATACAAGTCAATATTATGCCACACTAATCTAGTTTGTTTCACAAATAGATTATTACACAGATTTAAATAAAAAACTTAATGGTATTCAAAACGTCCCAATAACGGCACCCATATTAAATAGATTTATATTTTTCAAAGACCTTAACTTAAGTTAGCTTCTTATCACCATTTTCCAGAGCAGTTAAGTGACTTGCTCCAAAGCACAATTTGAGGAAGTAATTGGGGCTGGAACCTGTCTGTCTGATTTCCATTTCACTGCTTTTGCTCCCACTTCCACCCACCGTATCCCACCTACAAAATAGTTACCATGAGAAATGGAGAGAACACGTAGTTCTGTTGAAACGTGAGTCCATTCTTTTTCCTCTAATCAACACAGGTGTGTGTGTTGGAGATAAGCATTGGCTAAAAATGCGTGGCTTTCACAGTGGGCCTTAGGCCCTAGAAACTTACTATGTTCTCAGTGTCGAAAAACACAAATTTGCAGTTCCTTTCCTTAAACCTTAAATACCTGTAAGCCATGACAGCCCTTGAATGGCTCCTCATTGTCTAGGTTAGAGTCCAACTTCCACGGCACAGCTTACCCCCGCCTGTCCCCTCTCTTCTCCCTTCTTGCAGCTCCTCGAGCGTTCATGCTCTCTCCACATCTGGGTTTGCAGATTTGCTGGCCCCTTTATCTAGGAAACTCTCCTTGTCTCCTGCCCTTTGCCTGACTAATTCCTTCCATTCTTCTGGTTTGCAGCAGTTGCCACTTCCTCTAAGAAACATTTTGTGTGTCCCAGATCTGAATGAGATTCACCTCCTATGTCTCCAAGCACCCAGTATTTGTCTTATCTAAGGCATCACAACAGGCATTGGAATTGCCTATTTGTTGTTCTTTATTATCCATTATTCTCTATGCACCGTGTGTGTAGGATCCACGTCTGTCTTGCTCTTCATTTTGTTTCTGGCATTTAGCACCCTGCCTATCACATAGCAGACACTCCATATATCTGAAGAACGAATGAATAAAAATCATTCTGACACTTGGAGAAAGGCCTTCGATAGACAAAGACTTTCACAAGGACGAATATCACACTGATTTATTATCCATACCATTTTCTGTACATTATCTCATTTAATGATCTTTTTACGGAAAAAAATTTAAAAAACAATTATCTTGTGATAGATTGTTTTATTGGCTAATATTCAGTGCCCCCTTCGAGGGTATTGCCCTAGTGAATTCACATATGGTCGTGTGAAATGAGAGCAGAAATGACAAGTATGACTTTGATGCAGTAGCTACAAAGCAATGCACAGTGGCTTGCCATGTAATTGATCATTGATATGTTTCCAGAAGAAGTTTCTTTTAACTGAAACCTCAGATACCATGGAAAAAGCCCTAGCCAACTTGAACAGAGTGAGTAATAGAAATGTTTGTTATTTTAAACCACTGAGATGAGCATACTGTAGTCTATCCTGATTGCTGGAGATCCATTCAGCCTAGTTCAAACAAAGGGGAGTTCAGTGAAAGGATTCAACATGGAATCTTAGGCACGACCTAGATTAGAACCAAGACCACTTAGGTTTCACTGGAACAAGGAACTAAAACGTCAGAGACTGGTGCTATTTTATTCACAGCTTAGAAGCTGCCTCACATTTCTGCTTCTCAGTGCTTACATGCTACTTCTTTCTTCCTCCCTCAATAAACTTTATATACGTAGCAATCATAAATTTGACCCAAATGAAGATGATCTCAAGCCTTTGTGTCCATCTGATCTTCTAGCTTGGAACCCACTACCAACTGTCACCTCTCTCTGAGTCTCCTGGTTTATACTATTGAGGGAGAGATTTATGATTTTAGTGAATCTTTTTGAACCAGGTTACAAGCCAGATGTCACTGGCTGGTCAGGGTTACTGGCTATTAGTCTAAAACTTGTCCACCAGTCGCGTCTCTGTGTGAGTGTGCTGGGGAGGGTGGTAGTAGTTCAGTACCAAGCCATGTGCTACAAAACCTAGTTGTTTGGGACATCAAAGACTATGTGGTTGGGTTCTGTGTCTTAAAAAGTAGACAGGAAGAAGAGATGCCTTAAAATATGTCAATTTGCCAATTGGTTTTATGAAGAAAGTATTATTATTACTCTTATCAGTATACCAAACTTCAGATTATAAAACTAAGAACGGGAAGTTAATCTGGCTAAAATTGCACACTAATAAGTAAGGGACAGAGTAGATTTAAATTTTAAACACTGGTACGTTTTGCTGGCCCCAAATTTCGTGTTCTGCAATATACTAAATCATCTCAAAGACTGGAACTGTCTCTATCAATGAAACAGGAATACATAACTTTACAGCAAAAATAAAATATACATTGTTTAAAGATGTAACAGGTAGGATTATTTTTGAGGGGAAGGAGGGATAATTAATACATACCATAGGGGAGAAAGTGTTTCAAGATTCCCCAAAAGGTTTTCTTCCTAACCCGTTTTTCCAATATTTTATTGTAAAAAATTTAAATGTATTGAACTTGAGGGAATAGCCATATATCCACCTAGGTCTCAAAATTTATATTTTGCTATAGTCTTGCTTTATCACATATTTATGTAGCCATCCATTAGTCTGTCTTTTTTTTTTTTTTTTTAATTGGAGTACAGTTGCCAATCTATCGTATTTCTGGTGCACTTCTAATTGAGTTGCCTGGCCCCCTGTCTTCAAAGATTTAATTAGTTTGTTGGGGTCTGGCAAAAATATTTTCTTACAAGCACTCTAAGTGACTCAAGATATGTCCCATGACTACCAGCAGCATTGGCATCACCTGAAACCTTATTAGAAATTTGGAAACTTGGGACTTACGCTAGATCTACTAAACCATAAGCTGCATTTTACTAAGATCCCCGGGTGATGTGTGTGCAGGAAATATTGAAAAAGACTGATATGGATGATTCCAATGAGCAATGAGGGTTGAGGAGTACTAAATTAGATAAGTAGTTTCATTATATGTTTCTTCCACTTACCAACACTATGATCTTAATTTGAATCTCGGGATTTTTATCTCTGGTATGGGGAGAACAATACTGTACTTTGCAGAGTGATAGAGGTCAGACGTGATCCTTAATGGAGCGGGTCCTAGACGTAAAAAGCTTGCTGTTTCCACAGGCAAATGCATGTCTACATAGGCACACAAGCAGTGGCATCCAATTCAATAGCTCCCCAAAGTGGTCCTAAATTAGTCTTCTATTATTGCCCAATTTTGTAGATAACGATGGAGAAAATAATCTGGCTAAGATCTACAGAGAACAGATGGAACAGGGTTTGAAGTAAGTTAGATACAAACCAATTAAAGGCCTGGATAGCTAGAAGCAGGGGTCTGGGCTGCAGGGAGAAAAGGGAGTTCTGAGGCTCAAAAAAGTGAGAAAGGATAAATTTCTTTGTCATTTACAGTTAAGATTTACTGGGATGGGGAAGGACAGTATGGTAAAGTCACTGATTCAGAGAGGCCAAGAATTCATTGAAAGGGTAGAAAGTGACCTGGTGGTTTGGCAGTGGGTTTACTGGAAATTAGCCAACATTTATTAATGGGTAGTAGCCATCACACTGAGCACACATTCTTTGCTGATAAAAAATGGTAGAGAGAGAATCACAGATCCAAAAAGAGGGGGCAAAAAGTAGCATGCTCGAGTTGTGAGAAAGAAATGAGAGAAAAGAGAAATAGATCACACATCCCCAGAGCTCAGGACATAAAGAAGAGTGAGCTACACTGCAGTAATGAAATTCAGAAGGAAAACAAGAGTCCTCTTGAACATTTCCATGGCAAATACATGCTTATCTGCACCCCCAGGTAGCACCACCGCATTCAATAGCCCCAAACAAAATCCCTAGAGATCTCTAGACTTATTACTCAATTCTGTGTTACGCCAGTGCCCTTCAGGTCTAGAGAACTCACACTGCAGCCTCCAGAACTGGCTCACAGTCCTTCCAGGGACTATTACTCTTACCTCACCTCCTAACCTCCTTGCTGTGTCAGTAATTACCCTTTCTTTGTATGTGTTTCCGTATGTTTCTCGCCTCTCTCTCTTTTAAGTTCCTTAAAGTAAAGGCACAATGAAGACAGAGGAAGCCTTTCACAGGCAGAAAGTCCCAATACAACATGACAGGAAGCTAAGGCCATTTACATCATACCCTCAATATCATGAGTGATGCCAAACCTTTGTTCTTTTTCTGTTCCACCTTCTTAGGGGCATTGTATACTGGTGTGATTATGATGTCCTAAATATTTTAAACACCTTCTCAAAAGTGTCACCTGATAAATACATTCTTTCTACCAGTTGTTCCTCTTGCTCAGCAGTTATGGATTCTATTTTTAGCCAGGGCTGAGTTTTATCTTTCCAAGCAGGGCTGTTGCTTCAGTTGCTTTTACTTTGCTTCCATTTTTTTTTAAAGGCTTATTTCAAAAAATTTCCAAAGAAGCTTTCAGCAAATTTCAATGCTATTTCTTCCTAGTCACCTAAATAGAATAGGCCAAAGAATGTAGCCTCTAGACATTCTTTTAAAGGTTACTATTTGATTTGGGGAAAACAGTCTCAACAGTAGTGATTTAAAGTAAAATAATCCAGATCACCCAAGGATTGAGTACTTTTATTTCAAAAGGAAACAAATGACCAACAGCCAATGGAAGTCTGAGATGAAGTTTCTAGCATAAATGAAATTTACCTTGTATAGTAAATGTATGCTAATTTCAAAAGAATACTTTTGTTCTATCCCATCCTATAAAATATTGTGACAGAGGGTAAAAGCAGATGTCCAGGACAGTTTCCATTTCCCTTTCCAGTTCATTTTCCAACCTTTCCTACCCTGCTCTGTGCTTGGGCAATGACTGTTTGGGGCTATATTAACAGCCTTCCTGGTCCACGACCTGCAGTTGGGTTTGGCCAATGGACGGCATCAGCAGGATACATGAGGCAAGAGGAAGCAGAGAGGTCTGGGTGTTTATCTTCCAGGCTCCATTTCTACTGGGTCACCTCTGATCGGCTGCATCCCGCAACTGAAGTCCACAACTCCTGCTGGGTAGACTTTTCTTACAGCTGCTCTCTTCTTATTCTAGCATCTGATTCCTGCCCTTGCTCCTTTAGGTACAGAGATAACACCACCACCCCACGGTTCCTGGCTCTTGGGTATTTCACCATCCTTATTAGTCCCTTCCATGTTGTAAATACTCCCTTCTTTAAACTTACCTAAATTTCCCCATTTGAATTTTCCATATGCTTCCTGCCGGTGCCCTGACTGATACAGAAGAGTTTAGTTATATTCATTCATTCGTTTACTCATTCATCCAATCCTTTATTGATTTATCTATTCAACACGTATTGAATATCTACTGTGTGCTATGTGTTCTATGCTATTCTGTGCCTTAGGAATACAAACACTGTGCAAAAAACCCAGCAAGAAATCTCTGCCCTTACGGAGCTTAGGTCTAGTCAGGAGAGACAGACAATACCAAAAAGAAGTAGCTGAATTATGAAATGTAGAAAGTGGAAAGTGTTATGAAGATAAAGGAGGGAAAAGGGTAGGAAGCATGTGTGTGGGAAGAGACATGATGTGATTTTAGATAATGTGGTTAGGGAAGGTCTCACTGAGAAGGTGGCATTTGGGTAAAGATTTAGGAGAAGAGAAAAAACCCAAGGTAGATACGTGGGGGAAGCATTCTAGGCTGATTAAATAGAAGCTGCAAAGGCCTAAAGGCAGAGAATGCATGGATGCTTGAGGACAGTGTGGCTAGAATAAAATGAGAGGGAGGGAGAGTTCTGGGAGGTGATTTCAGAGAGCTAAGGGGTTTGCCAGAATGCGCAGGGCAGATAAACCATTAGAAGGACTGACCTTCACTGGAGTAAGTCAGGGAGCCTTTGGAAAGTACTGAGCAGAAGAATAATATAGGAAAATTCTGTTTTAAGAGGATTACTCCAGAAGTTGTATTGAGAATAGGCTATAAAGGAGTGAGTGTGGGATCAGGGAGACCAATTAGGAGACCGTTGTTGCCATAATCAAGTGGAGAGATTTCGTGGCTTGGAGCAGGGAGGCGGCAGAGGAGAGAAGTGGTCATCTTCTGAATACTCGAAAGAAAGCAATTGATAGATTTACTGTTAGATTGGATATAGTGTGTTTATATAGACTGAACATTTGTGTCTCCCCAAAATTCATAGTTTGAAATCCTAGCCCCCAATGTAATGGTGTTAGGAGGTGGGGCCTTTGGTAGGTGATTAAGTATGGAGGGTGGAGGCTTCATGAATGGGATAAGTGCCCTTACCGAAGATACCCCTGAGAGCTCCCTGGCCCCTTCCACCATATGAGGACATAGATAGAAGATGGTCCTCTGTGAACCAGGAAGCGTGCTCTCACCAGACACCAAATCTATCATGACCTCGGAATTCTCAGCTACCAGAACTGTAAGAAATAAAATTCTGTTGTTTATGAGCCATTCAATCTATGGTAGTTTGTTATGGCAGCCCAAATGGACGAAGACAGTGCCTGAATGAGTGCATTCCAGAGTAACTCCAGGGGTTTTAGACTAAGAAGATGGAAAGAGGGAATAGCTATTAACTGAGATGGGAGAGACTGCGGAAGGAGAAGATTGGGGAATGAAGAGCTGGATTTTAGGTTTAGATATAATAAGTTTGAGATGTCTGTTACACATTCATGTGTAAATTTTGCAAAGGTTATTGGATATATGAGTGTGGAATCCAGAGGAAAGTGCTGGGTAAAAAGTATAGATATGGTTGTCATTAGCTTTTATATTGTTTTGGGGGCCATATAAGTGAATCTATCAAAGAAGGAAGGGTCGATAAAAGAGAAGAAGTCAAAAGAATGAATCATTGTGTACTCCAACAATAAGGCATTATGAAGATGGGGGGGAACTGGTAGAAGAGACTGAGAAAGTGTCCAGTGAAGTAGAAGGAAATCCTGGCTCCTATGGAGTCTTAGAAGCCAAGTGAATACAGCGTTTCAAGAAACAGTGATTAACTGTGTCAAATGTTTCCTTTTTCTTTAATTTTTAAAAGTTTAAAATAGATCTTTACTGGAGTATAATCGCTTCCCAGTACCATGTTCGTTTCTGTTGCACAACAAAGAGAATCAGCCGTATGCATACACATGTCCCCATATCCCCTCCCTCTTGAGCCTCCCTCCCACCCTCCCTATCCCACCCCTCCAGGTCATCGCAAAGCACCGAGCCGATCTCCCTGTGCTATGCTGCTGCTTCCCACCAGCCAACTAGTTTACATTCGGTAGTGTATATATGTCGATGCTACTCTCACTTCGCCCCAGCTTCACCCTCCTACCCTGTGTCCTCAAGTCCATTCTCTATGTCTACCTCTTTATTCCTGCCCTGCAACTAGGTTCATCAGTACCATTTTTTTTTTTTTTAGATTCCATATATATGCATTAGCATACGGTATTTGTTTTTCTCTTTCTGACTTACTTCACTCTGTATGACAGACTCTAGGTCCGTCCACTTTTCTTGTATTACAAGACGAAGAATGAGAATTGTCTACCGGATTTAGTAACATGGTAGTCTTTGGTGACCTTGAAAAGAGTAGTTTCTCAGGAGTGGAGAAGGTAAAAGCCTTACTGGAACGGGCTCAAGACTAAATGTGGATGGACCTAGAGTCTGTCATACAGAGTGAAGTTAAGTCAGAAAGAGAAAAACAAATATCGTATATTAACGCATGTATGTGGAATCTAGAAAAATGGTACAGATGAACCTATTTGCAGGGTGGGAATAAAGATGCAGACCTAGGGAATGGATGTGTGGACACTGGGGGTGAGGGTGGGATGAATTGGAAGTTTGGGATGGACGTACGTGCACTGCTGTGTATAAAAGAGCTAGCTAGTGGGAACCTGCTGTATAGCACAGGGAACTCAGCTCGGTGCTCTAGTGACCTAGATGGATGGGATGGGGGTGGGGGGGAGGAGGGAGTCCAAGAAGGAGGGGATATATGTATACATATAGCTGATTCACTTTGTTGTACAGCAGAAACTAACACAACAATGTAAAGCAACTATACCCCAATTAAAAAAAAGGAGACTCATTACAATATATGAGACTCTGTATTGCCAGTAGAAACTCTTGCTTTTCTGCTCATCTTGGCAATCCAAGACTGTGGCAGGGAACTATGGATGGTCTCCAGTAGCTGAGGGCAGCCTCTGGCTGATAACAGAACAAAGCTGAAGCTCTCAGTCCTACAGTTTCAAGGAAATAAATCCTGCCAACAACTTCAGTGCAGTCTGGAGGCTGATTCTTCTTTGGTCAAGCCAGGGGAGAGTGCTAGCCTTTAAAAGAAAGGGATGGGTCATGTTTGCAATCCCAGAATGTTCAGGGAAATCTGGACATATAAAATTTTCAAATGCCCATATGTTCCCATCTCATCTCAGAGTCACATTATTTCCCAATCAAGGCCTTAACCTTGGTGTAGCAGACTTGCCAGGTTTCAGAATTAAACCTTATATGATGCTCCACTACCAGTTAAGTCCTGGACCTGATCTTTTGCTTTCTTTTTTCTCCAGCTGCAGCAGATGAGAGATTCTTTGCATGTTGCCAAGGAAGCTTTCACTGTTTGCCTTAAATTGGTGGTTTATTGCCCTTGGCCTTTCATTATCTTTCTACAATGCTGTAACAACCCCAAGTAGCAGCTCTCCAATTCTATATTCTTATAATTAGTATTTCCTATAGCTCTCAAGGGCCTGAGAAATTGTGTCTTTCGTGGCATTCTCTTCCATGGGTATACCCTGTCAAAGGTAGTTTAACAACTGCACCACGGCAACATGATCAGGACCCATAATAACTGCACTTTCTACCTGTGATGCTGTCCTTCATGCCAACTTGGAGACTGACGCTCCAATTCCAAGATCTGATATTTAGAATCTGCCCTCTAGCACCACTCCTCACACTAACTGTTTAAGTCTCCTTCCCTGCTAAACAGACTCTGAGATGAAGATGTGTGTGCAGGTGTTTTCTGGGGCAGCGATCTGGGGAATAAAACTGCATGGGGGTAAAGGGAGTAGGATTAGGCAGAGGGTGAGGTTGAAATGCAAAGTGTTTGCAACAGAGCAGAGTCCTTAGCTGATCTCACTGGGACAACAGAGTTGGGATGGCCATTCAGAGATGAAAGACCATTCTGGGTCTTTGTATCCCTACATCCATCGGTCAGTCATTGGACATAAGACCCTGGGGACAAGGTGTAACCTTGGGCAAGTCAGCTCCCTCTGGTAGAGGGCGATTCCTGCAGGGAGCAACTCAACTGTGGGCCAAGAACAGCCAGCAGTCTTAGCAGTTGGGTGACTGGATGCATGTGTCCTGAAGCAGGGATCTGGATGTGGCTCTACAGCAAGAAAAGGTGAAGCTAGAGAGGGTGAGGTAGCTCAGACAGACCATGGAATTTAGACAGGTAATGAGAAAAAGAGGACATAAGAGGTGAAGAGGTGGTGGTTCACTGGATCATAGGTCCTAAGGAGGTCCATGGATTGTTGGAGTCAGCAAATCAGAGGTAACAAACTAGAATAACAAAAGATGGCATTTGAAGTGTGGGATGTTTGTAATTGAGATTTTGAAAAGCTTCGTCCTCAGATCCTTACATGTCCATTTATTCTAAAGATTCAATCACTCAATCGGAAAGTCTCATCATATATCAAATTACTTGCCAAATGAGAGCTTTTCTACATATATCAGTGTATAATTCTATGAAGACTGTATGCATTTAAACACACCCACATATACAGTCTTAAGAGTGTGAAGGCTACAGTCATTTTTGCTCCAGTGCTGGTGACAAATTACATTGAAAAGTTTGGTGATAACTAGCTCAGCAGTTTTCAAATTATCTCAGCAGAAATAAATGGTGTTTTTGCATCAGAAGCAGCTATCACCATTTTCCCCTCAAATCTAGTTAAAAAATGGATATTAAAACATGAGTAACCAAATATTCTTCTTTGTCTGTCTTATGCTACAAAAGCCAATTCTCTTACTTCCTGACCTCTGAAAGTCTCTTTTATCACAATTGAAATGCAGGGGTTCCTTGGCAAGGAATGCTTTAAAAAAAAAAAAAATTGAAGTATAGTTGATTTACAATGTTGTGTTAGTTTCAGGTGTACGGCAAAGTGATTCAGATATATATATATGTGTATGTGTGTGTGTGTGTGTGTGTGTGTGTGTGTGTGTATGTATGTGTATTACAATTTCAGATTCTTTTCCCTTTTAGGTTATTATAAAACATTGAATACAGTTCCCTGTGCTATAAAGTAGGTCCTTGTTGGTTATCTCTTTTGTATATAGTAGTGTGTATATGTTTATCCCAAACTCCTAATTTATCCTCCTCCCCTTTTTTCTTTGGTAACCATAAGTTCGTTTTCTATGTCTGTGGGTTTATTTCTGTTTTGGATATAAGTTCATTTGTATCATTTTTTATTTTTAGATTCCACATACAGCTAATATCATGATATTTTGTCTTTCTCTTTCTGGCTTACTTTACTTAGTACGATAGCGTCTAGGTTTATGACAAGGAAAGCTTTGAAAAAGAAACAGAAGTTTGTAGACTTCAAATACCAAAGAAAAGTTTGCAGACTTTTAAACTCCAATTAGAACATGCTTCATTGGGAACTTCAATTTTTCATTCATTTCCAGCAGAAACTCACTATCCTTCACTAAATTTTGAAGGCTACCAGAATAATTCAGGATGAAATGGCTACTTGCACACAGACCTAAGGCAAAGATGTGAGCTTTAATCAAAATTAAAGATTGAAAAGGATATGTGAACTATTTCTGCCCAAGGGGTAGATATTTCCTACAGTCCAATAAACTTTTATTAATAAAAATTCTACCTCTAATTCTGTAGCTGTACTTATAGATGCAGACATACATTTGTATATGAACAACAGTATTCTGGATAAAATCAGGTAAACCCCAACTGTTTGACTTTTTTCAGAGCCCTGTGAATGCTTTCCCTTAATATTCATGACTGATTTTTCCATTTGTGTTGAGGAAGTATTGTGTATCTCAAAACCAGGGTCCCAAATGGCATGACCAGGAAAAGCAGATGCTCTCACAAGTGTGTGTTAAATACCAGGTAGACAAGAGGGATAAAAAGAGAAAAACTTTATATAAACACAAAGCCAATAATGAGAAGAAAGTAGAACAAATTAATGATATTAGGTCTATTTTATCACCTACTTATCTGAAGACGCCTTTCTCATTCTACTCTTTTTTTTTCATTCTAATCTTAATCCTTCTTTCACAAGTTTTTGAGGCGACCTGACAAAAGATGGTTGAGTGGTTTGGATCAGTGTGAATATTCAATCAGATCACTTTAGAGCAGGCTTTAGGATTACCTTTGCCCCTTCCCTCCACCACATGTGATAGATTGTTCTAAGGCTATTCCATTTTTTGAGTCGAATCTAATTAAGCCAGCATACAAAATATAGTTTTCATGAAAAAACTGATGCACAATGGACAAAGAGAAACTACATATTGGTCTTGCTTTCATGGAAGAAAGATAAACTTGTGTCCAGTTCAGAAGCTCTAAAATCCTAAAGAATATTTTCTGTAGCTCCCCAGGAGAGGCTGGGATTGGGAAAAGTATACAACTGTATTGTTCTGGTTATTTAAAAACTATCAAAAGGAAATATATTACATTATTGATATAATGTTTGATAAGATTGGTGGTAGTTACATGGATTTTCATTATAATCTTCCTTTTTTTGTATCTTTGTAATATTTCATAATAAAATATTATAGAAGATGCTTATGGAAAGAATCATAATATTAAAGTTGAATTATACGGAATTCACTGTCTTCAATTGTGTTTGTCCCATGAAACATAGCAATTTCCTATGCTTCAAGGTAATAACACAGACATCTGAAATAGCTTCTTCCTGTGACCACTCACGGAACACATTTTTCCTGATATTTAATATTTTAGTGTGGCCCAAAGAAGGAAAACGTGTTTACAAGGTAATAGATTATTATTTCAGACATACAGTTTCTCTGGTGACAGTAATTATTTTGTAACCAGTAATGTCTAGTGCATCCGTATTATAGAAAATCTCAAAATATGTTGATTCAGTTCCTTAATATATTAAGGGTGGTTATAATATGATGGCTGTCTAGGGTGAAATTAGGAATTTTTAGGCTATTCTAAACAGATCAAATTAAAATTATTTGAAGTGCATGATAAATTGAATAATGGGTTTCTAAAGGTCCTAATTTCCAGGACCTGTGAACACGTTACCTTATGTGGCAAGACGGAATTTGCAGATGTGATTAAGGATCTTGAGATGGGGAAGTTATCTGGATTGTCTGGGTAGGTCCAGGGTAATCACAAGGGCTTTTATAAGAAGAGGGAGGTGGGAGGGTCAGAGTCAGAGATGATTTTGTGGATGGAAGCAGAGGGAGAAAGTAGATGTGATGAGGAAAGCAGTGGTCAGAGTGATGTGGAGCTGTGAGGCCCCAGGACTAAGAAGAGTCTCTAGAAGCTGGACAAGGCATGGAAATAGATTCTCTTCTAGAGCCTCCAGAAGGAACACATTCCTGCTGACCCATTTTAGATTTCTGGCCTCCAAGACTCTAAGAAAATACATTTGTGCTGTTTTAAACCACTAAATCTGTGGTAATTTGTTACAGCAGCAAGAGGAAACTAATGCAAAGTATTTTTAAAAAGGAAGAATTTCTATTACCAATTTCCTTTACCTATTTAGTGCTCATGAACTCAGTGGCATATACACATGCTGAAGAATCTATTTATATTTTTGTTAAACTCATTTCTGGAAGTATAGGTTTAAAGTTATCTCAAAGGCCTTTTGAATCAACAAACCTTTCAATGCTTGAATTTCTTCATCCTTATACATCGCTGATGATAGCAAATCCAAAATACTTGGGGAAATTTGCACAGATTTATGAAGAAAATCTTTCCCTCTATGGGTTTCTCCCATTGATCTTAGTTCTGCCTTTGAGAATAAGGCCAATTATATTTCACAGTGTATTTCACTAAAATGTTTGAAGACAGCTATTGGGCCCTTCCTCTCTGTAACATCACAAAAAATACTTGATTTTCTGGCTCAACAATCATTCCTCATTTTCCCCCGTTTTACTTAGATACTGGATTTCATCATAGTCAAGAATTTCTTGGTCTCTGGAAATAAATCATGACTGTTCTAAGCTCGTCATGGTTGCTTTATTCTCTGGATTCTAGGGTGGGTATCTACACATGTTCCGACAGTGGCACACACAGGGCATTCTGCTATTTTTTCCCAATTAAAAAACAATAAAGGCATATGAAGAGAAAGTCATTTTTCTGATTTGGACATGAGTATGTGAAGAGATAAAGTAGCAGCCACCTTGCAACCATGAGGGGCCAAACCAAAGGATAAAAGGCAAAAAGTTGAGGATAATGGAGCAGAATTATAGAATGAATCTAGATCCCTGATAACATCATTTAAGAACTGAACCAATGCATGAAGTACCAACTTCTAGACTTGTTTTTAGAGATAATAAAGTACCATTTTTGTAGTCAGCCTGGACTGCTAAGACAAAATACCACAGACTGTGTGGCTTAACAATAGAAACTTATTGTCACATAGTTCTGGAGGCTGGAAGTATGAAATCAGGGAGCCAGCATGGTCAGGCTCTGGTGTGGGTCCTCTTCCTAGTTTGCAGATGGCCACCTTCTTGCTGTGTCCTTACATGGTGAAGAGAGGGTGAGCTTTGTTCTCTTTTCTTATAAGGACACTAATCCCATCATGGAGGCTCCATCCTCATGTCCTCGTCCAAACCTAATTACTTCCCAAAGGCCCAACCACAAGTACCATCACGCCGGGGAAAAGGGGATAGGGCTTCAACATATAAATTTGGGGGATACAAACATTCAGTCATGACAATTCTTGAAGCTACTTTTAGTTGAGCATTCTGTTACTTTCAGCCAAAGGAATCCTAACTCTTACACATCTACTCCAGTTCCTTCAATATTCTCTATTTAAATTGGGTGCAAAACTTTTCACAGCCTTGGTTAATGTCCATTTGTTTTTCTTACATTTATCTATATCTCTTTTTAAGAGTGAGGGCATGAGTAGAGGCCTTGGTCCAGATTTAGTCTGACGAGACAGATGGTGAGATTATGTTATCAGTAACGTTAGATTTTATAGTTCTATTAATTCAGATTATGATTTCACAATTTTTTCAGTAGCCACAGCCTTTTGTTGACTCCAAATGAGTTCACCATCGATTCTCTAGCATTTGCTAAGCTATGTCTCATCTGCGATATGATTATGCAGTCGGTTCCTGGGACCCAGCTACATGATCTTAGTCCTGTTGATTTTAGGCCTATTGGATCTTTTGAAGATTTATCTTATTTTTTATTGTGTTCTAATACTCTTGAATTTTGATTTAAATTATTCCAAATATACAAAAATTTTTTAAATTAATTAGTTTTTTGGCTGCATTGGGTCTTTATTGCTGCGCGGGCCCTCCCCAGTTGCAGCAAGTGGGGGCCACTCTTTGCTGTGGTGCACGGGCCTCTCACTGCGGTGGCCTCTCCCGTTGCGGAGCACCAGCTCTAGGTGGCTTGTGGGCTCTAGGGCACAGGCTCAGTAGTTGTGGCTTGTGGGCTCTAGGGCACAGGCTCAGTAGTTGTGGCGCACGGGCTTAGTTGCTCCGTGGCATGTGGGATCTTCCTGGACCAGGGTTTGAACCCGTGTCCCCTGCAATGGCAGGCAGATTCTCAACCACTGCACCACCAGAGAAGCCAGTCTCAGATAATCCACAGATGTGATGAATGTTAACTTTTTTTTTTTTAATCAAGTCATTGTAGAAGACAGCCTGTCCGATTCCATGAGAAGTCCCCTTCAAGTCCATAACAGCTCAGTTATCCAATGGGTCACAAATGTAAA
Organism: Phocoena phocoena; assembly: GCF_963924675.1. Lineage (NCBI taxonomy): Eukaryota > Metazoa > Chordata > Mammalia > Artiodactyla > Phocoenidae > Phocoena > Phocoena phocoena. The sequence continues at coordinate 8,521,719 of NC_089239.1, read as the reverse complement.
TAGCTGCCCAAATATCCCTTTTAGGCTGTGATTACCTTTAAAGCAGGGACCAGAACTTACTCATCTTTGCCAGATGTTGGGAATGCAGAGCATCTGGTTCTCAGTAGGAACCAACAGAATGTTTAATGCACTGGTCCTCCACCCTGCCAGTCTATTAGCACAGCCTGTGTAGCCTTTAAAAAATACCTGTGCCTCACCTTAGTCCAACTGAATCAGATTCTTTTAAGTGTTAGGCCCAGGTACTGATAATTTTAAAAAGCTCCTCAGGTAATTATAATGTATTCCTTTTTTTTTTTCCTGTACGCGGGCCTCTCACTGTCGTGGCCTCTCCCACTGCAGAGCACAGGCTCCGGACGCGCAGGCTCAGTGGCCATGGCTCACGGGCCCAGCCGCTCCGCGGCATGTGGGATCCTCCCGGACCGGGGCATGAACCCGCGTCCCCTGCAGAGACAGGTGGACTCTCAACAGCTGTGCCACCAGGGAAGCCCTATAATATATTCTTATAGTTCCAAACCACTGATTTATTGAATAATTATTGTGTGACTATGACTCAAATTCTTTTAACATGTCCATAAAGTTATCGTATGTTAAGTATACTTTCTGTAATTTTTCCTCCGTCACATTTTGTTTTTATTTATAATGTATGTAAATGTCTGCCTCTCTTCTTACCTGGTAAATTACTTAGGATCTCAGACCATAGTTTGTTCCACATTACAAAGAGTACAGTACCTTCCATGCAGTAGCTACTCAATAGAGGCTTAAACAGAATTAAAGAATGATGTTTATGAACGAATATTGGAAGTGATTTGCCTGTTCTTGATAGAGGTCACTGATGCTCTACTGTTTTTATTTTGGTTTTAGTGACAATACACTCCTTTTGGAATTTATTTCTTTGGTGGTGTTTTAGATGGCTTTCTATTAGAGTTTTTTGTTTTGTTTTGTTTCTTGTTTGTTAGCTTGTGCTCCCAGCCTCTTGCTAAATTGATGGGGAGAGAACAGAAACTAGCCAGTATTTGGCAGAGCTATTTTGAAGACAGAGAATTTCACCATGTGTTTGTCATATGCACGTCTGGTGTTTATATAGTGGATATTCTATGTAAGAATTAAGATTATGTCCTTGCTGTGAATCCTTCTTGGCCATGGAAATTGTGAATATCAGGGTGTTTGAAGGCATATAGGAAAGTAAGAAATGCTACAGGAACGTATCAGAATGCTACAGTGACTTAGAATCGGGGAAGTCCAGAGTAAAATTTTTTCAGTAATGGAGTCATACATAGTTGATGCCCTGCTTGCTTTCTCTATTTTGTTATTACTGACCCAAACATCTGGTTGTTATGCTTAGATGCTCTTGGATAACCTGACCACAAAATGTGGAGTAAAGAAAATTCTCCATATTTCTGACAATCAGTTGAAAATTGCCCTCATGTTGGAACCAAATAAGTTTTCTATATAAAGGGCTTGCTGTGGTATCTATTGAAGAACGTGATGTCATCAAGCTTGATCTCCTGGATTTATGTGTTGACAGATTTTTATTTTACCTTAAAAGAGCAGAATAATAATGTTGGAAGACACCATTTAACCTCACTTATCCTCATTTTCCTGATTAAAATGAAGGAATCCAACTAGGTAAGTGACTTTCCAAGGTCATATACCTCCTTAAAAGCACTGTCAGAGTTAAATCTGCATTTTTATATAAATATTTTTCCATCTACATTATGTGGTTTGTTTTTAGAAAAGAGGACAGACCTTAAAAGGAGGCATATAATGCTCTGTTTAGTTTATGAAATCCTCTTCAATGCCATATTGAGATATCTATCTTTTCCTACTTTCCTTAGATTTGACATTTGATTAACTTTTGAAATTACTGAAAATGTCCTCATCCTCAGCATGAAAATTTATATTATACAAAAGAAGTCATTCACATGGACAAGACTTTGTTTCTTCTACTGCTGGGGCTTCTATCAATACCAAAATTGTAGTGGTTTCTTGAATGGCATGTTTTGGGATCACAGGTTGTAACCGAAGCCACGACAGTCTTTTTTTCATAAGGTTCATAGACAAAATAAACAGTCAAACAACTTTAAAAAAAATCACTGTCCAGATGATATCTGGGGCCTCCCTGATGACACAGAGGTTAAGAATCCACCCGCCAATGCAAGGGACACAGGTTCAAGCCCTAGTCTGGGAAGATCCCACATGCTGTGGAGGAACTAAGCCCGTGTGCCACAACTACTGAGCCTGCACTCTAGAGCCTGTGAGTCACAACTACTGAGCCCTCGTGCTGCAACTACCGCAGCCCGCATGCCTAGAGCCCGTGTTCCTCAAGAAGAGAAGCCACCACAATGAGAAACCTGCACACCGCAACAAAGGGTAGCCCCCGCTCACCGCAACTAGAGAAAGCCTGCGTGCAGCAACGAAGACCTAATGTAGCCAAAAAATAAATTAATTAAAAAAATGATATCTGAGCTTTAATCAATCATAATAAGAAAAGCTGTAATTATTCATACAAAACACATATGCTGGATGAAATTTCCATGCCTCTTCCAAATGATATAATAGAAGTGAAACAATGAAACATCTGCTTTAAGCCAAAGTTATGTTATCTTGAAGGCAGCATGATCCAGTAGAAAGACTGAGAAATTCGAAGCCAGATTGGACTTCAGGAATCCAACCTGCATACTGCCACTTTCCAGCTATATGACATTGGAATAGTTGCTTGACTTTTCCAAGATTTACTTTCTTCATCTGCTGAGAATAATAATACCAGGGTTATATTTAAAGTTAAAAGAATATACAAAAAATACTATGCATGGGGCTTCCCTGGTGGTGCAGTGGTTGGGAGTCTGCCTGCCGATGCGGGGGACGCGGGTTCGTACCCCGGTCCGGGAAGATCCCACGTGCCGCGGAGCGGCTGGGCCCGTGAGCCATGGCCACTGAGCCTGCGCGTCCAGAGCCTGTGCTCCACAACGGGAGAGGCCACAACAGTGAGAGGCCCGCGTACCGCAAAAAAAAAAAAAAAAATACCATGCATGAAGAATTCACTCAATGTTTCCCCAGAGAGACTTGATAGATTCATATTGACTATGACCAACTTCCAGGAAACAGATTCTGATAAGATTCTATGCAGGTTCCATGAATGCCTTATTATATTCATCAGGCCCAAGAAGTAACTTGTTCAGCAAAACAGTGGTTTTTTGTTGTCCATTCAAAAGTTCAAAGAACGAGTTGCTTTAGTTGCAACCTACTTATTTTTTGTACATGTCCATCTCATGTCACACATAGGCATGCTGACAGAACAAGCTTCTATGACTGAGAAAAGGCAGGGAAAGAAGTGGCTAGTGCTTTCCAAAACTTAGTTCCCTTTCCGTGAAACTAGGCTGACTGAAAATGTATCTTACATTTCAGAAAGTAGAGAAGAAAGCATCTTAAGGATTAATGACATTTTCACAGTGACACCTAACTCAACCGATGTATTCACTAAATGCTTATGATGGAGTTACTTAAGTAATTTGAAAATGCACCGAGAGAGATTATCTGAATTCCCTAAGTGTTGGCTTAGTATCTAAGAAGATAGACATTGGCCCTAGAGCCATCTATGCTGGTGAAGAGAGTCAGGACTCTAGGAAAGTTCAAGCCATGGACAAAAATTATAGTTACTTTACACAGTAGAGGAAATCCTCATCTTATCTGACCTATTTTTTTTTTTTTTGGTTATGAAGAATATTACTAAAAAGGCCACATGCCAACGATTTCTGTTTGTGGTCAAGATATAGTGACAAGAACCAGATTTACCCTCCTGCCTGAATCAACCAAAAAATGAACAAAATATATGAAACAACAGGTAACGAAGTCCAGGGATGAGGTAAACTCTACAGTTGTCCCAAATCATTGCCTAGAAAATGTTTTCAGGCCACGGTGCTAGAGGAGGAATCCAGGCAGAGCCTAGGAGAATCCCTGAGTTGAGGAGAGAGAGCTACAAGTCTGGAAAGACCAAAGCAACTGAACAGAGTTCCAGAAAGGTAAAAACGGCATAAGAAAATAATTTCAGAGAGCTGGAGAGGGTTCCAGTATTCAGTGGAGTACTAATAAAAACGTGTTTGAAAAAACTACTCAAGTTTGGAGAAAGACCCACCCGAAATGATTAGAAATAATAGAACTTCAGACAGAACCAGAAATAGCGCCTGTTTTCAATAGCCAGATTGGAAAACTTCATAGTCCATGAGGCACTGAGGAAAATACACAAAAGAGTCTAGCCTCGGTCATGGAGCATAAATTACCCCATACTAAGCACTGCTCTTATCCAGTCTTACATCTTAAAATGAAGACTGAAAGAATCACACTGATTCCAAGGAAATTAAATGCATTTTAGAACAAAGCTTTAAAATATTTGTAGGAATACAAAAACAACCAGCATGTAAAATATGCAATGTCTGGCTTCTAATAAAAATTCAAGGCATGCAAAGGAGCAGGAATATATAAAGAGATAACAATCAAAATTAACTCCATGCAAGCACAAGTGTTAGAATTAACAGAAAAGAACATTAAAACAATCATCATAATTTTATTCCATATGTTCAACAGTTCAGCAGAGTCATGGAAGATACATCCAAGTCCCATAATGAATTTGTAAAGACTGAAAACTTCAATGTGTAAGATAAAAAATACACAGGATAGGATTAATGCCCAATTAGACAATACAGAAGAAAGTATTAGTAAAGACACAGTGATAGAATATATTAACACTGAAACACAGAAAGAAAAGAGAATATTAAGAAAAAATAATAACAGAGCATCAGTGAGCTGTGAGACAACTTCAGGCAGCCTAATATACATGTAATTAAAATCCCCCAAAGATAGACTGGTGGGTGGGTGGGTAAGCAAAAAAATAATTCAAGAAATACGAACAAAATTTTCAAAATTTTATAAAAGCTATAGTACAGATCCAATACACTTAATGAATGCCAAGACAAGAAACATGGATAAAACTATACCAAAACAGATTATAATCAAATAGCAGAAACCAGTGATAATGAGAAAATTGTAAAACAAATCAGCAAAAAAAAGATATTATATATGGATTAACAAAGATATTTATTTGCAAACAGTGCAAGTGAGACAACAGTGAACCAATATTTTTAAAGGAAAGATTTCTATGCCCAGCACAACTTTCTTTCAAAAACGATGGCAAAACCAAAAAGCTTAGACATACAGTAGCTGAAAGAATTCACCACCAGCAGACTACTACTATAGATATTTTAAAGGAAGTGCTTTAGGCTGAAAGAAAAGGATAGAATGGAACCATGATATTCACACAAAGGAATGAAAAAACACTTAAAATGGTGACTACATGGATAAATATAACATTTTATTATTATTTAAATATCTTTAAAAGATAATTTTAAACTGTTTAAACAAAATAACAGTATCATGTGTGCTTTATAATTTACATAAAATTAAAATATATGACTACAATAGTGCAAAAGTCAGGACAGGAGAAATGGAAGTCTGCATTTGTAAGGTTCTTAAAATACAGGTGAAGTGTTATAGTGTCACTTGTAGGTAGACTATGATACATTAAAGTTTTATGCTAAAAGGCAACCTAATGAATGGGAGAAAATATTTGCAAATCATGTATCTGGTAAGGGGTTAAAATCCACAATATATAAAGAATTCATACAACAATAGCAAAAAAACCCAAAAAATCTGATTTTAAAAATGGGCAAGGACCTGAATAAACATTTTTCCAAAGAAGACATAAAAATGGCCAACAGGGACATGAAAAGGTGCTCAACATCACTAATCACCAGGGAAATGCAAACCAAAGCCACAAGGAGAAATCACCTCACATAGAAAGATAGATAGCTATCATTGAAAAGACAAGAGATAATAAGTGTTGGTGAGGATGTGGAAGAAAGGCAACTGTTGTGCACTTTTAGTGGGAATGTAAATTGGTGCAGCAACTATGAAAAACAATATGGAAGTTCCTAAAAAAATTAAAAATAGTGCTACTACATGATCTAGGATTCCCACTTCTGGGTATATATCCAAAGGAAATGAAAACAGTATATTGAAGAGATGTCTGCACTCTCATGTTCATTGCAGCATTATTCACAACAGCCAAGATATGAAAGCAATGTAACTGTCAACGGATGAATGGATAAAGGAATGTGGTATATATATACAATGTAATATTATTCAGCCTTGAGAAATAAGGAAATTCTGCTATCTGCAGCAACACAGATGGATCTCAAGGGCAGTATGCTAAGTGAAGTAATCCAGACAGAGGATGATAAATACTGTATGGTATCAATTATATATGGAATTTAAAAGTCAAAAAAAAGTTGAACTCATGGAAACAGGGTAGACAAGTAGTTGCCAGGGACCGGGGGTTGGGGGATTAGGAGAAGTTGGTAAAAGGGTGCAAATGTTAAGCTGTAACATGAATAAGGTCTGAGGATCTAGTGCAAAACATGGTGACTATAAATGATAACACTGTATTGTATAAATGAAATTTCTAAGAGAGTAGAATTTAAATGTTTTCATCAAAAAAAAGAGATAAATATGTGAGGTGCTGGACATGCTAATTAATCAGATGGGAGGAATGTATGTCAAGTATGTCAATGTATACGTATGTCAAGTCACCACAATGTACATTTTAAATATCTTACAATTTTATATGTCAGTTAAACTTCAGTAAAGCTGAAATAAAAATATATATACTATAAACGCTAAAAAAACACTAAAAATTATTTTTAACTAATAAGCCAAAAATGGACATAAAATGAAAGAAAAAAAGTCCAAAAGGAGATGGGAATGAAAGGAAAAAAGGGAATAAAAACAGTGGGATAACAAACAGATGGAGAGATATACCATGCTCTTGGATTGGAAGAATCAATATTGTGAAAATTGCTATACTACCTAAAGCAATCTACAGATTCAATGCAATCCCTATCAAGTTACCAGTGGCATTTTTTACAGAACTAGAACAAAAAATCTTTTAAAATTTGTGTGGAGACACAAAAGACCCCAAATAGCCAAAGTGGTCTTGAGGGAAAAAAATGGAGCTGGAGGAATCAGACTCCCTGACTTCAGACTATACTACAAAGCTACAGTAATCAAGACAATATGGTACTGGCACAAAAACAGAAACATAGATCAATGGAACAGGATAGAAAGCCCAGAGATAGACCCACGCACCTATGGTCAACTAATCTATGACAAAGGAGGCAAGGATATACAATGGAGAAAAGACAGTCTCTTCAATAAGTGGTGCTGGGAAAACTGGACAGTTACATGTAAAAGAATGAAATTAGAACACTCCCTAACACCATACACAAAAATAAACTCAAAATGGATTCAAGACCTAAAGGTAATACCAGACACTATAAAACTCTTAGAGGAAAACATAGGAAGAACACTCTTTGACATAAATCACAGCAAGATCTTTTTTGATCCACCTCCTAGAGTAATGGAAATAAAAACAAAAATAAACAAATGGGACCTAATGAAACTTAAAAGCTTGTGCAAAGCAAAGGAAACTACAAACAAGATGAAAAGACAACCCTCAGAATGGGAACAAATATTTGCAAAGGAATCAACAGACAAAGGATTGATCTCCAAAATATATAAACAACTCATGCAACTCAATACTAAAAAAACAAACAACCCAATCCAAAAATAGTCAGAAGACCTAAACAGACATTTCTCCAAAGAAGACATACAGATGGCCAAGAAGCACATGAAAACTGCTCAACATCACTAATTATTAGAGGAATACAAATCAAAACTACGATGAGGTATCACCTCACACCAGTTAGAATGGGCATCATCAGAAAATCTACAAACAACAAATGCTGGAGAGGGTGTGGAGAAAAGGAAACCCTCTTGCACTGTTGGTGGGAATGTAAATTGATACGGCTACTATGAAGAACAGTATGCAGGTTCCTTAAAAAACTAAAAATAGAGTTACTGTATGACCCAGCAATCCCACTACTGGGCATATACCCAGAGAAAACCATAATTCAAAAGGACACATGCACCCCTATGTTCACTGCAGCACCATTTACAATAGCCAGGTCATGGAAGCAACCTAAATGCCCATCGACAGACGAATGGATAAAGAAGATGTGGTGCATACATACAATGGAATATTACTCAGCCATAAAGAGGAACGAAATTGAGTCATTTGTAGAGACGTGGATGGATCTAGAGACTGCCATACAGAGTGAAGTAAGTCAGAAAGAGAAAAACAAATATCGTATATTAACGCATATATGTGGAACCTAGAAAAATGGTACAGATGAACTGGTTTGCAGGGCAGAAATAGAGACACAGATGTAGAGAACAAACGTATGGACACCAAGGGGGGAAAGTGGCGGGGGGGTGGGGAGGTGGTGGTGGGATGAAGTGGGAGATTGGGATTGACATGTAGAGACTAATATGTATAAAACAGATAACTAATAAAAACCTGCTGTATAAAAAAATAAAATAAAATTCAAAAAAAATAAATAGAAAACAAATAGCAAGATATTATTTTAAACTCATGCATATAATTAATCAGATTAGACATAAATGGTCAAAGTAAAATGCAGAGATTATCACGTAGGTTTAAAAAAAGTAAGATCCAATTTTATGCTGTCTAGAAGGAATGCATTTCAAATATAAAGACACAAAGAGCTTAAGAGTAAAGGATAGAAATATATGTACTTTTTTTTTATATGTACTGTTTTAACACTAATAAAAAAAAAAAAAACCTGGAGTGGCCACCTTTATATTAAGCCAAGAAAGTTCCAGAATTTCATAATAAAAGTGTCAATTATCAAGAGAGATTTTAATCTCTCTCGATAATTTATCAACCAATTAGCTCAGAAAAATAACTAGAGATATAGATTTGAACAACTTCATCCACAACTTCATCTCATGAATGTTTATAGAGCACTCCACTCAGGAGAATACACATATTTTTCCAGTGGCCAGAAAACATTTATCAAAGTAGACCACAATCTGGGCCATAAAACGAACCTCAAATATTTAAAATAATTCAAATCATACAGATCTGCCCTCTGACCAAAATGAAATTAAATCACAAGTCAGTCACAGAAGTAATTTCTAGATTCTAAAAAACATATGGAACTGCAAAAGATTTGGAATTGCCAAAACAACTTTGAGAAAGAACAAAGGTGGAAAACTAATCCTGCCTAATTTTAGGAATTATTATAAACCTACAATAATCATAAGAGTGATATTGGTGAAAATATAGACACATATGAACAGAACAGAAATTTGAAAAGTAGACTCACACATATATGGATAACTAATTTTCAACAAAGTCACAAAAATAATTCAGTAGAGAAACTAAAGTCTCTTCAACACATAATGCTGAAACTACTGAATATCTATATGAAAGAAATGAGGAAAGGAACAAAGAATGAACAAAAAACATTGAAATGTACTTCACACCATATACAAAAAAGTAACTATAAACGAATCATAAATCTAGATACAAGACTTAAAATGACAAAACTTTTAGAAGAAAGCATAGAGGAAAATTTTTATGGCCTAGGGCCAGGCAAATATTTTTCAGATATGATACCAAAGCTGATCCATAAAAGAATAAGTTTATATACTGAATTGCATCAAAATTAAAAACTTCTGCTCTGTGAAAGACATTGTTAAGAGAATGAAAAGACAAGACACAAACTGGGAGAAATATTTGCAAATCATATTTGATGAATGACCTCTATCCAAAATACATAAAGAACTGTCAAAACTTAATAACAAAACCCCATTATAGAATAGGCAAAAGATAGGAACAAATACTTCATCAAAGAAGACATAGAGCTGGCAAATAATCACATGAAACATCATTAGTGTTTTGGGAATTGCAAATTAAAACCCAATGATATTTCACTACATGTTTGTTAGAATGGTAAAATTATAGACTGATCATATCAAATGTTGGCAATAATGTGGAAGGATTAGAATTCCTAAACGCTGCTGGTGGTAATGTAAAACAGGATAACCACTTTGGAAAAGTTAGGTATTTTCCTTACAAAGGTAGGGATATAACTATCATTAATCCAGCCATTTCACTCCTAAGTATTTCTCTAAGAGAAATGAAAGCATATGTCCATAACAGCTTTTTTCCTAATAGACAAAAATCGGAAACAACTCAGATGCTCATCAACACGTAACTAGATAAACTGTATCTGTATACAATGCATACAATGTATCTGCATACAATGCAATGCTACTCGACAATAAAAAGAAATGAACTCCTGATAACCACAAAAACATGGACCTCAAAATAATTAATGCTGAAAGAAGCCAGAAAATAAAAGAACATATATAGTATGATTCTGTTTATATAAAATTTGAGAAAATGCAAACTAATCTATAGTGACTGAAAGATCAGTGTTTGCCTGGGGGAGGGCAAGACAGGAAGGGGTAAAAGGGGAAGGAAACTTTGGTTGATGGTGGGTATATGTTCATTATCTTGATGTGGTAATTATTTCACTGATATATACATAGTTCAAATCTATCAAGTTTTATACTTTAAATATATGCAGGTAATTGTCAATTCAAAACACAAAACCAAAAACAACCCACTAAACACACACGCTTCTTTATCCCAAAGAATAAATGCCTAGGCACTACAACAGCATTATCAAGTTGTATTTCTACAGCTTTCAATATAGAAAGCGCATAGGAGCTCACCACTGTTTCATATATTTCATTAAATCCTCAAAATAGATCAATGAGATTCTGTGTATCTAGTTTCTAACACCCTCCCCCATCTTAAATCTCACAAATGTATATAAAACTTGGAAATAAGAGATTCCTCTGAGGCATGTCTTTAAAATCAGCATATAATCAAAACAAAGGTATGCAAAATCCCCACTCAGCATCAAGAATGTTTCCACGTAGAAACACTTGATTGCACTTTAAATATCAACTTGACTGAATTTCTTAAGGACAGAATCTGCCAATTGTGAAGAGATTTGCCACCAATGACAGAAGCCTAGGCAAAGGAGCATTTCTGAGGCCTTCTTTGTCAGTGACCACTAAGCGCTATCCAGGAGAGAGAGGCCCCAAGAACTTGACCCATCCAATTTTTGTGGCAACTACATCCTTGTTATGAGGTTGGGTTCATGGATCTGAGTGTATTGCTCTAAAATATCTAGACTCAGATAATTAAAAGTTCTGCATTTTCAGAAAGCACCCTTCTAATAATAATTCAGCTTCTGAATTATTATAGACCCTGCCTTCAGGGAGATAGTGTGCTGGTCAGAGAACGCCAGGGCCCCTCGGCAGTTATAGTTTAAATTTAAATGAAACACGGGCTTTCAGGAGTTACACCTTCATCACTGTGTGAATGGCTAATGTGAAGCTTCACTGGGAAAACTGTCTTTCCCTTTTTTCCTAATAGACAAAAATCAGAAACAACTCAGATGCTCATCAACATGTAACTAGATAAACTGTATCTGTATACAATGCATACAATGTATCTGCATACATTGTAATGTAAAAAATTACATTACACTGAGCCTGCAAGATGGAGATGGAGAATGAGACTTTGTAACTCTCATCATAACAATGCAACTTCATGGGGACCTGGCTGCAGCAGTCTCAATATTTTCTATGAAAACTTTCTTTGGCTATATTCCCATTTTAGAATTTCTCCAATTAGGTAGTGTTAGAGGCATTTCATAGATGAAAAAACTGAGGCTCAGTGATGTTATATTTCCTCCTCAAGTTCACCCAACTGGTAAAGCAAGAAGCTTAGAATCATACTCAGGACTTCTGACCCTGAGCGCAAACTCCCTTTGTTGCTTCCTGCTAATGAAATGTGGTCACTGTCCAGAGATTTCCCTTTGTGATACCCGCAGTCTCTCTGTAGGTGCTGGTAGAAGGCCCTGGGGGCTGATGACCGGGTAATGGAGGTGGAACAGAGAGGAAACATTTCTTAAAAGGCATGTGCTAAATGCAGTAAAGGCATTTAAGCCTTAACTTGTCAGCCTAAACCCTGCCTTTCTGATAGCAAGAGCGTCCATCACCGAGATTCAGCTCCATGGCATTTGTTGACTTGTTCACACTCTGCAGGTCTAGGTTTTGACTCGAGAATAACGTGTGTACATGTGTGTGCTCCATCTGTTCCATGTATGCAAATGGATATGACTGGGTGACTGTTGGTGATTCTCTTCAGACATGGTTGGTAATTGGAAATGATTTGACTTCAGGATCAAATGCTGAGCTGGGATCTGACTGAGAGTTAGTCCATTCTGCACAGCTGGATAAATCTCAAGGGCTGGGATTATCGGGCTTAGTTTAGCAGCTAGCTCCATTACAGTTCATTATATATGACTGGATGTCTCGGGGGGCCTGGAGGGCCCTGCTAAGGCATTCAGGATGTATCAGCCTGGATAGCTTATATGTAAAAAGGGAGGAGTGACACAATTTTTTTCCATTGGGCTAAAGCTAAGGTAATTAAGCTTGACAGAGCTAATCTGTTGTTGGGATCAGTATGACAGTTGATTATTCCTGCATATTTAAGGATGACAGCCTCACCTCAGACTGTCTTCTTCCCAAATGGAAGAGTCAGCATTTACCTATCTTGCTTAATAAAATGTAGTACACAGATCTACAATCAACCCACCATCCAAGGGAGGTGAGTGTCTGGTGTTTTGTAAGGAAGTGAGAACTAGAATGTCAAAGTCTTTAGTGAAAGGAAATCAACTCTCAAAGTAATTGTCCTTTACAATGGAATTAGGGTCCAAATTCCTTGAGGGCAAGAACTGTATTCTTTTTTTCATTTTTGTATCACAGAAGAGTAACTGGTAACATAGTAGGTACTCAATAAAGATTTGCAGTATTTCACTGAAGCATGATTTCGAAAAGAAAGCCAAATCACAATTCAGAGTTGTAAGAATTTTGTTCCATGAACTTGTTTCAGTACTGTCCAATTCAATCCCACCTCCCTGTGCTTCAATACCCACAGGGATGGATTTACAATGGAAAGCTTGTTCTGGGTGGCTATCTTTACTTATATACATTTATTTGTATTATATTTTATTTATATATTTTACATATCTGTATATTTTAAATATATAAATGTAAATTTATTATTAATTCATAAGTATTTATTTATATTGAATTTATTAAAAATTTTTTTATTGGCGTATAGTTGCTTTACAGTGTTGAGTTAGTTTCTGCTGTACAGCAAAGTGAATCAGCTATACGAATATTGCATTTATAAATCAATGAGTGAAGCCGTGCAAATCAAAAAGGAAGTCTGTCTTAGGAGGATGTTATGGAGGAAATAATTTCCAATTTCTCAAGAAGCTTGGCAGATTATGCAACAATTACAAGTTAGCTGATTAGTTTTAAATCATTACGACCATACCACTGGGTCTCTAGACTTTGGCTTTGTTTCAAAATTCTATAAAACATTCAAATAAAATTTAGTCTCCTAGCCTTAACTATATGGTTTAGATTTTGTATACCTTATCTATTACTTTGCTTATTTTTTTATTCTTATATTTTATGCCATTTTTCATAACATTTTGGTATCACAGTTAAATTGATACTTTACAACAGTAATTCTTACAAGGTGAGTTGTTTTACTTGAGCATTTATCTTCTCACATTTTTATATTCTTGAACTTATTGTTACTATCCATTATAATTATTATGTGCTATATAATTAAATTACACCTGTTGTATAGCACAGGGAGCTCAGCTCGGTGCTCTGTGATGACCTAGAGGGGTGGGATGAGGCGGTGGAAGGGAAGCTCAAGAGGGATGGGATATACGTATGCATATAGCTGATTCACTTCGTTGTACAGCAGAAACTAACACAACATTGTAAAGCAATTATACCCCAATAAAAAAATTACATTACACTATAATTATGTTGAGTCTACATGACTCCAGTATTTTGTTATTTTTAAAGTAGTTACAAATTAAGTCACTCATGATGCCTTAAATCATGATATTATTCATCATATATGTGCACAAGTGTATGTAATACATAAATATATTCAATACTTACTTAAAATATTTTAATCTATGAGAACCAATGACATGAGCATTGTTATAAAATTTTGAATATGGGATTTCAGGGACATGGAATACCTTCCAAGAAGTAAAGTATCTGACAGAACGATAACTTATTTGCCTGAGACTTCAGAGATAGAGAAGGCTAATTCATTTTTGATTCTGTGCTGATAGTAGCTAATAGCTTTGACCATTTAAGTTTGAATTGTTGAAAAGTGAAAGGAAAGTATAGGTGTTTCTGTACATATATTTTCACCTGGGAGCAGCACAAATAATCTCAAAAAACGTACTAAAGGCTTTAGACTTTTCTCTGAATTAATTCATCCATCAATACATTTATCAATACCAACTATGTAGAATTCATTACGGCAAGCAGAAAGGAAAACACACAAAATAAATGGCACATTATCTGTCCTTACAGAGCTAATAGCTCACGTGAGGAGAAAAGTTCATGCAATGTACTTCTTTGTTTTGTTTTGCACTACCATGTAGAATGTTTTGATGGCTATAAAAAAGATGAAAACACAGACCTTATGCCCATGGCATCTGGAGCTTGTTGGTGGCTAGATAAGCTGAGGCCATGCGGAAGGGTAATAATCAGGGTGAAGCTAAATCCTGTGTAGTGTAAAGAATATTTGAAAGGACAGTAGGTGTTTAGCCTGAAGGACAGAAGTCTTAGCAACACAGGACCTCATTGATAAGGATTCTGATTATTTTGGACGTGAATAGGAATAGAAATTATGGCATATATAGGCTGAATTATTCAAGTTTAAAGAGGTATTTTCTGAAAATGTTGTCCAAAGGAAAGGTAAGTTTTTCCCTTGGAGGATACCATTTATTCAATAAATGTTTATTAAATGTCTACTATCAAATAAAATTTCCCATAAATTGCTGTATCATATCACTTTTCAATAAATCTAATGCAGGATGAACTTTTGAGCAGTTTTGAGACAGACTTCTGTTTGATCAAGAGGACAAGTGAATAATAAAAATGAACATTTGTTGAGAAAAAAACCCCCCAAAAACCCCACTGACCTTAACTCAAGAGGCTTACAGTCTAGTAGAAGGGATAAAGCAAGCATATAAACACATTTAGTGATGGAGTATGAAATTCATTATAAAAAAGATCTAAATAAAATGTTATGGAATTTGAAAAGCAAAGTGTCCATATGTAATAGTGGTTTCATTGAGCAGGTAGCCTTTCAAATAAAGTTTGACAGACATAAAATACCAATTGCTTTCTAGTTACCTTCAATATTTCTAAGACACCTAGGAGATTTTTGACAGCCTCTCTATCTCTCTGAATAGTTATAATTCCAGACGGCTCAGGAGAGAAGTCATGATAGAATGTGATATAGTTGCGTGTGTGTGTGTGTGTGTGTGTGTGTGTGTGTGTCTGTGTGTGTGTGAGAGAGACATGGAGTAATAGGACCTTACAGGATACTGACAGATGACATCTACTTTTGCAATCTCTTCCGTGTCTGTGAAATCTAAATACAGTAAGTCCCCTACATATGAATGAATTCCATTCCGAAAGTGCGTTTGTACGTCCAATTTGTTTGTGAGTCCAACAAAGTTATCCTAGGTACCCAACTAACACAATTGGCTATATACCACTCCTTTTATGCTTGCTTCTCGACATCCTGGGCTTGAAATAAAGATACTGTACTACTGTACTCTACACAGTACTATAAAGTACACAAAAGCACAACCACTTGTAGAGGATGCATGCATGTGACATGAAAACAGCCAAAGACAAGATGTAGAAAGTACATAAACAAATGAGTGTATCTGTGTTCAATAAAACTGTATTTACAAAAATAGGAGGTGGGCTGGATTTAGCCCATGGGCCATAGTTCTCTGATCCCTGGTCCAGATAAGCATAGATTGTACTTCTTTGTGCCCTTGAAGTTTGGTGTGGTCATATGACATTGCTTTGTTCAATGGGATAAGAGCAGAAGTGACATGAATCACTTCCAAGTACAAGTCTTTTAAGAGCTGCTGTAAAATTTGTCATATTCCCTTCCCTCCTGCCAAAGAAATCACTATTTCAGATGGTGGAGATGTCATCAACTTAGTTTCCTACATGAGTATGTCATGGAACAGAGCCCCTGTCTAACCTGAAATGGCCATGTGGTGTGAATGAGAAATGAACCAGTTTTTTAATAACTTTTTTGAGGTACGTTTCACATACCATAAAATTAATTCAGTGGTTTTTTAGCATATTCAGGGTTGTGCAGCCATCACTACAATGTAATTTTAGGACATTTTCAATACCTCCAAACAATCTCCACATTCATCAACCGTTATTTCCTGTCCCCACTTACACCAAACCCCAAACTTATCCCCATTAGGGGATCACTAATCTGCTATCTATCTCAGAACCTCCATTATCTACATAAGTAATAATTGGATGCTTGTTTTTGAAGCATAACTGAGCTGATGCATTCACTGGTCTTCTAGTGCTATTTATCTTTATATTAGCACCCACCACCACAAAAATCAGAAATTAGAAGTTATTCATGACACTACTCTACCTCATTCCTCACATCCAGTTAATCTATAGCTCCTATGAAATTTACTTCCTGGATATCTCCTGAATTTGTCTATTTTTCTCCCTCTCCATTGCTACCACTATAGTTCAAGATACTACCATCTCTTTCTTGCACTTTTGCTAGTGCTTTAAATTCCTGACAGATATTAAACTTCAGGATTTAGGAATAAGAAATCAGAATTCTGGGAATTCTTTGGAAATCCTGAAATCATAAATTATTCTTTATTTTTCATAACAATTTATGTGTTTTTTGGTAAGGGAGCTGTAATAATACTTTTTAACAACTTTGGTACGTACTTAAAAATAATGAATGGTAATAATAATAAAGCATGCATCATTTTTCTGTGACAGGATTATACTAAAAGTTTCAGAGATTTTCTATAAAAATATAATAATAAATGCATGCTTTACCATTTTTATGAGCCAACATTTTGTGACAGGATTCTACATTTCAATAATATATAAAGATGGAAACAACCTAAGTGTCCATCATTGGATGAATGGATAAAGAAGATGTGGCAAATATATACAATGGAATATTACTCAGCCATAAAAAGAAACGAAATTGAGCTATTTGTAATGAGGTGGATAGACCTAGAGTCTGTCATACAGAGTGAAGTAAGTCAGAAAGAGAAAGACAAATACCGTATGCTAACACATATATATGGAATTTAAGAAAAAAAAATGTCATGAAGAACCTAGGGGTAAAACAGGAATAAAGACACAGACCTACTAGAGAATGGACTTGAGGATATGGGGAGAGGGAAGGGTAAGCTGTGACAAAGTGAGAGAGAGGCGTGGACATATATACACTACCAAACGTAAGGTAGATAGCTAGTGGGAAGCAGCCGCATAGCATAGGGAGATCAGCTCCGTGTTTTGTGACTGCCTGGAGGGGTGGGATGGGGAGGGTGGGAGAGAGGGAGATGCAAGAGAGAAGAGATATGGGAACATATGTATATGTATAACGGATTCACTTTGTTATAAAGCAGCACCATTGTAAAGCAATTATACTCCAATAAAGATGTAAAATATATATATATATAAAATTGATCTCTGCCTGATAAAGACATTTAGTAACAGAAAACATTTAAAAGGGATGATTATTACAAATTAAATGCCAAATAAAAATCATTTAAAAATTGAAATATGAAATCTTAAATAAGTTATTCTTCAAGTGAAATTTAAAAATAAACAAAGCATGAATTGCCCTGTAAGCCTAGATCTTTGACTCATAACAAATATTACAGATGTAGAAAATTTTCTTACATTGTTCACTGGCAGTCAAATTTTTAAGAGTTTGTCCAGAAGAATTTTAAGGTGGGCATTAAGGTACACATTGCTTCCTATAAACTCATTTCCTTTTTTATCAATAAAAGTATTCTGTTGCTTGCCCCAATTTGGGTTTTGCCATGAAATTCATATTGCTTTTGCTAGTTCAGACTTTTAGATCAGTTTCTAATTTTGTGTTGAAGTGTCTTCAACATCCTCTTCTCTGTACACAGCCTCTGTTAAAGTATTTACATTGAACCGTAACCCATAGTAAATATTCAAACACTAGAAAACACTAGTGAATAATTTATTGCAGAGTATTAAAATAACACGACTACAGATCTCTTAGCAAGCTTAATAATACTCGAAATCATGTGTCCAAATTGCCAAGTTAAGGACTTTGCATCAAAAACGTGTTATTTTTTTGGAACATCAAACATAGGATTTGTATAAAGGATACTATGTGAATAAATTTATTAATTGTTTTTATTTGTAAGAACAACTCCCCCTTATCAGCATACAGGGCAACAGATACACCCTTGCAATGTGACAAGAGCCACAAGCAAGACTGACTGATCAGACTGTGACCACTTCTCTCCCATGGGCTCCTGTCTCAGTTCCTAGAAATGTTGCCCTTTGCCTTCCACTCTGCGCGTCACTGTCAGCGTTTCCTGCTCTGGCTTTGCCACTTGATGTCAATGGATTCTATCAACCCAGCGGTATCTATGTGGATCGTGGAGCTTTAATTCTATCAGTAGGGTTTTGTGACTTTTTCCTGTTTTGCTGAGCTCTTGACTGATTATTCTTGGGATTCAGAAAAAACAAATGTCCTGAGAAATTCCCATATGGAGATCCTAACTCTTACAATAGTCTCCATGTATCTTTCCAGCTCTCCTTTCATCCTTTATCATATTCAGAATTATTTTCTAAAAACACAAACCTGGTGTGGGCTTTCCCATGTTGAAATGTCTTTAATGGCTTCCCCATTGCTCTTAGGATAAAAACCAAATCCTTAAAATGGTCTTTAGTGTGCCTACAAACCTCTCTGGGCTCTTCTTACACACTATTCTCCCTCTCAGCATCTGTGTTACACCTGAGCTACCCAGGTCTCCTTTTAATTCTGTGCTCTTCCCATCATAGGACCTTTGCACTTACTGTTTCCTGCATCTGAAAATGCATCTCCCTGCTCATCCTTCTGATCTCAGCTCAAATGACATGTCTTTAATTAAGTTTTCTCTACCTCAAGTTATGTCAGGTTTCTTTGTTAAATGTCCTCTAAATCCATCCTCTTTCCTACAAAACACTTAGCTCAATTCATAATTATACAGTAATTTGTGTGGGGTTATCTGTCAAAGAGTATTCATAGCACATAGAAGGCACGTAAAAGCATATGTTGAATGAATGCTAAGTGAATAAAATCATGGTTCAGGAAGAAACAGAACAGGATGTGTAAAATTTATAGTTTCTGGCAGATCATGGTTAAAAAAAAGATGTCCCATAATCACCTTCCAACAGTATAATCGATTAGCAATTATATGCCAAGCACTGTGTTAATTTCTGGAATGTAAGAGTGAACAAACCAACAACAAAAATCCCCATCCCCATTGGAGCTTACGTATTCTCATGGGAGGATACCTCAATGTGCAGAATTAGTAAGTATACATGACATACTAGATGGTGATAAGTACTATGGAGAAAAATAAATCAGGGAGGCGGACACACGTTCTGGGGATGGGAATTACACATTTATAAAGGATGTCCAGGAAGGCCTCACTGAAGTTGACAAGGGTGCAAAGACCTAACAGAGAGGGACAAAACAACCAACTATAATTCAATAAAAAGTAAAATAAAAAAAGTTTAAAAGAGAGGAACAGAAAGAGTTAAGGGAATATTTAACTCTGTGATTCCACAGCCAGTGACTTCCTGGAGGGTCAGTAGAGCACACAGCACAGGTACTCAGTAAGGGAGGAAAACTGGATGAGGGACTGGGCAGTGGGTTTTAGGGGAGAGGCCATCCCACGGTAAATATATCTAATTGGCAATTAGAACTAATAGGAATGACTACTCACAGTTACATATGCCGCCGACTTTCATCTTACAATTACCCCATTTTGTTTGTGTTATTGCCCTCATCTTACAGAGAAGGAAAGTCAAACATAGTGTTTAAGTAACCAGTCAAGGTCACTCGGGGAAAAAAAAAAGAGCTGGTTACAGAATCTAGGAAGGGCTTACACTTTTTCTTTCAGAGCTGATTTTTTAAAAAAAGAATGATATTAAAAGGAGAAAAATGCAAAGTTGATGCCTAACAACTGAATAAGCACAGTAGTTTAGGCATATATAAATATTTCTTGTAGAACAGTCATTGAAAATATCTCAAGAGCACAAGGCTATCTTTACCTGGCAGCAAAACCACAGCAGAAATCATTTAGAAAAAGGGTACAGTACCATCAAGGCCTGTCTGACATTTAACACTTATTTACCTCCTCTGGAAGAATAGAGCAGTGAGAGGAGAGAGCTTAGAGTGAATGAAAATGTGTTTTGTTCACAATCAAATGAAATGTTTTGGGCTTAGAGCCAAAAAAAAATTCTGTCATTGAATTTTTTTCAGATGCCGAAAACTAACTTGCTCAATTTTCTTTCCGCCCCCTGTACCCTTCGTCATCTACAAAATGAGGGCTTTTGACGAAATAATCTCTATGTTTCTTTCCAGCTCTTAAATTTCATGGCTCTATTCAATTTGTTAGTTAAGGGGGAAAAAGAGAGACTTTAACTTTTGGTAGGAAAATTCTATTTCATCTGAAAGATAAAACAACATGCCCTTGACTTAGTAATTCTTCATATAAAATAGTTTTCTCTTTGTACTTTATCCTTAACACATCAGTAAAAAGAGATTTAAAATAAAATCATTTCAAGCCTGATAGAGGTGGAAGGATCATAAGTATAAAAGATAAAACATCTACTCTCAGAATTTTAATCCTAGATTGGAAGGATTCTCAAAGATATTTTAAAATTAAGAAACAATGAGAATTTCTATATAATGAAAATTATCAAAATTCATCATCTTGAATGGTTGTTTAATCGGACACTCTAATGGTCAGTTTGATGTGTGGAACAGTTCATTGATTGTGTTGCAGAATTAACAGATTGATAACATCAAATCTATAAGAACATTTCACAAACATTTCAAGTAGAGGTTTAAAATCATCTAAACATTTTAATGGCGATATGTACTATTATTTAGATACAAAAAGTCAAAGACAAGTTCATCATGTGAAATGCTAGGCCTTGGGGGTCTCTCAAATCCTTGAGAGTTCGTCAAAATATCTCATCCAATACAGGATGTTATATAATCCTATTAAGCTACAGAAAATTGAGAAAGAAGAATGTTCATGGGATTCCCATTACTAAAGCAAAGTGAAGTGTGTTATTGATAACATCATCAGGTTAATTAAGAATTATTAGTGATAAGAAAATAGGTACTTTTAGAATTCTGACATGACTGAAAACGTAGATATATCAGATGCTGGTTCAACAATACAAAATAATCTTAATGTGACAAGTTTTAAAATCTAATGCCACTATATTGTATAAATCAGTTAAGTTCTTTGGGACTTAAGTTTTTCATCTGTAAAAGGACCTTGGATTGGATGAATCCTTTCAGACCCACGAGGGCACATAATAAAAGTAAATGTTTATTGGACATTAACTATGTGTCAGGAATTTTTCTAAGTGCATTTACATGTGTAAATTCATATAGTTTTTAAAAACAACAGTATGAGGTAGTTAATATTGTCAATTGTGGTTTTATAGAGTACAAAACAGAGAGTTTCAATAACTTGCTTAAGATTTGACAGCTACTGAATGGCAAGACTGGTATCTGAAGTCAGGCATCTGGCACGTCGTCCACGCTCTTAACCATGATGCAATACTGCTTGTTTTTCAAATAACATGTGCTGTTATGCTCTCCCCTCTCTTGAGAACATTATCTGTAGTGGGCAGAATAACGCTCTTCCTCCCTTAAAAGGTGTCCAAATCCTAATCCCTGAAACTAGTGGAAATGCTGAAAAAGGGACTTTACAGATAGGATTAGGGTAAGGATTTTTAAATGGGTAGATTATCCTGGATTATCTGGGTGAGCCAATGTAAACACAGGGTCCTTATAAGAGGGAGGCAAGAGTGTCATAGTCATCAGAGAAGGGGAGGTCCAAGGGATGTCATTACTAGGAGCCCAGGAATGCAGGTTGGGCAGCCTCTAGAAGCTGGAAAAAGCAAGGAACAGATTCTCCCCTGGAGCCTCCGGGAGGAATGCAGCTCTGTCAACATGTTGATTTTTAGCTCCATGAGACTCATTTCAGACTCTGACATATGAACTGTAAAATAATAGGTCTGTGCTATTTTAAGACACTAAATTTGTGGTAATTGGTTATAGCAGCAATAGGAAACTAATACACTACCATGGTGAGTTTCTGTTGATGGTCAGTGTGTTTCTCAGGTATGCTGAGCGAAATAAACATCATAAACCCATGGATTAGACAATCTCTAGGGTCTGCTCAGCTCTATGATCATATACATTAGGTATGATATGTATTTTGTAGCTACATGTGATAAATCCTTGTCTTAACAGTTAGCCTTACAAGAATGTACAATGGGAAAAAGGCAGTCTCTTCAGTAAGTGGTATTGGGAAAGTTGGACAGCCACAGGTAAATCAATGAAGTTAGAACACACCGTCACATCATGTATAAAAATAAACTAAAAATGGCTTAAATACTTAAACGTAAGACATGACAACATACAACTCCTAGAAGAGAGCATGGGCAAAACATTCTCTGACATAAATCATACCAATGTTTTCTTAGGTTAGTCTCCCAACGCAATAGAAATAAAAGCAAAAATAAACACATGGGACCTAATCAGACTTACAAGATTTTTCACAGCAAAGGGAACCATAAACAAAATGAAAAAAACTACGTAATGGGAGAAAATATTTGCAAATGATGCAACTGACAAGGGCTTAATTTCCAAAATATACAAACAGCTCATACAACTCAACAACAACAAAAAACCCAATCAAAAAATGGGCAGAAGACCTAAATAGACATCTCTCCAAAGAAGAAATACAGATGGCCAATAGTCACATGAAAAGATGCTCAACACTGCTAATTATTAGAGAAATGCAAATCAAAACTACAATGAGGTACCACCTCACACTGGTCAGAATGGCGATCATTAAAAAGTCTACAAATAACAAATGCTGGAGAAGGTGTGGAGAAAAGGGAACCCTCCTACACTGTTGGTGGGAATGTAAGTTGGTGCAGCCACTGTGGAAAAAAGTATGGAGCTTCCTCAGAAAACTAAAATTAGAGTTACCATATGATCCAGCAATCCCACTCCCAGGCATATATCCAGACAAAACTATAATTCAAAAAGATACATGCACCCCTATGTTCATAGCAGCACTATTCACAATAGCCAAGACATGGAAACGACCTCAACGTCCATTGACAAATGAATGGATAAAGAAGATGTGGTATATATACACAACGAAATACTACTCAGCCATAAAAAAGAACAAAATAATGCCATTTGCAGCAACATGGATGCAGCTAGAGATTATCATACTAAGTGAAGTAGGTCAAAAGATAAAGACAAATACCATATGATATCACTTATATGTGGAATCTAAAATATGACACAAATGAACCTATCTACAAAACAGAAATAGACTCATGGACATAGAGGACAGACTTGTGGTTGCCAAGGGGGAGGGTTTGGGGGAGGAATGGTGTGGGAGGTTGGGGTTAGCAGATATGTTATTATATATATATATAGAATGGATAAACAACACGGTCCTACTGTATAGCACAGAGAATATATTGAACTATATTCAATATCCTATGATAAACCAGAATGGAAAAGAATATAAAAAAAGAGAATGTAGATATATGTATAACTGAATGACTTTGCTGTACAGCAGAAATTAACACAACATTGTAAATCAATTATACGTCAGTAAGAAACCAACGCCCCCCCCCCCCCCCCAAAACAGCCTCTAAGATGATGCTTTAGAAACGACTTTGATGAAAACAGGAGTAACAGATTCCAATTCTATGTATGAGACAATGCCAGGAACTTAGAGTAAAATTAAACTTATATATAGGTTCAATATTTTTCATATTGCTTCATATATTCCACCACATTATTTAAAACACTAAATTAACAAATGTTTCAACATAAAGGAACAGATTAAGGAGTTTTCTTTATGGGAAAAAAGAAATACCTAGTTGAGTATATTTATGAATAAACTCAATAAAAGGGTTTAATGAACTCTGAGTTAGAGTCAGATGCTATTAAATGACAGTCCTAATTCAATATGTGAATATAGTGGAGGAACTTTTCGTTTTCCTTTTAGAATACTTTTTTCCTTTTAAAATACACTTTTTCTTTAAAGAGTTAGTTACAAGTTATAACATTCCTGATTCAGACTTATTGTGTGCAGGAGTGTATTAATCTAAGAAGACTGATTGCAACCAAAACAGACACACATGGTATCCAAGGTAAGGTGAGAGAGATGAAGATGAGCTGATTAAGACAGTTTCAATCTATCTCACTCCTAAGCAAAATCTGAGTCATGCTGTTATAAGAAAACGACACAGGATTACGTAAAATTTACAGAGGGAAAAATCTATGTGCATAATTCTTCATATATACATTTAATGGACCTAACATTTCAAAATATCAGAAAATTCAGAGCTGCTCTGAAGACAATATCTAGCTGATACAACTAATTTTGATATTGTCTTATACTCAGGTTGCATGTGAAGGGATTTTTCTCACTTACCTTCAGGGATATCAGAAGCAGGTTCTGAAATGAACTGACTGGTGAACCTTTTTAAGAGGCACAGGCTCAGGCGCGTATAAGTTACAGTACAGCGTTTTATAATGCCTTACACAATGCTGAAATGATTTAGAGCATTCTGGCAAGAATCTAAATCTCAGTGGAGCTTTTTACATTTTTTTTTTAACGTCTAAGGATTTCCAGTCCATGTAGAAAAGTGGATTCTATTTCCTAAAGAGAAGGTAATAAGTATGTGAGTATTAGAACAGAGTTGCTTGTGTAGCTCAGCTGGTTTTACCTGGAACTTATTACTGTACAAATTGAAAATGATTGTATGCATTTTACAAAAACATTGTGTTGTCCTGAAGTAGCATCTGCCATCAGATGTGTGAGGTTAGGAAAGTCATATGGGTTAGCAGTTGTTTACGAAGCAGGGATTTATAAAGTGCATGTTGCATAATTACAAAGGGGCAAAAGAATGGTTCAAAAAGAGGAAGGAATATGGTTTCTCAAGGATCTAATTAGACAAATGTGACACAAATATATGAGCAAGATGGAGAAAAATGGAGCACACAAACAACTATACAATACTGTGATGTGGGCTGTGACCAGGAGTGCCGAGGAAAGTCAAAATGAAGAAGGTCAGTGTGAGTCTCAATTAGTGAGGAAAGGCTTCTGGGGGGACTAGTCTTGATTGGCTAAGTGTGGAGTTAATTCAGGATTTAGATGGTCTGAGGCAAGAAAGAAGAGAATCCCATGCAGATAAGGATGAAGAAACTAACCGACAGTTCATTTATTCGTTCAAAAAAACGCTGAATGATGCCCACATGGCAAAAGTCGTCCTTAGGTGCTAACAATACAGTGAATAAAGCAAGAAAAGAAAATCACTTCCCTTATAGTTTACATTCCATAAAAAGAAGTAAAATGAATGGTCTGTTAGATAAGTGCTATGGATGAAATAAAGCAGAAAAGATGATTTGGGACTGTCGTGAAGGCAACTTTAAATAAGGTAGTTAGGGTAGGTCTCACCTAGAATGATATTTCAGTAAGATCCAAAGGAGGTGAGGGAGCAAATCGTATGGGAACCTAAGAACAGAGTATTGAGGCAGGAGCGTCAGGCCCTGAGGTACAATCACACGTGGTACTGGAGCAAGGTTAGGCAGGGGAATGTGGCCGGAGATGAGGTGAGATCTCTGTAGAGATGAGATCAGGTTAGTGTAGGCTCATGGGGGCCATTTTAAGGAGTTTGGCTTTTACCCTGCCAGAAGCTAGAAAGACCTTGAAGAGAGTATTCGTGAATGCTTACGTACCTTAAACAGACTGTTGTAGAAGTTGGGGCGGTCAAAGAGGCTCAAAGGAAAGAGAACTATCTTATTGGAAACTGAAAGGAAGGGATTCCTGTTAAGTACTGTCAGGGAGGTTAAAGACACTGTCACCTACAATAACATGGCAAGTAGAAAATGACTTAATGAACTGAGTGAATAAGCTAAAGTAATTTCTAGAGGGAATGTTGAAGGTGCTTCTTGCTTTATTTCTACTTAGAGTACAATGTGAGAGGAGAGACATAAATTTATGCAAGGTCTGCCAAGCCAAAGGAAGCTAGCGTTCTGGCTTTAAAAATTCCCAGCCTCTCCAGATGGTGAAAGATGTTAAAACGAAGAAATAGCTTCTGTATAAATATGAAACCAAAGGCTCTGCCAGGTCTGATGTTGAAGCTGAGGATGTGGCTATAAAATCTCTTAAGATTTCAGAAGGATCAATAGTGCTACCTCAGAAAAAAGGGTCCCTGAAGACCTGTATTCTCATAACTCTCCTCAAACAATATGGCTTCTAAGAAGCTTAAGGACTTTGTCCCTCAGCAGAAGCCCTAGATAGAGAGGAGCTTATTCTGATTTCTAGGTGTAGATTTATCTAATGATTTGGAGCCCAATAACATTCACAGAAGACCCACAAAGTTTAAAGAATTATGTCAGCAGAAACACTGTCACCTTGGACTGAAACAGAGAGAGCTAGCGGTAAATAAAAAGAGGTCTTTGAGCCCCTCCCCACCCCCAAACTCTACTGACAGGAAATCAGGCTACTCAGCTACAAACACACGTTGCCTTTCATGAAAAAGGAAAGATGGCTAAGGAGGCAAAAACAAGAATAGGACCAAGAGCCGTGGAGAATTATTCCCAAACTTTGAGTCCCAATCAAGACACTGCCAACCTCTGTTAGATTGGATTTCAGAATTGGTATGGACCAGTGACTCCTGGGTATCTTCCATGTCTATAGCGGTTATCACATGTCTATCCCACCACTGAGTGTAGGGCAAGGGAGAGAGCAACAATTTGTCTCTTTAGTTTTCAGGTCTTCAGTCAAGAGGAACGGTACTCAAGGATCTTACAGGACGATATCTGCAAACCTGCATTTGTGCCTCGAACTCATTTATATGACATCACCTTGGATTTCAAGCTAACACTGCATTGGGAGGGGGCAGTAAATGTGGGACAAATGTAAATAAATTATGGCCAGAGTATAAATTGTGGTGGTTTTAAAACACGTCTGTGGATTCTTAATACGTCTCTAACACGTAGAGCTTAATACTCTTCCCCTTGAGTGTGGCTGGACTTCAGTGATTTGTTTCTAATGAACTGAGTTAAGTGGAAATGACAGTGTGGCCCTGTGATGAGGATATAAAAGGCATTGTAGCTTTCTCCTTTTTCTCTCTCTTGGATTGCTTGCCTGGGGAAAGGCAACGGCCAATTCATAAGGACACTCAAACAGCTTTATGAAGTGAGAACTGAGGCCTCCAGGCAAATACCACTGAGTGAGCTTGGAAGCAGGTCACCCAGCTCTAGTCAAGACTTCGGATGGCTGAAGACAACTGACATTTCCATTTCTACCTCATGAGAGACCCTGAGCCAGGACCACTCAAATTCATGATCCACAGAAACTGTGGGATAATAAATGTTTGTTGTTTTATGTCACAAAGTTTTGGGGCAAATATACAGTCATAGATAACTAAAAGAAGACTCATCACCCTCTAGCAGGATCCCTGGAAACTTGGCCTCTAAATTCTCCTTTAGGGGTATGTGCATGTGTGGGACGGTGATAGGGCAGAATTCCATGGCTCATGAATGGTGCTACTCCTCCTTTTTCCATCTGGCTTTCCTCTTATGATTGCGGGAGGCTTTGTCCTCCACCACACCCCATAGGCTGCTGTCACAGTGATATTCTTTTATTTGTGTCAATACTCGTCACGTTGAGCTGGAGAAAGTTTCTTCCTTCTCACCTGTGTTACAGTCTATCCCTAAAGCCATGAAAGACAATTTTTAAAATGTATTTAATTTATATCCTGGCCTCTAAGAATGTCACTCTTACTTACCTGCTTTTGGTTTCAGCCCCTTCTTTACTAGGAAGCTAACAGTTTGTTCCTGAAGGGCGAGGCTGGAAGACAGTCTGAGAGACAACACAGCCTAAGGCATTCGTGTCCTCTCAACCGTCTGCTGCTTACAACCACTGACCGGGTCAGGTGCCTGTATATCACCTCTCTCTGAATAATCCAATTAAGTGTGTGTTATCTACAAGCTTAACACACGTACAACGATATGACTACGGAGGGGAAAGAGATTTTTTACATTTAAGAACTTAATAAATGCACAGTGTGATATGATCTAAAATATCTTACCAGATGACTTCTTTGAAAGGTACATAAAGTTTAGGATTGCCATAAATATTTATTTATAAGAATATAAAATGTCTTTCCTCAGCAGAAACTGTCCTGAAGGGACCAGTTGGCTGATAAGGACTCAGAATTGCATAGATACATGTTAGATACCATCTCCAAGCCATGAGAGCAAATTGACAACCTCAGTTCTCCTTGGCAAAATGACCAAAGTTAACTCCTTCCACACATGTTATCAAACTTTGAGCCGCTTGACTCTGCCACGCTGCCCACCAAAGATTATGCCCTGGGTTGAAATTCTGTCACAAGCAATCACCTCTTGCGGCTGCCCAGAAGTCTGAGGCAGTGGGACCTGAAAAGTCTAACTCAGTAGGGATGGTCTATCTAGACAATGACTGAACTTTCTAAGAGAGGATCTAATTTTATCAGTTACACCTGAGACACATAGCGAGATGATAACGTGCTAAAGAAAGGCACAGATTCGGAAAGGGAAACGGAATGGCAAGAGGAACATTGGACTCTGTAGACCAGCACGTGGCCATTGCCGAGTGAAAGCAGAGCAGAGAGTACGGAGCTGGGCAAAGATGGACTGTTAAACCCTGTGGGGATCCTGGGGCCGCAGGGGCGTGTGAAAGTCCCAGGTCTCCGTGAGACTCTACTGCACTACCAATGAGACTGATCACCCTCCTTTCTTACTTCCTATGTGACTTTACACTACACTCCTACCACTAGAGAGAACCAGATTATTTGGTTCTTTAGATGACTTTTACCAGACACGGCAGTCTCAGTTTTCAGGGCCAGTTGTTTACCTCATTATGTCCAGTTTGCCTTCCCATGGGCTTCCCCATGTCTTTATAAAAATGACC
Source organism: Phocoena phocoena (assembly GCF_963924675.1). Classification (NCBI taxonomy): domain Eukaryota; kingdom Metazoa; phylum Chordata; class Mammalia; order Artiodactyla; family Phocoenidae; genus Phocoena; species Phocoena phocoena. The sequence goes on along the minus strand of NC_089239.1, from coordinate 8,492,470 downwards.
TCTGACTGTCCAATCCTCTCCACCTTCGTATCCGAATAACAGCAATGGTTACCTTTACTGAGCGTGGCATTGTTTGTAACACATGCCATTCCCAAGCCTACACTGGCCTGAGAGCTCCATTCACTGAGTCAAAAATATTTATTTTAGGATTTATCATCACCATTTTAATCATACAATTTTTTTTTTTTTTCTTCAGTACGCGGGCCTCTCACTGTTGTGGCCTCTCCCATTGCAGAGCACAGGCTCCGGACGCGCAGGCTCAGCAGCCATGGCTCACGGGCCCAGCCGCTCCGCGGCACGTGGGATCTTCCCGGACCGGGGCACGAACCCGCGTCCCCTGCATCGGCAGGCGGACTCTCAACCACTGCGCCACCAGGGAAGCCCCGTATGATCACCATTTTAAAGTGAGGAAATTGAACCTCAAAAGATTAAAGACTAGCCCAAGGTCACACAGGTAATCATTGTCAGAGTTGGGATTCAAACCAAGGACTATCTGACTTCAAAGTTTCATCCACCAATCCAATAGTTTCCAAACCTGGCTCCAGAAAAGAGTTTATTCATTCGATGAGTAGATACTGAACAAACAATATGTGTCAGTCACTGGTCTGGACACTGCAGATTTAGCAGTGAACAAAACAGACAAAAAGAGTCTATATCCTAAAAGATGGAGACAGACAAAATGGTTAACCGAAGGGTGTAAAAGCAAAGATTCCCAGGTATTAGCCCCAAAGATCATGCTTTTGTAGGTTACGGGGTGGAGCTTCGGTATCTAAATTTTTAAACAAGGATCCCAGATAGCATTTTGGTACTTGGTCTTGACTTGACTCCACTGTACTAGAGAATGCTGACTCCTTCTAAACATGTTTTAATTCATTTTGGTTATGCTGTTTAAGTCCTTAATATTCAAGAATATTAAGAAGTATTCTTGAATACTTCTTACATAGTGTTTTCTTAAAGTTAAATTTTGGGAGAAATGATATGATTTTCTTACAATTAGAGATTAACCCTGGGTAGTGCAAGGTTTGCCTATTGATAATAGGGATCCTGTAATGCACACATTTCTAAATATCTGATTAGGACTGGAGAGAGATTTAGAGAGCCTTATTAACCCCCTAGCAAGGAAAGCACTGATCTTAAAGTTGCAATCATGGTTTTTTTGTTGTTTATTTGTTTAAAACAAAGTATCTCTATTGATGACTACTTTAGAAGTTTGAGTTTTGTAGGCACAGTACCTAGAGAAGAAATAACGAGATTGGGAGACCTGACCCTGGAAGTTCGAAGTCTCTAGAAAGGGCATGAAATGAGGAGAGAGGGGCTTGAATCCAGTGAATAGTGTGGAAGGCATGTGGGAGGGGGAGGGGCAGGGGCAGGAGTAGGACAAGTGGGAACATTTGTTACAGGCCACCAGATGCTGACACATGCTTCGATGTCATATGGGAAGTGATGGGGAGATATTTCATTCCAAACTGGGAAGTAGGAAATAGGCAATTAGAGCACATGTCTGGTCTGGGGAGAGGAATAGCAACTGCCCAATTAATTCATTTGCTCAGGGAACGAGGGACTGCTGGTGAGTCACCAGCCCTACGAAGGGCTCGCTTCGTTGTAAAGAGATAATTCCAAAACCCAGAGTTGAAGGCATGAGCCTTTAAAAATGACTTCACCCATCCTCTAATATTGTTTTTTAAATTTCCTGGGTCTCCAGCCTTCCCCGAGTGGCCTGGTATTACGGAAATGTGCTTAGCCTGTTCTGACTGTGGCCTGCCTATGAGGTGTAACACGGCCACGCTCAAATTAGGTTAGCGCCATGGAAAGACTATTCTCAAACCCAGGTACTAAAAGACAAGCTGTATTTCTCATTGTTTCCCTCTCCTTCTGCCTGGAGTCTAGAGCACACGTTGAATAATAACTATGCAAGAAATTACCAGCCTGAGTCAGTCTTATTACAGATGAACAGTTCATCGCTAATGTATTTAACTCAAGTTCCTGTTCTAATGAATTAACTGCACTTAAGTGACCTCTGCAGCTGAGAACTTGTTTGGGGATAATGGCTTGAAGGCAAATCCCATCTGTAATCACCCCTTTAAAACATTTAATACTTGTGCAATATTTGAGTCAAGGATTCTTTCCAAATCCATTGTCAGAACATCTTAAAAGGAATGTAAACATCTTGTGATTAAAAAAAAAAGTACAGCAATATGCAATGCATGCAGATGACCATTAGGGAGAAGTAAAAATCAATGTAAAAGGCCGTCTAATTGGGATCTCTTTTCCCCTTTAGGCTGTGAATGCATACTCCCGGGCAGCTTTATTTTGCCAGAGAAAATTCCAGCCAATGACTACATCCACGAGGCACAAAATCGTACTGTGGATCAGCTCTAAATCCTGTGAAGTCAAACAACCTTTATTTGATTTAACCACCATCTATCGAAAGAAGATACACGTGTCTAAAGTGATCCTTGGGAGTTAATATCAAAAGCGCCATAAGATCATCTAATGTACAGTTCATCATGCAGCGATTTGAGCAGCATTTGGGAGCCTCATGTCACTTCATTGAAGAAGAGCCTATAAACAAACACTGCTTAAGGTCCTTTGCCGATGAGCGAACGATGTCAGTGATATCTAGAGAGAGGCTGAGTTTCTCTAAGAACCCACAGCAACTTCCTTGGTCAGTGAACATAGAGAGTTCTCACTTCCACTATTCATGTTTGAAGAGGGTTCAGCCAGGCTATACTGACCCTGAGCATGAAAAGGACTCATTGTCAATGACTCTGAAGTTTTCATAAGACACAGAACAGAGATACTATTCAAAGTTGGCCAAGACCTTAACAGAACACTGCATCAATTTTAATTTCAGTATGTTAAAAGAGATGTCTGGAGATTGGATAGAGTCCAGAGGTGAAAACAAGAGCGATGATTAGATGGTAGGGAAAATACTAGTTCTTAGAAAAGTCTAAAAAGATTGGGATTTTTTTTTTTTTTTAACTCTGAGGGAGATGGGAGCTGGAAAGTTTTAAAAAAAATCATCTTCCTTTTCATGACAAAATATTATAAAGGTAGATTGAGAAGTTGTACATGGAGACAGTACATAATATCTGAGTTTAGATACAGGGTAAGGAAAACGTGTTCTCTGGTGTGAAAGTTTTTCAAATGCCTTATCACTGAGGGTGATAAGGGTACCATTTTCCCCCTAGTGTTTGAAAGTCACTGGTCTCAGAGGCAGGACTGGTACCCACTGGGTCATCTCCACAATTAACTTTTGGCTTTTTGTCAGTCTTGGTGTAATTTCCTCCAGATACTTATTCATGGTCTCTACCAGACTCTTATTGATTATAATTTTTTTTCTAGTCCTGCTTGAGGGAATTTTTTTTTTTTTAACTAATTTTACATCTACTTAACAAATTAGATTTAAAACATCTGATGGAGCTTTATAAAGTATGGGAATCTGAATTCTTGCTCAGTCCAAACCACACACTTATAAACACCAGTGTCCTTCATTTTATATTATATACTGCAGACAAGCAACAAAAGTAGCTTTAATTTACTAGCCAACTGCATTCCCTCGCTATTCTTGCCAAGGAGATAGCTACAGACTGTAAAAAGTATTAGTGATTAATTCTGCCTATTCCACCTAATTGAATTCTCTCCTAGGTATAGGTCTTTTGACAAAACCATTATATAATGTAATTAGTCAAATAGCTTTATAAACGGAGAAGGAAAGAGACTAATTATCTCTTTGACTGAATGAAAGATGTGTCAAGATCATTCTGAATAAAGGAATATATGTATTTATAAAACATTTGTTGAATGAACGGACTGTTTTAAAGGTAGTATCTTAAATATGCAAATTACTCTTAAATCACCTACTGGTGAAAAGTTCATACTGGCTAAGGTCCAGATTTCTACCTTTTCTCAATGGGTCACCAGATTATTTTGAGTTCAATGAAGACATTTTTTTCCATCTTGAATTGGTAATCAACTCCACCTTCCTTCTACCCATAACCATGAGCCATAGCAGTCAAGAATATATACCTACGATTGAAAAATCACTCTATAGCCATAGCTCAAGAGTGATTTCTATAAATAATAAATCCAAGATTCCCACTGTATCTCCCGTACCTTATTGAATCATCACACACTTTAAACTGCTCTCTGGTGTGTTTAACAAATCTTTCACCATGTCCCAAAGTATTACTCATAATTTAGTCTGAAACATTTAGCAATTTCATAAAGTTTTGCATTCTGGCTCTACAGCGAGCCTTTAGAACAGAACTGAAATGTTAAATGTGTTTTATGTAAGTAGAAGTGATGTGAATTCATACATTACTAAACGTTTTTATACTTTTTTCCATTTAACCTTTAATGCTTTCTTCCTGCAGGGCCATTAATTTTTGTTGTAACCAACAGATCTTAAGCCCCTTCCTGCTCACTTATAATGGAGCCCATAAGGCACGATGGGATAAAAGAAAATAGAAGAAGGTTTTAGACAGACCTATTTGGTGTCCTGAAATGGCTGAATAACCTTGCAGGGGCGGAACTCAGCCTGTGAGGGAAATTGCATAGACACCACTTGCTGGCGAGGCAGGGTCTCCCAGGCTGGTTGGAAGAGGGTAAACGGCAAAGCCATCATGAACTCACGTGTCTATGGAGTAGCCATGGAGCTGAGGCTCTCCTCTCCTTCCTTTGTCTGTTTCCCTTTCTGCCTCTTTCTTCTCATTCTCAGCCTCAGCGCCCCCAGCCAAATTCACTTAGTCTTTTACCCGCCCCCTCACCCAGCTTCCTTTCCTGAGGCGTTGATTGTCAGCAGATCCAGCCCCTCTGACTGGACGCACCTGTTCCCTTTGTTTCTGCTCCACGCAGACAAGCTGGCTGAAGAGGAGTAGGAGCGATGAGAATTTTGACTGAGATCTGTCCCATTGTTTCATAGCCATGTACTGCACAGCCTGCTCCTCCTGCTCTCATCTACAGCCTTAATTTAGAAACCATCTCATGTTTGTCTCTGTGAGTACAAGTTTAAGGCCAAAAGAAATATTTGAAAACTTTTAAAAATAGAAACTTACAAAGGTTTAGGAAAACACTTTAGTCTCTTAACATAATAGATTGAACATGGTATATTAGCAATATTTTTTTAAATTGGTGTATAGTTGATTTACAATGTTGTGTTAGTTTCGGGTATACAGCAAAGTGAATCAGTTATACATACATCCACTGTTTTTTTTTTAAGATTCTTTTCCCATATACGCCATTACAGAGTACTGAGTAGAGTTCCCTGTACTATATATACAGCAGGTTCTTACTAGTTATCTATTTTATATATAGTAGTGTGTATATATCAGTTCCACTCTCCCAATATATCCCTCCCCGCCTTACCCCCTGGTAACCATAAGTTTGTTTTCTACAGCCGTAACTCTACTTCTGTTTTGTAAATAAGTTCATTTGTACCATTTCTTTTTAGATTCCACATATAAGCAATATCATATGATATTTGTCTTTCTGTGTCTGACTTATTTCACTCAGTATGACAATCTCTAGGTTCCTTAAAAAACTAAAAACAGAGCTACCATATGACCCAGCAATCCCACTTCTCAGCATCTACCCAGAGAAAACCGTAATTCAAAAAGATACATGCAACCCAATGTTCATTGTAGCACTATTCACAACAACAATATTTTCTGTTGCTGTGTAACGACTTACATTTATCTGTTTCCATGGGTAAGGAGTCTGGGCCTTGCTTAGCTGAGTCCTCTACTCAGGACCTTGCAAGGCTGCAAACAAGATGTGAGCCAGGGCTGGTGTTTCACGTGGGGCTTGAGTATTCTTCTAAGCTCATATGGTGGTTGGCAGAATTTATTTCCTTGTGTTTGTAGGAAGGCAGTCCTTATGTCCTAAATTAGGCTATTGCCCCACCCTTGCCCCGCTCATTGGCTCATTGGAAATTCATCAGGAGGCTCTTGGCTTCTCAATGGCCAGCAAGAAACTTTCCCTGACTTCTCCATGCCTGACCTTTAGAGCCTCTTTTAATGGCTCACCTGAAAAGTCAGTCTCACTCAGGATTATCTCGTCCTTAATGAACTTAAAGTCAACTGATTAGGTATATTAATTACATCTGTAAAATCCCTCATTTATGCCATATAATTTAACAGAATCATGGGAATGATATCCCAATACCTTTACATGTTTTCTGGGCAGAAGAAATTATAGGTCTCATCCACACTTAAGAGTTGGGGTGGGGGGTTCTACCAGAGTGTGGGTCATTGGAGGCAACAAACTATCCTCACACATCTTTCATTTACTCAATTCTAAAAATTTTTTCCTAAGCACCATGTAAGCCATATGCTTTGCTTGACCTAGTTTTCATTACCAGCCAGAAATCATAAATGGACCAAATCAGAAACCGTTAATGCAAATATTCCATGCTCTAATCTCAGACTCTTATCAATCATACTTGTGTCCTCGCTCCAACTATGTCTACTCTTCCACTGCAGGTGGGTAAGGGCCCCGGGACTGGTCCTTGTCTTCCAGATTACCAGGAGCCTCCTGGCTCACTCATTTCTCTAAGTAACTAGTCTAAACTACTCGCCTTATTCAATCACTTTCTCACTAACACCCTCAATTACCTTGAAACCCGGTAATTCCACTCTGCCCTCCTTCATAATCCCCAGTTATATTCCCTCCCAACCCCCTTGCTGCTTACATTGACGTCACATGTGCTTCTCAAGTCGTTACAAACCCACAGTGAGCAAGGCTCTTAATTACTCACAGTTTTAACATATTTGTTCTCTCTCCCACTTCTCTCAGAGACTCTGTGTCTTTGGCCTTCTATTCAAGCCCCCTACCCAGCTCCTATACCCTTTCATCGAAGTGAACATCCCACATTTCACATAGAAAGTTGAAGCCTTCAGGAGCAAACAGCCTGATCCTTCTACCACCTATGAAATGTATCCTTAACTGCACTTACTGCCAGCCATGTCCTCCTCTAAGGTGATCAATTATCCTCTTTTCAATATAGTCAACGTTCTTCCCTTCCTTATCCTTACCTTCTGTATACGAATCTTTTATCGACCGAATGAGAATACAACACCTTCCCATCTTTTCTTATTACAACATACCCCCATCTTTTCCTAGCTCTAGATCATGCCCTCATCATCATTCACTGAGTCTGTGAAATAATGTCCCAACTTGTTTCCCTGTATTTACCATTGCTAGAATACTGCATATAAACTAAAACATATCACTATGTCACTGCTTAAAGACCTTCGATAATTCCTCTTTGCTTCCAACACAAAAATCCATCTTTAGCATTGCGTATATCACCTTCCAAATACGTATCTCATCTAATGCCACCTAATGTATTATCTTCACCATTCCTGTCCTCTCTTTTTATGATTTACTGCTGCTATCACTCTTCCACTTACATTTCATGGGAGATTGCAGTATTTGTTTAAAATGTTTGTCGCCCTTTCTTGTGAGAGGCTAGCACTCCCCTACTTCATTATGTTGGGCTTAATCACGTGATTTTCTTTAGTCGGTAGAATGTGGGTGAAAGTGACAATTGCCACTTCAAGCTAGAATCTTTGACTCACTGATTCATGTAACCATTCACTCGTTTACCCTCTGCCATTAGGTTGGCATGTCCCACATGGGGGCTGCTCCTACAGCTTTTGTGTCAAAATAAAGAGGATGTGGGGCTTCCCTGGTGGCGCAGTGGTTGAGAGTCCGCCTGCCGATGCAGGGGACACGGGTTCGTGCCCCGGTCTGGGAAGATCCCACATGCTGCGGAGCGGCTGGGCCCGTGAGCCATAGCCACTGAGCCTGCGCGTCCGGAGCCTGTGCTCCGCAACGGGAGAGGCCACAGCAGTGAGAGGCCCGCGTACCGCAGAAAAAAAAAAAAAAGAGGATGTGGAGCACAGCCCTAGCTAATTAATAATGAGCATTAATGTGAGTGAGAAATCTTTATTGTTGTAAGCTATTAAAGTGGGGGTGTTGTTTGTTATGTAGTATAATCTAGGGAAATCAGACTAATATGAAAATTGGTGCCTCCATTTAAAGAATAAAAACTAAAAAAAAAAAAAAGAGAGAGAAAAACTAAGCCAGACAAATAGTGTATGACATCGCTTATATGTGGAATCTAAAAAAAAAAAAAAAAAGAAATGATACAAATGAACTTATATACAAACAGAAGTTGACCCACAGACTTAGAAAACAAACTTACGGTTACTAAAGGGGACCGTGGGGGTGGGGAGGGATAAATTAGGAGTTTGGGATTAACAGGTACACACTACTATATATAAAATAGATAAACAACAAGGACCTAATGTATAGCACAGGGAACTATATACAATGTTTTGTAATAACCTGTAAGGGAAAAGAATCTGAATCACTTTGCTGTATACCTGAAACTAACACAACATTGTAAATCAACCATGCTTCAAAAAAACTAAATAAATAAAAAGAGAACTAAAATATATAGCTTTGGCTTCTAGGCCACATAGTGGGGTTTGGTGAAATGAAGGAAAAGTGTTTTGTCATTATTCTTCCAGCCTCCGTTTTGTAAAACCATCACCTGTATGAACTCCGGAGGCAAATAATATACCTAATGAATTTGTGGCTTTAGGGAAATAAAGAGAAAAAAAGAATGTTGGTAACATGTTTGCTATTGGCTGTACTTGACAAAGTACAGTAGGGAAAAAATGAGCTCAGAAAAGAACCAATTGATTTACACAGAATTTTTTAAAAATATAAAAAATTCAGAACTTATGAGACTTGCAGAATTTGAAGACATAACTGGCTGTCATTTCCAACTAGTAAGGTATAAAATCTAAGTCTATGAACACCAAGGACCAGTTAATACAGACTAATGGCACAGTCCAAATTTAGGGTACTGCCAACAAACTTTCTGTTAACATTTCTGAATTGATAGGGAGAACATAGTTAATTTTAGGCCCCAAAGATTTTACAGGTAGGAAGCAGGCTTAAAATGCTCTTGAGCCTTTAAGATGGGCACATTCTCCAGTGTGATCTTCAGGTGTAGCCAATGATGATAAAAGGAAGAAAAAGGATCTTCTGAAGAGTGGATCCAGAGGTTATAGAGGATGATAAACTGAGGAGCTGTTCCTAGGTTATAGAACTTGGGCAAAATCAAGAAAAGTTTCAGATCTCCAGGGTAGGGACCCCTCACAACGTCTACTCTGGAATTTTTGGATTGCTGAAGAACAGCAGCCAATGGATGTCTCCTTTCTGCCTCTTTCCAAATGGGAGGGTCTATTTTAGTTACATCTTCCTGTTCCACTATTACACATTGCACATATGAGGAAACATCACTTATCTTTGTAGTTTACAGGTCATTGAATGAAGAAGAGCCACATCTAGATTTAACGAAAAGGCTACCAAAAACATCCTAGATTTTGAGTCTAATTTAGACTTTTGGGTTGTCTCGCTTGGAGGGAGGGAGAGTGAGTGAAATTAGTGTACAAAAGTGAAAAAAGTAAATATTTGTGATCAAGACACTGAAGTTTTACTTGTTTGAAATATTTGCTACCCCTCCTTTAGATGACTATATATTCCTTCATTGAAGTCAAGCCTGCCCATGTGACTTTCTTTGGCCAAGGAAATATGAGAGAAAATGAATTCTGTAATTTTCACAAGTAGCTATTTGTTTTTTTCTTCTCCCTTAAGACAGGTATGTCTTATGTGAAGGCTGCTTTTTCAGCCTGGGGCTTGGAATGAAGAAGACTAAGAGAGATGGCGGCCAAATGCATTGAACATTAATGAGAGCAAAACACAACCTACATTGAGATTTTGCAATTTGTCATAGCATCCTCTATATAGCAACCTGACATACATACCCCCAGTGTGTTTGATGCTTTCTTTGTCTGAGACTCCATTCTTATCATTCTTTGTGTTCTTATGTCATACATATTGTTTAAGACTTAACTTAGTCTAGAAAGTTTGCTTTGGACTCCCAGGCTGAGAGAAAAGCCTTTATAGGCCTCGTAGAGACAAGTGTACACCTTTACTGTTAAACCCACCACGTGATATAAAAATTGTCAGTTATGCCAAGATAGGAAAGATGGTCTTAATCTTCATAGTACTCCCCCCAGATAGCACCATGCCTCTGATGGCTTTGTGGTGTGTCAACATGGCTAGGCTGAACTACATTTTCCAGAATTTTCTTTCTAGTGTATTTCCTGTTAGGGTGGGCCACAGGGGAGATCCTTGGGACGTTTGGGAGGCAGAAAAGCAGCAGCACCCATGTTGCGGCTTACACACATTGTCGGCCTGCTGACCCACCTTGCTGGTGGGAAGCAGCAGCTGGGCCTGTAATTGCTCTACCTTCCCCTGGATCCTCCTACGGCTGCTTAGACTCCTGGGCCAGGTGTGAGTGTGACAGTGTGTGTGTGTGTGTGTGTGTGTGTAGCTCTGTGATGAAGGGTACTGACTTCTATAAGATCCTCTTATAAACAAGGACAGAGGAATAAGACAGACATGGGAATCAGTCTGTTCTTATGGGGTTCCAGCTCTTCATGCTTGTGGATTCCAGTCTACCTGTGATCTTCCCTTCCTGACCGTCCTCTGAATTTCAAGTTCCAGCAACAGATACAGAGACAACATTCTTTTTTTTTTTTTTGCGGTACACGGGCCTCTCACTGTTGTGGCCTCTCCCGTTGTGGAGCACAGGCTATGGATGTGCAGGCTCAGCGGCCATGGCTCACGGGCCCAGCCGCTCCGCAGCATGTGGGATCTTCCCGGACCGGGACACGAACCCGCGTCCCCTGCATCGGCAGGCGGACTCTCAACCACTGCGTCACCAGGGAAGCCCGAGACAACATTCTTATACAGACTTCACTGCTTAACCAGCTCCCTAAATTTCATTAGCCAGCTTTTTCTAACACACACACACACACACACACACACACACACACACACACACATTATATAGATATCTAGATATATCTTCTACTGATTCTGATTTTCTGGTTAAACCCTGAGTGATAGAGTTCCTGGAACAGAGCTAATTTGTTAATTTTACTTGAATGTTTAAAAGGCAGTTCAAGCTCATCATGGCCTGGAAATTTTTATTGTTCACCCAAATTTAGTCATCTCAGTGAATGGCAATACCATTTATCCTATTATACAACTTAAAAACCAGATGTTGACCCACCAAGGTCATGTGACTTTTCTGTACTGTTAATCTTCATTGCAAGAAAATGAAAGAAAAAAAAAAAGATGTCTTTTTTGGCATCTCCTTTTCCTCTAACCTCCATGTGCAATCCACCGCTAAATCCTATCAACCCCACCTCTTAATTATCGCTCAAATATTCACCATTCTCCATGTATACTACCAATAGCTTGGCCTAAGCTACTATTATTCCTTGAATGGATGACCTCAAGAGCCACCTAATTCTTCTATTTGTACATATTGTGCTAGTCATCAATTAGTTCTCTATTTTGTAATATAGTGATGTTTTCTAAACACATCTATGATCATATTGACATCCTGCTTAAAACACTATAATGCCTTCCTATTGGTCTTAAAAGAGAGATCAAAATCCTTGACACATATAACAAAGTCATTTGTGTGCTGCTCTTATGCAACTTTCCATCTGCAGCTTTATTTTGTTTGACTTTCCCCCTTTTTTTCAGTTCTTTGAAAGTTTCACTCTCCCCAAACCAATCAACCCAGGGCCATTATACATGCCAGCTATTTCAGCCACCTATAAGGCATCTCCACCCCTGCCACAACCAACTTAACTTCTATCCTTTCTTACAAAATCAGAAAAATCACCACTTTTGATTGTTAGATAAGCAACATATCAAAATTTGAAACTAGTGAGAAATTTACAGTACTGTCCCCCAACACACATTGACATTACAAGATTATTCTTTATGAAATTTGCTATGAATCACCTCTCCTGGACTGAAATTCAGATAACTGATTGGATTCTTAGATTGAAATTCAGTTAATTCCTCTCTTGGATTTAAATTCAGATTTGCATGCAACTCCTTTAAAATTTAGCATTGTTTATTATGACACTATCATATATGAACTTTTTGTGGAAGAGATTTTACGGAATTGAGCTTAGAGATAAAACCACATAAATGATCATATGCAAAATACTTTAACATGAACAAAGGGATTGGTGATTTGTATTTTCCTACACTTCTGTGTGCTTCTTGAGGGCAGGAATGTGATTTTGTTATTCATTACTGTGTTCTGAAAGCACCCAGTACATTTTTTTTTGCACATGATTTATTGATAGATATTCAGTAAATGTTTGGCATACTCAGTTTATTTCCAGTGTAGTATATCTCACAGTCTCTGTTTGTCTTTATTTGCTTACTTGTTCATTTGTTGCCTCCCACAAATAGAAGGCAAGCTCCATGAAGGGAGGAAGCTTGTCTGCCTTGTTTATAGGTATACCATTAGTTCTTTCAGCAGTGTCTGGCACTTAACAGATATTTGTTAAATGAATAAATAGCTTATGTAAAAATATCTGGCATTTAGTAGGTGCTCAATAAATTAAAAGATACATTTTGGGATACCAGTTCAAAGTGAGAGAAAATTTAGTCAATTTCCTTTCAAATCAGCTTTTCTTCCCTTTTATAGAGAAGAAAGTTCTATAGAAGAAGAATATATTTCATGACTTGAGAAACATCCATCAGAAAAGTTGCACAGACATTGCTATTTCTCTGGCTTTTGACAAAATCTAATGTCGCATGAGAAAACATCTCGTTGAATGACACAAAGCATTATCCAAAGCACAGGGGGTGTCTTAGAAGGTAGGTGTAGACGTACCATAATATGATTACATTGTTTTGAAGTTTCATTACTTTTTCAGATGAATGAATATGAAACCTAGAATATTCATACAATGAAGATTGGCCATTGATGACCCTACAGAGGCTGCTCCAAGTTGCTGATCAAACACGGAATGTGGTACCTTCCAATCTCAGAGTCATTTGTAGGTGTCTTGTCTGCAATCAGGATTTGCAGGTGATGGTGTGTGAACTGTTCCCTGGTCATTGTTGTTCAATGCCATCACCTACCATTACCTGCGATCTTAAATGGGCTGTCTCATCTATCAAACCTCCCATCCTATCCTCACAGTATCTGAGATCAGCAAAGCATGTAAAATCAGCACTTCACTCAGTCCTTGAGAGGATGCTACTTCTGAAGCGAGCCTTCTTCCCTTCCCCACCACTCCCCATGACAACTTACAGCCCATTCTGCATTTGACTTTTGCAAATACCTTCCCCCAGATATAATGAGGTCCGCTGGGGTTGAAAGGTGAAAGGTGTTCTGAGTGATGCCATTTCCTTTTCTGATGCCTTCTTGCCTGAGTGCCAGGTGGAAGATTTAATATCAACTCTATTCCTCTGATGCATATGACAATATAATATCCTCTAATTGCATCTGTTATGTCTTTGTACAAGGAGGAAAAATATTCTTTACGGCAGAACTACAAAATTACACACATTACAACTGAATTAGAATAGGTTTCCTGCTTGAAAGGGAAAGGAAGAAACTGGAAATTGTTTTTGTTTTTATTTGGCATTTCAGGTACGGTGGGCCGGAGGGAGCTGGATTGGGTCATTTTACAGGTGTTTTAAAATACATGGCTCCTGGATATTTGAGAGGAATACCTCGGGATAATGATGCAAATGTCCCTTCAAGTGAACAATGAGTAAATCCATGTTACATCATTTTTAGTGCTCTTAGGGAGACAATCAAAGGGTGATCGAATCGCCTTTTTTAAACCAAAGTCTGGTTTGCTTTTTACCACATTTATTCATCAGAGTTGACCTGAGTTGTGCTCAATCCAGGTAGTATTTAGTTAAGTGCATTTCATAGGTGTGTGAAACTATCTGGCTGCTTATCTGTCCAAATTAGACCATTTGCATGAACAAATCCAGTTAGAGTCCTTACACGTTCTTTTCCTTTCCCAAACAAGGTGCCTAACATTTTGTATCTGATCATACAAAAAAATCTATTAACTTGTATCTCTGAATAAACAGACACCTACACACACGGAAATAATAGCTTAGAAAAAGTTGCTTTCTCACTAGCTTTGTTATTGAGTTTACTCTCAGCCTTCAGAACTACACAGAAACAATATGCTTGAGAAGTGGGAAGTACAGTTTATTTGTATCTTCTACTACTGCTTATTTGTATCTTCTTGGTCCTAACAGAGCTTATCAGTAATAGTATATGGAGCTCTAAATAGATTTCTCTTGGTCTTGATATGAAGCTTTAGGTTAGAACTAAGTGACAGAAAAGAATGTCAAATGTAACAAGTTTTACGAGTAATAATTAAAATCATGTTTTTTTGAGTCTGTGATGGGTGAGAACATTAATACTCTTAGAAAAATAGGGAACAATGACTTCACCCATCTTTATTCCTTTCCTTCATGTTTCTTAGCCATAACTAAAGAGTAAATAGCAAATTAAGAGCTTTCACACTCGAAATCAACAATTAGCTCTGTTATATAGTCCATTTGAAATCATTGGAAAATTAATAGGCTTCCCTGTATTCACCATAGCCAGACTATATCTATGATATCTAAAATGAAAATCTATGTCATTGTGTAAAAGCCTTCAGTGTTATCCTTTTTCATCAAAACTAAAAGTACAAGATCACTTGCATTGTGTACAAAGCCTTTCTAATATATGTTCCTCCCCGAATCCACCTCTTGACTGTTGACTCTGCCGCTTTATAAAAGAAGTACAGAGACTGAGGTTCAGGCCTCGAGTTTTCATGTCTACTCCATGCGCAGGCCCAGATGAAAAAATAAGATAAACTCAGTCTGTCCTTGGTATTTTCTTTCCTTCCAGAATCTTACTTGAGATATTTCCCTATCACCTAGGTTCACCCTAGGATTCCATAATGAAGTCCCCACTTTCAGCTGTCAATCTGATACAGTGGCAATGGAGTAAAAGAGTCATAGACTTTTACAGCCAGAAGAAGAATTAGAGACTATCAGGCCCCTCATTTTCAGATGAGGTTGTCAAAGTCTAGAGAGCTAATGACAGCTAGTACCAGAGTCAAGATTAGAACTTATGTGTCCCAACTCCAGGACAAATGTGGCATCTGTTAAATGATGCAGTCACGTATGAGCCAGCGTGACAATGGGGTTATGTGCTCTTACTAATTTTACTAAGTCAAAAAGATTTTGTATTTAGCTTTGTTCTATTTTATTTTGTATTATTATTATTTTTTAGAAAAAATATTTTTCCTTGTGATGAGGACTTTTAGGATTTAGTCTCTTAACAACTTTCATATATATTGTAACATACAGCCATGTTAACTTTATTTACCATGTACATTACACCCCTAGTACGTACTTATCTTATAACTGGAAGTTTGTACCTTTTGGCTGCCTTCATCCAACTCCCCCGCCCGCTACTTCTCATAACCACAAGTTTGATCTCCTTATTTATTAGACTGTTGTTTGTTTTTGAAGTATAGCTGACCTACAACACTATATTGGTTCCTCTTATACCACATAGTGATTCAATATTTCTATACATTTCAAAATGATCACCACCGTAATTCATTACCATTTGTCACCATACAAAGATATTACATAATTATTGACTATATTCTCCACACAGTATATTTTATACCTGTGACTCACTTATTTTGTAGCTGAAAATTTCTACCTCTTAATCTCCCTCACCTATTTCTTTCCTTCTCTCACACTCTCCCCTGGCAACCACCTTCTTGCTCTCTGTATCAATAACTCTGTTTTTGCCTAGTTACGTTTGTTCATTTGTTTTGCTTTTTGGATTCCACATATAAGTGAAATCATACAGTCTTTGTCTTTCTCTGATTTATTTCACCTAACATCATACCATCTAAGTCCATCCATGTTGTCAGAAATTGAAAGATTTTATTTTATTTTTATTCTAAGTACATCTTCTTTATCCACTCATCTTTCAATGTGCATTTAGGTTGCTTCCATATCTTGGTTATTGTGAATAATGCAACAATTAACATTAACATAGCACGTATCTTTTCTATTTAGTATTTTTGTTTTCTTTGGGTAAATGCTCAGGTATGGAATTGCTGGATCATACAGTAGTTCTATTTTAAATTTTTTGAGGAACCTTCATACTGGCTGCACAAATTTACACTCCTACCAATAATTCTCTTTTCTCCACAACCTCACCAACACTTATTTGTTGTTTTTTGGATAATAGCCATTCTGACAGGTGTGAGATGACATCTCATTGTGGTTTTGATTTGCATTTTCCTGGTGATGTGAGTTGAGTGATGTTGAGCCTCTTCTCATGTGCCTGCTGGCCATCTGTATGTCTTCTTTGGATAAATGTCTATTCAGATCCTCTGCCCATTTTTCAATTGGGTTGTTTGTTTTTTGATGTTAAGTTGCATGAGTTCTTTGTATATTTTGGATATCAACCCCTTAGTGAATATATCATTTGCAAATATCTTCTCCCATTCAGAAGGCAGCCTTTTCGTTTTGTTGATAGTTTCCTTCCCTGTGAAAAACTTTTTAGTTTGATGTAGTCCCATTTATTTATCTTTGATTCTGTTTACCTTGTCTGAGGAGACAGGTCCAGTGAATTATTGCTAAGACCAATGTCTAAGAGTGCATTGCCTATGTTTTCTTCTAAAAGGTTTACGGTTTCAGGTCTTACATTTAAATCTTTAATCAATTTTAAATTTATTTCTCTCTATAGTGTGAGAAAATAGTCCAGTTTGATTCTTTTTTGCATGTGGCTAACCAGTTTTCCCAAAACCATTTATTGAAGAAGTTGCCTTTTCCTCATTCTTTCCTCCTTTGTTGTAGAGTAATTGCCCATGTAAGTGTGAGTTCATTTCTGGTGTATTTGTTCCATTGATCTGTGTGTCTGTTTTTGTGCCAGTGCTGTACTGTTTTGATTTCTGTAGCTTTGTAGTATAGTCTGAAATCAGTATGCATGATATCCCCAGCTCTGTACTTCTTTCTCAAGCTTTGTTCTATTTTAGACCACAGATCTGTTGAGTACATTCACATTAGTCTTTACTATTTCTGCTAATAAAGTTTGAACTGCCCATTTGCTGTTGTTCATTATTCAATCAATATATAACAAATGTCTACCAAAAAGTGTACTAGGTACTGAAAATAAATAAATAGGGCAGGAAATGCTTTTGATAAGTTTGTAGTTAAGTAGATAAGGAATTGAAAGAATCCATGTCTGATGGAATCTATATATTTTTAAAAATTTTCAATAGAAAATATGTGGCCTTATGCTAAACACTAAGATATAATAGGAGGCTTGAGGAAAGAGGAGAATATGTTTTGAAAGGTAAGAAATAACACATTAGTGGAGAATTAAAAGATTACCAAGCAGAGCTGAGATTCTAGCTGTGCTCTCTACCCTGGAACAGAAGAAGAGGAAAAGAATATTGTCTTTGTAAGGTCTAGTACATTGATAGCATAAGTCCAAGTAAGCCCAATGTATAGTCAGGTAACAAAGGAATCTTTTAAAAGCCTGAGAGAATTCACTGAAATGTTTATTCATGAGTTCCAAGCAAGTGAGAGAGGAAATGGAATTTAAGGGATTTCATAGGAAGTAGAAGAAACAGGATTCAAGATCTAAACTCAGTAAAAGCTTCAAGGAAAAAACAGTAGGAATTGAGAAAGGGGTGTGGTAGAAAGATAGGTAATTGTTGTCTAAGACAGGAAGGCTTTAGAAGTTTGAGATGATGGAAAATGATGGTCCTGAGAATGGCTCATTGAGATAGAGTAATGGTGAAATACATTTAAGGTGAGGAATTTACAGAAGCGTACAACAGAGCACTGGACAGGCCATTAATGTGACCTGGACACACACTCAGAACACTAGGATCACAGTGAGTGATCTGGAAGTTGGTGGATGTTGACTATGAGGATGGGAAGGAAGTGCATTTACTGATGTACTAGGCGCTGTCCTGGGCCCTAGAATATGAGGTCCAGGAAAGCTACATTCTAGTAGTAAACAAGTCCACAAATAAATAACATACTTTAAGGTAGTGACAACTGTTATCAAAATGACGCAAGGTAATGGAATTTAGAAGGACTGAATGAGGGACACACCAGAAAAGGAACGTCTCCCTAAGGAGGTGGCATGTGAGCTGAGACATGAGAAGACAGCCATGCTAAAAGCTGGGGAAAAGTATTTTTGGAGGAGGTAAAAATGTGTATAAAATTCCTGAGACAGGAAAGAATTTGTTGTGTTTAAGAACGAAGACGGCCAGCATGGCTGAAATGTAATGAATGAGGCAGAAACTGATAGTAGGTCAGGCTCGAGAAGAAGCAAGGGTCAGATGTTTGGGGCCATGATTATCCATAGTAAATAATTTAAATGTCATTCTAGGTTCCACTGGGAGTCATTAATGGCTTTCAGTGGATGGGATGGATTCCAAAGTAGGAGCGATTATTAAATAGAAGTGAAAAGTCATATTCTCCAAATGGTAGGTAATAGCCAAGCAAATGCTGCACCTTCGACTGGTCACAAGATACTGAGGGAGGGTAAAGGGAGAGAAGTGGGGAGACACGGGAAAATTAGGAGTCAGTATCTGTTTCCCATAACTTGCTTGGATACAGAGTGTCAAAGAATCAGTAACAATCAAGCCTTTATTCATGTACCTCAGCAGTGCAAGCAGAGCCAGAAAGAGGTGTTGGCCCTCTTGTGTTCCATTTTCTCCCCAGAACAGCAAGGGGCAAGGGTCAGGTGGAAGGTAAGGGAAATCATCTCATTGTTGAGAAGCCCCAAACAGAAGGCTCTTGTCTCTGTATGGACCCATGAGCCGGGGGGAGGCCAGGAGTAGAAAGGTATAGAGTCAAAGTGGAAAAAAATGCCTCAGCCCAGGCCCCTGGGAGACTGGCCTCTGAGTGGAGGTACCTGGGTTAAGCAGGCAGATATGCATAAGGGCAAGGCTGGGCCAGGGCCAGATATTTGAGTCCTTGACTGCAAATCTCTCCAGGAAACTACGGTGCATTGACTGTGCACCAAGTCTGGATTGGGGAGGGCAGTTTCTCTCTGTGAGGCCTGACAGGCAAAGCCTCATTGGGCCTAAAAGATCATAGCACAAAAGATTTCGGCCTGGAGCCACACTCCTCAGAGAGAAATCTATTTTTCAGTTAAGATGGAAAAACAAATCTGAGATATGAGAGTGAGAAACAAGGAAGGAAATATTTAATGATAAGTTTGTATGATGGCATCTCTGAAATGTACCCTTCTGGGGGAGAAAAGAAAGCTGTTTGTGTTAAGCCCAAGCGTCCTCTGGATGTGGGACTCAGACCTTCTGTGACGGTCTGTGACGGCTCCGCTAAATGTCCAGCTTCTGAGGAAGGGACTTCCTCATCTTTGGTTCCCTGGCATGAGCCCAGTTCATGACAAATGCTCAATTCACAAGAGAAGAATCAATGAATTATGACTTCGGCCTCTGTAATATTTCTCCACAGGGTGGTCTTTAAAGCGAAATTAACAGGGTCACAAACTCAAATGCCTTCAAGAACCAGGCAGGCAGGTAAGGTATGTGTAAGTCAGCCAAGTATAAGACAGCCAAGTATAAGACATGGGAACACAGGTAGAGTAGTGAACAATAGCATCTATCACCTGCCTAAAAGGCATTTAAGCTCAATGAAAACACCACCAGAAACAATACTATGTGAACAGAAGACCATTCTGCTTACCTTTTCAGTCTGGAGGCTGCCACTGTAGAACTCATTACCCTAAAGATTAATCTCTAAGATCAGCAGAAAAATAAAGACTTGCTGAAATCCCGAGGTATCCTAAGCTTTCCCTCTACTCATTAATTTCTCATTCATTCGCTCATTTATTCATTCAACAACTATTTTTTGAGTGTCTACCTTGTATTATTCTAAGTGCTGGAGATACCATCGCACAGAACAGATGAAAATTGGTGCCTTCACAGAGGTTACATTCTAGAGAGGTGAGACAGACAATTAACAAAATAAATAATATGAGATGAGAAGATGATGGATGATACTGAACATTAGATAAGAAGAATGGAGGAAAATACAGCACAGAAAGATAGACAGGGATTGCGTGGGAGGTAGGACAGGAAGAGGTTTCCATCTTAAATAGAATTGCTGGAGAAGACCTCACTGAGAAGGTGACAGAGAGAAAAGGCCAGAGGCGAGGGGGCAAGCTATGAGAGTCTGCAGGAAAAAGGGTATGTGGCTGAAGAAACGGCAAGGGTGCAGCGTCTGAAGATGGAAGGGTGAGGGGCATGTCTGAGCAGCAGCGTCTGAAGATGGAAGGGTGAGGGGCATGTCTGAGCAGCAGCGTCTGAAGATGGAAGGGTGAGGGGCATGTCTGAGCAGCAGGAGGAAGGCCAGTGTAATGAAAGCTGAGTGAGTGAGGGAAGGAGGGCTAGGAGATGAAGTTAGAGAGGTGGGGGGCACCAGCTCAGGTGTGGCTTCCTGGATTATTGCAAGTACCTTGGCTTGTGAGCAAAGAGAATCAGGAAGCTGATGAAGGGTTTTGAGCCGAAAGCAATGAAGGGATCTGACCTGTGTTTTAACAGGATGATTCTGATTGTAGGTAACAGATAATAGATGGATGGGGACCAAATTAGTAGCAGAGAGACCAATGAAGAAGCTATTAAAATAATCCAAGAAAGAGATGATGGTGGTTTGGATTGTGGTACAGGTGATATAGGAACTAGTCAGATTTGGGACATATATTAAGGCTACAGCTGATGAGATTTACTAATAGACTGGATGTGGAGTGTAAGAAAAGGAGGGGAGTAAGGGCAAGGCTAATTCTTTTTGAGAAGTTTTGCTGTTTGGCACTAACCAAGATGGGGAAGATCTAGAAGGAGCGTATTTGGGAAGGAAGGCAGATAAGGTGTACAGTTTAGTGCAATTTAAGTTTGAGCATACACTCAGTCCTCTGTTATGGATGCGTCTGTACTTGGAACTTTAGCCAGCTGGTAGCAGCCAAAAGCTAAGAGACAATGTCATTCCCTGTGTCTTATGTCATCAAAGGACCTAGGCATCTACCCATCAGTGGAGTAACTTAAAGTTCACTCTATTCCAACTGCTTCTCCATGGCCGATGGAAAGGCTAACTGTTGTCAAGCAGATCTGATATTTTTTTAGAATGTGTTTCTTATTAAGTAAGAACCTACAACATGCTTACTTTTCCCCTATACATAAGGTAATTTTGTCCTCTATAATGTTCATATGTACTGCACATAGAAGGGAATGTACGGTAGCTTTTGTTGCTACATCTACCCCAAATCTCCACATCCCACATACACAAAAAGTGAGCAACTATATTAGATGACATATGCTACATTCAAGGACATAGGTGATGCTTTGGTAGTTGCAGGCACAGAAACAACATCTGCAAGGTTAAGGATAAATAATACGATTTTAATTTTTGCTTTTCAGAATATTACTGCTCTCTGGATGGCAGAGAGTGTGCTGAAGTGAAAAGCACCCTGGACAAGATGTCTAGAGATCTGGATTCTTGTAGAATCCAGATCTACAACACTGGATTCTTGTAGAATCTGGATTCTTGTAGAATCCAGATCTACAACACTGTGTGATATTGCACAAAGTATTTCTCATTGGGCCACACGTGCAAAAGGGGAGGGAAAAAAAAGAACTAGATGACTTCTAAGATTCTTCAGCCTGAATAGTATGAGAATAGGCTAGAGTTTGACTACTCCTAAAGGTAACCTATGCATTTCAATAAGGGACTCATGGGGCTCAAAACCACCATGCATGTTGGAGAAAGCATTGGACAATTTTGTTGCCAACATAGGAAACACTTTAGAAACTAGGTGTCCTTTTTTTGCTTTCCTTGGATTAAATCACAGAAGTTTGCCCTTAATTCACTTATTGCTGTGACTGGTTGGCCTTATGTTTCTCTTGGATGCTTGCTCTTGGTCAAGATGAAGTGGTCGTCCTGGCAAGCAGCCAGGTCCAGATGTTTCTTGGTCCACAACAGTGCCCTTGTTACCTGTCTGCAGTAATCTGCTTGCTTACGTCTTCTCAAAACCCAAAGTCAAACAAACAAAGCCAAATCCTGTTTTCAGGAACGAATTTGATGAACGCATTCACCACTAAGTGTCACTGTGGTCACCAAACAAACAAACAAGCAAATAAAACTAGGCAGGGATAAGAACAAAAAAGCCATGACTACCTCCTGGTTGCATTTGGAAGTCAACCGTCCCCGTTGCAGAGAATAGGTCTGGGCTGTGGCTGAGGCACACTGGGATGGCAAATGGGATGGTAAAAATGTTGTAATTTAGGAGACTGTACTATCTTGCCTCAATTTACAAAACAATAATGCCTTATGTCATACTTTGTATGTTTCAAAACTTTGATATTTATATTCTTTCACTTAATAGCCCCCAAAAACTGTGCTAAAGGGGATAGTAGCCCTCTTTTAGAGATGAAGAAACTGAAGCCATGAAGTTCAACCTATGAGTACTCAGTTTCATTATGGTATATGAGGCAATCTGTGCTAATAGACCCTTAAATCCAAGTAGCTTAATATATAAAGCTTTCACATTCACACAGAGTTCAACGTATATGTTTGCAATCAGGGAGAGGCATTCCACGGGGCCATGCAGGGACCCAGCATCCTTCCACCTGACCCTTCTCTAGACGATCTTCACAGTGTCCTCTTCATTCTGCAGATAGGGGAAGAGAAAGTTCATTTTTATGAGCCAAGCATGCAAATGGAAAATATGACTTCCACTCACATTCCATGATTCCATGGGCCAGCACTCAGTAGTATGGCCGCTTTTAACAGCAAGGGAGGCTGGCAAGTGTAGCCTAGCTTGTGGCCAGGAGGGAAATGAGACCAGTTTTGGCGAGCACATGGCAATCACTGCCACAATCAGTAACAGAACACAGGATGTGCCATCACAGGGTGCTCTTTACATTGGAGTAGTCACTTTTGACAGCAGTCACTCCTTGCCCCAATTTTAGATTTAGTTTGTTCAATTCCTCAGCATAGGGAACATCCCTAGAAGAGAGGGCATATTCATAAATTCCATTCATTTCACCATCCACCAAGTCATTCTAAAAGTCACAGCTTCTCTCAAGAGGATTTCAGAAGCAGCCAGAAAACAGAGAAGCAAAATTAGCTTTGACAATATCTGGGAATTTGAGTTCCGATGGGGACACCTCAATGCCGTTAAGTTTGTCATTGCTCTGTTAAGTTTTGTGATCATGATTTAATACAAATTCTAGCAAGGTGTTTTGCCCAGTTCTGTGATTTTGTAGATAGGAGCTCTAGTAGGTGAAAGGGAAAAAAGTGCCCCCCCTCTTTGCCATTTTAGTCCCAGTATCCATTTTGCTTCCAGGAAAGTGCAGGGAACCCACAAAGGGAGCCCCAGAGCAACTGGGTAACTGCATTTCTCACTTTCCCCGGGTTTCTGTGTTCCCTGTGCTCCTCCCAGACTGGAGTGTTTCCTCCCTATGGTCGCTCATCTGCTTTCCAATTTCAGGTCTCATGCAGGTGTGTGTAATTTTACCCAAGGCTTTCTCTAAACAGAACTTTCTTCTAATTTGTGACTTGGCCAACTTTGTCTTTCCTTTTCGCTGACTTTTAAGAGCTCTGGGACTCAAAGAATGAAAGTAGGGTATTCAGATGAGAAGCAGGGTAGCAAGCCACGGGGGAAAGTTCACATATATATATTTTAGGCATTTTTCAGGAGGAACCAACTTGTCTTTACCATAGGTGACGACCATTTCAATTTTCACTCGCCTTGGGCAGCTGGGCAAGTGATTATCTGCAAAGTCGGATAAGATTTAAGGAATTTGGCCTTTTCTTTTATTGGCTGCAGAGCCCTGAGTCCTGCTCTGGCATTAATAGTCTATTATAAAGGTAAAGGAGGAGAGAACGTTCCCGCCCCCGTCATACGGTGCAAAGCAAGGGAAGTCTCCATAAGCTCCTGGGACTCTGCTTTTTATGGGGTCAGGCTGTTTGTTCTTTTTTCTTTTTTTTTTGCGGTACGCGGGCCTCTCACTGTTGTGGCCTCTCCTGTTGCGGAGCACAGGCTCCGGACGCGCAGGCTCAGCGGCCATGGCTCACGGGCCCAGCCGCTCCGCGGCATGTGGGATCTTCCCGGACCGGGGCACGACGGCAGGGGGACTCTCAACCACTGCGCCACCAGGGAAGCCCGGAATTAGAAATATTTTAAGGTAAGTTATTATTTCCTAATTTCCAGAGGATTCAGTCTCAATCAAAATGAAGATTTTCTCTTATTTGCTTCAACTCTGTATTGAAAAAAATCATGCCTTCCCCAGGAGATTCACTACCGTATGAAAGAGTTGGGGCAGAGGGAGAGTCAGAGTAGGATAAAGATGTTCCAAAATACGAAGGTCTCTGGAACAGGCCTTTTTATGTTGTCTCATGGTGTGATGAGTGTAGGAGCTCCAAAGTGATCAGACAGTAAATTTAGAGCCAATAAAAAGGAGACACTTCACAGGGCATGTATCTTGCTTGCAGGAATCGCTGACACGGAAGGTCAAGGAATTAAATACTGGAGTTGGATTTATATTAGAGCTGACTGTTTTTATGGCCAGTACAACATTTATTGGTATGCTAAGATAAAGTTAAGTCTGCGCTTCGTGGTGGGGAAGCAAAGATTACCTCTTGAGAGTTCGGGAGGCGTCTTTCCCAGAACCCCTCCGCATACACACTTGTGCAGTCACTTAGTTTTCACTCCTCGCTGGGAGTTATTAGAAGTTCAGAGAGTATTCGATGAACCTATGGGCTTTAAAGAAAAGGTGAGCGTCACTCTGAAGCTGTCACATTTTCCGGGGTGCGTTGTCCAAGCATTTTTTATCTTTAAACAATTTGTCTCAAGGCAGAACTTAAGCTTTAGTTCTGTACCTACATCTTTGCATAGTCAACGGCCAATATCTCAAGTTCTCTAGCTCCTTTAAAAATGAGGTGTCATACATTTTAGGGGTGGCTGGGCGGTTGGATTAGGCTAAGGCTTATAATCTGTTGTTCTTGAAGTATGTCCTCCAATCCAGTGCTCAAAGATACATGACCATTTTAGAGGGTAGTGTTGGTACCATGTCACGTTGACAATTAGCCACACTGATAATTCAGTATTTGGGGAAGGCACAAGCAATTTATGGTTTGGATTTTCACAAAGACATAAAAAGGTCTCATCACATGGTTAATGACCAGTTATTTTGAGCCTAGTGTTTCACAGCTTGAGTTAACTGGATTAGAAATGGTTGAAAGTCGAAGGCTAAAGAGGAGTAGGGTAGCCATTAGTGAGTAGATTGATGTCATGGGAAAAATAACTAGCGTTCAAATCCTGGCTTTGCCACTTAGTCTCCCTGTGTCTTTGGCCAATGATTCCTATTTTGATCTCAGCATCTTTCTTTATGAAGTGGGGGTATTAAACATTAACTTGGACTGCTGTGTAAAGAATAGGTTTAATGCATGGTACTCAGTGGGGACTGTTTTGTCCCTCAGGGAGGATTTGATGATGTTTGGACACGTTTTTCGCGGTCACTACGGTGGATGAGGTAGGTAGATGCTACTGGCATCTAACAGGTTGACACTGGCATAAGCCAGGGATGATACTAAACATCCTACAGTGCTCAGGGGAGCCTCCCATCCAACACCCACAAAGAATTATCTAGACCAAAACGTCACTAGTGCTGAGTTGGAGAAACTGTGGACTTAATTTATGTAAAGCAACTAGAATCCTACCCAGCAGAAATGAAGACTGGTAACTGTAATATCCTGAATCGTGTCCCCTCAAATGTATATGTTGAAGCCCGAGGCCCCAGTATCTCAGATATAACTGTATTTGCAGAGAAGGTGCTTAAAGTGGTGATCAAGTTAAAAGGAGGTCTTTAGAGTGAACCTTAATACAATATGACTGGAGATTAGGACACAGACAGACACCAGGGGTACTTGCTCACAAAGATCACGTGAAGACACAGTGAGTGACCATCTGCAAGCCGTGGAGAGGGGCCTCGGAAGAACCAAACCTACTGACACCTAGATCTTGGACTTCTAGCCTCCAGAACTGTGGAAAAATAAATTTCTCTTGTTTCAGCCACACGATCTGTGATATTTTGTTATGGTAGCCCTAGCAGACTGATACAGTAACAGCTATTATTATCCTTATTATTAAAAAGTAAGCATTTGATTTGGAAAAAAATTACCACAAAACTCAGAACTAGAATACCAACTCTGTATTGCTAT
The DNA here is from genome assembly GCF_963924675.1 of Phocoena phocoena. Lineage (NCBI taxonomy): Eukaryota > Metazoa > Chordata > Mammalia > Artiodactyla > Phocoenidae > Phocoena > Phocoena phocoena. The sequence goes on along the minus strand of NC_089239.1, from coordinate 8,466,259 downwards.
TTTAACAGATTGTAGCCACTTTAGAAAAACAGTAACTTAAGATGGTTGAAGCAAATTAAAAAATGGAAACGCTTAGCTTACAGATGTGGCAAAGTGCAGTATTAGCAGGAATCACAGCAGTAAGACTTTACCCAAACAGGGTTTACACAGATAATCCTCTTTGAGTACTTATTTATATTTTTTGAGCCCGAACTGACCAGGATCTGATGCCATGAACCTCATAGATGTCTGCTGCTGTCACAGACTCCTGAGTGAGTTCTGCACAGGGCACAGAGCCAGCAAATGAATATTCTTATGAAAAGCTGATTTTCTGGTCCCAAGCGCTCTGTGGAACCCTAGTCCTGATCCAAATCTGGGCATCTGCTGGGCATGAGGATTCTTTGTGCCTTGCTATGCTCTTCACGGTCTTGGACCCCAGCTCACACCTTCATTTGGAATGCTAAGTTCTTACTGCTCTGATGATAAAAGCCAGAAAAGGCATGGAGGCTAGAGTGTTTTTCCTGAAGACTAGAGCAGAAGTTGCCTGACCCATGTTTCCCTAAACATCCCCTTCAGGCCTTCTCGTGACTTGTTCCTTCCAAAGGGAAGTTGATCTCAGACATCAGGCAGAAGCGGGGAGGATGTCACTAACAATTAGTGAACATTAGGTGATGGTTTTATGAGGATGAAGCATGGCTGCTGTCACCATGTGCTTGTATTCAATTAGAAGGAAGTGGTAATTATGTGAATGCACAGTTCAAGAGGAGAACATAAAACATGTACCAGTCTCACTTACATTTTGCTGGAGACAGTGAGTAGAGATCACTTAGGGCAGTACAAAGGCTAACCATACGGCAATTTACGAGAATTAAAAAAGGCATCCCTTTTGGTAGGCACGTGGAACACTCATATTCTTATAAAAACCTGCCTCTGAAAAGTTTGGAAAAGATTGCTTTTGATTCTGATAGGCAGAGCCCAATATGCCAGGCTGGCTGAATTTCAGTCCTAGAAGTCCCCTCCTCCAGGTGTCCTAGTGCCATTCAGACCCTTTGCTGCAGTGCTTGAACCTGGACAAATGTCTCCACGAGCAACAAAATACAAAGAAACTAGGAGGACTAAAAATAATTGCGTGCATGTACAGTTGGGGCAAATTCTGGACAACAAGATAAAAAACGACCAAAAAAACCTCAACTGCCACTTCTGAAGAGCTGGGAACAAAAACAGGGTGTCAGGAGCAAAAGTAGGTACTACACGTGCCCCCTGCACACACCACCACCAAAGGGGTGGGCAAACCACCTAAGCAGCCCACTGGTTGGGGACCCCTGGTATAGATGACTATCTAGGTTTTACTTAAGAAGACTAAAATGTTTATTTCAGTCTTTACCAAATCCAGCAACTCTCAAATTTTCTTTTAACGAGAGAGCACTGGAATAAATTGTATAGTTGCAGTAATACAGTTAAATGAACTTTTGAAAAGAGATGAAGGAACAAAGATGCTAGAATTTGATAACAGAATTTAACAGAATTTGTTAACTGTGAAAATAGAAAAATAGGTCACATAGCAATACAAAAATTAAAGATTTGAGGTTACCCAAGTCCTGGTCCAAGACTGAGCTGGTCCGCTTACTATTTATGATCTTGGACAAGCTACTTAGTCTCTCTAAACCTTATTTTTTTCAACTCTAAAATGCAAAACATGATATTTAACTTACTGAGTTCTTGTAATAATTGGTGAGAATGTATGTAAGCTACCTTGCGTGTCGTATGTAGTACTGAGCAGTGAGGTAGATTGAAAAAATGCCCCTCTTTGAATCCACAGCATTTGGGAGGTAACTTTGCTGTGGTACTGTCAAACCATGAGTCTAATTCGCCACGTGGTGAATTGAGACTCTGCCTGTGATTTGCTTTGGGTTAACAGTTATTACACCAGTTTTGAATCAAGGCCCCTGCTTGCTTTCTTGGACTCTTGTAACCACATGTAAACATGCCAGTGCTAGCCTTCTCGAAGGAGACAGAAACACAGCCCAGTCACTCCATCCCAAAGCCAGACAACCCTAGCAGCAGCACAGCTTACTAACATGCATTTGACTGCAGAGGGAGGCCAGCCAAGGCCAGAGAAAACAGGAGATGAAACGGCTTACATTTCCAACCCACAGGACTGTGAACCAAATAAATGCGTGTTGTTTTAATCCACTGTGTTTTGGGATGATCTATCAGGCAGCAACAATGAACTGATACAAAGCAGTATTTTTATTAGAGTGTTTAAATGATCGAGGACATTACCTTAAGTTAAAACAACTCCAGATATCGTAATTTTCTCACACACAAAAAGGAGATCAGGGCTTCCCTGGTGGCGCAGTGGTTGGGAGTCCGCTTGCCGATGTGGGGGTCGCGGGTTCGTGCTCTGGTCCGGGAGGATCCCGCGTGCCGCGGAGCGGCTGGGCCCGTGAGCCATGGCCGCTGGGCCTGTGCATCCGGAGCCTGTGCTCCGCAACGGGAGGGGCCGCGGCAGTGAGAGGCACGCGTACCGCAAGAAAAAAAAAAGGAGATCAGCAGAATTTTCTTTTTCAGAGTGTAGAAGCATCTTTACTCAAAATTTTAATTTGTCTCTGAAAGTATTATTTTTGTCCAAAATGTCAGGAGGTAGCACCAATAAACAACTACAGCAGAGAGCAGGTATAAATGATAGCCAATAGACTGGTCATACATGGCTATTTCTTGCAAAGTCTTTTAAAAAAATGTTAACAAGGATTTGAAAGAGCAGAGGAATTATTGGAGAATGATTTGATGATACCTTGCAGATATTAATTACTCATATTCACTCTAACACACCCCACCCACACACTGAAAACACACCCCCCACACCCCCCACACACACTGAAAACACACACCACACACACACCACACACAGAATCACTCCCGGTCACAGCTTTTCCAAGGGCAGTTGGTAGATTACAGTCCTCTTTACCCTTCTCCAGAAAACAGTATCAGCCTCAGGCCACCCATTGTCCCCAAATGTTTTCTGTTTAGTCCTAGTGTCAGAAACAAGTCCATTTATCCTACCCAACACTGACCTCTGCATCTTCAGATGAGATCTGACAGTATAGCTTGGCCCCTGCCTCAAGACTGAGACTCCAGAAGGAAGCTGTGCTGGGCCTCCATGCCAGATGTCTGCCTAATGGGCAAACGGGGTCTGGTTTGCAAACAGAGATGGAGACTCTTGAAAGCGGTTTGCTTTGGCTCTCGCTGGGAAACCAGAGTCCAGACATCATAGAGGATTGAAAAATCAGGTCACATGTGATGAGAACTTGAACAGAAGCAACTGTTGCTTTTTAAAATCTGTGTTTATAGATTTTTTTCTCTGTAGAAATAGCTTTCAAGAGCAGCAGGCATGAGAAAGTTTGGCAGACGAGAAAGTTTCTTATTTCTTTTCAGCAAATTCTTCTTGGATATATCTTCGGCTGAATCCCGGACCAAAGGCACCTATCAGTTTCACCTGAGGTTTTGATTAAAAAATTGAGTTACGAAAGAGAGTTTGGGATTGCAGATCATCTCAAAGTCAAATCCAAGTAATCCACATAGGGAGATCAAAGAGAACGGTCACCCAATTATTCTCTACATAGTCATGAAGATTTCATGAAAAAATTAAATTATATTTACTTTGAGGGGGCAAAATATAAAAGATCAGAGAATTAAAGCATCTTAGATATTCAGTATGCCTTAAAGAGCCCAGCATTTTACAGATTAAGAAACTGAGGTCCAAATACTTGAAGCTGCCTAGCAAGTACTTTCCCCAGAAAAGCAGGTCAGTTTAGAGATCTGGGGTTGTACAAAGTTAATTGTGTAAACTGGAACACGGCATATTAATTTCTCAATATTTTCTTAGAGAACTTGGCAAATGCAATTTCTGAGTTGTAGAAACAGCATCTCAAATTTTCTGCCCTCACCAACTTTTCATTTCTAGCAACACCACCTGAATATTCTGAACATTCAATACCTAATTCTAAATTAACTAATAACCTAGTTACTGCAGAAACCAACCCTTCAACCCATAAAGTAAATTCTACCTGTGTGTGTGTACGTGTGTCTCAGTAGTCACTGCCCTCAGACTCCAGAATCGAAATTCTTCAGTTATTAGAGAGATTAACTCATCTGTGACTTCCAACATTATCATTTCCTTCAAAGCTACACAAAGCTAGGCATGACAGTTTTCTTCTAAGCCCACAGAATGAGCACAGAATGGCTGCTGTTTAGGATTTTTTCCAGAACTGATCCTCCCAGTGGTCTGCAAGATCCCGTGTGATCTTGTCTTTGCCAGCATCTCCAACCTTACTCTTTGCCAGGAACTCAGCACCTCCGGTCTTATTTCAGTTTCTGGGGTCCAGCAAGGTCAAGACTCAAGGCCTTTGCACTTGCCATTCCTGCAACCTAGAAAGCTCTTCCCCACCTGTGTTAGGAGACTGGCTTCTTCTCATTCTTCAGGTGTCGGCTTGTAAATCTCCTCGTCAGAGTGGCTTTCTCAGACAGCCCAATCTAAATCTTCCCTGCCTAATATTTCTACCATAGCAATCTGTTATGTTACCGTTTAGCCCTAAAACAGTTGGTTCTCAAGTGGGAGTGATGTTGCCCTCCAGAACACACTTGCCGATATCTGGAGACATTTTTGGTTGGGAGGGGAGCGCTTGCTACCGGCATCTAGTGCAGAGAGGCGAGGGATGCTGCTAAACATCCTGCAATGCACAGAAAAGCCCCACAGCAAAGCATCAACATCAGTATCAGGAGCGCCAGTGATGAGAAACCCTGGCTGTGGAGGAGGTCGTTGACAGGACGTGACCGCGGGTTGACCTGCGAGCTGGATCCGGGCAATCGGAGGTTCCTCCGCCACGCCCCATCCTGGAAATGTACCATCTGCCCACCGTTCCCACAGTGGGAGCCATTTTTAAGGAGGCAGCCCTGGGAGAGCAGCGAGCTGTAGAGCCCACCTGGGTGGTGTACGTGACTGAACCCTGTTAAAGCCTCTTTAAAAACTAAAGATTCTGGCCGGAGGGTGCTGAGATCTGCTGTGTGGCGGTACCAAGACAAGCCTCGTATGTAAGTTCCCTTGCTTATTAAACCTGCTGCCCAGCAGTGTGAGTGGCTGCCTCTTTCTTCGGTCTCTCCCTGCCCTCTGGTTACGGGGACCAATTTCAGATTTCACTGGGGAAGCTCCCTAGGAGGTTGGGGAGCAACAGTTTGCGAGCCAGCCAGGAGACCGAAGAAATGGGCTTTGGGAAAGAGGCATCCATGGCGGGAAATCCCGGGTTGGCTATGACCTCTTTGTGGGCAGGGGTGGCCCGTTTGTGAGATGTTTGTGGTCCAACATGTGACTTTGGGGACGCCCTGAGAACGTCAGTTGCTTGGATGCGCTTGGTTGAGGAATGGTGCGTAGTGCACTGTGACACAGAGGGGGACATGGCAGGTAGTTAATAAGTATTTGATGCAGGAAAATATAACACAGCCACATTTAAGTACAATGGCTAACAGCCTTTCTAGGCAAAAATAGGAAAAGGCCATAGAGAAAAGATACATTGTAAATTTAGCGGGAGACAGTATTGTATGCGGCATTAGTGAAACGATTCTTCTCAGTAAAATCAAGAGGTTTCGGGCTTCCCTGGTGGCGCAGCGGTTGAGTCCGCCTGCCGATTCAGCGGACACGGGTTCGTGCCCCGGTCCGGGAAGATCCCACATGCCGCGGAGCGGCTGGGCCCGTGAGCCATGGCCGTTGAGCCTGCGCGTCCGGAGCCTGTGCTCCGCAACAGGAGAGGCCACAACAGTGAGAGGCCTGCGTACCGCAAAAAAAAAAAAAAAAAAAAAAATCAAGAGGTTTCTTCAGGATTTGATACGTAATCTGTTCTGGGTCAGGAGAAGACCTGTGAAAAAAAATACTGGTTCAAGGGATAGATTAGTCAAGGTGGCTCAGCCCCTAGCGCCAAAGTACCTGGAGTGATCACTAAAGCCAAAAAAGGAACTACAGCGTGATTGCTTGCAGTTGTAGCATTTTTTTGGGAATATGCACCCTGGTAAATGTATACATATTTATTCATAAATTATATGCATATGCATATAATATTGGCATTAGTGTACATCATAAGGAACCTAATTCACTTAGGCTAGAATTCCTTAGGAAGCACAGCTAATGACATCCATTGATAGTGGATATAAATCCATATTTTCAAAGCTTTTCTTAGTAATTTCTAAAAGCTCTGGTAACTTCTTGGGAGCCCTCATTACATTGCCATTTTTTTTCCCCTTGTAAAATTTACAAAGAAAATATGCAGGAAAGGTAGATCGTCAACTCCACCAATTTTTGTTGTTCCCTTGTACTTGCATTATAGTCTTTAGTCAGCAGTGTTTTTATTCGGGAATATATTAAGCCAGTTGTATATCTTTAAGGGTTAATTTAGTTAAAACTACACAATACGTTGCATGAATCCATATGCATAAATTAAGTGGGCAAATGTAACTGCGCAGTATTGCGACACTCTAAAAACAAAGGGGGGCTTCCCTGGTGGCGCAGTGGTTGAGAGTCCCCCTGCCGTCGTGCCCCGGTCCGGGAAGATCCCATGTGCCGCGGAGCGGCTGGGCCCGTGAGTCATGGCCGCTGAGCCTGCGCATCCGGAGCCTGTGCTCTGCAACGGGAGAGGCCACAACAGTGAGAGGCCTGCGTACCGCAAAAAAAAAAAAACAAAAAAAAAAAACAAAGGGGATGCCCCTGTTGAACCATCTGCGTGGCAGGCTCCTCTTTCCTCTGCGCACTTCATACACCATGTGATCCAATGAAAGCAGGAAAAAAGTGAGAATGAGCTCATGTGATTCTATACATAATTTTTTTCCTTTCCCTGAATAAAAAATATTAAGGAACGTTCTAATATTTTTTCCCATATTCCAGGGAATCATCTTCCACAATGAACGAGGCGTACATGCCTCTCTTTGGGTGTCATTTACTTAAGAGGACAAGAAAGATGACCACTGTGTCCTTTGACCAAGTGTGGAGCAGACCCCAGAGAAAGCACAGCCCTGGGTTCATGTGGAATGCCTTATCCCATCTACGTTCAGCTCTGGGTAAGGAAACTGATCTATTTCTTTCTGAGACTGGAAACTGGTCCCAAAGGAGCTCAATTAATACTCCTTATATGAATGAAAACATAAATGACTACACAGAGAGAAAAGGCGTTGTGAAATAGCCTCACCAATGAGAGGAAAAGAAAACTATCTCACGTGAGGGTAGTAAAATCTAGTATGGTGATCACTGGGTGTCATACACAAGCACAGGTATCTGTAGCCAGTGACTTTTTTTTTTTTTTTTTTTTTGCGGTACATGGGCCTCTCACTGTTGTGGCCTCTCCGCGGCATGTGGGATCTTCCCGGACCGGGGCACGAACCTGTGTCCCCTGCATCGGCAGACGGACTCTCAACCACTGCACCACCAGGGAAGCCCTGTACCCAGTGCGTTTTGAGGCTCAGGAAGTACATACTCCCCCCACAAAAAAAGAAAAGTACAAATCACTGTAGGAAGAGACAAGGAAGAAGCCCCATAGCTTTTCTTTTGCTTTGTTATATTTACAGCTGCCTATCTCTGCCCATATATATGGCTTCCATAAATCTAACAGACCATCTCACATAGGAAATGGGGAAAAAAAATCTAAAAAGTGTCAATATTATTGATGTCTTTATGAACTGAGAGAACTATGATATAACACAGTAACAAAAAATTATATGTTAAATAACCTTGTTATTTCGAGTAAATCCTGGCCCCAGAATATTTTATTTCTAGAATGATTTAACTATGTCTTCTTAATTAAGATATAACAATGAACCAATAATTAAGTTCTTGTTCATCTTAAGAGTAAATAAACCGATGAACATTCAAATCCTGCTTCTGAGTTTAACGCTCTTGGGAAAGATGGGCCAGTGCGGCAGGCACACTTTTTTGGGTGGACAGGGCCAGGGCCAGAAGAACCAAGAGAACTGAGTATTTATCAAGTTGTAAAATGGAACTGCTATTATTGGCATTCTTCTTATTTACACAGTACTTTGAGATTCTGACCTTTTTTTTTAGAAGGCTCACCAAAAATCCAGCACAATCTTGCTACAGTCAAGAGGGATCACTAATCTTCACTCTGTTACCACATCTGTCGTAAAAAAACCATACGATTTCATCAACAGCTTGTCCTAGGGCAGAACTAGAAAAGGAGAATCATGCAGTTGGTGGTACTTAGCCTTTGCCATCGCCACCCTCAAATAAGCCCCCTTTCCTTCATGTGAGAACTATCTACTCAGTAGACAGGCCAATGTTGATGAGGTTGGAGGGATGAAATAAGTCATTCCCTCTGTCTTCTCACTAATTCAAGGCCATTGGGGCATTACATAAACTGTTAAATAGATCAGCATTTGAAGTACCCTAGTAATGCTTTTTTTTCCATTTTTTGTTTACAAATATTTAATTTTTGCTCTTTGCTCAAGCCTCAAGATAAAGAACTCCTTTATATATTTTAAGACAGAATTTCCTTGATGTAGAGGCCCTACTATACGAATGCTCTATAATGGTGTCCGTTCAGGGGCTGCTACAAAACTGTCATCCTGGCAGAGGTAATTACTATTTAGAACCAGAACAGACCTGGCATGGAACTGGCTATGTCCCTCGAGTGCTTTACTTATATATAGGAATTGCCCATAATGTATGTGTGTTTCGTGATCTCATGGGAAATGATGGTTGGTAACACCTGTGTTATGCACAAAGACATGATCACTGAAGTATCCACAGGTGCTCTGAAATTTTGTACTCGGTAGGTGATTCCTCATCTCCTCTACAAATAGAAATTGTCAAACACAGATCATTAAAATATATAAAAGATCTGATTCAGTGAACAACCACCTGGAGGAATCAGAATGTGTGTTTGGGAGGTGGGCGCGAGCAGGGAGAGCATCAGGTAGAAATTCTTAAATATAAGAAAATGACAGCAATTTCTGTCTTAACCTCTTCAGCTCTGGTTGCTAAGTTACCATGGCATACCACTGTGTGTGCTTTTCAGTTTTTGGTCTTGGGCCTGACAGTTTGATTAATTCTCTGGAGTGCAAAATCTTCACATTGAATATTTAAAAATTACACACGCATGCACACACACCTACCCACTCACCCAGCACCCCATTATTGCTTCTTATTTATAAAATCTGTTTTATAATTAAATTGACATATGTAGGTGGAAGCCTGAAATGATGCTTCATTCTGGGGAGAGAAAATTCTCTACTGTGTGATGTTTCTTGAGATTTTTCTTTAACCATACTGCCCAGTTCACTCTTCCCTAATAGCACACATTTTTTCCCTTTTAATGTGCATTTAACCCTTAACTTCATGCCTAAGAAAATGTAAAAATAAGTGTTATTTAAGAAGTGCCATAGCTTTTCCTTCTTCTGTATGCCTTACTTGCTGTGTGATTGAGTTCAAAGGTGTCCATAAATATTACTGCAAGCTGGCTGACTAGTGGTTGCAGTCACGTGTGGGTTGTCACGTGTATTTATAAGAAGATATGTCAGTGTCAGTTAGCTAGACCAGTGGTGGCTCAAAATCCCAGGGCATTGCATTAATGGTAATGTAAAAAATTTTTTCAATGTTTTTTAAAAAAGCATACCAAAAATGGCTTCCAAGCCATGCTCTTGTCCTGTTCCTCAGCATTTTGGTTCAGAGACTCAGTAGTCAAGATACAATGCGTTTCTCTCTCAGTCTGTGTGTGTACTTCCTGGTTTTTAGAGTTTTTAAGCAAAAGTGACAACTTAAAATCCTTATCACCGGGACTTCCCTGGTGGTCCAGTGGTTGAGAATCCGTCTTGCAATGCAGGGGATGCTGGTTAGATCCCTGGTCTGGGAACTAAGATCCCCATGTGCCACAGGGCGACCCGCACTGCAACTAACAAGCCCGGGGGCCGCGGAGCCCGTGGGCCACAACTAGAGAGAAGCCCGCACGCCCAAAAGATCCCGTGCACCGAAACTAAGACCCGATGCATCCAAAAGATAAATAAATATTAAAAAAAAAATCCTGATCACTAAAACAGTGTGAGTTTTTATAACACTGATAAGAAAGGATTCATAGCACCAGGTACATAAAATAAGTGAGTAAATGCAGGCAAAGCTATTCCAGATGCTGAACAAAAGTTACCTTTTACCACCACTGCTGCATTGTTACCTGAAACAGATATCTGATCTCCAGAGAGTGGCTAGAAAAGTTAGAATCTCAGACTCTGCCGATCAGGTAGCAAGGAGAAAATCTGATAGGTTTAGTCTTTGACTTTGTTATATCAGTTTTGTAGTGGAGAATTAGGACTTGGTTGCTCTTCTGACCAAGGAGAGGTAGGTGAAGTCTGGAATTGTCTTATAAAACTAGAAACTTACCTGCGCCCATTCTCCTTCCTCAGTCTTCCTACTACAACTAGCTAAAGGCTCCCTCCTGTTATCAAAATCCGATCCCTTGTCTGTGTTCTAGATCCCATTCCTTCCGAACTTCCCAGGGTGATTACTCTTACAGACAGTCTTGCTATGGACTGCATCATTAGTCAATTTCACCTTTATTGGGCCATCATGAGCAGTAGATAAACATGCTTTAGAATCTCCCATCTTTTAAAACCCTTCCTTGATCTCCTGTCCTCCTTGAGATCTTGTCCCCTTCCTCTGCCTCCTTCAGAGACAGAGATCTTGGGACAACCATCTACACTTGCTATCCCCGCTTGCCCAATTGCAATTCACTGTTTATTCCCCTTCATTTTAAATTATTTTTTAACTCCACACTTTTTTCCAACTCCCTTTTCTCCTCCTCCAAATCCCACCATTCAAAGGAAACTGCACTTGTCAAGATGGCCAGTGACCTTCGTGATTACAGAATTTGGAGACACATCATCTTCCTCAGCCTCTCCAACACAAGTGACCGCCCCCACTTCCTGAAAACTGTCTTCTGCTGGCTTTCATGTAACCACAGTACACTAGTTTTTTTGCCGACTCCTCCTCTTCTATTCAACATGTAAATGTTGGAGTTGCCAAGGACTTTACTTATCTGCACTCTCTTCTCGGGTGATGTGTTTCATTCATTTGACTTTGGACTCTATGTATATGCTTATGACTCAAAGACTTCCCCCAAGTATCACAACCAAATGTGAACTCCTGATTTCTCCTCCACCTCTGAATTTGTTCCTTTCTCAACAGTCCATACATTAATAAAAGGAATTGTCATCTGCTCCGTTGCTCATGCAAGATCCTTAAAGACATTCCTTATTGCGTCTGTACTTTATATCCTCCATCCAAGCTAGTGGCAAGTCCTATTGATTCTACCTCTGAAATATATTCCAGATGTGTCACCTTCTGGGTGGAGATGTGATCAAGTAAATGGTCTTATTGCTTCTACTCTTATTCTGCATCCTCTCCATTTCTGCATTCCAGAAGCACATTTTTAAAATGTATCACATTATTCCCCATTTAACATGTCAGGTAACTCTCTATTTAAAATCCTTCACTGGCTCCCACAGTATTTAGAATTTATCCTATATTCTTTACCTTCAAATTCTGTATGTTTTGGTTTCTGCCAAAATCTCTCCAAATCGCATGTTATGAATCCATTCATATCATCCTCCAGTCACTCTCCTGATTTCTGCTTCGAGCTTGCAATTCTGCCCAGAACACAGATTGTCATCCTCATGCCACTTCACAAAAACTGGCTTCTTCTCACTGTTCTCAACTTAGAAAAGCAGTGTGTAGCCACCTTATTTAGAGTACTCCCTTGTGCGTTCTCTGCCGCAGCTCACTTTACCCGCTTCGTAGTGAGTAACATAACGTTTTAATAAATATTCCTTTATCTGTTCATTTACTTGTGTGTTGGCTTTCTTCTCATTAGACTATATGTTCTGTGAGAGCAAGGACTATGCTTGTATTATTCACCGCCATATCTCCAGTGCTTAACTCAGAGCCTGGGGAATAACATTTGTTGAACAAATGAATGGATGAAGGATTGCTGTTACAAACAGACATGGGAAACACTAGGGAGGTGAAAGGGACATGAAACGACATGAATCAGCTTGGGAAGAAGAATTTTAGTTGAATAGTGAGCATCTCTTAGATATCGTCTGCTGAGGCAGTGATCACTTTTGATTGTGGATACGGGCCCATTTCTCTTTGAAGAAGAGAAGATAATCTGTACAAATATATGCATTTCCTTGACAAAGCCTCTTAGACCACCATGTGTGGCAAAGTTAAGTATTTGCCTCTCATCTTTGAGAAAAAGTGCACATTTTCAACAGTATGGAATCAAGGTCTAGGTCCTGGACTGTAGGATATGCCATATTTCATGGGGGATTTCTGTGTACCATAGCTCAGGTGAAGTCCTAAGCCAGAATGACAAACCACATGGAAAAAAGTTGATAGAGAATTCAATCCGTCAAATCCTCAGGGAGGAGTGGTGTTTCATTTTCAGAGAGAAGAGAGCCGACTTCTGTAGAGCAGGGCTGCTCCCCCTCTTTTGGCATGATTCTACCAAACACTTTCCAACACGAGACATAATTGATGTCTGTGATGGGAAGGGCATGATGCTTTATATGTTAGATCTCAAGTTTTTAATACTGAAAGTTGCAGAATTACATTTAGAGAGCTATGTCTTTTCACTTATCATTTTTGATAAGTGAAGAACCACAGATTGCTTCAAAGTATACAGATTAAACTCTGTTTCTAGTAGAAAGGTAACGAAGCCAAATAGAAAAGACCATTCAGGCCAGCCACTCTCAATAAGAGGCGAAATAACACATTGGAATGTGGGTCTTATTTAGCTTTCCTGCTTGCGGTTTGAGACGAGTCAGAAAGCCATCAACAATGAGAACCAACCAAAATGTACCCCTTGCTCAGGTGAATGGATCTGCCTTTCCTCAAGAAGGAAGGAAGCAATGAAGAAATGAAAGAAGGAAAAGCAATCAAGATGAAGTCCATGAAAACATTTGCAATATAAATGAGAATTTAAGGTGCAGAAGAAAAAAGTACTTCCAAAAATTATTCATAGTTGGATATAGAAATACATTTAATTAAGTATGTGGTTTATATGCTCAAGGATATTCATGAAAACGGATTGCAAAATAAGAGAAGAGAGTTAACAAAAAATAATAACTGAACACTGAAATTTAAAAGATGTTAATTGAGAGGCAGAGAATTCGTGGAGGGGGTGCAGGAGGAGTAGTAAAACATGCTATTTTCCTAATATTTATAGACAAGAAGCAGTAAATTATGTCCTTTGTTACACTGATGAATTGAAAGTATATGATTCTTGATATTTGAGAGTATGTACTATTAAAATACTTTATATATTTTCTAACTTATTAGGAAAATAGAAAAAGCAAATAAAAGATACTTAGTTTTTGATGTTCTATTTTATTTTATTTTTAAATTAATTTTTATTGGAGTATAGTTGCTTTACAATGTTGTGTTAGCTTCTTTTGCACAGCAAAGTGAATCAGCCATACATATACACATATCCCCTCCCTTTTGGATTTCCCTCTCATTTAGGACACCACAGTGCATTAAGTAGAATTCTCCGTGCTATACAGTATGTTCCCATCAGTTGTCTATTTTATACATAGGATTAATAGTGTATATGTGTCAGTTCCAATCTCCCAGTTCCTCCTATCCCAACCCCTTTCCCCCTTGGTATCCATATATTTGTTCTCTATGTCTGTGTCTCTATTTCTGCTTTGCAAATAAGGTCATCTATACCATTTTTCTAGATTCCACATATATGCGTTAATATATGATAATTTGTTTTTCTCTTTCTGACTTACTTCACTCTGTATGACACTCTTTAGGTTCATCCACATCTCTGCAAATGACCCAGTTTCGTTCAAAAGATATTTATTAAACACAATATAGTAAACAAAAGGAAGCATAAAAACTAGAAGTGTAAGAAATATTTATGACACATCGCCTTTTAGAGGCCAAAGGCTCACATTAATTAAAACAACCAAAACACAGCGTTTATATAGTTTTTACAAGTACAACTCTAAGAGCATTTCAATCAGTTAAAAATTGGGACAAAGATACATCAGGCAATACCAAGGAAAAGAACACCAAAGCTGCTGAAAGAAATCAATTCCAAAAGCAATAAGTGGACAAAGATGCTGATTTTATTTTGATGGAAAATTCCACAATGAAGATATAACAGTTACGAACCTTGATACAGCAAATAATGTAGAACGTAAATATATCCAATGAATGCCTTTAAATATTCATGGAACAGTTGATATAACTATAGTAGAGAGGGCTTTTTAACACATCTTTTAGTTTTTGAGAGATCATTTAGGGAAAAAGAATAAACAAGAATAATTATTAATTCATAGAATTACAAATATTTCTTAAGTATGCTTGGCATTGTGCCAGGCTTTAATGACGCAATAGTGAAAAGGACAACTACAGTCCTTGTACTTTGGAGCTTAGTGTACACTGAAAAGCTTACTCATAAAGTTGCATATATATTGAGAATGTGTATTAAGAATATACATGCATATATTTGTATCCTCTGGAGAATATATTACCTTATAAATATTCATGGAAAATTATTTAAAATGAAGATAAATGAGAAAAATAACTTTTCCTTTATTATATAGTAACATTCTATCACTATCATGTTCTAAGAAGAAATTGATTGCAAATAATTGAGGAGACAAAGCTTTATTAACTGGAAAAAAATCAAATCTCCTAAATAATTGAAATGTGCTAGTTGCAACCTCAGATTATTTAGGAATTAAGGTCAAGAAGAGCTCTATATTTGTATGATCATGTAGAGTATATGGTCAAATCTACATTCAGAGAAAAATCCATATTCTGAAACATTTATTAAAAATGAATTGGTCATTGTATTCTCAATATAGAAAGAGACCAAGAAAATATACTGGAGAATTTAAAGTTAAAAATAGATATTAGTGTACCACATCTTTATCCATTCATCTGTTGATGGATATTTAGGTTGCTTCCATGTCTTGGCTACTGTAACTAGTGCTGCGTTGAACATTGGGGTGCGTGTATCTTTTCAAATTTTGGTTTTCTCCGGATATATGCCCAGGAGTGGGATTGCTGGATCATATGGTAGTTCCCTATTTAGTTTTTTAAGGAACCTCCATACTGTCCTCCATAATGGTTGTACCAATTTACATTCCCACCAACAGTGCATGAGGGTTCCCTTTTCTCCACACCCTCTCCAGCATTTATTGTTTGTAGATTTTTTGATGGCCATTCTGACTGTGTGAGGTGATACCTCATTGTAGTTTTGATTTGCATTTCTCTGATAATTAGCAATGTTGAGCATCTTTTCATGTGCTTTTTGGCCATCTGTATGTCTTCTTTGGAGAAATGTCTATTTAGATCTTCTGCCCATTTTTTTTCATACATTTATTTATTTTTGGCTGTGTTGGGTCTTCATTGCTGAATGGGGGCTTTCTCTAGTTGCGGCGAGTGGGTGCTACTCTTCATTGCTGTGCGTAGGCTTCTCATTGCAGTGGCTTCTCTTGTTGCGGAGCTCATGCTCTAGGCGTGCATGGGCTTCAGTAGTTGTGGCTCATGGGCTGTAGAGCGTGGGCTCAGTAGTTGTGGTGCATGGGCTTAGTTGCTCCATGGCATGTTGTTTAGTTGCTCCAGGATCTTCCTGGACCAGGGGTTGAACCCGTGTCCCCTGCATCGGCAGGTGGGTTCTTAACCACTGCACCACCAGGGTCCCTTCTGCCCATTTTTTGATTGGGTTGTTTGTTTTTTGATATTGAGCTGCATGAGCTGTTTATATATTTTGGAGATTAATCCCTTATTGGTCACATTGTTTGCAAATATTTTCTTCCATTCTGTGGGCTGTCTTTTTGTTTTGTTATGGTTTCCTTTGCTGTGCAAAAGCTTTTAAATTTAACTGGGTCCCATATGTTTATTTTTGTTTGTATTTTCATTACTCTAGGAGGTAGATCCAAAAAAATATTGCTGTGATTTATGTCAGATAGTGTTCTATGTTTTCCTCCAAGAGTTTTATAGTATCTGGTCTTAACATTTAGGTCTTTAATGCATTTTGAGTTTATTTTTGCACATGGTGTTAGGGAGAAGATGTGGTACATATATACAATGGAGTATGACTCAGCTATAAAATAGAGCAAAATAATGCCATTTACCACAACATGGATGGACCTAGAGATAATCACACTAAGTCAGACAGAGAAAGACAAGTATCATATGGTATCACTTCTATTTGGAATCTAATAAAAAAAAATACAAATGAACTTATTTACAAAACAAAAACCGACTCACAGATCTCGAAATCAAATTTATGGTTACCAAAGGGGAAACGTTGGGTGAAGTGATTATTAGGAAATTGGGATTAACATATATACACTAATATATATAAAATAGATAACTAATAAGGACCTACTGTATAGTACAGGGAACTCTGCTCAGTATTCTGTAATAACCTATATGGGAAAAGGATCTGAAAAAGAATGGATATATATATACATATATATGTATACATAACTGATTCACTTTGCTGTACACCTGAAACTAACACAACATTGTAAGTCAACTACTATACTCCAGTAAAAATTTTTAAAAATTAAAAAAATTAAATACAGGAAAGGCTGTCTCTGCCCCCTCCAAAAGATATTAGTGGATTAGAAAACAAAGTATAATAGTGATATATAATAGCACAAAATATATAAACATACAGGAATAAACTTAAGGTATATGCCAAAACTATATAAAGAAATATACATAAATATCTATGTAAAATATTGTTACACAAATGTCAAGGAATAGCTTTTTGTATATTACTTAGAAATAAATTTGACAAGTCATATACAATATCTATATGAATAAAACTACAAAGAAGCCATAAACCCTGATGTATATAAATGGAGAGATATATCATGTTTCTGAAAGGGAAAGTCAATACTGGAAATATATCATTTCTCACCACATTATTCTGTACTTTTAAGAAAATGAAAAGTTCCAACATGAATTTTGTTTTTTGGCTGTGGTGGGTGGGGGGTGTTCAGGAACTATTGGCAGTTATTTTAAAATTTATCTAGGAATAAACTGGTGAGAAGAGTGAACTAAAATACTACTTTAATTTTACTGTGGTAAATGCACACCCAGCAATGCACACATCAGTCAACATTGGGTTCATAATTCATTGAATCAGAGGAGACTGTACACCATGGGGGACAGGGGAGGGGCTCAGAAAGAAGGTGTCATAAAGGACCTGTTATCAGATTGGGGCTTCGATTGGGTGATTTGTGGGAGGGTCTAAGAAAAAAGGAGGTTTATTGTGGATTCAATGCTGTCAGAAAATGGGGATAATTTTTTAACTGAGTATCTTAACAAATCTTAGCTATAAGTATGGCAGGCTAGTAAGACACAAAAGCTGAGATTGTTAAGAGACAAAAGCACATTCACTCATATTATCCAGGAGGGGGGGGGAATGCTTGGTATTTTGTGGGTGGAACAATGACAGTGACTCTATTTAGACCATATTATAAAGTGGTCTTATTTCGTCTCGCTTTATCATGGTCTCACAGCGACTTCATCTGAAGTTGGTGTTCTGTAAGATTATTTATGTCCAGCAGGAGAACAGCACAGCCCAGCTTTGAGTGACTGGACTATTTCTAATAACTCTCAGGTTTCCTTGTAATAGGCCAGTTCCTGGATCTCAGAGGCTGCTTTTTTCCTTTCTCACTATCTTATTTGGACTTAAGTCAAACATCTTATTTTTCCTATTTTTTATACTATTTTTAAAGAATTTCTTGTTTTTCTTTTCTCTTTTTTAGGACTTCTATTTGAAGTTATATAACTTGTTTCCACTCTTAGTGGTTACCCTTAACATTTTAAACATCTTTTCCCTAAAAATCTAGTTAGCCAGTATCTCTGTCCTTTTGTAGAATGGCACATGAGCTTTGGAATTTTTTAACTCGGACTTACTTTCGTTTCCTATGTTGTTGCTTGCATTTTAGTTTCATCTCATTTTAAAACACAACAAATTGCATTGTCAGTAATATTGTGAGTAGGCAATCCTCATTTAAATTCTACCGACGTATTAAAAAATTCTTTTTCACATTTACTTTTTAAAAAAAATTAATTAATTAATTTATGGCTGTGTTGGGTCTTCGTTTCTGTGCGAGGGCTTTCTCTAGTTGTGGCGGGCGGGGTCCACTCTTCGTCGCAGTGCGCGGGCATCACACTGTCACGGCCTCTCTTGTTGCGGAGCACAGGCTCCAGACGCGCAGGCTCAGTAATTGTGGCTCACGGGCCCAGTTGCTCCGTGCATGTGGGATCTTCCCAGACCAGGGCTTGAACCCGTGTCCCCTGCATTGGCAGGCAGATTCTCAACCACTGCACCACCAGGGAAGCCCTCACATTTACTTTTTGTATCCCTCTGCTTTCTTCTGATTCCATTTTCTTTCCTATTAAATGAAATAGGTTTTAAAAGAAGTTCTTTTACTATAGTTTGTAATGTACAGATTATCTCAGTTTTTTTTTTTTTTTTTACTTTGTTTGTCAGAGAATACTTTTACTTTGCTCTCCACTCTTGTATGATAACTTAGCTGGGTATAGAATTTCAGGTTGAAAGCAGCTTTATTTTCTCAGCAAAAATATTTCTTAGCGATAGTGTTCTATTGTTTTTGAGAATCTATTAGTGCTGATGTGAAGTCTGTTGTGCAGAAAAATCATGTCATTTGGTTGCTTTTAAGAATTCTTTTTATCTTTGATAATTTCTTGTTCCTTTCTATGAGTGTTCTAACATCTGTAAACCAGATTTTATAATATGCTAGCAAACCTGGGTGACCTTCCAATTGCTTATTTATTTGTTCAACAAATATTTACTGAAAACCCATTACTTGCCAGGCAGTATTTCTATGCACTTTGGTTACACACTAACAAATGCCTTATGCATAAAATACTGTACATAAAACGGGTTAGCCAAAGAGACTTTTCCTGCTTTCTAGTTGTATGGCCTCTAAAAGCTGAGAACTATAGTTGTCAGATAACCTATGCAAGATATGCTGAAAGTTTGGAAGACTGTTTTGTGAATCCTAGCTTATTAATTATCTCCAGCTTTTATAAAATAAGGCTATTAAGTCATTGGAAGATTGGAGAGAGGCAAAGAATATATCCTTAGAGAATTGTCAGAGTTCTTAAGGTGGGGGGAGGGGAGCTCATGAAAAGCTCTCAGAGAAATCTGTCCCCTGGAATTTGAGGGATTCAAGAATAATGGCTCAAACCTATGAAAGTTTAAAAATTAATAACAGGAGGGTAAAAACTTACTGCACAGAGAGAAGAGAGAGGATACAAGGAAAGTAAGCTGAACTTTCACTGACAGCAGGGGGCAAGGGTGTGTAGTATCTGTAAGCCAATTGGGGAACCTATTGAAAGAATCTGTACTTTACTCTGCAAGTCAACATTTTCTCCTTTCTTTTACCTCGTCACAGTTAAGTGAAGGTCTAATGACTTGCTGCTGGTCCCAAACAGTTCCTGGCCAAAATGAAGTACAGTGCCTCGATTTACCTTCTCCCCTGAAGCAACAAAAAACAGGCAAAATAAATAAAATAATAGTTTTTAAAGCATGAAATATCATGTAATAAAGGACAACGATCCCTGAGAGTTGAGGAAACAAATGAAGTGAGCCTTTTCATTGTCCCTGCTTACTGCCTGGAGATCTTACAGGCCATGCTGCAGGTGGGGAAAGCCCAGAAGGACGCTGTCAGTTTCTCCGACTAAATGAGACAGAACTGGGACCCCAGAGAGCACGAAGAGGCAAAGTTCACAGGGCAAAGGACCAGAGAAGAGGTGAATCAGAGAGAACAGACTTTGGAGATCTGTAGAGGATCTAGACCCTTCTAATCTTCAGCTGAGATCTGATCAACTCATGCATGTGAGGAAGTTGTTTAAGACCAGCAAAACAAATACCCCCAAATTTAGAGGAAACATTCCCCACAACTCAGTCAGGGTCAGGAATAGTTTCATTTGCACCAAATTGGAAAACTTCATAATTCATGGGTAATAGGTAGAGTACTCAGAGGGTCTTTCCTAAGCAGTGGTGCAAATTTAGTTCTAGAACGCCCCAAATCAAACTGTTTTAATTTAAATACATCTCAAAATAAAGCTTAAAATATTTATAGGAATATAAATATACCTAGTGCTCAATAAGGCAAGACTTGTAAAGTTTGGTGTTTAATAAGAAATTACTAGGCATGAAAACAAATAGAAAAATATGACACATAATTAGAGTAAAAATTGTTCCATCAAAACAGGTCCAGAAATCACATTGATGATAGAATTAATACAAGGGGACATCAAACCGATTATTGTAATTATTTTCTGTATGTTTAAGAAGCTCTACTTTCAAGTCACTGCTTGAAATATGTTTAAAAAATACAAAAACCAAATCATACTTCTAGAGGTGAAAATGGTAATATATGAGATGAAAAATATGCTCAATGAAGAGAATCAGAAGACAAGCCACACACTGGGAGAAAATGTTTGCTAAAGACATACCTGATAAAGGATTGTTATCCAAAATGTACAAAAACCTCTTAAAACTCCACACTAAGAAAACAAATAACCTGATTAAAAAATGGACCAAAGATCTTAGCAGATACCTCACCAATGAAGATATACATTATGCATCATTAGTGAATTGCCAATTTAAACAGCAATGAGATAATATTACACACCTATTAGAAGAGTCAAAATCCAAAACACTGACAACACAATATGCTGGTGAGGTTGTGGAACAATAGAAACTCTCATTCAGTGTTTCTGGGAATGCAAAATAGCACAGCCACTTTGGAAGACAGTTTGACAGTTTGTTACAAAACTCAACATACTCTTACCAGCAGTAATGCTCCTCGGTATTTACCCAAAGGAGTTGAAAACTTACGTTTACACAAAAACCTGCATGTGTATATTTATGGAAGCTCTTTTTCATAATAGCTCAAACTTGAAAGCAACAAAGATATCCTTCAGTAGGTGAATAGATAAATTCTGGTGCATCCATACAATGGAATATTATTCAGCAGATGGCGGGGAGGGAGGTTCAAGAGGGAGGGGATACATGTATACACATAGCTGATTCACTTCATTGTACAGCAGAAACTAACACAACATTGTAAAGCAATTATACCCCAATTAAAAAAAAAAAGAAATGACTTATCAAGCCATGAAAGATATGGAGGAAACTTAAATGTATGTATTACTCAGTGAAATCAGCCAATCTGCGATGACTAAATATTATTTGATTCCAACTATATGACATTGTGGAAAAGGCAAAAAAAAGGCAACAAACAAACAAACAAAAACAAACTATGGAGAAAGAAAAAAGATCATTGGTTGCCAAGGACTTGAGGAGGGGGGTAAATAGAAAGAATAGGGGATTTCTAGAGAAGTGAAACTAGTATGTATGATACTCTAAGGTGGATACATGTCTTTATACATTTGCCAAAAACCACAGAAGGTACAACGCAAAGAATGAACCATAATATAAGCTATGGACTTTGGGTGGTAATAATGTGTCAGTGTTGGTTCATAGATTGTAACCAGTGTACCACTCTGGTAAGAGTGATGGTGGGGATGGGAGAGGGCATATAGGAACCCTCTATACTTTCTACTCAATTTTGCTGTGAACCTAACCTAACACTACTCTGAAAACTAAAAAAAAAAAAAAAAAAATTTAAATACACTAGATGAGGTTAATAGCAGATTAGACATTGCAGAAGAAACAATTAGGGACCTTGAAGGCAGAGTAATGTAAATGATCCAAAATGAAATATCGATAAGAAAAAAGGCTGAAAAAATAGAAGCAGAGCTTCTATTGAACCAATGGTCAACACTATAAGCCAGCTTGACCTACTCTATGCCCACAAATCTGACAATCTAAATAAAATGGACTAATTTCTTGAAAGACACAGTCTTCCAACACTCACACAAGAAATAGACCATCTGAATGGCCCATATATATTAAAGAAATTAATCAATAATCAATAATCTTCCAAAACAGAGAGCACCAGGCCATGCTGGGTTCACTGGTAAATTCTACCAAACATTTAGGAAGAAATTATACCAATTTTCTACAGTCTCTTTCAGAGGACAGAAACAGAGGGAATACTTCCTAACTCATTGTATGAGGTCAGCATTATCCTAATACCAAAATCAGACAAAGACATTACAAGAAAAGAAAGATGCAGAACAATATCTCTCATGATCAGAGGTGCAGATATCCTCAATAAAATATTAGTAAGTCAAATCCAAAATGGTATAAGAAGAGTTACATGCCATGATGAAGTGGGACTTTTCCTTGGTATGCAAGGCTGGTTCAACATTCAAAAATCAAGGGCTTCCCTGGTGGCGCAGTGGTTGAGAATCTGCCTGCCAATGCAGGGGACACGGGTTCGAGCCCTGGTCCGGGAAGATCCCACATGCTGCAGAGCAACTAGTCCCGTGAGCCACAACTACTGAGCCTGCGCATCTGGAGCTTGTGCTCCGCAACACAAGAGGCCGTGACAGTGAGAGGCCCGTGCATCACAATGAAGAGTGGCCCCCGCTCGCCGCAACTAAAGAAAGCCCTCGCACAGAAACGAAGACCCAACACAGCCAAAAATAAATATAAAAAAGAAATCAAATAATGTTATCCATCACATCAACAGACTAAAAAAGAAAAATTACATGATCATATCAATAGATTCAGAAAAGGCATTTGACAAAATCCAACACCTATTAATGATTAAAGCTCTCAGAAAATTAATAATAGAGGGGAACTTTCTCAAACTGATCAAGACTATATGCCATTTGCGGCAACATGGATGGACCTAGAGGTTATCATAGTAAGTGAAGTAAGTCAGATAAAGAAAGACAAATATCATATGATATCACTTATATGTGGAATCTAAAAAAATGATACAAATGAACTTATTTAAAAAGCAGAAATAGACTCACAGACATAGAAAACAAACTCATGGTTACCAAAGAGGAAAGGTGGGGAAGGAATAAATTCAGAATTTGGGATCAGCAGATACAAACTACTATATATAAAATAGATAAACAACAAGGACCTACTGTATAGCACAGGGAACTATATTCGATATCTTGTAATAACCTATAATGGAAAAGAATATGAAAAACAATAGATATTTATATATGCACATATAACTGAATCACTTTGCTGTGTGCCTGAAACATTGTAAATCAATTATACTTCAATAAAAAAATAAAACTTTACAAAAAGGTAGCGGGAAAGGAAAAGAAATGAAGGAACATAGAATTGTGACAGACTTTTCTGAAAATATGCCAACAGGCTGGAAAACAAGGACTACCATGTGTAGAGCGTTTATTAAAAGCGCACTAACATCTTATTTTTCTCTCTCTCCCTTCTCTCTTTCCCCCCAAGCATTTCACATTTCCTTGATAATGTTGAAAATATTGGTGCCTTCACAGGGTTTCTCACGAATGCCAGATGGTTTTCTGAAATACAATAATTCTGACTGGGGAAAAAAATTGCAGAGGATGCCTGAAAATCTCTCTCTCTCTCTCTCTCTCTCTCTCTCTCTCTCTCTTTCTCTCTCTCTCCAGTTCAGTAGACCAGAGAACCTGTGTGTCTGGAACCTCCAGTGTAGAGGCCCTCATAGGTCTTTAAGCCAGCAATATGAACTTTCAATTATTTTTTGAATTTTTGCATTCTCTGTGCTTCTGAGTAGAAATATCTCATTTTCTCCAAATATTTAAAACTCTACTTCGACAAAGGTGAAGAAACAGCTATGTAATCTTCCAAATTTGTGAGCAAATGCCTGATACTCTCTTGAGGGTCTCTGATAGTTAGACATACAGACTTTATGTAACTTCTTTTGTATTATTAAGGAAATTGAAGCCCATACAATTTGAGGAAACCTTTGTCAGGAAACAGATATAATAATAGGTATGAGAATTAATATTTATTTAGAATTAGGAAAGATATCACAACACATTTAATCACAGTAATAATTATCGGGTTTTGTCAGTAATTCAGTTTCTCATCTACTATGATTGGTCAGTATCGCTTTTCTACGAATAAGGGTTTAGAAAATTTATTTTTTTGCTTCACAATAGTAACGTCATATAAAATTTCTAGTAGTGTAGCCAAAATTTAAAAACCTCTATCAAATTTCTTTCATTTATGAGCTATTAGAGACATACTCATTTTTATTTGGTATTCCAAATAAAATAGTTTTGTGTTCTACAGGAAAAGGAATTCAGGTAAATTTTATGTCGCATGATTACCATGCAAAACTTAAAATGTATGGAGCTTTTATACTTTTATCTGTTGCATTATTGATTATATTCCTGTTTTGACTAGAAATTGATGGAAACTAAATTCTCTGCTTGTAATTTTGCATGTCAGATGATTGAAAGAATTTTTATATAGCTAAGCTTCTAGCTACATATTTGCAAATCTTGTTTTTCCTTCACTGCTCACAGATTTCTGTGCCAGGTGTTGTAGGATACTTTCATATTGTGATACAGTCTCTATTTTTGCATCTTAATGCCACAGTGATGGTTGAGTCAGCACACTGGCCAGAAATAGAATCCCCAAAGCCACGTTTTATGGAATAAATAACAGTAAATTAACTTTACTGAGAAATACTTATAAACAGCCTAAATAAATCCCACGAAACCCAATGATGGCCCAATTCAACTGATTCTTAGTCATATCTCACAAAATGCCCACAGTCACTTCATTTCTACCTACCATAAGAGAAAATATGATAGAGGGGAAGTCACAGTGGAAAGAGACATTCGTCTTACTTTTGCAAATTTACAAACACATATGACCTTGTGCACACATTTTTCGGGTTCCTGCCAGGGCCTTGAAACGAGCTTATACAAGTGAGGTTCCCTGAAGTTTGAGATTCATGAGTTCATAGTAAATCCATCTTTGCCACCATTCTTCTGTCTGAACTAGCATTGTGGTAAGGGTCCTCTACATCTTGACACCTGTTGGGTAAGGGACAGTTCATCTTCAACAAGAGGTCAAATGTTTTTCTTGAATAGAAACCCAAAGTAACCTTTGGGCTGTTTAGCTTCTCAAATCAGTTCTTTTCAAGCTATTTCAACATATTCAACTTGGAACAAAGATAGGATTAAGAATGTAAAGAGCTAGATTAAGCTACCTTTCTTTTGTTTTCTAGTTTGTGGTTACTTGGAAAACCCAACAGGCATCCTTGAAGGAAGATCTTACCTTACATATGGTCTTGACAAAGATGATTCACTGATCATGCCACTAGCGTATGAGCAATTTTGACTTCAGATAAGAAGTATGATTAACCAAAGACAGAGAGAATTCAGAGCAGAAAAAAATAGAAATGATTTTCATGACAATTACTACCATTTGTTGAGCATTTATTAAAAGAAAGGCAATATATTAACAAAGCTATGTATTATATCAGTTTAAGTCCCTGTAGGAAAGACACGGCCCACTCAAACAGCGTAACTCAGGAGAGTTTAATAAAGGAATGATTTAGGTGAGGACATGTTTAAGAGAAACCAATGAAAAATGGTGGAGTACCCTGGGACTCTCAATTTTGGAGAGCTGTTAGCACACCTAGACTTGAAGGGGCTTAAAATGTGGGTGGAGCTGAAGCTATAGCTGTTACTGTAGGAGAAGGCTACTTGAGAAGAGCTAAGGAATTCATTGTAGGGTTGCAGGTGCTGGCCAAACTGTCATCTGGCCGTGAGGATGCTCAGGAATAAATATCCCGACCACACCCTTCTCCTGCCCTGCGACCTACTGCCTGTCCCATCTGAATTAATTGGAGGCTGGATAGCAAAAGAGCTGTTCATGTAGCTCTGTCTTTTAGGACACAGAATGAGTCTATGTCAAAATTTGTAGAGTGGGTCTGGAAGGACAAATGAACATCAACAAATACATTAGGTTGAAGTATACGAAATTTCCAACATTTCACCATGTTTAACCTATAACAACAATTTATATGGTTCAACCTACTATTATTTTAAACTTCACAACAAATTTTCAAAGTCTGTCTTATGATCCTTACCGTATAGTGACAAAACTGAGGCTCAGAGAAGTTGAGTTTGAGGTAAGAGGAAAGTTCCAAAGAAGAAATTCTCAAACATTGTCTAAAAATACAGTCTATGCTGTTACCTAACTTATTTTGTTTGTAAAGAATAGAAGTTTCAGAGCTCTTTTCCAAGTATTATCCTACTTAAAGCTCACACAAAAAAGAAAATGGTATGGTAATGTCTCAAAAAGTTAAGGATAGAACTACCACATAATCCAGCGACTCCACTTCTGGATATATATCCACGAAGTGAAAGCAGGGACTCAAATAGATATCTGTACACCCATGTTCTCAGCAACATAATTCACAATAGCCAAAGGGTGTAATCAATCCAAGTGTTCATGAACAAATGAACGGATAAATAAAACATAGTATATAATATACAATGGAGTATTATTCAGTTTTTAAAAGGAAGGAAAATTTGACACATGCTACAGCATGGCTGAACCTTGAAGACACTAGCTAAGTGAAACAAGCCAGTCACAAAAGAAAGATATTATATGGTGCCTCTTATATGAGATCCCTAAAGTAGTCAAATTTATAGAAATAGAGAGTAGAATGGTGGTTTCTAGGGGCTGGGCTGGGAGACAGTGGGGAGTTACTGTTTAACGGGGACAGAGTTTCAGCTTGGGACGGTGAAAAATCTCTGGAGACGGATGGTGCTGATGGTTTCACTACAATGTGAGCGTCCTTAATGCCTCAGAGCTGTACAATTTAAAAAGGCAAAATGGTGAATTTTGTAATGTTTTACAGTACAATATACTTTAAAAAAATCACAAGTCTAGTCAAATTTATAGAGCAGTTAATAACTTCTAAATATATGGAAATGCCAAGACACAGAGAGGTTAAATATCTTGGACAATTTTATACAATTAATGAATATAGGAACTCAGCTTCAACTCCAAGTCTTATGGTCAAAAATCTAGTTTCTATTCTAGAAATACAGAACATTTTACAAACCCACTTCAGGGCCCAGACTAATCCCAGGTTTATCATTTCTAAGGTCACTGAATAAGGCAACTGATGGTTTGGTGAAGGAAATCAGATCCATTTCTATGAATAAATAATGTGTTTGTCAAGAACTTCCTAACTGGTGAAATCCATAATTCTCCAAGGTAACTGCTAATGATCTGGTGCATAGTATTTGGTTCTCATTAAACTGTGCTGTTAGTTTTCTGGTATGATCTTGAGAGCGTTTGTTCTCAGGGTTGAGATCTGCAATTGTGGATGTCTCATCCATCACTGCCAAAAGTATAGAAACATAGAGGAATTTCTTGTTGTTTTTTGCTGCATTTCAACATTATTTTCTGCTTAAAACAGTGGATGGGATTTGATAAATACATACGTTTGTGTGTGTGTGGGTATGGGTGGGTGGGTATGGAGAGAGAGAAGGAAAGAAAAAAAGAGGAAGAGTGAGTAATTGTATCAGTGTTGATTTTAGAATTTCCTTATAAAAACATAAGCTTTAGATTGCATGTAGTTTGAGAAACACTGACAAGCAAGTTCACAGCAAGAAAGAAAATCTGAAACAAACCAGATTATGTTAATACTTCAATTATGAAGGAATATAATTTCTGATTTTAAATGTAAATTTTGGGTTGTTAATCAAAACCAGAGCTAGAAGGTGTTGGTTGGGTTACTGGGCGAGTCTCCACCTTTCAGATACCTGTGTGGAAAACCTCATTTAACAAAGGACACAACACAACACAATCCAAGGCAAACTATTCTAGTTGAAATAAAGAACTGTCTTGTTAGGAATCAGGTTTATATATCTGTTCTCAAGATTACTAAATACATTTCTTTAATGCAAACTCTAACTTGTATATAAACTCTAAGTCTGGTATTGTGCAACCTGACTAGCCAAAGTAGGCTAAAAAGGAAGCCAGTACAAGACAGTCAGTTAGCAATATGGACATCATTGGGAGAGGCTATCAGTTAAGCCTATAGGCTTACCAACTTTAAGTAATATTTTTAGGGTCTTATCCTTAGTTCCTTAGGTTTTTGGGGGTGGAATAGGACCCAGAGATCAGGCAAATCCAAGGGTTAGGGAGGATTGACTCTTGACTTTATTCAAATTCAGAATTTTGATGTGGATATCCACAGTTACTCTTATGGTCAGGGACTTGGTTATTTTCTCTTTTTAGCCCAAACAGACCTCAATTAATATTTGGAAGGAAAGAAGGAATAGGGACTTAACTCTAAAGCTGAGAGATTTGTTAGTGTGAGAAAGGAAAATCTACACAAGTCAAGATAATGCAGATCAATAAACAGATATAAGGAAATAAGCTGGTGGCATATGTAGAGATGTAGAACAAAGATTGGGGAAATTAAGGTTCAGGGACAAAATCCAGTCACTGGTATTCAGGAGTCCAAGGCACCAACTTAATCATTAAGGAACATGGCAAGAATTCAGTTATTGGGAACCTTATTACCAAGGTCAGAAAGACTCTAGTAAAACTGACCTTGAGGTTGAGCTAGTGAGTTACCGCCACAAGTAAGCAATTCATGTACGTTCTTCATTTGGGGTGAAGATTAGTCCAGAGTCTGGGTAGAAGCTAGCTGTCTTGGCAGGATTTCAGGTAGCACACTGAGGTTATTATTGTAGAAGTGGAGGGCTGGATGGAAATCACAAAGTCCAGAGAAAGAAGAGGAGCCCCTTCTCAGGTGATCTAAGTCGGTTGTGGTTTGGTTTGTGATTTTTTAATTTCTAAATTTCCAAGTGTGAGCTTTACCTTTTCAGAGCGCCTGTTTTGGATTTTAGCTGCTACAGGGAAGGAAGGGAATTTTCAGCTTTCGGGAGCTATCTTCGAAGACTGGAGGGCACGTTTGTCTAGGAAAAAAAGGAGAAATATCTTTCAGTTTTACTTTTAAAAATAGAAAATACCTGGATGCCTAGTTCCTTGAGTGACTCTTAATTTTCCCTGGCTTCTCTGAAGTGCTTACTTAGTTCTACCCCAAATGCCTAGTCTCACATATTCCAGCTTGGCTTTTCATGTTTCAGCAGTTAATGTAAGCCACTGAACTTGTGGGTATTTATCCAGATCTGGTACGTGAACATGTGGAGGTTTGCTCACAAGTCTCTTTCACTGAGATCTTCTTTTCTGGGCACTGATTTGGGCTGAATACACAAAGTCAAAATTGACTCTTGGGACAGAGATGCCAGGCTGAGTCTGATAAAAGATTTACTGCAGAGTGTTTAGAATCACTGAGCTTTGTTATGGAATTATTATAGCCTTTCCCACTGGGGTGCAATGATTTATAACCTACTGACAGACAAGACTGTTTAACTCTGTTCCCGTTCATTGATTGGACAATTTACTTTCTGCTTTGTTCTCACACCTGCTTTTGATCAAAGCTGGTTCCTATCCTGCTCTTGGCTTTTGCATGATGCTGTATTAATGGTTTATTGGTTCCACTGTGCCTATAACACAGCAGAGTTTCTGATGTTTAGTAAGATGACAAGTCTAAATAGTTTCTTTGCTTTTGATTGTCTGTTTATCAAATTAGTACCATGATGTGGGTTTTCTTTGGACTTGAGAATTGCACACTTCTGCAAAAGTATGCCACATGACGCTTCAAATACTCTGACAGCATTCTTGCAATATACAAGAGAGGGGGAGAAAGTATTTTCTTGTTAGTTGGTGTTCTTTGCCATTTGCTCCGTAAGCTACGGGATGCC
Source organism: Phocoena phocoena (assembly GCF_963924675.1). Classification (NCBI taxonomy): domain Eukaryota; kingdom Metazoa; phylum Chordata; class Mammalia; order Artiodactyla; family Phocoenidae; genus Phocoena; species Phocoena phocoena. Next base: position 8,436,474 of record NC_089239.1, on the reverse strand, counting down.
AGTAGGAGCCTCTTGGGAGAGAGGACCTGGATGAATGAAGACAATTTTAGGCATGATCTGTAACTCCTTCTCCTTGAAATCACATATTTTTGGGAGAATGAATTGTGCCTGAGAGGTACACTGAGGAAGGTGATGACTTCTTTTTGAAACAATGGAGGTCAGAAAACCTATGAAGCATGCAGCAAAATAAATTCCCATGATGGCCGATGTAGGTTGGCGTTTTTCTCTAAGGAGAACTTGTTGATTTGGAATAGTTTCTCTCAGGCAGGGTTACTTATTAGAGCCGCATGGGAGGTAGGAATCTCCTCCACCTACAGAGTGTGTCCTCTTTACACTTGCTCTTCTGCCTCCAGTCATACCAAACCTTATTAAAGTCTTTCTGTAAACCATGCGCCATATTAAGAATTTACAGCATGAATTCTGGAGTCAGGCTACTTGGGGAAAATTCCAACTCAACAGATCTGAGACAGGCTAAGCCTCAGATTCCTCTGTAAATTGGGTAAAATAATGTCTAGTCTATGTTTTGAGGTTTAAATGAGCTAAAGTTAGTAAAGCTCTAAGCATAGTACTTGCCATTTAATAAACACTCTACAAAGGTTAGCAGTTATTATTATCATAATGTTAAGTTATAGGTATTTTAACTCTTTTAGAGTTTTTAACAAAGTACCTTGTACATAGAAGGAAGGAGGATGGAAGGAATGAATACATAGCAGTGGTAGTTTCCTTGGTGGTGACTGATTACATCAGATTAATTGCTCAGTTTAATATATTGCCTTGTTTTTAGTAAATGCTCAACGAATGGTAGTAATTGTCATGAAAATGACTTAATTTTTGGCTACTGTGATTTTCCTATGTCCTTGGTTCATATGAGGTCAGCCAGCTAAGTTATGTGACCAAAGATTACATTCCTAACCTCAGCCAAAAGCTCTGGAAAAGCATGCTTAAAGGAGAAAGCAAGGAGGCAAGGTCATCACCAGTGGAAAAACAAACCATGCAAAACACAGACCCTGCCAATGAAAATGGTGTTCGCCTACAAAGAGCCTCATGAGTTGTTGTTTTTTTTTTCCAGCTGCATAGCTTCATGAGTTTTAATTGCAAGCGTGAAATGTCAAAACAAACAAGCCAAAAATAAGAATGGATAATGTCAAGCATAGGCTTTTCCTCCTTCCCGGAGTGTTCTTATTCTACAAATGACTGGCTCTTACTTATCCTCAACTTAAATGTCACTTCATCAAGTGGTGTTAGCTGACTTTCTTTTCACAGTCACCTCCCCTTTCGAGGGCCTCCGCTCATCCACACGGTGTCTTTGGGCAAACTGGCAACAAGCAGTCCTTCCTTGAGACTTTTTACTTACATTGTGAGAGAATGAGCTTAATATACCAATTTACTCGAACAAGACATTTTACTGCTCTCTGCCGGAACATTTTTGCAATAAATATACAAATCTGCTCTGCCATGACATGAATGGTGCCTCCTAGGGTTGTGTTGTGTAAAACTGTACGTGACATTCCCACAACCCTCTGTCCTTTATAACAACATCAGTTACATTTGTGTAATTCACAGTATATATTTCACCCTGAAATTATTTGTTGTTTATTTATGTCTTATTCCTCCGCTAATTTAAAAGCTCTGGGAAGGCAGGGACCATGCCTGTCTTACTCACTGCTATATCATCAGTACACGAAACACTGCCTGTTTTATTGTTGGTGCTCCAAATATATTTGTTAAATGAACACGTGATTAGATAAATGCTTTTATCTATTTAATCTATTAGCCCAACTTGTCTATTCATATAGCTGAATGCAATATATAGTATGGAATCTGATTTAAATCTTGGTTGGCTATAGAAGTACATAGAATGTTGTCTTGAACGTAGTAAAAAATTAATAACTATGCATTGGCTGAAATTGAAAGCCTTGTTCTAGGACCTGCAAGGATTATGAATCATATAAAACACAGATCTTGCCATTATAAATTAAAATCTAATGTGAATGATCACAACAATAACTTAATTCTCTTTGGTTTTAGGATAAGAATAAGGATATTGGAGGTAAGTAAAAAAGTAGTTTTGAAGCCTTGCTTTGATGGGAGTATGGTTTTGGAAGTCAAGAGTCACACGTGTTTTGAGCCAACCCTTTGGCCATAGACAAGCCTTCTCACCTTTTTGAGTCTCAGTTTATGCATTTATAAAACATTAGGATGAGAACTCTCAGCGTGTTTTAGATTAAGTGCCAAAACAGCATCCATACACTACCCTGAGTTGAGAACCCTGGTCAAGATGATCACTTTGAGCTTCCCTAGACCGTAAGAGCCTATGAATATGATGCCTTGTTGTGACTTAGTTTTTGTATCTATTAAAGGGAAGTAATACCACGTTTTTCTCTATCTTGTTATGAGTTTGGTAGATGTATGTGATGACACGCTAGTGCATGCTAAGCGATTTTGAGCTTCTCTGGCTACTTTAACTAACAGAGTAATTTTCAGAGTCACTATCTGTTGATTGTGTCAAATAAGAGTATTGGCCTCCTCCTCCTTGTGATATTAATGAAATAATCAACTTAGGCTTGTGTGAGTAAAAGAAGCTTGTAAATTTGTAATTTGAAACATGGAGAGTTACACTAGTCAGGATCTATTTATCAAACAGAAGTTCAAGTATTTAGAAAAGAAAAACTTAAATGCAGAGAATTGGTTATGTAGATGATAGGATAGAGAACTGAAAAGACAGAAACCGTTAGGAAGGCCACTCAGAAGGAAGTCAAGGGGAACAGAGGTAGGAGGCATCATTATTGGAGCCACGAATCAGGAGGTCCCAGCAGAAGCCACAACCATGATGATTATGTTAGGTAGAGTTAGAACAACGAAGGAGATGAAGTTCCGTTTACTTTCCCAATTCTACTGAGATATAATTTACATATAACATTGTGTAAGGATAGGCGTACAATGCGACGATTTGATACACTTACATATTGTGAAATGATTACCACAATAGGGTTAGTTAACACCTCCATCACGTCACGTAATTACCATTTTTTAAAATGGTGAGAACACTTAAGATCTACTCTCTTAGAAACTTTCAAGTGTATAATACAGTGTTGTTAACTATAGGCACCATGCTGTACATTAGATATGTAAAACTTATTCATCTTATAACTGGAAGTTTGTACCCTTTGACAGATATCTCCTCATATCTCCCAACCTCCAGCCTCTGGAAGCCACCATTCTACTATATGTTTCTATGAGTTCAGCTTTTATAGATTCCGCATATAAGTGAGATTATACGGTATTTGTTTTTCAGTGTCTGACTTCTTTCAGTTAGTATAATGCCCTCAAATTCTCTCAATATTTTCACAAATGGCAAAATTTCCTTATTTCTTATGGCTGAATAATATTCCATTGTATATAGTATCTCTCTATATACTGATATAAATATAGATATAGATAAAGATATAGATATATATCACATCTTCTTTACCCATTCTTCTGTTGATGGACACTTAGGTTATTTCCATGTGTTGGCTATAGTGAATAATGCTGCAGTGGACCTGGGAGTGTAGAAATCTTTTTGAGATTCTGATTTCAGTTCCTTTGGATAAATACCCAGAAGTGGGATTGCTAGATCATGTGGTAGCTCTATTTTAATTTTTTGAGGAACCTCCATACTCTTTTCCACAGTGGCTGCACCAGTTTACATTCCCACCAACAGTGCACAGGGTTGTCTTTTCTCCACATCCTCACCAACACTTCTTATCTCTTTCTCTCTCTCTCTCTTTTTTTTTTTTTTTGGTGAGGAAAAGGATTTTCTCTATGTTTTCTTCTAGGAGTTTTATGGTTTCAGATCTTACGTTTAAGTTTTCAATCCATTTCTAGTTAGTTTTTGTGAGTGGTATAAGAGAAGAATCTGATTTAATTCTTCTGCATATGATTATCCAATCTTCCTAATACCATTTATTAAAGAGACTGTCTTTTCCACGTTTGGTATTCTTGGCTTCCTTGTCATATATTACATGACCATATATATGAGGGTTTATTTCTGGACTCTGGATTCTGTTCCATTGGTCTATGCGTCTTTGTGCCAGTACCATACTGTTTTGATTACTGTAGCTTTGTAATATAGCTTGAAATCAGGAAGTGTGATTTGTTCCACAACTTTGTTCTTCTGTCTCAGGATTGTTTCGGCTATTCAAGGTCTTCTATGGTTCCATACAAATTTAAGGGTTTTTTTCTATTTCTGTAAAAAATGACATAGGAATTTTGGTAAGGATTGTGTTGAATCCATATATGGCTTTTGTTAGTGTGGGCACTTTAACAATTTAATTCTTACAGTCCATGATCACAGAATATATTTCCATATATTTGTGTTTTCTTCAGTTTCTTTTATCAAGTCTTATAGTTTTCAGTGTACAGATTTTTCACCTGCTTGGTTCAATTTATTCTTAGGTATTTTATTCTTTTTGATACTGTTTTCTTAATTTATCTTTCTGATAGCTTATTATTAGTGTATAGAAATGCAACTGAGTTTTGTATATTGATTTTGTATCCTGAAACTTTACTGAATTCTTTTATTTACTGAAAAATGTTATTAATAGTTTTTTGGAGGAGTCTTTAGGGATATATATATATATCATCTGCACATAAAGAGAGCTTTAATTCTTTATTTCCTATTTGGATGCCTTTTATTTCTTTTTCTTGCCTAATTTCATTAGCTAAGAATTCCAGTACTGTGTTAAAAAAAAGAAAAGTGGCAAGAGTGGGCATCCTTGTCTTGCTCCTGATCTTAGAGAAGAAGGTTTCTGCTTTACCCTGTTGAGTATGATGTTATCTCTGGGCTCATCATATATGGCCTTATTATGTTGACATACATATCCTCTATAACCCGCTTGTTGAGAGTTTTTATCATGAAAAGATGTTGAATTCTGTCAAATGCTTTTTCTGCATCTATTGAGATTATCTTATGATTTTTATTCTTTATTTTGTTAATATGGTGTATCACATTAATTGATTTGTGGATGTTGAACCATTTCATCCCTGGAAGAAATTCCTCTTAATCATGATATATGATCCTTTTAAGGTATTGCTGTATTGGTTTGTTAGTTTTTTTCTTGAGGAGTTTTTTCACCTATGTTCTTTAGGGATATTGGCCTGTAATTTTCTTTTCTTGCAGTGTCCTTGTCTGATTTTCATTTCACGGGAATGCTGCCCTTGTAAAGTGAGTTTGGGAGTGCCTAATCTTCTCTTTTATGGAAGAGCTTGATAAGGATAGGCATTAATTATTTTGTAAATGTTTGGTAGAATTTACCAGTAAGGCCATCTGGTCCTGGACACTTATTTGTTGGGAGATTTTTGATTACTGATTAAATCTTCTTCCTACTAATTGGGCTGTTCAGAATTTCTAATTCTTCATGATTCAGTCTTAGAAATTTATTCAATTTTTGTTGGTTGTACGATTTGTTGGCATATAAGTGTTCATAGTAGTCTCTTATGATCCTTTGTATTTATATGGTATCAGTTGTAATGTCTCCTCTTTCATTTCTAGTTTTATTATTTATTTGAGTTCTCTTTCTTTTCTTGTGTTAAGTCTTGTGAAAAGTTTTGCCTATTTTGTTTATGTTTTCAAAAAACATAATTTAGTTTCATTGATTCTATTGTCTTTCTAGTATCAATTTTGTTTATTTCCACTCATGTCTTTGTTGTTCCCTTCCTTCTACTAATTTTGGGCTTAGTTTGTCTTCTTTATCTAGTTCTTTGAGGTATAAAGTTAGGTTGTTTACTTGAGGTCTTTCTTTTTTCTTAATGAAGATGTTTATTATTATGAACTTCCTTCTTAGAACTGATTTTGCTGCATTGTAGAAATTTGGAATGTTGTGTTTCCATTTTCATTTGTTTCAGAATATTTTCTTATTTACTTTTTGATTTCTTCTGTGACCCATTAGTTGTTCAAAAGTGTGTTGTTTAATTTTACATATTTGTGAATTATCCACTTTTCCTCCTTTATCAATTACTAGTTCACACCATTTTGGTTGGAAAAGATGCTTTGTATGATTTCAGTCTTCCAGCATTTGCTGTGACTTGCCTAACATATGATTTAACTGGGAGAATGTTCCATGTACACTTGAAAAGAATGTGTATTCTGCTGCTATTGGATGGAATGTTCTACATATGTCTGTTAGATCCGTTTGATCTAAAGTATAGTTGAAGTCCAAGGTTTTCTTATTGATTTTCTATCTGGATGATCTATCCATTGTTGAAAGTGGGGTACTGAATTCCCTTATTATATTTTTGTGTGCTTCCTCCTTCATATCTGTTAGTATTTGTTTGATATATTTAGGTGGTCCAGTGTTGGGTACAAACATATTTATGACTGCTTTATCCCCTTGATGAATTGACCCCTTTATTATTGTATAATGAGCTTCTTTGTCTCTTTTACAGATTTTCAGTTAAAGGCTATTTTGTGTGATATAAGTATAGTTACCCCTAATTCCTTTGGTGTCTACTTGCATGGAATATCTTTTCCATCCCTTCACTCTGAGCCTATGTGTGTCCCTAAACCTGAGATCAATCTCTTGTAGGCAGTACATAGTTGAGTCTTGTTCTTTTTATTCATTTGCCCACAGTATACCTTTTGATTGGAGAATTTAATCTATTTACATTTAGTGTAATTATTGATAGGTAAGGACTTACTAATGCCATCTTATTAATTATTTTCTGGCTGTTTTGTGGTTCCCTCACTTCATTTTTCCTCTCTTGCTGCCTTCCTTTCTGACTTCATGATTTTCCAGAGTGGCATGCTTTGATTCCCGTCTTTTTATCTTTTGTGTATCTACTGTAGTTTCTTGCTTTGTTGTTACCATGAGGCTTACATAAAACATTTTATAGATATGAGTCTATTTTATGCCAACAACTTAACTTCAATCAAATATAAAATCTCTGCCCTTCTACTCCACCCTTTTATGTTTTTAATATCACAATTTACTTCTTTTTATATTGTGTATCCATTAACAAATTACTGTAGCTATAGTTATTTTTAATATTTTGGTCCTCTAATCTTTCTGCTAGAGTTACGTGGTTAACACACTACCATATGACAGTATTAGAGTATTCCGAACTTGACTACCTACTTACCTTTCAGTATAGTGTATGTTTTAATATACTTTTATATTAATATTGCAGCATTTCTTGTAAGGTAGGTACAGTTGTGATGAACTCCCTCAGCTTGTGTTTGTCTGGGAATGTCTTTATATCTCTTTAATTTCTGAAGGAGAACTTTGCCTGAAAAAGTTTTCTTGGTCAGCAGTTTTTTTTTCTTTCAGCACTTTGAATATATCATCCTACTCTCTTCTGGCTGGTAAATTTTCTGCTGAGAAAATGTGCTGACAACCTTTGGAGGCTTTCTTGTAAGTGATAAGCTTCTTTTCTCTTGTTGCCTTTAATATTCTCTCTTTGCCTTTGATTTTTGGCAGTTTCATTGTAATGTTTTTGGAGAAGATCTTTTTAAATTGAATTCAGTGGGGAGAACCTATAAGCTTCAGGAATGTGGATGGCCTAATCTCCCCACATTTGGGAAATTTTCAGCCATTAGTTCTTCAAATAAACTTTTTTCTCCTTTCTCTCTCTCCTCTCCTTCTAAGATTCCAGTAATTTGCTGATTGCTTCTCTTGATACTATCCCATAGTTCATGTAGGCTTTCTTCACTCTTTTTTTTTTTTGTCTGCCTGTTTTTTATTTCAAAGATCCTGTCTTCTAATTCATAGATTCTTTATTCTCCTTGATTTATTCTATTATTGATGCTCTTTTTTGCATTTTTAATTTTATCCATTGTATTCTTCAGCTCTAGAATTTTTGTTTGGGTCTTATTTATGACTATGATCTCTTTGTTAAATTTCTCATTTTGTTTATGCATTGTTTTCTTGATTTTATTGAATTGCCTTTTTGTGTTATTTTGTAGGTCATTCAGCTTTTTAAAAAATAGCTATTTTGATTTCTTTATTGGGTAAATCAGATATCCATGTTTTTGAGATTGGTTACTGAAACGTTATTGTGATCTTTTGGTGGTGTCCTTTTTCCTTGATTTTTTTTTAAAGTCTTGCATTGCTGTCTTCACATTTGAAGTAACAGTCACCTCCTCCAGTCTTTACTGAATGATTTTGGGAGAGAATACTTTCAGCCCTGCTGGGGATTCTTAGGCTTTCTCAGACCTTCTTTGGTTATGCTTGCTCCCCACTTCTTGCTCCCTTTGTGGAAGATTTCTTAAGCTTGTACGCTTTCTCTAGACTCTGCAGTGCATCAGGCCGTGTGCTGAAAGCCTCTCTCATGCTTTCCCCAAAGTGGTGCTAAATACTGAAATTTGAGATGTCTCCCTGTCATGCTGATTTGGGCCATCTTTCTACATGCACTTACTAGTCTTCTGCCAAAGCTTTCCTTTGCCATTATTGGGAGCATGCACAGGGGGCCAGCCATGAGGTAGAGGGGTGTGTGGCTGAGGCTCACAGGGTGCTGGGGGTGCCTGTGAGCCAGTTAAGGGAATCTAGCATGAGGTACCTCAGCAGCTTGTGAGCAGGCTTCCCAATGGAGTCTGTCATGCCATTAGTGGGGTTTGCATCCCATTGGTATGTTCTGGGCCCTGGCTGCTGTCCTCCCATCTGAATCACCACCCCCTAGTTATGCAGCTTTTGACTCAGTGACTCTGGATAGGGTCAGAGATAAATGGGATTCTTTGGCAGAGCCACACACAGCTGGGGAAGCTAGACACTCACTATATGCTCTCACTTTTCTAGGAGAAATCACTGTCCTAGAAGGGCTGTCTTGCTACTGAACTGTGCTACCTTGCAGGAGGGGTTATGCAGTTAACTGTTCCTTCTACCCTCTTCATTGAGTCCAAGTTTGGATTTTATTTTTGCTCCAAGGGCATGCTGCTTATTTCCCCTAGACTCCTGGACTTCCATTAAGGTTCTTATCCATGGGTGACTATTTAAATCAGTGTTCTCGAGGGGCTCCCACACTGTGGCTGTGAGGGGCTAGAGCCAATTCATGGGCCACTTCAGGGTCCTCAGCTGGAACTGAGGTCTGTATGCCTATTACCTGACCCATGAGTGGGTGAGACTCCTCCTGGGTCCCTTGGCATAAGGTGTTGGGTCACACAGCTCCCACAAAGGCACTTTTGTCCACGGATGGAGGACAGTTGTTGTTGAGAGGGGACTACAGTGAAGGATGTCTTATTCAGTCATCTTGCTGATGTCACTTGCAGCTGCTTCTAAAGATGCTGCTTGAAGGAGAAAGCATTGCAGGGGTGGGGGGGATGGACCTGGTATTCTCTACTTACCGCATTTCCGTCTTTTACCAGGGCATCCGACTGACTAAAAACAGCTGGAAATAGGCTTTCTGCATTTTTTTTTTTTTTTGCAATACAGAGTAAAGCAGAGGAGGCACAAACAATGGATTTGAGGGCAAATAGCTCTGGATTAGGCATAAATATCTCTCATTCATTATCGATAAAGAAATATCCCAGCCTGTGGGAGGTTCATAGAGAATGGACTTTGTCTCAAATAGAGCAAAGTATGTTTGTGATTACATTTAACACCAAAGCTAAATAATCAAAATATATAAACCTTTATATATGATCCATTTTGATTCTTACAGTGATCAATATTGCTGAATCCTTACACTTTCAACTCAGTCAATTCCTACATGGCCAATCACTAAGAGGGTTAAAATAATGAAATTGATCTTGTATAGTCAGTTTATACAATCATATTGCCTGGGTATAAATTGCAACTAGTGCTAACAATATGAAAGATAAGAAAAAACATTCAAAATAACCTTGAAAATACTAGGATGGAGGTCAATGGCAAAAAATACAATGCTGAAATGTGCGCAAAAATATGAGGCCAGAATGAGAAGCATTCTAACAACAGCAAAAAAGTGTTATTGTGATGGGGGTGGGGAGTTGCATTCACCTAACCTAGAAGGGAATTGAAGCAAAAACAATGTGTTATTTTATGAACTATCATCTCTTTGAATATAAAGTGAAAATGAGAATTTAAACAAACAGCCTTGGAATACTACTTTACCTTGGCTTCATCTTCAGCAGATGAAATTTTACTTAACTTTCAGGGTTTGTTTCAATACCATCCTCCTATGGGCTTTCTTTCTTCCCACCCTCAACTGGATATTATTCTTTAGCAATTTATTTGTATATATCGTATGACATTTATTATATTGGACCTTTTAATAATTCTATTATCTTGTATATTGCAAACCACTGGAGTAACGGGGTTTTAGTCAATTCATTTTGACATCCATCATAGCATTTGTACAGTATGTTTTCCATAAATTTTTGTTTGACTAATTGACTACAAAATTGTTCATTCATTTCATAGGTACTTAAACATTTACGAATACTCCCAACACTAGATATTCATACATGGAGCTTTGGCATGACTTTTAGCTTAGAGTTCTTGAGTCTTTTAGGCTGCCTTAGATTGTTTTATTTATTTAACTTTTTATTGAAATATACATGCAGAGAAGAGCCCACATTATGTGTATTCAGTTTTTTTTTTTTAAATTATGGTAGATTTTGAATTTTGTTAGTTTTTCTTCCTTCATTTATCTGGATGATCCTATGATTATCTCATTTGTTCTGTTAATGCAGTAAATTAAACGGATCAATTTTTGAACTTTAAGACAACCTTGTACTCTTAGAATACACAAGTTGGTAATGGTGTATTATCTTTTAAAAATATATTTATATATCATTGGGTTTAATTTGCTAGTATTTGTTAAAGATTTTTGCATCCATAATTATGTGAGATACTGATTTGTAATTTTCCTTTCTTGTAATGTTCTTTTAAAAATTTTAGAATCAACATTATGTTAGCCTTATAAATAGAGGCAGAGTATTCACTCTTTTTAAAATTTTTCTGGAAGAGTTTGTACAAGATTGGAATAATTTATTCCTTAAATATTCAGAAGAATTCACCAGGGAAGCCATCCTCACAACACCAGGATTCAGCAAGCGTCTCATAGGGAAAACTGGTCAGGCATTTTTATTCCTTCAGATTTCCAAATTTAGCCCACCACATAATCTCTCCAAAATTGTACTGATTTTTCATTCCCCAAAAGAGGGTCTCAGCAAGTGCTATTGCCAGCCCATGCCCAGAACTGGCAAATGCTCCTAGATAAAGAGATATGATCAGGTCACCTTGGAAATAGTCCATCCCTTGGAGTTTTAGATCCTCACTGCTTTCATAGCTCTCTTATGCCTTAAAATGTGAAGTGTGGTAATGTGTATGACTTTTTCTGGTTATCACTGCAGAGGCGCTGGCCCGCCAGGATGGACAGCTGTCAACCTACATGCAGAAGTGGAGGCTGCCTTACTTTCTCAGACAGATGGTAGCTTTTCACTTGTCTGCAAAGCTCAAAGGGTTCTTTATGTCTTTTTAATGTTTATGAATGTCACCCATTCATGGTTTGTCTGTTTGTTTTTATTCAGAAAATAGTACCTGCTGACTTTAGGTATATGATAGTCAATTGTGGTCTTACAAATTCCCAAACTGGGCTGGAATAAGAATTGCCTTTGTTCCTGTTTAAAACACATATTAAAGGGCCTCAGCCCTGGAAATTCTCTTGAACGATTGGGTCGGAGCCTAGGAATCTGTAATTTTAATATACTTCCCAGGCAATTCTGATGCAGTTCATCCACACAAAGCCATTTGGAAATCACTGGACTGGGCAGGAAGTGATTAAAAAATAATGTTCTGAGTCACTGTTTTTATGATGGAATGTAGGAAATTTCACGGACTGTAAATAGGGGGGAGATCAATTTTCAGTTCCCACTCCTAGTAGGTAAGGAAATATAGATCTCTAGAAGAAGAGTAAAACCACTTCCCAACATCACAGTACATAAAAGAAAGCAGATGATGAAAGACTGCAAAGGCCAAAACTAAAAATTCTGATCCTGTGGGTAGAGTAGTGTCTCTCACCTGAGTCTGCAGTAAGTTGTCCTGGAGGCTGAAAAGCTATTTCTAGGATTATTTTAAAAAGACCAAGAACTCTGGGTGATTAGTTAATAAGGATTCTGAAATAAGAAGCAAACACTTCTGAGCGGACCAGATTATGTGAGACAAGAACAATGCACATCACACAGAAGTGCCCACCCCGGACCTAAACTGCTCTTGTAGTCCCACTATTGGATATGATTGTAACCAGTGTTTTAGTGAAAAGGAACTAGAATTTGATGTTAAAACCTTAACTGTGTTTTATGAGTAATTATATAATAGATATCTGTTTGTATGAGATCTTCATAGGTTTGGTTATTTTCAATAAATCATTGTATTGTCTTTATAGTGGCAAATCTTTTAAAAGTTTTATTATAAAAAGCACACTTTTACTTGGTGATGCACCCTACCTATTGAAATCAAGAATTTGGCACTGAGAAATGGAAAAAGAAGTAAGCCAAGGCAGTCTTGACCAAATGCTCTCGAAATGAAGCCTATCTGTATGTTCCATATATTAGGTCACACATCAGATATGCAGTCACTCATTCAAAGGGCTCAGGATGACAGCAGGCATACTTGATACAATGTCACAAGTGTGACTGTGAACGTATACCTAGGATACTGAGCACAGAAGAGTGAGTGCCCCATTTTGTTGGTTGGAGGAAGTTGAGCCAAGGAAGCTCCAGCAGGAAGATGATCTTTAATGTATTTTCGAGGTTAAGCATGAGTAACATAGGCGGGTAAATGTGCCTAAGGAGCTTTGGCACAGGAGATAAACATGGAGTAGAAAATGGTCCCGTATAACAATGGGATGTGCTCTGAAGAAGCTTGATGGCCACTTGGACATATTGGGTATTAAAGTACAGATGGGGAATGAGGTTGGAGAGTTCAAGAGATATTTGACTTCAAGTGACATTTTAAACAAGGCTAATAATTTTGGACTTTATTCTGAGGATGAATTACAGTCACTGAAAGATTTTAAACAAAAAAGTGGCAGGAACAGCCCTGTTTTCAGATCATTCGGGCTGTGGGCGATATGGTTTAGGAAGGCGAGATCCTTAAATCAGAGTAATAATCACAATTACTTTCCAAGACCACAATTCTGAGTGTGTAGAGGAGGTGATGGAGTTTTAGAGACATAGTGAAGACGTAATTTATAAAACTTGGTCACTGACTTGCTGAGGAATAGTGTGGAAGTGAGCAGTTGAGACTGGCCCTCTGTTCAGACTTCATTAGCATTATGGTGGAAATAACGAAGGTACAAGCTACTTGAGGAGAAACAGATTTGTAGGAAAAAATAAACTTAGATATAGACTTGGAAAGTTTGAGATATTTGAAATGGATACCTGATTACGGGAGGTGGAGCCGCCATCCTGAACTACAGGTCGGTCCTGTGAATGGGGGCCCTGCTAGCAGAGCCTAGATCCAGGGAGCCTGTGTCCCCAAAGACTTCATGGAGCAGCTCTGCCATACTGTCCCTGGACTTCCCATGTTAAGACTATATCTTGAGTAAGAAATACATTTCTATATCATTTATGCCTTTTCATTTTATGTTTTGATGCTACTTGTTGAACCTAGTCCTTACTGATGTGAGATCATCGGTGGATTGTGTTGGAGTACACTGCATGAAGTAACAGGCATTAGCCCTACCACTCTGTGTTATGCAGTGAGTGGTATATGAGTAAGTAATGTAGTAAGTGACATCTACTCTTTCAAGAAACTCGATGGTAAAACCATGGTTTGGCTTCTTTACATTGTGAAGTCATTTAAAATCATGCTTAAGTAGTAAATAACAAGGAAAATTGCTTATGATAAAGCATTTTTGGAAAAGTAGGATACAAAATGGCATATACTACATGAATACAACAACATGAAATTACCCTATTCACTGGTGTGTGGGAGGGAGACCTAAAAGAATACATCAACCCATTAAAAATGGTGGTTTATGAAGAAAGGGACTATTTATGGTATTTATTTTCTTTGTAGTATTTTAAACCAGACTTTAGTTGACACAATTATTTTTATTTAAAGTGGAATAGCTATTGAAGGCATTGGGAGAGAGAACATTGACAAAGACCAAAAATAAACATTTTCTAATAAATAATAAAGATTTCTAATAAAAAATAAAGATTTTCTGGGGCTGAGACTGACAATTGAGGCATGAATGTTTACTGCCACCAACCTACATATGGTAGCATTATCTCAAGTATCATTCTGCAACCCTGGTGTAGGAACAGAGAAATCGAGAGGCTGGAATGCTGAGGTCCATGGTTTTTCAGGAAGGGGGTGGTGGAAGGGGAGAGGGGTGAGGAAGTTGTGACCGAAAGGATGGACCTTTGGGATTTATCAGGAAAAGAGGGAAGGGAAGCAGGTAGACTGATTGACTTCTTCGGGACTCTAGCCCCTCCTGAGGCCAAGATCAGCTATAATGTGGGTGAAGAAAGCAAGAGCTGAAAACGTTGTCATGATAAGAGAGTAGGTATTCAAATTTAAGATTTTAAAGGTGTACAAGTTCTGGTGATTACCCTTTGCAGTTGTGACCTGGACTGGGCTACTGCAGTGGAGTGCTGTGTTCAGGTCAGTGGAGATCTGTGAAGTTCATTAACTCAATAGTTAGTCATCATGTTTCAATGAGGCTTACCATTTCTTTAAGGTGTAATTGTAAAAAAAAAAAAAAAATGTACGTTTAATTCTTTAAATTAAAATTGATTTAATTTCTTCAAATTAAATTATTGATTGGAATGGAAAGAGAACCCGCAATTATGAAAAGTCTTTAAAAAATAAAGCTGAGAAAGTGTTTCTAAAAGAAAACCCTAGGTGCATAACAAAGAAGATGTGAAATTCCACTTCAGAAATTTCATTTATACCCTTAGTCAGCCTTAGTCACTCACTTCTGTGCTTCCCTAGCAACTGCAGTTTTGTACTTGTTGTAAGTGAAATACAGTTACTTATCTCTTAAACAGACTGTGAAATCCTTGACTTCAAAGACTTCATTTTTATATTGCACAGTATTTGGTACATTACAGTAGCTCAAGGCATTCTCTTACATGAACGTTGTTTTTTTTTTCCTGACTGCTAAAAGTCTATATACCTGTAGCTGGCAACCTGAGAGCCAGCCATTCAAAAAGAACGGTCTTACATTTCCAAGCATGGAATATTTTTAAGCATAAGTGGAGGGCTTATTAGTTGGAGATGGAAAGGGCTCACTGACAACAAGTTGAGAATTAAATGGTTCTATATGCTCCTTCCAAGCTTATAGATTCTATGAGTCGGTAACAACTAGTTGTTTGTTTCTCTTCATGTGTTAATATGGCATGGATCCTCATCTCTTTTCACTGTACATGACAGAGCTGGAAAACATATCAATTACCAATAGTACATCTTATTACACAGTTGTAGAACCCCAGGGTTCAAAGGGAAATTAAATGTCAACTCATCCAAGAACCCATCTGTTTGAAAACCTTCTGGTTACCCAAGAGAAAATGTAGACACAAGACAAAGAAAGAAAATGACTTTTCAATTCTCTTACTTCTTTTTCAGTATTATCTATGGTTCTCACAAATAACCCTTTTTATCCCCTCCTGTGTTTGTAAGGCATTGAAACATAAGCAATAAACAAATGGAGATAAAACTGGTAATATTGCCCACTGAGGAGAACAGTTTTAGATGTGTGGTGATAATGGACATCCTGTTACTCACCCCTGAATTGAACTTCTTCCTCCAGGCTTTGCCTGTTGAAGGCAGAGTCTGAACTTGTAAACTCAACCCATGGTGGGGAGTACACCAAGATGCATTTCTCTCCAGGAAGGCTGAAGCTGAGCATGTCCTAGGTCTTCTTCTAAATACACCTGTTACATAAGTGACTCTTCCTCTTTGGGGAAGGAGGCATGAAAAGCTTCTTGCCATATTTTCTCTCATGGGGAGTAGAGTAGAAATCTCCTCCATCTGCAAGTACCATTCTCTCCCTTCACAACACCCAATGTCCAATATTGTCCTAAGTAACACAGGGGCGTTCACAAGATCACCGTCTTTGCTAAAAATTCCTGATGATTTTCCGTTTTCCCTCTCTTGTTCCCCGTTTCCTCATGGCTCTGCTCTACATGCCGCCAACAGAAATGGTTGATCTGTATTTTGGGTAGTGTGTTCCATCCTTCCTAAATAAGGTATTGTATTGTACCTCTGAAGATCTTCTTCCAAGACTTTACAGAAGACTGTTGGGTGAGACACTTAGGGGGAAGCGATTCATAATAAGTGCCCTCAGCTTACACATCAAGGCAATGGTGTGTACACTGGGGAATCAACCTTACCAAGCGAGTTGCTCTTTTAGCCACTGATCTAGCTTAGCTGTGATGCATTTATTATGAACATACTTCTTTTCAAGGAGGCTTTTTTCTCCCCGAACAAAAGATATTTCGTTTGTGAATTGGGGTTCCTACAGCCCATTCATACAACCTCATCTCATCGATGATTGCCTGGTTCCTCATACGTGCTTCATATAGCTCGAAATCCCTAAATCAGAGGTCACGCACTCAGATATCTACAGAGACCAAGTAAACAATGTAAATGAGCAGAGCAGGAAGGTGTAATTTATGAGAAAATAATGGGTAGTGTGGCAAATAGAAGGTACTAGCCCCGTGTAAGCATGCAGCTGCTGCCCCTCGTTAGACTTTGTCACGGTTTTACGTGGTAAACTAGCTGTCTTCCTATCTTGCAGTTTTTAAAAGGAAGCAGAGATACTCAGACTTTTATGTGAAATCTTTTGAATGTGAGATATTTAGAACTAATTTAAAATAAAAAAACAATTTACACCATGCTAGTACAAAACAAGACCAAAATAAAATGAAGCCACAAGCTAAAATACTTAGACTGTATATGGCCTATAAGCTACACATTTACAGCTGTTCCTCTGGATTAAATCATTTGACTGTTGACCCACCCACTCTTCTTTGTACCAGATGGGGTCCAAGCATGCCCCTTCCCAGAAGGTCTTCTCTGTCTGACACCCATGTTATAATGCTTGCCCCGCCCCCCTGCCCAATACCATGAATTGTCTTCTCAGAGCCAAGCTCCCTTTCTGGCTCATTCTCAGAGTTTTGTTTTTTTTTAAGGAAGAGTCTTTTTTCAAATTAAAGTTTGACTTTTAAAGAGTATATATTTTCATAATGTGAGCCATGGAAAGTCATTTTCAGATTTGTTTCTTTAACGTTGGACCTGGCACCGTCAGAGTAGGAAGGATTCAGGTTAGTTTTGGGAGCTCCATGATTTAGTGAGCGAATCTTGACGAACAGTCTGAGAAACATAGTTCTAATCCTGTCTCTGTCATTTCTTAGCAGTGTGAACTTACTCAAGTCCCACAGCTCTATTGAGTTTCCATTTTCTCATATGCAAAATGGAGATACTAATAAAGGAGTGTTATAAGGATTAAGCAGGATAGCTTATAAGAAAGTACCAAGAAAACCATTAAGTTTATTGAAACATAGGGCCTTATTATGATTGACGCTTTTAATATTTAAATCTAAACTTGCCTTGGATATCTTTTGTTTTATTGAAATTGCTTATTTTTCTTTTTTGTCTTATGGAATGGCATTAACAAAAGGCTCTACAAAAAGGGAATAACTTATCTCAAAGCAGGGCCCGGTTTTAATGGAATATATTTATCTGATACAATACTGTCCTCAATATTTCATTCTTAGAACAGCTATTTGTTGAGTGCCCGCTATAGGCCACACATTGTTCTAGGCACTGGGTGTATAGGGATGAACAATACAAGAAAGGACCTGCCCTTTGGAACTTCAGTTTCTAATTAGGGAGACAGATTACGAGCACTTAAGTAAATAAATACATAGTTTAATGTGGTTTAAGTGCTTTAGGGTAAGATAAAGCAGGATATGGAAATAGAAAGTGACAATGGGACAAAGAGGAGTTCTTTTATTTTTTTTAAATTTATTTATTTTTGGCTGCGTAGGGTCTTTGTTGGTGCACACGGACTTTCTCTAGTTGTGGCGAGAGAGGGACCACTCTTCGTTGCGGTGCACGGGCTTCTCATTCAGTGGCTTCTCTTGTTGTGGAGCACGGGCTCTAGGCATGCGGGCTTCAGTTGTTGTTGCACACGGGCTTAGTAGTTCGCGGGGCTCAGTAGTTGTGGCTCGTGGGCTCTAAAGCGCAGGCTTAGTAGTTGTGGCACATGGGCTTAGTTGCTCCGTGGCATGTGGGATCTTCCTGGACCAGGGCTTGAACCCGTGTCCTCTGCATTGGCAGGCAGATTCTTAACCACTGCGCCACCAGGGGAGTCCCTAGGAGTTCTTTTAAATAGCATGGTCAGGGAAAGCCTCTCAGAGCAAGTGTTGATTGAACAGAGATGTGGCTGAACTGCAGGATGAGCCCTGTGGTTGTCAGGGGGAAAAGTATTCCAGGCAGAGGAAGTGACAAATTCAAATCACTGAAGGCAGGAATAACCTTGGTATAGTCAATGAACAGAAGAAATACCACTGTTACTAGAACAAAGTGAGCGAAGAGAAGTAGGTAGGAGATAAAGTATGAGTCAGGAAGGGTGGATCATGCAGAGCCCTGTGGATCCCAGTATGGATAACGGTCACACGTGTGGATTTTGTTCTAAACAGTTACTAGGTTTGAACTGGAGTGAGATCACTTTAGCTGCTAAGTGAAGGAGAATTGATCTTAAGGGGACAGGAGTGGAAGAAGGGGACGTAGTCTAGGAGGGATGTGATGCTGGCTATCACTAGAGCTACAGCAGTGGAGGCAGAGTGAAGTGGTAAGATTCAGAGCATAGAGTGAAGAGGGGACTGAGAGGGCTCGCTGGTGGAGGAAAGGAGAAGTTTCCTGGGTGGTTTCCAGATTTGGGCCTGACTTACTCATTATTGCCATTTAATGAGACGGCAATGATTAGAGAAAAAGCAGATAGGATGGAGATGAGGGAGTCAAATACAAAGGTCTGTTTCAGACACGTGGCGTATTAAATGTGAGATTCCTGGGAATCATCCAGGTGGGGCAGTATCAAGTAGGAAGCTGGATGCTTGCATCTGGAGCTGATGAATAAAGCTGGGGCTGGTGATGTAGATGACATTTAAAGTGACAGGACTGGAAGAAATTATATAGGGAGTGTTCTCAGAGTAGAGAAAAGAGACAAAGACCCTTGAGCACTGCAACATGAGGTGGTCAGGGAGAGGCAGCACACCCAGTAAAGGAGACAGGAGAGGAGCAGCCAGGTGAAACTTTTTCTGAAAAGTAGGCTGCCTTAGAAGCAAAAAGAAAAGTAAGGAGCAATCAAATGCATCTAATGCTTCTCACAGGTGAAGTAAGATGAATCCAGAGAATTAGCACTACTTTGGCAAAGTGGAGGTGGTTAGAGCCCTTCAAGGGGGGGTTTTCATTAAGTGCTGGGCAAAGTCCTGATTGGAGTAGGACAGAGAGAGAATAGGGGGGAGAAAAATGGTGATGGTGACTCTACACTCTTTTCGGCAGTTTTTTTTTTTTTTTTTAATACAAGCAGAGAAATAGGCAGTCCTCGAGAGGTTAAGTGGGGTCTGTGGTTACTTTCTATTTATGTGAATACAGAGAATGAGTAAGGGAGCTAAGACACGAGACTAAATCAAGGATATGATGAAGTTGATGAGCAAGAATTGTGACAGAAATTTCAGAGCACGAGTCACATTTTCACGAAACTAAAAGGGCTCTGAATCTATGTTTACAAGCAAAGCTGATCTATCCTACTTTAAACCCAAATGGAACATTTGAGTGCTTCCTCCATGGTCAAGGGGTCTGCATGAGAACCACAGTTATCTGAGGTTTCTCTAAGTCCTTCCTTGTTGCTGAATTTAGAGGGAGAGGATCCAGCCCTTCACCACTAAACATGTTACCTGTAGACTTTTTGTAGATGGCCTCTTTCAGGTTCTATAACTAGCTTGCTTGTAGATTTTTATCCTGAAAATGTGTTGGATTTTGTTAAATGCTTTTCATTTGCCTATTGTGATAATTGTATGTTGTTTAATTCTACTCTTTAAATTTTAACGTGGTGAATACATAGGTTGATTTTTCAGTTGTTAAAGCAACCTTATATTCCTGAGATAAACCCCATTTGGACATAATGTGTTATCATTTTTATGTCTTGTTGAATTTGATTTGCTTAAATGTTGTTAAGTATTTTTTTTCACTTACGTTTATAAAAGTTATTGGTAGTCAGTTTTGTGTTTTTTTTCCTTGTAATACTTTTGACTGAGGGGGATGGCTTCATAGATTAAATTAGAAATGATTTTTCCTTTCAAATTTGTTCTCAAAAATGTTATGTAGAATTGGTATTATTTATTCTTAAAATACTTGATAGAATTCTCCAGTGAAGTTATCTGTGTCTGGAGTTTTCTTTGTGAGAAGATTTTTAACTATAAATTCGTTTGACAGCTATAGAGCTATTCAAGTTACTCATTTCTTCTTCGGCCAGCTTTTCTAGTTTGTATCTCTCTAGGCATTTGCTATTTCACCTAAATTGCCAAATTTATTGGCATATTGTTTTTTCATCATATTCTCTTAGTATCCTCTAAATCAGGGGTCCCCAACCCCTGGGCCATGGACCAGTACTGGTTTGTGGCCTGTTAGAAATGGTGCCGCACAGCAGGAGGTGAGCGGCAGGCGAGCCAGCGAAGCTCCATCTGTATTTACAGCCGCTCCCCATCACTCGCGTTACTGCCTGAGCTCCGCCTCCTGTCAGATCAGCGGCGGCATTAGATTCTCATAGGAGCACGAACCCTACTGTGAACTGTGCATGCGAGGGATCTGGCTTGCGTGCTCCTTATGAGAATCTAACGCCTGATGATCTGAGGAGGAGCTGAGGTGGTGATGCTAGCGCTGGGGAGCGGCTGCAAATACAGATTATCACTGGCAGAGAGGTTTGACGACACAGAGACCATCATAAATCAATTGCTTGCAGACTCATATCAAAACCCTATCAGTGAGTGGCAAGTGAAAACAAGCTCAGGGCTTCCACCGATTCTGCATTCTGGGGAGTTGTATAATTACTTCATTATATACTACAATGTAATAATAATAGAAATAAAGTGCACGGTAAATGTAATGCGCTTGAATCATCTGAAACCATCACCCCCCCCCCCCCCCCCCCCCCCCCCCCCCCGCAGTCCATGGAAAAATTGTCTTCCACGAAACTGGTCCCTGGTGCCAGAAAGGTTGGGGACTGCTGTTCTAAATATCTGAAGAATCTGTAGTAGTATCACCTTTCTCATTACTGATATTACCTTATATCTTTTCTCTTTCTCCTGATCAGTTTGGCTTGAGGTTTATCATTTTTATTGATCTTCTCAAATAACCAACTTTTAGTTTCATACTTTTTCTCTGTTTTACTGTTTTCTATTACATTGGTTTTTGCTCAGACTTTTATTATTTCCTTTCTTCTGCTTCCTCTTGGTTTAAGTTGCTCTTTTTCAAAGTTTTTTTTTTTTTTTTTTTTTTTTTTAATTGTGGAAGCTGAGACGTTAGGTTGAAGCCTCTCTTCCTTTCTAAAATAGCTGTAAAGCTATCAGTTTCCCCTTAAGTACTGTTTTGTATGCATCCCACAGATTTTGGTACGTTGAGCTTTCATTTTCAATCAGGGACAAATGACTTCTAATTTCCCTATTGATTCCTTCTTTGACTATGCATTTTCCAGATATTTGCAGATTTTTTAGATTTCTGTTATTTATTTTTAATTTAATTCCATTTCAGTTTGGTCCACTTTGTGTGTAAGTAACCCAAGTCCCTGAGAATGTGCTCTGTGTCTTCCTTTTGTCCTTGCAGATCTGTTCTCTGCTCACCACTTCGATTTTTTTCTTAGGAGCCCCATCTGTACGGGCTGTCTTTTGCCTTTGCCTTTGCTTTACTTTTGGTTTTACCATGGGAAGCTGTGTAAGGAAACTACAGGGAAGGAGGTGAGGCATCTGTGGCCAGGGTGGTGACTCCCCTACTGCTCCTCTTACAGGGACCCTGATTCCGATTCTCCCCTTAAACAAAGATCAGCCAGAACGTACCACAAAGCCTTCTCTGCTTCTGACTTATAGTGACTGCTCTCCATTCTTACCTTTTAGGATTAGTCAAAGAATAAACCCTATAGTTACTAGTCTCTATAGTTACTATCCCTTAGGGCACAGGTCCCCAACCCCTGGGCCACGGACCGGTACCGGTCCACAGCCTGTCATGAACCGGGCCACACAGCAGGTGGTGAGTGGCAGGTGACTGAGCAAGGCTTCATCTGCCGCTCCCCATCGGTCGCGTTACCGCCTGAACCGTCGCGCACATTACTGCCTTGAACCATCCCCCCCCCACCCCAGTCCATGGAAAAATTATCTTACACGAAACCGGTCCCTGGTGCCAAAAATTTGGGGACCACTGCCTTAGGGGTTGTATATAGCCCCTTGACTAAATTTACTCAAATTATCCCAGTTTGAATGTGCCATCTGCTTCCTCCAGGACCTGGACTGATAATGGAGAATATTTTCAAGGGTAGAAGAGCTGTTCTCAAGGAGCTAATAATAGGAGAAAAAAGCCATATAGTTTACAATCTATTGTGAATTGTCTTTAATGGATCCATAAGTGTCAAAGGAGTGAAACAGATATTAATGGCTATAGGCATTCCAGCATGGGAAAAAGAATTTTAAATAACAGATCCATTCTAAGTTCCTGTCTGAGTTTGGAATACTTTTCCATATTTCCTCAGCAAACAAAGCTCTAATCCAAAATGTGAACTAAGAAATAAAATTTCCCATAAGAGGTGGAATTCAACCAGGTAGTTGAACCATAGAGTGTATTTGAATAGGCAGAGATGTGGCATGAAGTCATATGCTAAACTAGGATTGTTCTTGATTGTTCTTTAATTATTTAATATACATGCTTTGTTTCTCCACACCTATACATTTTCTGAAAAGACTTATAATAGCACTGTGTGACTTATTTCTTCCATCAGATAATGAATAAGCCTATTGGGAAAGCCAGCCACTTGAATTAGTGCTAGGGTAAGATGTTTTGGCCCTACTTCTAGGGAATGAGGTCAAAATTATCCTGAAAAGTTGGATGGGTACAAAGAGAAATTACAGTTACAGCTGATACAGAGTCAGGTCGCTGAGCAGTGATATCAGCCTTATATTTATGAGGAGGATTTGAGTCAACAGACAAGAGACCCAGCATTTAGCCAACAGCAGAGAAGATCAGTAATATATTGGGAAGTAGAGTAGAGGATGGCATCAATCAAAAGAATTAGGTAGTATATTGTGAGAAAAGAAATGCCTTTGCGTACTTATTATTACTGAGTACTGTCCAGGAGGCCTTGAAGTGACCCTTTAATAAATATTAGTGGAGTAGGTGAAGGAATGGTTAAGTGAATGCTTCCATAGACAACACGTACATTTCTACAAGAGAACATTTTTGGGCTGAAATGAATTAATATGCTTAGGCTCCCAGACACTGAGACTACAGAGGATTAAGGTTCAGGAGTAAAGAGGGGAACACATATGTCAGTGTAAGTGGGTTTTTTTGGGAAATGCACTGAAATGTGGAACCAAGCAAATGAGTCATGACTTTATTTAAACACTGTGAAGCAAAAGCAGACCAAAACGTATGAATAAATTGAGTAAGCTAATAGCTTTGGATCCTTTAAAAGTTATTTGGCTTTTTCTCTTTTCCGAAGAAGAAAAGGTGAATGCTATGAGGGGGAGGGGCCTAGAACAATGACGGCGGGAGTTAGTACTCAGCTTCTTTTTGCCTCATGAAGTTCAACTTTGTTCTCAAATTGCATCTCCCACTCACCAATCCAAAAGCTTCCAGTTAACCAGCCCCATCCTTCTTGAAAGGGAATTAAGGACTCTCTGTTGTTATCTGGGCGTGTCCCTTAGAGATCTTAATCCAGCCTCCTTATGACATGCAGACTCTTCTCAAAAAGAAAGACTTCTAGGAGTTTGTTATTGATGAAGACAAGCCTGAGAGCTTTGAAATACCACTTTATTTAATAAACACCAGTTTATGGAAATTAAACCACTTTCTACCTACAGGCATTATAACCTTTTTTCCAGTTCCATTTTTATAATAAGCCCCCTTTTCACAGTGGTCTGCTATGCTACTTGTATTATATTTCAAAACTCCATATGTGTGTTGGCCTTTTTATGGGTTTTCTATTCTACTCCATAACATTTGTGAGTTTGTCTGTTTTTGCATTAATATATATGTGTCTTAATTGCTGAAGTTTCATCATAAATCCTGATATATATATATGATGAGATATCTTTTCTCTTAGCTGTCTTTAGACATGTCCTGATTATTGTTGACTTTTTATACTTCCATAGCAATTTAAGAATCAGCCTCATTCCAAGTCTGGTTAAATCTTTGATTGATGTTACATTGAGTCTATAAGCAAATTGGGGTGAACTGACCTCTCTATGATATGTTTCTATCACAAACATGTTGTCTCCAATTATTTAAGTCTTCTTGAATGTTTCTCAGTGGAATTTTATGATTTTTTTGCTCTTAGGCCTTATACATCTTTGGTTAGATTTATTCCTAAATATTTTACAGTGCTACTTGCTATGTTAATATCTTTATTTAAAAACTTACATTTTCTTATTATTTGCTACTGATGTATAGAAATACAATAGAATTTTATATTTTACCCTCTTAAAACTGTTCAATTCTCTAATTATTTATAATAATTATTTTATATATTTTATAATATATTTTTATAATAATTCTCTGTTGATTCTCAAGGGTTTTCTATGTGAACAATCATATCATCTGCAAATAAGGACAGTTTTTTCCTTCCTTTCCAAGTCTTATACCTTACTTCTTTTTTTTATCTTATTCCACTGGCTAGGAAATTGAATATCTATTTCTCACCATACAAAACAAACAACTTCAGATGCACTGAAGACTCAAATATTAAGTGTAAAATTTTCTTAGATAATAGAGTTGATACAGGGCTAGGAAACATTTTATTCCACAGGATATCAAAAAACTATTAACCATAAAGGAAAAGACAGACAAATTTGTGTATTTTAAAATGAGAATCTCTGATAATCAAAAGATAGCTTAATGAAAGTGAAAAAAAAGCTATAAATAGGAAAGAGTATATGTGTCACACATACAATTGACAAATGATAGTCACTATCTCCTTAGTGGATAAAAAGCTTCTACAGTACAATATTAAAATGGGAAAACTATCATTTCACAGTAGAAAAGACCACTAACCATATTTAGAGATAATCAACTTCATTAGTGATGAGGGAAATGCAAAATAAACCCATGACATAATACTTTTTACTCAATTAATTAAAATGTTAAATGTCTAATGACACCAGGTATTAAAGAGTATGTAGATCAATAGGATTGCCTAAAAGTTGCTGATAGGAGTGTAAATTGGTATAACATATTTGGAAAATAAGGTATTATCTTGGAAAGTTGAACAGTCACATGTCTTACAAACCAGCAGTTTAACTTTTTGTTGTATACCCAAGAGAAATAGTTGCACAGTATCAGCAGAAGACATAAACAAAAACTTTCACATCATCACAGTTCATAATAGTAAAAATCTGAAAGCAGCCTTAAGCGCTATAGTAATTAAATTATATCATATTCAAGCAATGAATTACATAGCAGTGGACTAAATCAACCCCATGTATTCACTAAGATATGAATGAATCTTGCTAATTTAATGGAAATGAAAAAAATCAAATCCCAGAAGATTATAAACAGCATAATATTCTTTTCAAGACTCAAAGATAAAAGTTATTATCAGTTTTAATTATTGGGTTGCATGGTGCATTCTTGAGTGTTGATTTTATTATTAAAATTCATAAATGAAATAAATTAATGTCATGTGTGGATCACTGAAGATTATTATGACCTGAGGATTATAATTAATCCAATTCTGTACACATGAGGTTCTTTAAAATCATATATAACAAGAACACTTATGAACTGGAATTAATTACTATGCACAACCTCTCAGGGAGTAGACTGTAAGGACAAAAAGACAAGTACTTTAGTGACAGGTACCATGGAAATGCACTGAGGCCTGGATAAATACACTTCCTCCCAAGCAAGCTGTGGGTTCTTTCTTTCTTGGTCATTGTTAGGCTACGATTAGCCAAACTTATCTATTTCTTATTCAGGGCCTCACAGAATTTGATATTAATATGGACCCTAGACTTCATCCTATTCCAATGATTAAAAAGATTCTGATTTTTTTATAGCTGCTTGAATTATGTGACCTTTTCTTTTAGCCTACCTATTATAATACTCTTTTCTTAGACTCATTTTCTCTTTTTTTTTCAGAGCTTTGGTCTTATGGTGATATATAATTTATATTTCCACTTAGGATTATGATGGTACTATCTTATGGCTTCCCTGATTAATTTTATTAGTAAGGCTGTACTGTGTATATTTTCCTAGTTAAAGTATAAGCCCCATCCCCTTTTCCTCTGAAGCATTTGTCAGGGCCCTAAAGCACTTGTCAAAACCACATTGGTGGGACTTCCCTGGGGGTCCAGTGGCTAAGACTCCACGCTTCCAATGCAGGGGGCCCGGGTGTGATCCCTGGTCAGGGAACTAGGTCCCACATGCTTCAACTAAGACCCAGCGCAGCCAAATCAATCAGTCAATCAACCAATCAATATTTTAAAAAAACCATATTCGTGGCGGGAGGGATGAGGGGAGGGGCAAGGGAGGGGGATAGGGCATAACATAAAGCATCAAGGGGTGTTTGAAGTGGAAAGGATATAAATAAGAAGAGAGAAGCAGAGAGAGAGAAAAACAGTTGCCTAAAATCACTCCGTTGATTAATTAATTCAAAGGGATATTTGTTGTGGCTGGTGGCAGAGCTAGAACCCGAGCCCATTTCTCTTGGCTTTGGACTAATGCACTTCTTATTTCATCCTGCTGCTCTTCACCAGCCACTTGTGCCCAGAGAGGGCGCCAATTTTTTCCTGTTTTATTTATACCTAGAAGCTTCGAACGTATATACCTTCTCTGTATCTGCGATTCCACTCCACAGGAGAGGGTCAGGTCACTTCTAAATCTCTTCTGGAGTTGATACTGAGTCCAGGCTTGCTCTGCTCACCTCATGACAGGCCAGTACATCTGGAGACAAGCTGTTGGGACGAGGCATAGTGACTTTAATCTGAAAGCCAGCAGACCGAGAAGATGAGAGACTAGTGTCTCAAAGAGCCCCCTTCCTCCAGTCGGAATTCAGGCTCCTTTTATACAGAGGAAGGGGAGGGGGAGGGGAAGCACCGTGGTGCCTACATTGGCAGAGCATGACCGCTAATGGCCCTGCCCTAACGGCCCCGCCCTAACGGCCGCGCCCTAATGGTCATGCGCCCTAACAGCCCCGACCTAACGGTCATGCGCCCTAACGCTCATGCGCCCTAAGAGCCCCGCCCTAATGGCTGCGCCCTAACGGCCGCGCCTTAACGGTCATGCGCCCTAACAGCCCCGCCCTAATGGCTGCGCCCTAACGGTCATGCGCCAGCCGGCCCGTATTACACAGTCACTTCAAAGTATGAAAGAGTTAAGCTTGCTTGTTGCCAACGGACACAGGTAGGATTATCACCAGGTGCCACGGGCAGAGTCCCAGAGGAACTCATGGA
The DNA here is from genome assembly GCF_963924675.1 of Phocoena phocoena. NCBI lineage: Eukaryota > Metazoa > Chordata > Mammalia > Artiodactyla > Phocoenidae > Phocoena > Phocoena phocoena. Next base: position 8,408,852 of record NC_089239.1, on the reverse strand, counting down.
ACCACCAGAATCACTGCCCGAGGAGGGAGGAGGGGCTGTGCAGGTGAGACGTGGGCGTGGGAGTGATAGTGAACAAAACTGTTGTGGAATTGTGTAGACAGAACACAGTTTTCTTTTTCCCCTCCCCAAGCCTTTTTATTGTTTCCGAAAAAGCAGTTTTGTCCACAGCAAACCCCAGTGCCCCACATTTGTGACAAAATCATTCTCTAGGACGGATGCCAGGAGAAAACAGTGAGGTCCAGAATTGCTGCCACCAGCAATATTTTCTGAAGTGTAGACAGTTTATCAGATATAATGTAGCCAGAAAGATAAATGCAACACCTTAAGAAAATTCCAGAAGACTTAAGGAGCCCAAAGGCTGAGCAGAAAAGAGCCTCTGCTAATAGCACCAGGTCAAGGAGAGGGCTCTGGGCACAAGAGGCCCCTCCCCTCCCAACATGAGTTGATGGTGATGGCTCTTCCTATTCCCAGGCTGCCCACCCACCCCCGTGGGTTCCTGTTCTCACCCCCCCCGTGGGTTCCTGTTCTCACCCCCCCCCCGTGGGTTCCTGTTCTCACCCCCCCATGGGTTCCTGTTCTCACCCCCCCGTGGGTTCCTGTTCTCACCCCCCCCCGTGGGTTCCTGTTCTCACCCCCCCATGGGTTCCTGTTCTCACCCCCCCGTGGGTTCCTGTTTTCACCCCCCCCGTGGGTTCCTGTTTTCACCCCACCGTGGGTTCCTGTTCTAGCCCCCCCGTGGGTTCCTGTTTTCACCCCCCCGTGGGTTCCTGTTCTCACCCCCGCGTGGGTTCCTGTTTTCACCCCCCCCGTGGGTTCCTGTTCTCACCCCCCCCGTGGGTTCCTGTTCTCACCCCCCCGTGGGTTCCTGTTCTCACCCCCCCGTGGGTTCCTGTTTTCACCCCCCCGTGGGTTCCTGTTCTCACCTCCCCCCGTGGGTTCCTGTTCTCAACCCCCCCGTGGGTTCCTGTTCTCACCCCCCCCCCGTGTGTTCCTGTTTTCACCCCCCTGTGGGTTCCTGTTCTACCCCCCCCCCGCCCCGTGGGTTCCTGTTCTCATCCCCTCATGGGTTCTTGTTCTCACCCCCCCCCCCCCGTGGGTTCCTGTTCTCACCCTCCTGTGGGTTCCTGTTCTCACCCTCCTGTGGGTTCCTGTTCTCCCCCCTGTGGGTTCCTGTTCTCACCCCCCCGTGGGTTCCTGTTCTCAGCACCCCGTGGGTTCCTGTTCTCACCCCCCCGTGGGTTCCTGGTCACACCCCACTGTGGGTTCCTGGTCACAGTCAGGAAGCCACTCCCCCAAGAATCCACAGCTGTTAACTAACACGGTGCTACCTCCTCCCAAACACCCCTCTATCTCTAGTGTGGCCACCTCCCCACCATGCGTCTGTTCCTCCACCTTTAGCCCTAGACTCAGCTAAGAACCTGATTACCTAGAATATTTAATTTTATCACATAATCACTGGAACTTGTTTTCTTTGAACTGTGCCTTCCTTTCTGTTGGTTTCTTTGCGGTCGGCCTTTTAATTAAACTCCTACTATATCTGTGTAAGACCTCCCCAGACTGATTAATCAAGTGCACCAGGAAACTAAAATTCCATCATAAAACAGTTACTAGTGTGCGAGGGGGGGATGATTCAATTGCTGTTTTATTACCCAAATTGACAAAGATCAGTGATGGAGAGAGAGCGTACTGGAGTCGCCTGGCAACACGCTCATCTAATTAATGAAGTGACTGCTTTATGCTGTGAAGTAGCAAAAGGACTTGACAAGACTCATGGCTTTTCTCATTGGCTCAAACAGCTGGAATGATGTTTCTTAACGTTCTCACAAGGTTTGGCAGTAATACATTACCCTTGTCACACTTGAAGAAGGAGGGAGGGCCAATTAAATTCTTTTCCCAGTGTCCTGAATCCCAATAGGAAGACAGTGCTGAGAGCTGAATAACCCCCTGTCACCTTCCAGTGCCTGCCCCTGCCACTGTTCGTACTACAATCACATATCTCCATTGTGAATCTTACTGCTTTTTTGGTATGTTTTCTGGGGGAAAGATGGAGAAATCAACAGGGACTAACATTAATTTTTCCAGGGAGAAAAGGAAGTAAAAGCATAAGGCCCTGATGTACAATTTGTTAATGATGCTGAATTCATAAAGCAAGGGGATTGAAAACAGAAAACTGGGACTTATTTGTAATTAATCAGACATGAATAATATTGATGAATATTTTCAGTTGATGAATATTTTCAGTGACAGTAAGGACTGTGTCTTTATCAGAAGAAAAGGCATGTGATTTAATCTGTGTTTTTAATTTTTTTTTCTTTTAAGCATCTGTTGCCTGGCTACTTCTGTTGTTTGGCCAAATATTTGGGCCTCTGCGTTTTGATTCTGCTCAGATAAGCAAAGGGGATCAGATGGGTTTGAGAAACCTGTCTGTCTCTCTTGAGTCTGGAGAGGCCTCTGGAGAGCAGATGAAACACAGTCTGCTCATTTCTGGGATTACAGAGTTCCAGAAAAACAGATTACATGGCACTATAGAGACAGTCTTGCTTCTGATAGTTCAGGTGTTCAATTCTTTCAATATTTCCCCTTTGAATATCCTCTTAAAAGGGGAAAAAAGAAAGCTGTCTTTCTCTCTCTACATGGGTTTCCTTGGTTGACACGGGTAGGTCCAGACTCAGGTCTAAAGCACATCTCACCCCAAGATTATGTGTGTGAAGCTTGGTCCTGAAAACTATCTTTTTTTGGAAGGTAAATGATTATAAATGTAAATTTCAACTCCTTGCGGGGCTTCTTGGCTAGAAAGGATTTCTGGGGTTGGCACAGCTCAGGGGTAATTATCGAGAGTTGAGCATAGTTTTTGTCTCAAGGGGAAAGACGCTGGCAGCAGATCCTGCAGGCTCTAAAAGGCCATGTCAGGTTTTTTTTTTCCCCAGGGAGGCCAGAACCTCTAATTTCCATACTTAAAATGTTAATGCCCTTCGCTCACCCACATCCTGGTCCCCACTGGCTTTGCGGAGGAGGTATGGCTTTTTCTGGATCGCTCTCATCACGGGAAACCACAAAGCTTACAATCTGGCAGAATTTCCCTTGGTGCCAGTGTTATCACTCAGGCTAGTCCATGTCGGATGGCTTTCAAATTTCCACAGCCAAACTCGTGTTTCACTTGAAGGGATAAACCAGAGTTACTCAAGCAAATGATACCTAATCTTTCTGTACAATTCATGGAAAAGATTCATCTCTTCTTCTTCTTGAGGAGCAACAAAAGCAGTATTTTTAAGCATCAAGTCTGCGCCAAGTGTTATGCGAACCAATGAGAAAAGGTCTTGAAGTGGGAGACACAATTCTTGACTTTTAAAGGTCTGAGACCTGTTTGGGTAATAATACATGTTCGAAACCAGCAGAGTATGATTCCAAGGTCCTACATGAGCTATCAAAATAGTGTGTGTGTGTATGAGATATATATATAGATAGATAGAGAGAGAGAGAGAGAGAATATAGCGTATTCATTTATTCTTTCAACAAACACTATGCTGATATCAAAGGGGAAAGGGGAGAAGGATAAATTAGGAGTTTGGGACTCACCTTTACACACTACTGTATATAAAATAGATAACCAACAAGGACCTGCTGTATAGTACAGGGAACTCTATGCAATATTTTGTAATAACCTATAAGGGAAAAGAATCTGAAAAGGAATGGAGATATATCTATGTAGCTTTAACTGGATCACTTTGCTGTACACCTGAAACTAACACAACGTTGTAAATCAACTATATTTCAATACAAAAAAACCCCAAACAAACAAAAGAACCCACTATCCTGGAACCTCAGGATGTTACGATGAGTAATATACTGTCCTCAAGGAGCACACAGACAATGGAGAAAACATTGAACCAACAGATCATTCATTTCTTTTATACTAATATTTACTGAGTACTTACTATAAGGCCCTATGCTATATGACGGAGATGTAAGGCTAAGACACTCATTATGGATCTTGCCTTTATGGAATTTGTAATCACGCACGTGAACCATAAGTACAAAACTGTAGGTGGGCTTTGGAGTAAAATCAACTGTGTTCAAATCTTAGTTTTTCAATGTACTACCGATAAATCTAGGGGTTTCTAAACCCCTCTAAGCCTTGCTTTCATTTTCTGGAAAATAGGGATAATAGTATGTACCACATAAATTTTTCAGTGATTAACAGAAGGAATATAAATACAACACCTATTACAGTGTCTGCTATATCATAGATGCTCAGTAAATAGTGGTTATTTATGGATATAACTGGGGATTTTTTTAAAGGCAAGTGATGGTAGTACGTAGGTGGGGCAGTCAAGCCAGACGAGGGGTACAGATGACCTGAGGTGCACTTGAAGGAGGAGAGGAATTAAGGAGAGGAGAAGTAGTGTGTGCAAAAGCACAGAAGCCTGAGAAGCAGGATGTTTTCCCAGGTGTGGAGGGTAGAGTGCCAGGGGTGGGGAAGGTTAGTGGTGAAGAATTAAGTTGAACAGGAAAGCTGAGTCTTGACCATGATGGCCTAGGATGTCTTAGTAAGAAGAATGGATTTTTATACTGAAGACAATGAGAAATCATTGGATAGTAATTGTAGGAACATTTCTCGAAGGAAAAGGTGCTTGAACTAAACATTGATTCATGGGTAGGGTTTAGACTGGTAGAGACAAAGGCCTGGGACAGAGGGACGAGAGAAGCAGGAATACAGAGCTCAGAGGTAGAAGTGAGCTCAAGACTTACAGGACCCGATCAGCTGCCAGGTGCTTTCTCTTGGAGCAATCTTAGGCAGCCATTGTTTTAACTGATGATTCCAGAAGGGGTTTAAGGTTAGAGCAACTAAGAGTGTGGCTGGCATATTGGCACATGACTCTTTTGAATTACGGTTTTCTCAGGGTATATGCCCAGTAGTGGGATTGCTGGGTCGTATGGTAGTTCTATTTTTAGTTTTGTAAGGAACCTCCATACTGTTCTCCATAGTGGCTGTATCAATTTACATTCCCACCAACAGTGCAAGAGGGTTCCCTTTTCTCCACACCCTCTCCAGCATTTATTGTTTGTAGATTTTTTGATGATGGCCATTCTGACCGGTGTGAGATGATACCTCATTGTAGTTTTGCATAAGTCCCAGTGTATTACCTTCTTTAAATTGTGTACAATCACATGGTCTTCTCTCTTTAGGTACTTTTGTTTTTCTTTTTGGCAATAGGGATGATCCATGTGCTCATGATCTTCATATAAAGATGGTCCCTATTTGCCTGTAGGGTCTTTGATGCTTTTATATGTTACAGTGAGCATGTCTTTTTGACATCTTGCCTAGCCCTGGATATAGATTTGATGGCAATATTTCTTAAAATCAAGCACATGGTTTGACATGTCTGGGAGTCTTGCACACTGGAGATCAATGTGGGTGGGCCAGCGGTACATCCCATGACTGAATGTGTGGATGTTTCCACAGGGCCTCTGCCTGGGAGCAGACATGCACTCAGGCCCCAGAGGGATGAGCAACAGCTGCTCCTGACTTGATTCTTCAAAACCATCATCTCTGCAATGGAACAGATTTCCTTGTCATTTCATCCAAAAGTAAGTCAGTTCTAAAAGAACTTTTAAACTATTATTATTACACTTTTCTGGTTTGTTTCATGCAAAATTTTCTGTCATCTCTCTAAAGATCGTATATACCTTAAAAAATGATCCTGCTTTCCACTTGGTTCCTCTTCTTGTTTGACTTGGTCTCTATCTTTCGTGATAATGGTGAGATCTTAAAAATGAATTGACAGCAGGGTGTCGGAAAGGATGTCAGCTCGTCAAACTTCACATTATTCAACTTCCAATTAATCCTCCTGTTTTAACCTCACTCCCTGCCATGGCCGTCAGCAGTGTCTTCCAGTTCCTGAGCCGTCCCTCTGCTCCCTGGGTCGGGGTGCGTGCTCTTTGTTGCTTTATTTCCCACAGTAACCCAGAGTCCAGCTTTCCCTGCTATGTGAAGGCAGGTACCCCTCAGTCACTATTTTCCCTTTGTGGGTTTCTGGCTTTGTGGATTCCAGGAGGGAGAAGACATACATGCACTTGTGCAGTATACCTTTCTAAAGTAGAAGGGTGTGACTGTCTTAAAGATGTATAAATATTTGGATTTAAAATCATAAAATAATTTGTTGATTATTTGAAAGATACTATGAAACTGGCATTCAGTGTTTAAACTTTTAAAGCCTGTAGGCAGGGAAAATATGATCATCTGAAATGTACTGGGAATGTGCTTTCTATGGTTTGAAAGGCATAATGGAAATTTATCTTTACATAGTCTCTTTCTTTATTCTGGGATAGAATCATTTTGGTTGTGTTTCTTGTTCATCTAGTGTTTCATTTTGTTGTGTTTAGGGTTCTAAACGGTTTTGAAGCAAACAAAACAAATGCTTTTTATTTTCATTTGCAACTCAATCATTCGTCTGTTAATTTACTTCTACAACAAATATTTATTAACCCTCTACTCAGTGCCCTGCCTAAACTACAGGGAAGGAGGCAGACATAACAGCTGTGTACTTCTTGTTATTCTGTTTTATAGTGTGAAAAGCTGTGTCAAGAGATTGGAGGATGGAGGTAGCTTTGAAGAGTGGTTCTCCTCCAGTCTGGTATCCTGACCGGGGAGCATCAGCTACCCCCGGAAATTTGTTAGAAATGCCAGTACTCAGGCCCTGAATCCGAAATTGTGGGGTTGAACCACCCCCCTGTTTAACCACCTGAAGGGTTAAACAGCCCTTCAGGTGATTTCAGTGCACCCTAACATGTGAGAACCACTGTTCTAAACAAGAAGAAAAGCTTTTATTAAAAAAAGTTTAGTTTCTGTGAACCAGAAAATAAAGCTGTGTTGTATTCTGGGTCTGCAGAAAGGGGAGAGGAGATGCAAAGAAAGAGCTTGGAGATAATGGAAATTCCAGAAATCCATTAAAAAAAAATCTGTCCTATCCTCAGACTTAATTTTTTAAAAACAAAGACGTGTACTGTGTGTCTTATTGAAGATTTCTGGGATTATTTTTTAGTTCATTTTATGTGCTTTGGAACTCATTTTCTGGTTGGAGATGGGAATACGATCCTTATTTTATGGTGTTTATGTTAAAACTGTAGGCAGCCCTGATGTTGACAGAACCAAGGGATCAGCTGCAAAAGTTGTCGCATCACTGTTAGTTTTGCCAATATCATGGTCATGGCCAATACTGCTCTCAGTGTCACCCTGGTATTTTGTTGACATTCATCTTGTAGCTTTTACTTTTCTGGGGATGTGAGGGTTAGTTAATAAGCACTGGATTGTCTTAGTGATAACCTAGCATTTTACTCCTTTCAGTGATGGCTTAATATGATGAATTGATTTCCCTATACAACTCCACTGTTCTCTTCCTTTTGGTCCCATTTTTTTTTTTCCCAGAAGTCTTCTTCTATGTTCCTGTAAATAGATACCTGGGGGACTTGTCCTCAGTCCTTCATTCATGTCCAGATATGCCTCTATGTTTAGGTTAAAGCTGTCACTCTGTTACACGGATCACTCACTTGGGTTTGTTGATTACGTGCAGTTACAGCAGCTACAGTTGATGTTCATTCCTCTTGTGTCTGGGGAGGCAAGATGGCATAAGGCAAAGAGTGCTGGATTTAGTGTCAGAGCTGCAACTGATGGCTCCCAATTCCAGCAAATCCACATGGCCTAGGAAAAAAATATCCATCTCTCATTGCCATATTTGCAAAACTTTGGTATCATCTTATTTCTGAGGATCTTCCCTTTCTTCCCTTCCCTGATTCTAGGTACAGAGGTCACAATCTGTACGGAAATGTTATTCTTGGGCTTTCCGCCATGAATATCATACTTATTTGGGAATCAGAAGTGGATTTGGAGTATTAGGAAGATGTTAGAAGGGGGAGATTTAACAACTGTTCTTTACCCCTCCAAATCCCAGAAGCTTTTGTAGAAGTCCATTTCCCAGAAACAAACAAACAAACAAACAATAGGAGACCTCAAGTTCTCACCATAAGCTCATTGTTATGTAAGTGGGTTTGGGTTGCTCTGTTGTTGCTTCTCTATGGCAAATTCAAATACATCCTCAACCATTAAGATTTTTGTGATCAGGACAACTCTTCTATTTCCTTTCTCCCATTCTTCAGATGCAAACCATTTCTCATCACTTACGGCTGTAAACATATTCTTGAAAATATTCATTATATGTGTACTGGTCTTATGCCCCTTCTTGTACTGGGGATCCTATCCTAGGAATTGAGCCTTGCTCTTTTTGGGGGACCCAGTGTTCAGCACAGTGCCTAACATATATGAGTTACTTACTGAATACATGGAAGATTCCCTTAATTAATAAAAGTGTGTGTGTCATGTGGATAGTGGTCTGTGATCCCAGTCCATGAATTGTTTGTTACCAGTCTATGATGAGAGAAGTACAGAAATTGAGAATAAGTAATACAACCTGTTGTAACAATTTGACATTGCTGCACCATCAAAATATGTGATCAATGCACTTATTTCCCTGACTAGGGCACATAATATATTTTATATATTGAGCTTTTATCCTCCAAAGTTGCTAAAATCACTTATCTTCTCTAGTTTCTTTTTGGTAGATTCATTGGGATTCAACATAGTCATGTCACTGGCAAAGAAAGTTTTATCTCTTCCTTTCCAATCTGGGTGCCTTTTATTTGTATTTCTTTCTCTTTTCATTAAGACCTTCAGGATAATGTTGAATAGAGCTGATAAGATGGGATATTCTTAACTCATTCTCCATCTAGAGAGAAAGCATTCAACCTTTTACCAGTAATTATGATGTTAACTGTAGATTTTACCATAGGTGTCCTTTATCAGATTGAGGAAATGTCCCTCCACCCCAAGTTTCCTGAGAAATACTATTGTGAGTGGGTATTGAATTTTGTCCAGTACTTTTCCTTGAAGTCATATGGTGGTTCTTTTCTGTCAACATAGTGAATTGCCTGACTTATTTTTTTTTAATTTTTTTGCGGTACGCGGGCCTCTCACTGTTGTGGCCTCTCCCGTTGCGGAGCACAGGCTCTGGACGCGCAGGCCCAGCGGCCATGGCTCACGGGCCCAGCCGCTCCGCAGCACGCGGGACCCTCCCAGACCGGGGAACGAACCCGCGTCCCCTGCATTGGCAGGCGGACTCTCAACCACTGCGCCACCAGGGAAGCCCTGCCTAACTTATTTTTAAATGTTGAAACAACTTTGCATTTATGGGATGAGCCGTGAATGGTGATGATGATCACCTGAATGGTGATATATTGCTGGATTTGATTTTCTAAAAGTATGTCAGAGAGTTTTGCATCTATGTTCATGAGGGATATTGGTTTCTAGTTTCTCTTATTGTAGTATCTCTGCCTGGTTTTGGAATCGGGGTAATTTTAGCCTCATAAAATCAGCTGGGGAGTGTTTACTTTCTTCTGTTTTCTTGAAGAGCTTGTGTGTAATTGGTATTATTTTTTTCATTAAATGTTAGATAAAATTCAGAGCCTGGAATTTTCTTTGTGGAATTTTTCAGCCTATGATTTCAATTTTTAAAACTAAACATAAGAGTATTCATTTATCTCTTCAAACTGAGTTTTGGCGGTTTGTGTTTTTACGGGATTTTACACATCATCAATGGTGTCATGAAGTTATCATAAGCGTCCCTTATTGTATTGTGAATCTTTTTAGGATCTGGAGTGATGGCCTCTCTTACATACTTGATTCTGATTATTTGCGTTATCCCTATTTTCTTGGTTAGTCAGGCTAGTGTTTTCAATTTTGCTAATTTTTTCAAAAACCAACATATTGTTTAATTGATATTCATTATTGTCTCTGTGCTTCCTATTTCACTGATTTCTGCTATTATCTTTATTATTTCATTTCTCTGCTGTATTACCTGCTGTACCTTTATTTCTTTTTTTAGAGGTTGCTCTAGTGTCTACAATATATATCTTGAACTTATTACAGTCTACTTTCAAGGAAAATTATGCCGTTTCATGCATAATTAAAAACCTTAAAATGGTGAGCTTCCATATGCGCTATGTTTTAATATACATATGTATAAATCTCATGATATATTCTTATTTTCATTTAAGCTGTCAGTTACCTTTCATACAGATTTAAATTTTTGAGACTTTTATTTTTATATTTACCCACTTTTCTGGAACTCTATTTCTTTGAGTAGATCCAAATTTATATCTGATATTATTTTCCTTTCACCTGAAGAAATTTCTATATCATTTCTTTTAGTGTAGGCTTGGAAACGGTCACTGGGCATAAGTTGGGTCAAGCATAGAACTCACTTCTCTTTGTTTCACTTTTTCCAGAGGTCAAGTTCTGTCCTGTCTCTTTTCCAATGCCTAAAAACTCAAAATATATATTCATGTAGTTTTTCCAGTTTTCTAGTTGTTTAAGACCAAAGAATAAATATCTTTCTTGTCGCCCCATGGTAGCCTGGAGAGAAATTTCTGAATAGAGTATAGATCAAAAAGAATCTGTGGTAGATTGGAAAAATAAAACAGCAACCACATCAACAATAACTGGGCCTTCACCATAGAGCAACATTGTTCAATAGAACTCTCTGAGTTGATGGAAGTGTTCTATATCTGCACTTTTCTCTACAATATCTGTCAGTAGACATGTGGCTATTTCAAGACTGAGTACTTGAATGTGGCTAGTGTGTCAGAGGAACTGAATTTTTAATTATATTTAATTTTAGAAAATGTAATAGTGGGACTTCCCTGGTGGCACAGTGGTTAAGAATCCGCTTGCCAATGCAGGGGACATGGGTTCGAGCCCTGGTCCAGGAAGATCCCACATGCCACGGAGCAACTAAGCCCGTGCGCCACAACTACTGAGCCTGCGCTCTAGAGCCCGCGAGCCACAACTACTGAGCCCACCTGCCACAACTACTGAAGCCCACGTGCCTACACAGCCCATGCTCTGCAACAAGAGAAGCCACTGCAATGAGAAGCCACGCACTGCGACGAAGAGTAGCCACCGCTCGCTGCATCAAAGCCTACGTGCAGCAGTGAAGACCCAATGCAGTCAAAAATAAATAAATTAAATAAATTAATTAAAAAAAAAGAAAATGTAATGGTAACATGTGGCTAGTGGCTACTTTATTGGACAGCTCATATCAAGAACCTTTAGAAAAATGTTAGCAAGACTGGAACAGAAAGAATGACAGTAAAGGAGAACAAAGCTAGACTGAGGACAAGGGATGGATGTTTATATTTTTTAGGTGAAACAGAGCTGGGTAATGTGTGCTTAAGGCTTGTGCTGAAGAAGACAGGAAAACCAGAGAAGACGTAACGACACAGTGAGGGTTAAATTAACTGTTTCAAAAAATGCTTTGGACTCGCGCACTAGTCATTGCTGCTAATATTGTTTCCCTAGTGATCTGAGGTCAAGGTGAGCAATTGCATAACATGTATCACACATGAGTAGGTACATCTCTCTCAATTCCAGCTTTCCCTGCCATTTAGCACTCCTAGGGTTTTCTAATTCCCAAGAGGACAGTTTATAACGCTTGCACTGTGTCCTAGGTTTTATAAGGAGGTAATAGTTAAATTGGTCAAAGCTAGCACCTCTTCCAGGTTGTTGAGAAACCTGGCATTTTCCCAATATGGAGCATAGAAGACAAGGGGTAGCTGCCATTGATCTTGCCTTCCTCAAGTGTCTGTCTTCCAGGGTGATCATCCATAACAGCATCAATTCTTGGAAGCCCTATTCCTGAAGCTCAAGTATTGAGAGACCTGCATGTCAGGGACCCTTTCTTGTGTTCAATTCTCATGATAACTGATGACCTGTGCATGTGGAGAATGTACAGAGGTCTCCCCAGTACCATGTATGTGTCTGTAGTAACTTCAGGTGAAATCAGAGTCAAGGAATTTGTTTTTCCCTTTGGATGCTGAATTACATTTGAGTGTCTGTATGGAAGTTTTATTTCCAGGTTATCATTCTAAGAAGGCCTTTTCACGACTGACCTATTTTTATGGGCCAGACCATTAAAGAAAACAGGAGATAAATTGTGTTGTTTGCCATCTGTATCTACAGTGCAGCATATATAATTCACTGAAAGATACATAAACACACAAACTTCTATTGGTCACTGTCAGGGTATCTAACAGCTTTGCTTGCTTGTCCCTAGTCCACCATCAGTTTTAATCAGAAATTTGGTGTGCTCATGTTTTCCTTTGAAAAATTATTTTTCTTTAACATATAATAAGCCAGCCTATAGACATCAGTTAATGGATTGTAAGAGCACATTAGATATTCTAGAGTGACCCAAGTAGGTCACAAAGGTAGTGGGGGTAGGATAAAACACTGCAGTGAGTTCATTCACAGAAGGAACATGAAAAAATCACAAGGAGTTCTTGAACAAGAAAGCTGGGAATGTAGGCTGGGCAGAACCGACTGGTACAGAGTAGAGGACTGGTTGGGAGGTGGAAAATGGCATCTTTTCCAAGTCTTGTGGGAGGCACAGTGCCAAGAGCATGAGCTCAGACAGAGGGTCAATTCCTGGCTCTAATTTCTGAGTTACTGCTTCTGCAACCTTGGGCTGGCATCTGGCACAGAGAAACAATACTTCCTACTTTTAACAGTTTTGTAAATAAAACACAATGAATTAGGGAACTATTCTCAATATTTTGTAATAACCAATAAGGGAAAAGAATCTGAAAAAAATAGATATATATGTATATGTATAACTGAATCACTTTGCTGTACACCTGAAACTAACACAACATGGTAAATCAGCTATACTTCAATTTTGAGAAATGGTAGAAGTACAGTTTAAAAAAAAATCACATGAGTTAAAGTTTGTGTAAACACAGGCCTAAAAATTCAGATTAGTGTGCAGATGTGGCTGGTGGGGCAGTCCTGCTGCAGGACTTCTTGGTTGAAGGTGGAACCTCGGAGGCAGGGCGGGGGGTACGGGCAAGAAAGATAACACATTCTGAGGCAAGGGAGATGCTTAGATGACTAATCTTGTTTAAGGACATGATGTAAGTGTTGGAGTATAGGTGTGATTTCAGGACCATCTATTGCCAATCAGAGCTCATGTGGGCCTGTTTCTGAGCTTTAGGAGATGGACTGCAATGAACACAGAAAAGCCTAGTTTCAGTAGATAAATTCTGAGAGGAAAAGACCTGCTTTGTTGTAACTGAGTGTTGTCCTTGTGCCAATGAACAGTATTTCCTCCTTTTGGATTTCTACTGGAGCATGACGTGATGTAGAAAAACATAGTAACTTGATTTGTAAGGCACACCAATCCTTATATGGAAACACCAAAAAGATGTCATACTGTGCTGGCTTCACAGTCTGCATCGTATCAGCTAAGTTAGTGGTCATGAAAGATCATTTTCAATACCTAAGGAAGAGAAGAGGAAAATGGTGGGCACCACCCAGCAGCTGAGAAGATGTTCATAGTAGAGTGAGATATCCCCACAGGGTGTCCAGAATTGATTTAGGGTGAGGGATTTTGAGGGCATCTGGGTTTACCATTATGGCGCAAAAGGGCACTTATTTTCCCCAGTTTTTAGATCTAGGTTGGCGAAGCCTGGAGAATGTGAGGCCATGGAAGGACATGGCAGCCTGGTGCTGGCTGCATAGAAGGACTCAATAACTGTTCTCTCTTTTCTCTTCTTCCTGGAGACAGACACTTATACACTGGTAGCAGAGACAGAGGCAAAGACTTTTTCCTCTAATTCCTGTTCTACTGCTTAAGCTACCCCCCAAGACCTCCCTTCAAGAAATTTTAAGTAGTTCCTCTTGTTTAAGAAGTTGCCAAATTGAAACACATCAGCAGTCACGCAGCTGAGGAAGGCTGGTAAGAACAGTAAAGGGGAGTTGGGAGTCTTGAGTCTTTATTCTGCTTCTGTCACTACCTAATTGTATGGACTCAAGCAAGTTATTTAATCTTTCAGGACTCAGTTTTCCTGTTTTTACAAGAGGGCTACATGATTCACAAGCACCCTTCTCTCTCTGACATTCTGTGAGTTCCTCCACCTTCTTAAATTCTCTGATTCTGTTAGGGGTCCCTCAATAAGTATCAGAAGGAGTTACAGTGAAGGTAGTAGTGGTCCCAGGAGGCTTCTCAGACTGCATGGGAAATGTGGGATGCAGGAGTGCTCAGTGGATACTAAGGACACCTGTTTGACTGAAATTGGGTGTTCTTTGGGGTACTAGGAAGAGACAAGACAAAATGCGGGCTGAGGTGCAATGGTGAAACCTCTCCTCATCTTTGTTTCTCTCAGATTTATCTGACTGAGTTGGGACTGGGGCTCACCCTAAGAATTCTGCCTACCACTGTCGGGCAAAGCAAGCAATGATGATGTGTGTTTAACTTTTGTGCATAGAATATGGTTAGCATTTCTACGGGATGGTAATAATGACCATTTATTGAGTGCTTGCCTAGTGTTGACCTAAAATAAATGGACTGCCTGTAAAAATGGTTTTATTTGGGATCAATAGAGAATTACCGTTCGATGTCTGCAACCATGGGGAGCCATATGTAAACCCCTGCACAGCAAGGGAAGGAAAATGTTTTAATAGAGCAGAAAAGGAATTTGTGGTGGGGAGGCTACAGTGAACACTGAGTCCATGGTTTGTCAGTGGCTGAGTCCTTGCTTGGAAAGAAGAGGTGTCTTTCGTCAGGCTAGGCTAACATTGCAGGGCGTGCTAGCTCCCCCTTCTGGTCCTCCAACTTGGTTTAATTGAGGTTTCTGTTTATTAATTTTTTTACACCAAATTAGTTGTAAGTCCAAAATGCTTTACATTCATTTTCTTATTTGGTTCTCATGATACCCTGTGAAGTCAGATACATTTTACAAATGGCGAAACCATAGTTCAGGAATGTTTGCTGCTAAAATTCACACAACTGGCAACTCAAAAGAGCCAGGATTTGAATCTGCATCTGTTTTGACCTCCAATGCTGGGCTTTGCCGTTGACTCCTTTAAGGGCTGGGTCTGTATAGCTCATACGCTGACAAGCCTCAGTGCAGAACACATCCAAGTCTTTGGGCATTTTAATGATAAATGAATTAATCAAAAATAATTAAACATCTCAAGCATTAAATACAAAATAACTAGGACATGGTTGGCTCTCCACATGAATTCCTCCTGATGAAGCACTTTCTGCTGTGACAGAAATAAAATAAAGTCCCTCGGTAATTCAAAGCATATACAGCAATTAATTCTACATTTATATGGTCTTTTCTGTAGAACTGTATTTTAATTTTTTAAAGCGCCATTTTAATATCTGTGCTGTAACTGATCGTTATTTTGGGAAGGGGGCAGCAAGAGGATTTCAGTGGCAGCACTAAGTTTTTTAAGGCAACAGCTGCAGGGCTTAATCACCCTGTGCCTATCTGAGGGGAGATAGTCTGTAGCTATACCTCCTACTGCAAGGTCATTGGTTTGAGTCTGGTCAGAGTTGGTCAAGGCTGAAGGTCACCTTCACTTGACTGCTCCTTGGTGGCCTCTGTAAATGAGATCGTGGACTTACCCAATTTCCTCCTGGGCAGCCATCCAGGACTAATTCTGAAGGCTCTTACTCCAAATGGGAGGACCAGTCCTGGCTTAGACACTTATCATCGTGTCCTTTCAAGGTCTAGGCCATGGCTAATCCCGCCGGCTATTATCATTGTTATTATTATTACTATGTATTCACTCAGAGGCACCAACAGAATACCAATCTGGAGAAAACAAGCACGTTAGCTTCGGTTCCTGTTGGTCGTGACGGCTGGAGGTGAGCACAGGAACAAGTAAGAAGTTCATTACTCCTATCCACCCATCTCCTAACCACACTTCAAAAGTCCATCTCAGGTCCCATCCCATCACAAAGCTGTTCAGGACCAGCAGCCCGTGATGCCCCATGAATTCCAGTTGTCTCTGCTGCCTGTGGGTATCTTACGGCTCATTATCATTCACGACTTCACATTATTATGCACTCTCATTTTGGATGCTCAAGTGGAAAATAGCAGTTAGGACATTAAAATCTTTCGTAGGTTCGCTGACTCGTGAACCTTGGCTTAATATAAGTCTTCCAGTGTCCTAATTTGAATCACTGTGGTTTCCTCTAAGGAGTCCTTCCCCGAGACCCTTTTTAATATATCAAGTCTCTAAGTCATATACAGCAACCACACCCCACCTGCATTCTTACTCTTAGTGTATATGAAACACCATATACGAGGTGGGCATGCATTCTCAGTCTGCCTCCTTAATTATTTTACACTGCTTACACCTTAGAATTCTTCTGTTTCTTTAAGAAACAGGTGGAACATTAATTAATTAGCTAATTAGCTTAATATTTAAATCTGTAATCTCCTGAACGCTTTTCCATCATGGCTCTCTTTTAATCCTGAATACATGTTTTCTTTTAATTATTATGACTTCAGTTGTTCCTGTGTTTCAACCTTTTTGTCTCAGATATGAATCCCTGGACCCATGTCTGTAGTGATGTCCTGGGTTTTACCTGAACTGAAAAACCTATCCTGCTTAAGTACTTCTCCCACAGGTGACTCTGTAATCTGAGACAATGTGTACTTGTAGAACGGACCTGGGCATAGCCTATGGAGTTCATGGGAGGGAGAAAGTATAACATCACAGCCATGGAGGAGTCAATGGTGCTTAATAAATACACATGGAATCCATTGAATAAATGAATGATCTAGCAGCGCCACTGTGAGCAATTCCCTCCACTGCTTCCCATTTGGCACACTGGGTCCTGAGAGAGTCCCAGGCCACTGAGAACTCTGACCTCACGTGCTTCCTGAAAGGGATAAAACCTCCTGATTCAATCACCTGGTCCTAGACTCAACTGCCACCTGTCTACCAATTACTTTAGCAGTGTAAACAGAAGTTCTTTGCTGCTTGCATAGCACGCTTAAATTTCTCTCTCTGCACCTGGCTGTAAGAAATACCACATTGTTTAATTTTTCTAAATCAAATTAGTTCTGAGTTTGTGCCCACACTAGTCATGCTTGGGAGAAATTCAAACTCAGTAATAGTTTTGGAGACAGGTGGCTTATGCGAGTGTCCAGAAACTGAAGAAATGCTCGCTACCTTCAGTCTGCTGAGGTCGGCTCTCATATGTACATGTCTCAAGGCCACATGATCCATGCACCATATGCAGACCTGTTATGACCCCAGCTTGGGTGCAGGGGTCTTGATGTAGTTTAGGTCTTTAGCACCTGGTGTCCAATCTGAGAAGACACACCAGGCAGGTCCAGGGTGCTGTGAGTGAATTGGCCCAAACTCTGTTTCCTTTCCAGTCTTTATAAATCTCATCTTTCTCTAGGACCAGCTGTTCCACCTTAAACTCTTCAAGTATTTCTCTCTATTCCTTCCTTTTGGGGAAGTTCTTGACAGGTAGTGTGAGTATATATCATCTAAATCAGGACACTTCTAGGGGTAAAAGGGAGCACTAATAAAAAGTATACCAAGAAAAGAGGCATACACCAGGGTGTATGATTGTCCTATGGAGGCCTTCCTAAATGAGTCTTTAGAAACACAGTGTGGATTTCTTTTCCCTAGAGGTGACAATAAGGAAAGAAGATGCTGCCATTGGTTCACTTTTCCCATCAACTTATCCTCTTACATATGTGTACCCTGGATCAAAAACTAATCCTTTTTCCAGGAAGGTTATTCTCCCTGGCAGTGCATGTGTGAATGGAGAGGGAGAATGGCAACACTGTCTTGATCACCAAGATCCACCAAAACGACTTTAGAGGATATTGGGATAAAGGGTCTGAGAACAGATTACCAAGGAGCAAATGGCTATAAACCTGAAATGCCAGTTTATCATGTCTAGTGGCTGCCACTTCCCTTTGCTTTATGCTATGGATAGAGAACTAGAGCTCCTTGCGTTGGGCAGTGAAGCTGATGTGGAAATACAAGTCTAGATGCAGCTCAGCTGAGATGCTCTCTGATTGCGAACTTCCCGAGGCAGGAAATGCAGAAGGCCTCTATTTCCAAAAGCCATTAGGAGAGAGTTGCAGGCACGCAAAGCTTTCACTTTAACAGCAGAAAGCCTCCATCTCAGGAGCTTAAATCTGTCTCCAAGGTGAACCTAGGAAGGTGGCAGAAGTGTAGCTATTATTATAGCAATTTGTCCCCTACAAACAGCAGCCCCCAGGTGGAGAAATGTGAGTGGTTAACTTGCCTTTTTTTCTCCTAGATTATTTTTTTCCTGAGTCCCCGTGGTGCTGCCTGGGGAAGGACAGAGCAGCCTTTTCCTGTCCTCTTGTCATACTGAGTACAGCCCAACATCTATTGGTTACTGCAGAGCCCAGTCTCTCCCCAATGGACAGTTAGACAATTTGATAGCAGAGAATGTCAATCTTTAATCAAAGGACACAGAGATACCTAATTATCCTACAAAGAGAACAGAAGAAAAAGTCAGTACCCACCTTACTCTTCCACAGGTTTATAGAGAACAAATTTTTAAAACATTTATTTTATTCAAGTATAGTTGATTTACAATGTTGTGTTAATTTCTGCTGTACAGCAGAGTGATTCAGTTATATATATATATAAATATATAAATACACACACACACACACACACACACACACACACACACACACACGTTCTTTTTCAAATTCTTTTCCATTATGGTTTATCACAGGACATTGAATATAGCTCCCTGTGCTGTACAGTAGGACCTTGTTGTTTAACCATTCTATATTTAATAGTTTGCATCTGCTAATCCCAAACTCCCAATCCATCCCTCCCCCACTCCCCCTTCCCCTTGGCAACCACAAGTCTGTTTAGAGAACAATTTATGACTCATGCTGGCAACACTTCTGAGGTGAAGAGTTGGTTTGGCTGCTTTTGCAAATCTAGAATATTTTTACTTTTTAGGGCTCTGAAAATATGGCTGTATTTCTTTTGTTTACAGGCTGAAAAAAAGTCAGATATCCTTCCATATTGCATGAGAGATGAAACATATATTTTGTTTTTGCTTTTCATATCCAGGCCTCCAAAAAAAATCGTATATTCTCAGATTCTTATTTGGGGCTTGCTTTTATTTTCTTCTCATCCCCAACAGAGGAAACACAGTAAGGCACATTAGGAGGAAAATTTTACTCCCTTGTAATTAAATATATTCAAGAGGAATTTTCCATATTTCAAGGAAAATGTTAAATCTGGGCTTGAGGAGGATGATGGTGGTGCTGGGTTGTATTTCCCTAGCCTGTAACAAGGGGTATGAAAAATATTGATTTGCTCCTGAGAGATGCTGGAGCAACTTAATTAAAGCTGTTTAAGTACTTTGGAATCTTTTGACAGAAGGAAGCATATAAAAGTGTAATGTGCTTTCATTTAATGTGAACTTTTCAGAAACCAGAAGGAAGCCTTTCCACACCGCATCCCATTTCAAAACAATATGCTGGTGAAGATATCTTTTCAATATCCAAGTATATTTGGTTGCGATAAATATAGTCTCTGACCTTTAACAGATGTACAAGTGAAAACAGAGAGAAATTGGACATGCTGTGATGGCGATTGCCTGTTTTACTGAGCCTCTCAGCATATTGATTGGCTGGAAGATGTTTCCGAGAGCTGGTTTAAGACTTATAAATCCACACCATTGGGAGGGGAGAGTGTGGGCTTCTAAGACCCTACCCAAGATAAGTCACAGGAAACAAAGACTGCCGTAGTCAGTCAACTTAACTTTGTGACAGAAGGCTAGCAGGAAGCTCTGCTCAAGTCTTGGCAGGGGGTAGACAATTTCCCCCTCGTGGTTCTCCACACGGTACAAAGCACACATATCCCCCTCATAAAAGGCTCTGAAGGGACATTCTTAGCTGATGCTTCCAAAACCACGTTGGTCTTCGGCCAACAAAGTGAGTGTGGAATTTGGCTGACAAGACCTTGACTTCTTTCCATCATGCTGTCAAGGACTTGATGGATGCACTTTTCCCTCTTCCACCTCCCAGAGCTCTGTCGCTGGCGTGTGCCTGCTTAATGAAGTTGGTGAAGCACTTGTCTCCTAACCTTCACCCACGGGAGACCTGGACACATTTCCATACTCATTGAAGACTTCCTTTTTGGCAAGTCCAGCCCTGACTACGACTTCTTGATTGCGTTATAGTAGAAAGCTGTGCTTGGAGTTCTAGTCAGGGTACCTCCTATAAGACACCCTGTATGATCACTGCTTGAGCTTCGTGCTGTCAGGGGAAGGTGGAGTAGGGGCTTTGGCAGGGAAGAGGAAGCTTTACTCATGACCTTGAGTTCACCTGGGAGGGGCTGTAGTAATATAGTCACACGCTGGACTGAAGACAGAATAAGGGGAGTGAATTCCACCGTTCTTGGGAGGCCTGCCCTTCCTTGGTTTCTCTCCTAATGAAGGGAAACTTCAGCTGTAGGGACAACCACCCCCTTATTTTTGAGGCAACCTCATTAGGCTTAAGTTTGCTGTCTGGTGGGATTTGTTCAGTTCATGGCCTTTTAAACTGGCCTGGGCCACCATCATGCACTAGTTGGTCATTGAAGCTCTAATCGCTGACTTTATCGCTCTTACCAAAATTTTGGCCTTACCCTCATTGTGGTATTTGAATTGGGCTTGTTAGTATTTGAATCTTGGCTTTTCCCATTGAAAGGGATTTGGTTATTCTTCTAGCCTTGGTGCCTCGGGTATCTCTCACGAGTATCTCATGCCAGCTTTTACTCGTGGAACCCCAAACTGACCTCTGACCCTGAACTAACCTCCCAAATGGGCTATCTGCGGCAATTTGTTGAAAGTGACTAATGTGGACAGGTGAGATTTGGAGTTCATGTTATTGTGATAGACTCTGGGCACTTAAGTGCTCATTCAATATGCTTTCTCTTAATCTCTGCCACGATTGTTCAAATGATACGATGACTAGCATTTCAGTTGCCCAAACTGCAGGCAACTAGTCCTGGAATTCTGCCAGCCTGCTTCCTACAGGATTAGCTTCTCCTAATCTTTTTTCTCTCCGAAGCTGGGTGGTTTCTAACTTAAGTTAGTGTTCTTGCACTTTTTCTACTGCTGTATTAGTATTGCATATTATAGACATACCATAACTTATTTGTCTTTCCATTGATAATATGTTGTTTCTGATTTTGTTCTATTATGAATCTCTTTATACATGTATTTTTGTGCACTGTTTCAGTAGGATACACACCTGGAGATTAAACTTTGGGTCATAAGGTATGAATAGTTTGACAGATACTGCTAAATAGTCTTCCTAAAAGGCTGTAGCAGTACTGCTGCCAAAGAAACTCTTAGAAGAATCTGGAGAGCACTTGCTGTGCCATCACTTGTGGCACTCCATATGTTGTTAAACTGTTTCCTTCTTAACCTGCAGATCTCAGCTAAAATGTGACCTCCATAAGGGGCATCCCTGACTCCTACCTCTCCTCACCAGCGCTACCTCAGTTTAACATGCCTTGCTTTCTCCACAGCAGTATTAATACTTGAAATGATCTAATTAGGTTGCCTATTTTTATGCATATGTTTTTCCCTCTCTTTTTCTTCATTAGAAGACATACTTCCTGAGAGAAGGATCCTGCCCTGTATCCTCAGCAGCTAGAATAGTGGCTGGCAGATAAGAGGTGCTCAGAAAATAGCTAACAGATGACTAGTTTCTCCATCCCTTTCCTAACACTAGTTTTCTTTCTTTCTAAACATGTTAAGAACATTTACTATTGACTAACTACTGTTTCAAGCAGTTTACACATACTAACTAATGTAATGGTCGTGACAACCCTGTAAGGTAGTTACCATCTCCATTATACAAATAAGAAGATAGACCAGGAGAGGCTAAGTAATTTGCACAGGATTTGGTAGCTAATCAACTATGAATCTGGGATTCAGACTCAGGCAGAACCACTCTGACATCTCTGCATGTAGCATTACACTATCCTGCTTATTTGCTGGGAGAAAAGTGATATCTCATTGATGTTTTATTTTTAATTCTCCTGCTTCCTGACAATGCTAAAGCTCATTTCATGTCTTTATGAACCATTTAGAAGTCCCTTTTTTGTGAACTGGCTGTTTGCTTTATTATTATTATTTTAATTTTTTTTAACTTTCTTTTTCCTCTTTCCCTCCATCCCTCCCCCTCCCACTTGTTACCATTGTTGTACAGGAATGGAAACTTTTGAGTAATTCTGTTTCTTCAATATATATATATATATATATTTAAGGTGTACCACATGATAATATCGACATACATATACGTGATTATTACAAAGTTAATTAATATTTCATCTCCTCACATAATTACCATATTTTGGTGATTAGGATAGCTGAAATCTGCTCTCTTAGCATATTTCCAGTATTATACAGTTAGATTCCACATATAAGTCAGATAATAATACAGTATTTGTCTTTCTCTGTCTGGCTTATTTCA
Source organism: Phocoena phocoena (assembly GCF_963924675.1). NCBI lineage: Eukaryota > Metazoa > Chordata > Mammalia > Artiodactyla > Phocoenidae > Phocoena > Phocoena phocoena. The sequence goes on along the minus strand of NC_089239.1, from coordinate 8,386,457 downwards.
CTTAGCATAATGTCTTCCAGGTTCATCTATGTTGTCACAAATGGCACCATTTCCTTCTTTCTCATGACTGAATAATATTCACTTATATACATATCTCACATCTTCTTATACATTCATTTATCAATAGACACTTGGGTTGTTACCATACCTTTCCAGTGCATAGGAATTAATATATAGGTTGGCTTTGTATGATGTTGATGGGTCAATAAATAAACACAAATCTGAATGGAGTATTACTCAGCCATAAAAAGGAATGAAATTGGGTCATTTGTTGAGACGTGGATCTATCTAGAGACTGTCATACAGAGTGAAGTAGGTCAGAAAGAGAAAAACAAATACCGTATATTAACACATATATGTGGAACCTAGAAAAATGGCACAGATGAACTGGTTTGCAGGGCAGAAATAGTGACACAGATGTAGAGAACAAACGTATGGCCACCAAGGGGGGAAAGTGGCAGGGGAGCAGTGTGGTGGTGGTGGGATGAACTGGGAGATTGGGATTGACATGTATATACTAATTTGTATAAATGGATGACTAATAAGAACCTGCTGTATAAAAAGTAAATACAGTAAAATTCAAAAAAAAAAAAAATCTCACACAAATCTGGGGTTAGGTTCTGCCAGCAGATGTACTCAATTCTGATGTAAACTGATGCAAACCACTAATAAAAAATGTAAAGTATGGCAAGGAAAGCAAGTGATTACGTGATTTTTAAAACTAGATATTTGTTGCTGTTAAAGCCATAATTAAATTTCATTTTTGCAGAATCATTCCATTTTTGTCACAGCTAATGTCATAAGTAAATACAACCAATTGTTCTCTCTTGGGATTTAAAATCTATAAACAGTATTAGGCTTACCTTGAGTTAAAAAAAGGAAAGAGAAACAAACAAGAAATTCAGGAACTTTCAGATGAGCAAACAGGATTTTATTTGTATGCGGTCTGGTAATTTGATTTTCAAGACAAAGAAATCAAGTATTTGGAGAAAAATGGAGGCAATTATCAGTAGTAAAAATACATACAAACAGTTGTGTTCTTATGGACTATAGGGCAAATATATTTGTAAATTTGATTTAGATCTCGCCCACTTACATTTATGTGCCCTGGTTACTGAGCTTAGCCTGCTTCGCACGTGCTGTGCTGCAAGCCCAGAATACTAAATATCAATACATAGATGTTTAGAGCATATGAAGTTCAGCATACAAACCTAGGTGGATAAGAAATAGAGCACTTTTTCTTTCCTTTGAATCCATTTAATTTCTGTCTTGAGTCCTGTTCCTCATGTGTTGACAAGAAATTCAGGTTAGTGTGCCTGGGATTTCCCCCTGTCTTGCTCCTGTGGTCATGCCATATGCAATTCCAAGGCATCCATGATGAAGGGATGCTGGAGGGAGCCTTCACTTATTAGATACCTGTGGTGATGAAGTATATCTCTTCCCTGTTTGCATGGTGCCTTTAGGTCGTTTCCACCATGCATGGGAGGAAAGAGGCTTATGAGGCTGGAGACGCCAGTACCTGAATGCTCATTCATCTTGGACTTTGCTGCCAGCCTTCTCTGGGGCTCTGGTCCCACAGCTCCGTGACCACAGGCCTCTGTCTCTCTTCCAGGGGAACACCTTTCACAGTCTGGAGAAGTATCTCTCTCCCTCTTGCTTCTTCTTACCCTGTTTTCCCATCCCATTTACTTCCTACAAATTATCAGGTAGTCTATAGGGTTAGGCCGTTGGAAACAAAAGCCAAGATGTAGGCTGCCTCTGCCACCTGGCCCAGCCGCACCTCCCTTGAGGCAATGATAATGAGTCCCTTCTTCATCTACCTGTGGTCCTGGTTTAGATCAGCATAGTATTTCAAGAACTGTTGTAATCACTTGCTATCCAATTCTATTTGTTTCTCTCTCTCCTTGTCCTTTAAGGCATTTCATACATAGCTACCAAATAACTCTTCCCAAAGAGCAGGTCTGGTCTTGTGATCTCTGGTTCAGATATCTTTCCTGTTTTCCCATTAACAATAAAATTAAGCCCTTACACCTCAGATGTTTGGAATCTCCCATGTTAACCTTTACATGACAGTTAAAATTAAAGTGTTCCCTCCCACCTGTCTCCTTTATGTCCCTTGTGCTCCAGCCAAACTGGAAAACAACTTAACATATACGCCTTCCCCTTTGCTGTCTTGGTTCTTGATGTTCCTTCTGCAAGAAAGGCCCTCTTCCCTTCATACTGATTTCCTTTTTTAAAAAATTAATTAAAAAAAATTGAACTATAGTTGGTTTACAATATTGTGTTAGTTTCAGGTGTATAGCAAAGTGATTCAGATATATATATATATATATATATATATATATATTGTTTTTCAGATTCTTTTCCGTTATAGGTTATTACAAGATATTGAATATTGTTCCCTGTGCTATACAGTAAATCCTTGTTGCTTACCTATATTATGTATAATAGTTTGTATCTGTTAATCCCATACTCCTAATTTATCCCTCCCCCTCTTTTCACCTTTGGTAACCATAAGTTTATTTTCTATGTCTATGAGTCTGTTTCTGTTTCGTAAGTAATTTCATTTGTGTTATTTTTTAGATTTCACAAATAAGTGATATAATATTTGTCTTTCTCTCTCTGATTTACTTCACTTTAGTATGATAATCTCTAGGTCCATCCATGCTGCTGCAAATGGCAATATTTTATTCTTTTTTATGGCTGAGTAATATTTCATTGTGTACATATACCACATCATCTTTATCCATTCATCTGTTGATGGACACTTGGGTTGCCTCCACATCTTGGCTGTTGTGAGTAGTGCTGCTATGAACATCGTGGTGCATCCCTTCATACTGATTTCTACATGACCAAAATCTATCTGTCCTTCAAGGGTGAGATGCCATGCTGGTTTCATCCTGAAGCCTTCCCCTTACTCAGAAAACACTAGCTGTGGGAAAAGGAATAATAACACCGAAAAGTGAAATGAGTTTATGGCTGGTACCAAAGAGCAGAATGGAAAGTTCGTCTGGGAATAAAGGCAAACATGTGAGGTTAAGTCATATTCCCATAACAGGTATCAGGGACCAGAGTGAGAGGTTACCCAAGACTGAGTGGTGACTGAGCCTTTTGGGCCTGGAGTGGGGATACTCAGCAGTGGGTCCAGGCACAGTCCATTCTCTGGTGCTGGCAAACATCAGAGCTCTTTCTAACTCCAGCCTTAGGCTATGCTGTTCAACCTAGTGGCAATGCCTCTTGGTGACTTATCTGAACTCTCATTGTATATCTTTTATGACACTAAAATTAATGAGAATATAACAAGGTCATTATTTATGTGTCCTGTCTTCACTACATGCCTCCTCAAAGGCAGGCCTCACATCTCCTTCACCTTGGTGTCCTCTGAAGCATCTGTCACAAGACCCTGCACGTAATTCCCAGACCACCCATTCTAAAAATGGAGACATCGAGTCACTGGTATACAGGATGATGTCAGAGCCATTAAAACATTGACACCACAGTAAATTCAAAGACTGATGAGACTGGTGCCATACACGTGCTTGCCTTACTTGGCCATCTCTAGATGAAGTGGTGATGTTCTGAAGCTATCAGACCTTATTTATCAATACAGCACATGCTAATTAGACAGCAGTTTCCAGTATTTCTTTTTACAGGTCTGACTGTACCTTAACACTGCAGATGTTTAAGTGAAATCTGAGGGGTCCAACCCTTGGCATACCAACCAATGTTTGCAGTTGTAATTGCCACGAGACCAGATTTCTCCATGAGAACTAAGTCATCCCAACACTAGGGATGAATACGGTCATTATACTGACCTCAGTAAAAGAATAATATGATGGAAAAAATGTAACTTTGCTATGAAATACTGAAGCTACTTTGAGTCTCTTTTAGTGAAGTCTCCACATCCTTCTTTAATGAAGTGGAAAAAACCTCCCCATCAGCTAGCCTGTGAGCAACTATGATTTGCTTTATAAATGAGATACTTGGGGTAGCTCTGGAAGGAAAATGATAAAGGAAATCACTTTTGTCAATTGAAGTATTTGTCTGTTTTAAAATGTGTTTTATCTATTGGTCCTTTCTCTAACAGGGACACTTTACCTATTCATAAAAGGAAACCTAGTCCCAAATCATTTAGGCAAATAGTATTTATTTCTACAAGCATTGTTTATGCTCAAGGCTCCTCTTATGGAAAGCCTTGAAGACACATTTCTAGAAATTTCTCCTTCCTCCCATGGCACATTGAAATGCACTGAGATTTAAATTTACTTTCATTCTATCATTTTTTAGTAAAAATCTTTTCTCCCCACAGAGGAGTAAACTGTTCAAATGCTTTTGGACACCCAGGATTCTAACAGTTTTCATAGGTCGTTAGCATATCTGACTGAATTAAATATTGAATGTGTCAATCCTTTTATATTATCCTTCTGCTTTATAACTCTCCTGCCCTGTCTGGAAGAACTAAAGGAAACTGAGAGACTTGAATTAAAGGATGTTCCAGTAATATTGTTTTCCAGTCTTGTCTTTGGCTAAATGCTACATTGATTGTAGCACTTGAAGGGTCACCATATTTAGCAATACAAGCTTCACATGATTTGATATTTAACTTTCGGGAAAGGAGCCCAGCTCTTTCTCTTCCACCTTTCCTCCCTGTGTGTTTACTGAAATAGGAAGCGTCATAACCAACTTGTCTGTTTACTTTCAGCCCATTGTTTTGGGAAGAATGAGGAGAAAACTGACTAGCATTCAGAAACAGCAGTCGAGAAAAACACACATCTTTTTTCTTCTTATATATCAACTTGTTTAATCAGAGCATTTGTACTTTGATGTATTATTATTATTTCTCTCTATGGGAATTGATGCGTAATGTTACCTAATCAGTGTGGTTCCAATTTTAATATTGGAGCTGAGTAATAAATATAAGACATTAATTTCCATAAACCATATATATTTGAAAGCTTCATTTACATAGCGAGCAATTTAGGCCTATAAATTCTAATATGTTTCTATTCCTTTTGGGTTACTGTTTGCATAACCTTTTTATAGCTCTGGCAAACCATAATGCTGCTAAGCACTGACAAATTTCTTGCTGTTGTCCAATGCATAAAAATGTGTTGTAAGTAACTCCGTAACACTCCCTCTGTAACTTTTCTTCTTTCTTTCTCACTAACCATTGAGGGTAATTCCCTTTCAGGAGCTGAAAAATTCCATTTCTTTTCCCTACCGATTTCAGCATCTTATTTGGCAGTTTTCTGTAGCCTAGTATATGGGTCTGATAGAGCTGGTACCAGTACAACCCCATTTATACCAGGCAGGACTATTCAACAGTAAGAAAGGTGTATACTCAGCTGTAATTAATACCACCTTTGTCTCTAGGAGATTGGGAGCATGGGATTGGGTGTAACTGAGAGTACTTAACACATAACCTAGGGTTTCTCAAGGTGATGTAAGAATGGATTTAAGATGTTAAAATGGAACATCCTATTTCAGCGGAAAAAAGAGAGATAAAGAGACTTAACACATAGAAAACAGAATCAGCTTCTGACCATTCATCTTTAGCAGTTTCTACCGTCTTAACGTTTCAAACACTTAAAATTTCTTGCTTTTTATAGACAACTGCCTTGAGCCTAATCTCATCCTGGTTTTTAATGCACTTTCACGTCCATTATCACATTTGATCTTTACAATATTTCCGTTTCTATATTCATTCTAAAGATCAGGAATCTAAGGACCAGAGATTTTTAGTACTGTATTGTTATTGACACAAAGGGAATATTTATTGGGTATGTCTGGAGAATAGGAAGTACTGAAATATATACTTGTTCATGCACAGTCATTAAGATATTGACACATTTTAATAAGACCACAGTAAATGTTTCTCTGGCTTCCCTAGCCTTTTGAACCTGAGGGAAGATGAATTACAGCCAAGACAGAAAAGTGTGTTGGCTCAGGCCCTAACTGTGTTCTCCTGTGATTCCACCCACGCAACCTCCCCTGAGTCTAGTCCAGGCAGGTAGTGAACCAAAGTCATTAGCTGCTGTTTCACAAACAAGGAGAAATAAATCAGGGGTCTCAGCTCAGTTCCTAAAAATCAAGAGTCAGTTTCACCCTTCCTACCTTTGTTAGGCAGTCTTAGTGGTCAGAGATTAATTGGTACAAGAGAAGCGTGTTCACCCCTCTGCCTGGAATCAGATGGACGCTGAGGAGGTTGCTGGCTCTGTGTTGTAGCTTGGAGCAGAGGTAGCACAGCTCAGGTGAAAACAAAGCCTTATGATGAGGGTGCTGAGCCTCAGCTCTGCCCCGGGTACCACCTTACCTTAACTTACTGCTGACACAGTGTTTCCCTGCCTGCACTGCGGGAAGGGCGGGGGTGGAGTCAGGCACACTTGGGTTGCAATCCTTGCTGCTCCACTGACCAGCATTGAGAGGCTGGGTGTGTTGCTTCAACTCTCTGAGCCTCAGCATGGAGAATTATTTGGTATAAGCTTGTACTAATGTTCTACTGCTGTATAACACATTGACATCAATTTAACACCCGTTTATCATCCTACAGTTGATAATTTTCCTTCCCCCAAAATGGTTGGACTTAGTCAAAAAATACATTAAACAAATATTTATTGAATGCCTAAAATGCATCCACTACTTTGCTGTATAAAAGAAAGCTTCTGGGGGAGTGTGCAGAAAGAGGAAGAGTATGAAAATATGAGTGGGTCAGGGGTGACTTCGGCTGGGATGTCACCGCTCTCTCCCTCACTGTACCTCATGTCAGCCTCCCTGGAGGATTCCTGAGCTAAACTTTGAGCTCTTCAGTAAAAACAAACAAGCCCCCTTCTTTCTTTCCTCTTTCTCACCTGCTTCTTCTGCTGTTCCTCCTTCCTTCTGACGTGCTTGGCCCATGGGAAAGCTCCTGCTCGCCACCATGTCTACTGGTGGATTCCACGGGCTTCTGCATTTTCAGAGCAACTTAGCTATGTAGTTTTCTTTTTTTTTCACAACTCACACACACACACACACACACAGTATTTTATTTTTACAAGAGATAAACTGACATCAAGCATTGTAAATGGATGACCACAACAGAAGCAACAATGATTGCAATTACCGAACACGAAACACACTCATACTATGTCATAATATTGACATTCAGTCCAGTAATCCTCCACTGTAACAGCTCCATTATTTTGCAGTGAAAATTGATTTGTATATTTTTTGCCTCTGAGTCCTTGTGGGATTTTATTTTTTTATTCAAACAGAAAGTCACAAAAATTATAACCATCCTCATCAGTTCACTCAGTCCCATGTAATTAATTTTTTTATCTTGATCTTTTGTTAGCACTTTTATGAATTCATCAGTTTTCCGTTAGAGTTCTGAAAATGCTTATTCATTCAGTTCAGCAGTAGAGTCAGTTACCAGAAACCTGTACTTGTCAGAGTCTTTTCCATGAATTCCTTGAAGATGAAACCCTTTTATAGGAACATTTTTGCGAAAGCAATGATTTCTCTTTTTGCTGTCTGTGCTAACGCTGGCCCTCATCATGTCGTACCTGGACTACTGCATTAGTGTGTTCCTAATCACGTTTCCTGTTCTCAGGTTCTCCAATCCATTCTGCAGACAAGTGTCCAAGTTATGTTTCAAAAGTATAAATCTGATGCTGCCTCTCGCCAGTTTTCAATGACTCTCAGTTGATATTAAGAAAAAAGTCTGGCCATCCAGCTTCTGCCTCCACTACCTGGCTCTACATGAATCTCCATACAGCAGGAAAAGTTATCTTTTAAAATATTTTTGAGATATAATTTACATATGATCAAACACACAGATATTGTATCTGTTTTGATGAGTTTTGATAAATATATGTATTTGTGAAACCACCATCCAAGATATAAAACATCTAGCATATCTTTTTAAAACATAAATCTTATTATGCTACTTATTGTCATAACTCTCAAAAACTTCCCAGCACAGAATGTAATTGAATTTCACCTCTCAACTATGTGATTACATAGGTGGGACCCTGCCCACTTCTCCAACCTTTCCTCCTACCACCCACCCCTTCCCTCACACAGCTCATGCCTTGTGATCTTTCCTAGGTGTCCCAAGTATCCCAGCCTTATCCCTGCCTTTGCCTAGAGCATTCTCATGGCTTTCCCCTCACTTCAGGTCTGTTCAAAGGCCACTTCCTCAGAGCTTATTAAACCTTTGCTAAAAGATTTGTGCTTTGGGGAGCTCTCTTGATCACCCTATTAAAATGGCACTCACATCTCCATCCTTTCCCTTACAGGTATCACCATCTGACACAATTTTATACATTTGTGTGTTTGCACTGGAATATAAGGACTTTGGATGTCTTGTTTACTGCCATATTCCCAATATTTTAAATGCTGTCTGAGAACAGGTTCTTAATTAATATTTGTGAATGGAAGGGGATGAAATCTAAACTCTATAGCTTGACATAAAAGGTCTTTCATGATCTGGCCTTTGCTTTATTTTTCACCTATATTTTCCACTTCCCATAATCCCTAAACTTCAGTCAGTTTCAACTACTTCCAGTTTTCTAAAGAAACCAGATTTCCTTTCACCACTGAGTACATATTCTCGATGTTCTTGGAATGTCTGCTTCCTTTGTCTATCTTTCAGATGTTTGTCCTGTGAATGAAAAATGTTGCCTGCCATATCGGTAAACAAAGGATGTTGCAGCCATCAAGCCATCACATTACAGCCGCCCAGATGGTGCACCCTGAGGAGACTCAGGATGAGAAAGCACAGGATACTGGCCCTAGATAGCTGAGGTGCACATCAAAGGAATGATTTCCATGAGCCCAGCCCAGCCTCTTGCATCTTCCTGGACTTAGAAAAGCACTAAATTCCTTAGCTTGAGATGTCTGGCTTTCTTTAATTAACAGTAATCTCTTGATGTCCTGACTAGCTGGTGTTTGTTGCAAAAACTCCTGTATATCCTGGTTCCTTTCTTACCTCTTTGGAGCAGCCCTGCAGAGCTGAGAGGCTGTCTCCCGGGTTTGAAGTTCTCAGAATGTCCACTGAGTAAAACATAATTCTCAGCTTTTAGGTTGTGCATTTTTTTTTTTTTCAGTTGACAGTTCCTTCTCAGCTTGAGTTTCTTCCTCAGAGTATCTCCCTGAGTCCCCAACACACGTAGATCTCCCTGCTGCATGCTTTCTCTTTCAAACACTCTTCTTAAAATAGCTCCTAGAATGTCCAGTGTACATTCCTATTTCAGCAGTGTTTTTCTACTGATACTTGAGTTCTTTGAGGATACTGATATGTCTTTTCATCTTTGTATCACCAGCACTTAGCTGACTGTAATTTGAACTCAGTAACTGGGTTTGTTAAAAGAAGGTAACAGAAAACAAAACAGGACAGAGGGAAGAGGTAGGTAAGAAGAGAGGAAGAAGGAAAAGGAAATAGATATTTAGATCATGGAATGTGAAGATATGATTCCAGTCCCTCAAATGCAGAGTCCAAGGACTCAGCAAAATAATCTAGAGTTAATTCATGCCTATTCCCAGTTATTAAATCTAGTACTTATTTACATATAGGATTTCCAAATTATTCTTCCTTTTGGGGTGTGTGTGTGTGTGTGTGTGTGTGTGTATGTATGTGTGTGCATGTGTGTTTGTGTGAGACTGTGTTGTTGAAGGGAAAGAAGGTTGTACAGAAGATATATTAAGTAGTGGTTTGCATATAAACCCATAGCAGCTTTAAATACTAGCAAATAGTATAACACACATCTGCGTGATGTTCATTATACATATAACCAATTCCCTAATGTTTTTGTAAATGGTTGGAAACGCATTCACAACATAGTCAAATGTGAACATAATCTTTTTATGTATGACACCCGATAAAACCCCTAATTTTTCCTCATTTCAGTTTAAAAGTTCCTCCCTTGACCAGTCTTTCCTCTTGAAGTTGTATAGACCAAGAAGAATAGAGAGAAAGCTTAAGAGATGGTTGTTTTAATCATGTTTTTTGTTTTATGTATTTTATAATGCTTTGACATCTTGGTACCTTGCTAGCTGGGGAGAGATTGTCCCTCCCAGGGTTGCCTAATTCCAAGAGAGAAAATGATTCTCCGGTGAGCACAGCTTTCAAATGCAAACCAACAGATCCAAAGCCCATGCAGCCGTACCACCTCCTTTATCTAACTCTAATGTACCAAGTCAATATTTCCCCTCCCCTAAATCACCCCAGGATCGAGTACCAGATAACTAGAGACCACCCCTGTAGCCCAGAACCTGCTGAAATTAAACTGTTCAATCCTAAACCTGCTCATATTTGCCTACCTCGTCCATTCCTTCCCAAGGAAACCACAGTAAGGCTGTGGCCACACTTTGTCCTTCATTCCTTCTGCCTCCTGACCAGCCTGGGGGCTTCTCCATGTAGACCTGCATGGTGTGGCATGCCCCTGTTTCTTGGGAACTGTGAGTAATAACGGTTCTTTAAATGGCATTGACCTCTCTGTGCCATCACCTCTAGAAATTAAAGTCAGTCTTAAATTCTGGGCACAATGGAGACAATGGTTCGATGTAGATGAAACAAGTAATGAATCCTTTTATAGTTTGATTAATTCTAATTATCAGTACTCTGCATTCCCCTTTCCTCTAAGAATTGCCTGTTATAGTAATCATACCAGAAAAATCAAGAATTGCCTGCAATATTAATAACATTAGAACACAAGGAACTATGAGGAAAAGAAATGGAGGAAGTCCCTGGGAAACACTGCAATACACTATCACATCGTTCTCTGGAACAACACTTTGGACAATCCATTTAACTTGTTTTCAGCCATCAGAGTTGTTTTCCTGAATCATAAAATTCCCATTATGAAATAAACCCTGACATCAACTTGATTAGTATGATAATAAATCTTAACAGCAGCATGCATGCTTTAAACTGCAGATTTTTAGGCCACAATTACAGATTCTGTTATTTCCCCTACCTACTGCAGTAATTAGATATTATTTCAATGCACAGCCAATTGTTGGCAGTACTTTTTTAATGCATGTAAAATAATCATTGGTTTGAAATCATTGAAACAAGATTTTTGAGAGCTTAATGGAAATGTGTATTAAATATTACTTTTATTGATTAATTTTGAATCCAGTTAAAATGGAACCAAAACTATGCATAGTCTTTGCTTATAGAGTTATATATTCCCATTTATATATAAGACTTCTTTGAGCTTTTACATGTATGGGCACATCTATCTATAGATAATTAGTTATTTTATTTGGGTATGTTTTTAAGGGGAGCTTTCAATTATAAATTAAAAGGTTTGTAATAAACACTTTTCTTTGGACATTTATGTAGATGTGTACATTTTAATTTATGTAAATTTACATTTATGCAAATTTCATAAATTAAAACAGCCCTGCTGTTAAATGGGCTGCTGCTACATGATGCTCTGTGGACTTCAGTGCAGAGATGGAAGGTTGGAATTCAGGCCTTTGTAACTGGCTTGGTCATATTTCTGAAGGTAAAGGAGCTTCTAGCTGATGACTAGACACAGACAATATCAGTTCTCAGAATTTCCGTTCACAATGAAACCCACCTGCAGGAGGCTGACTTTGCCCCTGAGTTCAGATTTCGGCTTTACCATTATTTAATTGTGAGCAAACCTGGGTCCATTACTTGACCTCTATCATCCTTAGCTTTATCATCTGTAAAGGGAGAGGTTAAAATGAATAATCGCTAAGGTCTTTTCAACTGCTAACCTAACAAAAGTACGGAATTAAGGAATTGCATAACATAAACATCTCGATTGTGCACATAAATAGAGACGGTAACTGTATCATGTACTGCCTTATTCAGACACATTCATTCCCTAACTCATTCATTCAGTTACCCATTATTCAACAGACACTTCTTAGTATATATTAGATGTGAAAGACACATAAGGTGGGTTCCTTGCTTCAAGAATGACCTCTCTCTACCTTCCCATCTGAGGTTCATCAAAGAAATACTAGTTTGATCTTTGTTGTGGCCAGATTATTTGCTTTAAATTCCGGCTCATCAGCTAACATATATAAAGAAATTGTTGAATAACCAGTCACCTTGGTGATATTAGACAAGTTGTTAATTGATGTTAAAATTATCTTTCAGTTCTCGTTGTTCAACTTAATTTCCTTGGAAGAACAGCTATGAAAAACTAAAGAGTAAACATGTTTTAAAACTTGTTTTTATGTAGAATTGTTTTTATGATAAAGATGGCTGAACAATTGGATGGGATTCCAAGCTAAATGATTAAATCTTTTATTGAAGTTTCAAAAACAGATTGGATTTTCAATGGTCTGAAAGAATGTGAAATGACTCTCATAGAGGCTATTAATACAAATCAAATATTCATGCTTAAAATAATAATAGTGATGATAACAATAATAATATGTAACCTGGTCCCTCAATGATAAGTACATGACACTCCAGAATCAGTTCAAAGACATAGCCATCTAACCAATGAATAGGACTAGGAAGAAAAACTAAAAAAAGTCATACTTACGGACCACAAACACAGAACCTCAAAAACTCCATTCTTCTTCTCTGAGAAGGTATATCCCTTAGTGATTCTGTTTAATGATTAAAAATCAAAGCTGAAATAACATGACACCAACCTCGTTGCTTGTCATTCCTCTATCACACCCCTTGGCTGTTTATACACACACACACACACACACACACACACACACGACATAAAGCAAGGTGCAAATCAAGCAAAGAGTGACTCACTGTGCCCATTAAGAGATGACAAAGGCCTGCAGCAGAATGTCCAGTGGAAGGAAATCTAAGCTCACAAATTAACTAAATATTCAATGTGCTCCAAAATCCTGATTATCAGGAAAAGAGTTAGAATAGCTAATGTACAAGCAGGCTCAATTAACCCTAATTAGTTCAGAGTCAGGCTACAAAAGACTTAATTAGCAGTTATTAGGTGCCGCTCAGAAGAGGAGCATAAATAATCGTTGGTAGCAAGCTGTGTTTAAGAGTCTCCTGGCTGAGCGACACCAAAAAAAAAAAAAAAAAAAGTAAAAGCAATGTTCCTCCATTGAGGATTGACTGTAAAATAATAATATGGGTCTTGATTTAAATTTCATTTATCCAGAGTGGATTGTTGATGTAATTATTCTTTCTGGGTGACTCAGATGCTTCAGGAGAGGAGTCTGAAAGTTTAATTCTAATGGTGTGATGGTTATACTCTACCACACAGAGATGAACATCTGCTCTTGGGATGGTGAGTGGCTAAGAGAGGGTACAGAGGAATAGTTGAAAGGTTTTCCTTGAACATTTCAGAAGTCAGTCTTTGGAGGGTCTCACATTAAGGAGGTCCGGGGAAGGATGGCTGATGGACAGAGAAGGCTGGGAAGCTGAGTTATAAGGGGCATAAAGATGAGCTGGTGACTGGGGCTAACTCTGATTGGTCCCAGTCTGAGTCCTGGCTGCACGTCAGATGGGTCCAGCACAATTCCCCTTTCCTCTTCCCTGTCCCATTTATTCACCAACGTGTATCTCATAGTTAAGGACCCCCCGTTTGACTTCAGAGTAAAATAATTTTCATCAAAAAGACAGATTAGGGCTTTCCTGGTGGCGCAGTGGTTGAGAGTCCGCCTGCCGATGCAGGGTACATGGTTTCGTGTCCTGGTGTGGGAGGATCCCACATGCTGCGGAGCGGCTGGGCCTGTGAGCCATGGCCGCTGAGCCTGCGCTCTGCAACGGGAGAGGCCACAACAGTGAGAGGCCCGCGTACCGCAAAAAAAAAAAAAAAAAAAAAAAGATTAAAAAAAAAATGGACAGATTAAGTCAAATATACAGATTAAGATAAGAAGCAGAGACAAAGGACTATGATATACCCTCTCCACCAGTTTTGCTTTCTTTCTCTGACACTTTTATTGAATAAGTATGACCCTCAGAGAGGTAGAAAATTGTAATATTCCTCTTAAGTTTTATAACATCTTACACAAAATATGGGTTTGGCATGAATGAGGTCAGGAATTTGTTTTAGAACACTTCAGGGTTCTTATCTTTTAATGCATATCTGATTATCTATATTTAACATGACTATAAATGTTGTCACTCATAAAGCTATTCAGCCTTGTCATAAATTATTTCATAGAACAATACTGTTTATAGGTGGATGTAAATACAGAAAAGCTGTCTTTTAAGAGGCTACTTTAACCGACTATTAATTTCATGTAACAACTGGCTCCCTCTTAAAAAAATAATGCCAAAGGACCACTTAGGAAGAATAGAGGTGTATTTGTTTTCTATTGCTGTGTAACAAATTACCACAAAGTTAACATTTTAAAACAATATCCATTTATGAGCTCATTGTTCAATAGATCAGGGTAGGACTTGGCTGGACTCTCAGGAGGTCAAAATCAAGGTCAGCCTGAGCTTTTGTTTGGAGACTGGAGACTGTGGGAAGGAATCCTTTTCTAAGACCATCCAGGTTGTTTTCATAATCCAGTTGCTTGTGGTTATAGGTCTGGGTTCCTAATTCCCTTCCTGGCTGTTAGGTGAGGGCTGCTCTCTGTTCCTGGAGGCCCCCCACATTCATTGATGCAAACACACACACACACACACACACACACACACACACACACACACCCTTTATCTTCAATGCAGACATGATACACCAAGTCCTTCTTACGCTTTGAATGTCTTTGACTTCTTCTGCTCCCAGCTGGAGAAATCTCATTGCTTTTACAAGTCCCATGTGATTAGATGGGCCCACTTGAATCAGCCCTCTTCAGATTAACTCAAAGCGAACTGATTAGTAACCTTGATTATCTCTCAAAATCCCTTTTGTCACATAGCGTAATATAATCCCAGGCACCGTATCTCACCATATTTATAGTTTTAGGGATTAGGGCTCAACCTTCCCTGCATCCACAACCTAGGCCCCTGCTGGGGGCAGAGGGTAGTAGTGGTCACTGGGCAGGAGCAGGAGAGGGAGGCCAGCAGGGTGACCAAGAGTCAGGAGATGGGAGAGCAGGTGGCTGAGTAAATATCCTGGAGACACAGGGGGGCAGTGGGAGGGGACATTAAACATGGGCTGGGACTCCAGTCCTCCAGAACACGCTCCATGGTCCCATTGGACTTCACTTACAGAAAACAGATTCAAAGATGAGATTATGAAGAATTTAAGATGGTGACTGGAGAATATTAAACCCCATTTGGGGGCCTCTCTTCTGAGTGTAAGAGCCTGTGAGACTGGGCTGATCACGTACTTGTGAAGCTGGCCCTGGAAACGGACACTATATAAGTGTTTGCTCTTATGTTTTTACTGATAGTTATTTTGTGGACATTAGACACTTAGTAGACAAAGTGCTCAGTTGCTTCAAGATACCTGTCTTATTCTTAGTTTGTACACATGGACTTAAGAAATGAGGCCCGATACAGAGGCATCTTGTATTCAATGAGGCTGTTCCAAAGGGCTGTCTATAAGGGTTCCAGACCATTGACTTAAAGTACTTCTTCTCATGGCAGAGGTGATATTGACATTTTACAGGGAATATGCACAACTCCCTTCTTTTTTTTTAAAAAACTTTTTCTGTTGTTCGGGGTATTGCCTGAATGCCAAAGCTGGAAATCTGGCTTGTTTTACCATCACTGAAATTAATTAAAAATAAATCAACTTGAACATTCACTTTAAGCATTTCCTTTTTTTCTTTTTTAGCTTATCACACAATTCAATTCAAATTCCATTCTGTTACAGAGTAAGTTATGAAAACTTCACATCGTTTTGCCTTTTTTTTTCTTCTTTTGCTGTCAGAGCTACTATAGATGGTAAAAGCTTAATCCCAGGGAAACTAATAAAGTGAATTGTTCACACAATTACATATTATTTTCCTGTTATGTCCAAGTCTCTTGGGTGCCCAATGCTCAGTTATTGACTAATCTGTGAAGCCAGAGTCCTGTCTGATTTTGAGTTTTGAGTATTCAACCACCTCTAAATTTTTGATAAGGCTGTTTAAAGACAGATGTGATTGAATCATAAGACCACTCAAAAACTACAACATATGCTTTGTTCTGTGTGGGGAAAATATTCCTATCATTCATAAAAAGAAGAAGGGGAAAAAATATAACAAATTCTTTAAGAGTGGTGAGTCGAGCCAAAGATGATACATATTGGAGAGCCCAGATAGGTCAGGGCTCTTGGCTAAAATAAAAAGAAGAATCAAAGTGCAGCAGTGACAGCAGATAGTGTCTGATTATCTCCAGAGGGGGGCATTAGGATTTTCAGACTCCAGATGTCCAGCAGCTGTAAACTTCTCCAGGCTAGTGTTTGAGTTTTCACAGTAAAGCAGCAGACCTCAGTTGCACCGAGAGACGACAGGGTCAGTGCAGAGCCAAGGCAGTCCTGACTCTTCGGATGCTGGGGGACTTGCTTAAACAAATCTGGTCAGCTTTCCAGATGCATGGCTCTGCTATAAAACTTGAAATACTCGTAGTGATACCTTTGAGACTCCCAAACAGTAAGCGGGTTCTGATTCTAGTATTTGTGAGATAGTTGATCAACAAAATTTAATTTAATTCTAGTAACATTTATAGAGCACTTTGTTACGGGAAAAGCCTCATGCCAAGGAGACAGTGTCACGTGGTGGTCAACAGCTAGACTTTTCCATTTGTGTAACCTGGGACAAGGAGCCTAGTTTCTCTAGGTAAGGAGGCTCTCATGTGTATCGTGGCAAGAATAACTATCTAGATATTGCTTGTTTTGTTTTGTGTTTCCCTGGAAGCAGGCCCCCAAATATGGACTGAGAACAAATAGTTTACTTGCCAAATGATCCCAGAAACACTGGTAAGGGAACAAGGGAGGGAAGAAAGAGAAGGCAACCAATGAAGGATAGGCTATAAAACAAGTTATCACTGTGATACCTGGAGCAAGGACTGAGTCTCAAAGTATGGTTCAAGGTTGACCAGCATCAGCATCACTTGGACACTAGTTAGAAATGCAAATTCTCAGGTCCCACTCCAGACCTACTGAATTAGAAACTGTGCATGAGGGTCCAGCAACCTGGTCTAATAGGGAATTTTGTTACTCACTCAAGTTTGAAAACTGATGAATTAGGGAGCATGTGCAGAACACCTGTCTTGGAGTTATTCCACGGGGGGATGGAAGGTAGCTGGGATATTGATACACCAACTCCCATCAGTCATTATTAAGGGCTGCTGGGGAGAGGGTGATGGAAATAAACCATAATTCTCCAGCACTTTCTCTTGTGTTGCCCTTGGGCGGAATGGATTCCAGAGTAAACTCTTGGCAAAGAGATGTTGGCCCCGGCAGCTGGAAGTCCCGGGAACATTACAATTTCTAGACCCAAGGACACATGGATGGGGCACCAACAGCTATTGTGGTGTCTGAAGGATTGAGATAACGCACTAAAGGGCATAATGCAGTGTCTATCACAAAACCCATCATATATTCAAATCTAAGGATTGTACACAGATTAACAAGCTGTAATTCCTGCCCTCAGAGAATAGAGTGTTTCCAAAGAGAGCTAGGATGCAGACTCGTAAGTAGAATCTAAGGTGGGATGCAATAAATACCACGAGTGATGGAAGTGTAGGAGGGAGAGAGCGTACCTGATTTGAAGAGGAAGAAAGACATTCGTGAATCAGTGACACCTGAGATGGGAGAGGTAGGCTCCTGGGCTGGCTGAGATGAAACAAGAGGGGTGACTGAACTGTGGAGAAGGCCTCGGGTCACTGTATTAGCTGCCTCATCAAGTGCCTCTTGTATCTGGATGTCTGAGCTGCATGTGTTCCTTTACCGGATGGAAGTAACATCCATGGGCTAACAAATTTGAAATGCAAGGGTGCTGAAGGTTAGTATTTCTTTGCCATTTCCCATCTCCAACAGCCTCACTATTGATTTTCTGGGAAAGAATTAAGGCTTACTGGTTTGAAAAAACATAAAAAGATATTTCAAGCTGCTGCACAGATGTGCTGCTTTCCTGGGACTCATATGGAAATGAGAAAATGCTGACTTAATTTTTTCAGTAGCATTGTTACCATTATGACATAACTTTGATAGTATTAGGCAGAGCTGTCAATATTTACTGTGAGAATTTTCTACATATACCTTAAAAAATCAGTTCTGGGGAGGAGGGTGGAGTGGTGAGAGGAAATAAGTTGAGTAGAATGAATATAGTATTCATGTTTTTGAGGATTTTTTAACTGGGATCCCATTTCTCACAGCAAAATACATCCCTTGCTCTGCTAACCTATTTCACAGATTTCCTTGGTGTCCACCTCCTCTAAAGCCACTGCTACGGACTGAATGTTTATGCCCCCCACCCCCTTTCATATATTGAAGCTCTAAGCTTCAGTGTGAAGGTATTTGGAAGTGGGGTCTTTGAGAGGTAGTTGGGTCATGAGGGTGGAGTCCTCATAAATGGAATTAGTGCCCTTATAGGAAGAGACATGAGAGAGATGATATCTCTGTGTCATGTGCGGATACAGTAAGAAGGTGACGACAGCAAATCAGGAGGATTCTCACCCTACACCAAATCTACTGGCACCTTGCTCTTGGACTTCTCAGTGTCCAAGACTGAGAAATAAATGTCTTTGTTTAAGCCACTCAAGTCTATGGTATTTTGCTATAGCAGTTCAAGCAGACTAAGGCAGCCACCAACCCCTGAAGCTTCAATTCCTCCTCAAATATGCTACATTTCGTTGCATCCCTGGTATCACCCTGTCTTTTCCCATCTGTAGGCTCAATGGAAAATGGTCCACAATTATCAGTATATTGGGGGTCTCCTACCTTATAATGAAGGGGGCTTTTGTTCTTAATTTCTTTTTTTCTGAGTTTTTGAGCATATTAGTGAGAATAAGGCTAGAGGAGAGGAAAGAAGGATTAGTAATGAGGTGCTTAAGCAAAAGGGAGTGGAAGAAGCTTAAAGTGAAGAGAGCGAGAAAGGAGGCTTCACTGCCAGCTGGACTCTATTCTTCACTGTATCTTCCAGCACACTGTGGAAAGCAGTGTGTGTGTGTGTGTGTGTGTGTGTGTGTGTGTGTGTGTTTTGTGTGTTATTCACATACAATATGAGCTCTACTAGTAGAACTTTCTCAAATAGTTGGAGACCTCCTGAGAGATTACCTGTTTCACAGCTTTGTGTTAAAGTATTTTGTTGTGGTGAATCTCAGGGTGTGGGTGTCTGATGCCTGAGGTGTTGCAGAGCACCAATATGTGCTGTATCCTTTTTAGTTGATGGGCTTGCTCTCACCATATGCAGCAAACTCTCCAAATTATGGACAGATAAACATTCTGATGTTATAAACTGAGAAACAGAGTTCTGGGAATAATTGAGAAGATGTTGCAAAACACCTTCCCCATTAGCTCAAGGTTAAATATTATGCTAAGATTCTTTTAAAGTATGTAAATAAATGTCAATTGCTTGACTCACTGGTCACCTATTATGCCAATTCAATATTTTATGAAGGTTTGATACTTGCATATGACTTTGTTAATTATTTCCCCAATATTTTCCTCTAAGGGAGGACTTCACCACAGACAAAACACTGGGGTGTTGAGTATTTGTTACTTAAGTCAAGCCAAAAGGTTAGCTGAGAGTAGTGAGTCTGGTGGTGATCATAGTTTTATCATGGGATTAAAATCAGAGCTTGTCTGCAAAGAGGTCAGCCCATTGTATAGATTGAACAGAATTTGAAAATAGAGTGTGGGACTCAGAAGACAAATCAGACATTGAGGATAAAATGATTAAAATGTATCAACAATCTTTTATGTATCTCATTCTGGAAAACAAAATACTGTATCTTTCAAGTATGCCATGCATTCATCTCATTCCTTCATTTTGATAAATATTTAGTAAATCATTTCTAATATATAAAGCCAGGCACTATGGAGGATACAAAAGGAAGTTAAGAAATAACCTTTGCTGGAGGTCACCAAAATAGCAATATAGGAGATCCCAACTTTCTCCCACCTCCAGCAAAGATCAACTATTAGACGGCTGGGTATGAACGAAAACAGCTCTGGGGGCCCTCTGGAGTCTACCTAAGAATTTTTGCCAACACAGAGTAATAAAAACCTGAGAATAACCATACAAGGAGAGAAGGATGGCAGCTTCATTTCTCCTGCTTCATCCCATCCCCCAAGCCAGCATTGCTCAGCACAAAGACGAACTTCTCAGCTACAAAGAGTTCCTCTTTCCAGGAAAGGAAAATTGAGACAAGCTTCCAGTTTTCCCAGCTTTTCGAGGCACCAAGCTAAGGTCCTGCTTTGGTTTCACCTCAGCCAGGCTGGCAGAGCTGAGATGTACAGAGATGTAGGAACAAGGAAGAAAAAAGCCTGGGCTACCAATAGCAGCCATGCAGCGGGAGTGATTGTGTCCACAGTGATCTGTTCTGCAGACAAACCCAGCAGATTTTGCCACCAAAGGAACTAAAAGGCTGGTACAGCCACTTCTGCAGATTTCACCAGCTTTCACTCCACAAGTATTCATGGTCACTAATGCCAGCTGCCTGAGCCTCTCCCCAATCACTCCCCACCCCTGCCAGAACCCAGGAACCACAGCCATTTCAGGCTTCCATGGCTCCATGAATATGAGATACTAGCCTAGACCCCTACAGCTGCCCCCACTCTCATACATATGCTCGGGGCTGGCCTCTAACTGTGCACAGGCATGGGACCAGCCTCTACTGCAGCACACCCGCGGGAGACCATGTAGCCATGGGAGAGCAAACCCACAGCCAGAGCCGCTGCAGCCACTTGCAGCCTGGATCAGACCCTGTCTTCTGTCACTGGCCTGCACCACCATGCTTACCTGCAGCTAGCCTCTCCAGCTGTACTTGTGCATGCCACCAGTCTGACCCCTGTCACCAGCTCTCCCACTGCAGTGTGCATGCCAAAGGGGAGATGGTGAAGCTACAGGAGAGCATGCTGACAGTCAGGGCCCCCAAAGCTGCTAGTGAGCCCATAGTTGGTTACAGCCCTTGCTGCTGTGTACATGTCTGCAGCCAGCCCCTGCCACTACAGCTGAATGTGCTTGCAGCATTGGCTCCAGCTACCACTGCTTCCTGCCCTGGTCCCTAGCAGCTGGACCTGAGGGTGCCACTGAGGATCCCAGCGGCCCTTGCAGCCACTGCTACCCTCCCTCCCCTTCTCAGTACTAACCAAGGACCACACAGTTATTGCTGCTATGAACCTCAACAGGCTGAGCGGAAGAGATATCATGCCCCCCTGCCCCAGCCCAGATCCACTACGTGCCCCTACACTAAGTGCCCACGCCACTAGACTCAGGGTCACAGTAAGCTCCAGTGTGCCCCAAGCTCGGGTGAAAGTCTTCCCTTAATGAAGTTAATCCATAAAATCTGGAAGAGGTGACTGCTTCTTCAAATGCACAAATACCTATTCAAGGCTAAAGGAATCATGAAGAATCAGAGAAACATGACTCCATCAAAGGAATATAGTTAACCTCCAGTAACTGGCCCCAAGGAAATGGAGATCCAAGAATTTCTTGACAGAGAATTCAAAAAAATTGTTCTAAAGATGCTCAGAGAGCTACAAGATAACACAGATAAACATTTAAACAATAATAGGAAAAACATACAAGACAAAATGAGAAGTTCAACAAAGATATAGAAAACATAAAAAGGCACCAAAATGAATTTTGGAGCCAAAGAATACAGCAACTGGACTAAAAAATTCAAAAGAGAGTTTTAATAGCAGATTTGTCTAAACAGAAGAGAAGAGTAGTAAGCAAGAAGACAGATCAATTAAAATTAATCAGAGGAGGAAAAAGAATGAAAAGGAATGAAGAAATCCCAGAGGACTTATGGGACAACATCAAGAGAAACAATGTGTGCATCACTGGAGTCCCAGAAAGAGTATAAAGGGAAAAGGAGATAGAAAACTTATTTATAGAAACAATGGCTGAGAACTTCCCAAACCTGGCATATATTTGAATATCCATGTTCATAAAACCCTATTAATAGGTACCAAAAAATTTCAATCCAAAACTAACTTCTCCAGGATTCACTAAATGAAACTTTCTAAAACAAAGACAGAGAGAATTTTAAAAGCAGCAAGAGCAAAAGAAAATTCTTGTACAAGGGAACCCCCATAAGGCTATCAGTGGATGAGACTTTACAGACCAGCAAAGAATGGGATGATAAGTTCAAAGTGTTGAAAGGAAGAAAATGCCAACCAAGAATACTGTACCCAGCAAGCCTGTCTTTCAGAAATAAAGGTAAAATAAAGACTTTTCCTAATAAACGAAAGCTGAGGGATTCATCACCACTAAATCTGCCTTACAAGAAATGCTGAAAATAGTTCTTTAAGCTGAAATAAAAGGATGCTAATTAGTAACAGGAAAACATATGAAAATATACAACACAGTAGTAAAGTTAATCATATAGTCAGATTCAGAATACTCTGTATTCTGTATACATAATACTGAAATATGGTGGTGTGTTAACTACTTAACTCTAGTATATAGGTTAAAGACAAAAATATTAAAAACAGCTCTACTACAATAATTTGTTAATGTATACACAGTATACAAAGACGTAAATTGTGACATCAAAAACAAAAGGAGTAAAAGGGTACTTTTTGCGTGCAAAGTTAAATTGCTATCAGTGTAAACAGAGTGCCATATTTAGTGTTGTATGTAAGCCTCACAGTAACCATAAAGCAAAAAACCTTAACAACAGATTCACAAATGATATAGAAATGGAATGAAAGCATAATGGAAAATAGTAAAAGCTATAGTAATCAAAACAGTATGGTCCTGGCATAAAAACAAACACATAGACCAATGGAAAACACTTGAGAGTTCAGAAATAAACCCTAACATATACAGTCAACTAATATTTGACAGTGAAGCCTAGAATACTCAGTGAGGAAAGGATGGTCCTTTCCATAAATAGTGTTGAGAAAACTGAATAAGCACTCAAAGAACAATGAAATTTGACCCCTGTCTCACCACTCACAAAAATTAACTCAAAATGGGTTAAAGACTTAAACATGAGAGCTGAAACTGTAAAATTTCAAGATGAAAACATAGGGATAAATCTCCTTAACATTAGTCTTGGCAACAATTTTTTTTGATACTACACCAAAAGTACAGGCAACAAAAGTAAAAATTAATAACTGGGACTATATCAAACTAAAACACTTCTGCACAGGAAAAGAAAAATCCACAAAATAAAAAGGCAACCTATGGAATGAGAGAAAATATTTTCAGATCGTTTATCTGATAAGGGGTTAATATTCAAAATATATAAAGAATTACTACAATTCAATAGCAGAAAAAAATAATCTGAAAAATGGTCAGAGACACTGAATAGACATTTGTCTAAAGAAGACATACAAATAGCCAACAGGTACACGAAAAAGTGCTGGAAATCACTAATCATCAGGAAGTGCAAGTCAAAACCACAAGATATCACCTCCTATCTGTAATAATGGCTATTAGCAACAAGGCAAGAGATACCAAGTGTTAGCAAAACTGGAGAAAAGGGAGCCTGTGCAGTCGGAACCTGTGCAGTCGGTGCACTGTTGGTGGGAATGCAAATTGGTGCAGCCAGTATGGAAAAGAGTGTGGAGGTTCCTCAAAGTATTAAAAATAGATCCACCAGGGCTTCCCTGGTGGCGCAGTGGTTGAGAGTCCACCTGCCGATGCAGGGGACACGGGTTCGTGCCCCGGTCCGGGAAGATCCCACATGCCGCGGAGCGGCTGGGCCCGTGAGCCATGGCCGCTGAGCCTGCGCATCTGGAGCCTGTGCTCCGCAACGGGAGAGGCCACAACAGTGAGAGGTCCGCGTACCGCAAAAAAAAATAAAAAATAAATCCACCATATGATCCAGCAATTCCACTTCTAGGTATATATTCAAAGCAATTGAAATCAGGATCTTGATGAGATATCTGCACTCCCACGTTTATTAAAGCATTATTCACAATAGCCAAGATCGGAAAACCCCCTAAGTGTCTTATCAACTGATGAATGGATAAGGAAAATGTTATATTGAGATAGAGGTACAGAGATATAGCTATAGATGTATAAACCTATCTTTCTGTCTGTCTGTCTTTCATGGAATATTATTCATCCATGAGAAAAGAAGGAAATCCTGCCATTTACAATAACACCAGTGGACCTTGAGAGCATTATGCTAAGTGAAATAAGTCAGACAGAGGAAGACGTATGCTGTATTATCTATGCTGTATTGGAATCTGAAACAGCTGAAGTCATAGAAACAGGGAGTAGAGTGGTGATTACCAAGGGCTGGGTGTCAGGGGAAATAGGAAGATGTTAATCAAAGGGTACAAAGTTCCAATTATAAAATGAATAAGTTCTGGGAATCTAATGTACAGCATGATTATTATATTTTATAATACTTTATTATATACTTAAAAGTTGCTAAGAGAGTAGATCTTAATGCTCTCACCACACACACACACAGACACACACAGACACACATGGTAATTATATGACATGATAGAGGCGTTAGCTAATACTATGGTGGTAATCATTTTTCTATATATAAGTGCATCATATCAACACATTGTATGCCTTAACCTTACACAATGTTACATGTTAATGATATCTCTGTAATGCTTTAAAAAAAGAGATGATCTTTGCCTATAAATACATTACGATTTACTTGTATATAGAATAAAGCTAGTATGTATACTATGTGATAAATGGTAAGTGGTATATAAAGATATGCATTTAGTCCACTCTATATTGGATGGAGGTGGAGAAGGAAAAAATAATTTTAATATAAAAATTGTTCAGGGTCAGGAATTTGATAAATATTAAGCTTTATAATGCTAACTAGATAGGCTTACAAAGTACCACGGAGAAAGCCCCAGTGTGGAAAGTGTAATGTGTGTGTATCTGGCTCCTTGAACAGGCTGCTTCACATGATACAAGTCTTCACAGCTTTCTGGAAGCAGTACCAGTCAACATTTAGTCACTTTTCCTTGGTTGTAGTAGGAACTGATCTACTTAATGTACAGTGTAACTCAAGTTATAACATTTTAAACAGGATACAAATTTTATCCTTTTTTCTTTCATGGACACTCATAAAAAATATTCCCTGTGCTGTTAATGAAATTTCTAACTCCACTGAACTATGCAATATGCAACACTGCCTGCTATGCAAATTTAGTTTTTATACTCACAATAAAAATGCTTAGAGTCCACATTGAAGCAACACTAATGTGTTACTAAAGCTAGGAAAAGGAAATGAATTATACATAGACCTCACCCGTCTCCCTTAGCTGACTGTGTTACATTTAGGCACCATGATATATGTTCAACATATGCGATACTTTAAAACCCTGACATATTGCTATTGTTAGCTATTGCTATATGACAAACTACCCCAAAATACAGTGACTTAAAATAACAATGTATTATTGTTGCTTACTGTTTTGTGAGTGACTGAGCTCACGTGGGCTATTCTTGTCTGAGGTCTTTCATATACCTGTAGTCCGATGGCAGATGGAACCCAACTGAAGGCCCATTGGGCTGGATGTCCATGATAGCTTTTAACTCACAAATCTTATGCCTCACCTGGGAAGCTCAGTGCAGTTGGGGGTTGACTGGGCATGTCTCTCTATCCATGGAGCCTCACCACTTGGCTAGCTACTTTGGATTCCCTTATAGCATGGAGATCTCAGTATAAACTTCTTACATGGTGGCTGGTTTTGAGCACATATTTCAAGAGACCAAGGGGGAAACTGCATTTTTAATGACTTAGTTTCAAAATTAACACAAAATCACCATACACAGGACATGATTACTGGGAAGCGTGGTTCACTGGAAAATCTGTCTTTGAAGATAAATGACCATATTGGTCATGTATACCTTATTGAAATATGATGATGCCTGACTTTGGTAGACTCTTGTTATACCCAAAGTAATCAGACCAGTCAGCAAGTATTATAAATCCACTTTCAGAAGAGTACCTAGAATAATCATTGGAAATCTGCATCATTTGTTAAACTGCTTATAGCAGTTAAACAAATTATTTATTAATGATTATTAACTATCTGCTATGTGCCAGAGACTGTGCCAGATACTGATGACTTCTGGATAGGTGGGGTAGACATGTGAGGACACTGAAGCTCAGAAGGCTTGAATGGAAGTAGGATCGGCTTCTCCAAAAGCAGCAGAATCAGGTGCTCATACAATGCAGTGGCCCTGGGAACACTTGCTGAGGTAGGGAAGAAGCCAAAGAGGAGCCAAACAAAATACTGGACTGTGATTTTATAAATAAGATTTAAGATGCATGCTATAATGTACTCTGCAGATTGACTTTGCATATTTGAGAGATGGGTTTGTAATGTGTAGTAAAAAAAATCCTTTATATTGTCTCTCAGCCAAAAACACATTGACGAAGTATCATGCTACATGGCAGTGGTTCTCAAATTTTAGAGAACCGCAGCATCACCTGGAGGGCTGGTGAAAACCCAATGCTGGGTCCCATCCCCAGAGTTTCTGATTCAGTAGGTCTTTCGATCAAGTTCCCAGGTCATGTTGATGGTGCTTTTAAGTGGATCACACTTTGAGAATCACTGCTGTATGGTTATCCACACATAGAAGGTTAAAAGCGTAGATGTCGAGTCATAGACAAGACACAGCGGTGAATCATAAATATGTTACCTAATCTTTCTAGCTTGGTTTCCTGATTTTTATAATGAAGATAATTAATAGTAGCTACCTCATTGGATTGTTGTGTGGATGAAATGATATATAGCAAGAGTTCAATAAATGTTAGCCAATCATTAACATAATCATGTTAACGGTTATAATTCTAGAAGAGATATAGTCCTATCCTCATATATTTTACCTGAGGAGTTGTATTATTGTGTAATGTACACCTATTTGCGCTGTAATCATCTTCCAGACTATATAGCTGACTACTGTGAGCTTTGTGCCTTTCCTGCCTCCTTCAGAAGAGAAGAAATAACAGAACTTTCTCATTATCTGTTTTCTTCCTTATACAGTACATAAAATTTAGCAACTAAGTATTTAAAAACAATCTACAGACTCAAAAATAAATCTTACTGTTTTCAAGTTAAACTCCTCCTGGGATTGGTATTAAAGGAGAATTAGGTTTGCATTAGTTGAGCTTTGCAGGATGCCCAGATAATGCCTCAGCAACCAAAATGTAATTATAAAATAGGGATGTTTCAACTGCAGAATTTTTTTTTTCTATTCAATGTAAACTGTAACAGTCAAGCATGTAGTTGCATTAAGGTGAAGATAACAAATTAAGTTCCAGATCACTTCTCAAGCTGTGTGGTCAAACACAGAGCAGTAGTCAACAACAACAAAATTCCAATAATAACCAAATCACAATGTATTTCCTTGACTGCCAATAAATGTCATAACCCTTGCTTCTCCAGTAAAATGATCCTCCTTGTGAGGCTGCTGGGAGTACATAGGATGGAAATGTATCATCCTACAGTTGTTTTTACTGTGCCATTACTTCATCCATTGGGCCACACTCAGTCCCTTTCTGTACCTCAGTTTACTTATCCAAACTGGGTTTACATTTTTCAATGTATTGTTTGTAGAACACTAGTGAGATGCTCAGTAGAAAAAGTCGCCTGTAGTAAAAAAACTTCTGGAAGCATTTCAGGCTCTCTCTTCTTCATCAAGAGTCAAGACCCATATTGGTGCTTGAAAAACTCTTGAGAATCCCTATTTTAAAGAAACTATAATAGACCATGGATATTTCATAGCAGCTGAACTTCCAGAGGGTATACTTCTTTGGGAAATGCTGCTCCAAGTTATAATTGCCTCACACTTAGTCGTAGTAAGTTCATAAATTGTCAGTTAATGATACTTTATCTACCAAAACTATTCTTCAAAAATGAATGAAAGGGGGCTTCCCTGGTGGCGCAGTGGTTGAGAGTCCACCTGCCAATGCAGGGGACACGGGTTCATGCCGTGGAGCGGCTGGGCCTGTGAGCCATGGCCGCTGAGCCTGCGCGTCCGGAGCCTGTGCTCCGCAACGGGAGAGGCCACAACAGTGAGAGGCCCGCATACCGCAAAAAAAAAAAAAAAAAAAAAAAAAAAGAATGAAAAATAAAGACATTCCTAGATAAACAAAAACCGAGAGAAGTCTTTGCTAGCACATCTCTCCTATAAAAATGTCCTTTAGGCTGAAAGGAAATGACACCAGATGTGAAATCAAATACACAAGAAGGAGTGAAGAATAGGGAAATGTAGTATGTGGGTGAATAAAAATTACTCTCACTATGTATTTTTGTTTACTCTTAATCTCTTAAAAATACACATACGCTTGTCTAAAGCAATTATTATAACACTATTATGGTGTTCAGAGCATATGTAGATACAATACATAATGACATTAACAGCACAAAGAGGGGATGGAGGTATATTTTACTAGAATTAGGCCACTAAAATCTGAAACGGATTGTGATAAATTAAGATGAGGAGGTGGGGAAAATGGAGAGACGTTGGTCAAAGGATGCAAATTTGCAGTTATGTAGGATAAGTCTAGAGATCTAACATACAGGAATGTTCAAAAGAGTATAATATTGTATTGCATACTGGAAATTTGCTAAGTGAGTAGATCTCAGGTGCTCTCACCACACACACACAAATGATAACTGTGTAAGGAGGTGGATATATTACTTAGCTTGACTACAGTAATCATTGCAATATATATATATATATATACATATATATATACACACACACACACACATATATAGCAAAACATCATAGTATATACCTTAAATATATACAATTTTTATTTTTAAAGATGCATGTTGTAATGTCTAGTGTAAGCCATTTTGAAAGCTAAATTTAAAAAATCAGAGTAAAATCTCAAGAGAGTAATTAAAATGGTTTACTTAAAAAAATATTGGTTTAACACAAAAAGAAACAGTAAAGGAGGAAAAAATACATGAGACAAGCAGAAAACAAATAGCAAAATGACAGATGTAAATCCAACAATATCAATAATTATATTAAGTATGAATGCACTAAAGACTTCAATCAAACATACAAATGATCAGTCTAGCTAAAAAAAAAGCAAGATTTAATGATATTTGCTGTATACCTGAAACTGACAACATTGTAAATCAACTATACTTCAATAAAAAAAGATTTAATGATATGCTCTGTACAAAAGACATAGTTTAGATTCAAAAACACAGACAGGTTGAACTTTTAAGGAAGGAAAAAGATGTACCATGCAAACAGTAACCAGAAGAGAGCTGAAGTGCCTATGTTTAAAGAATAATAGAAACGTTTTATTTTAAAATCTATATTTATAAAATGCTAGAAAGTATTTATTTTTGCAAACATTTAAACATATTATTGAAAATCTAGATGTCCTTTTAAAATGTGCAAGGGGACACAATATATTTTTTAAAAATTATGTTAGGGCTGTGGAAGTAAAACTGTTTGAAGCCTGCTCTTCTACACAAATTCTGTCATGGTACAGAAAATAAGTTTCATGGAGTCCTGACTTAACCAAAATCATATACTTTACAGCAAAGTCAATATTAAAAGCTGTACTCTCTTTTTTGGTCCTGCATTTCTTGCCTATTTTAAGGAGGCACCATAGGATAATCATTAAGCTCATAGAATTTGGTGTTTCATTTAAAAAATTCTAACTCCAACCTTTGTCTGCTGTGTGACCCTGTAGAGTGTTCTCAACTTCTCTGTGCCTCAATGACTTCATCTGTAAAATGGGTCAATAAGGGCATATATCTCACAGGAATTTTGAGAGTTAATACGTGCAGAATATTTAGGTCAATACCTGGTACAAGGAAAGTACTCTATAAATGTGAGTTATTTTTATTCGGGGCTTTGACATGTTCCAATAAATGTGCTACAGATAAATCATTATCACATCTCCCAACACATTTCCACATTGCTGGCACAGATTTTAGAGCTCCTGACTCAGATGTTGAATCTACACCTGGACCTCAAGTCATTTTAGCAGTCAGCATTAGAGAGATTGAGTTGCAAAGAGGCAGCAGTGAAGGGAAAGCCTTGCTAACAAGATAATATATGCTGAACTCGGCAGGTTTGTCTGTTATTGCTGATGAAGGGGAGACAGTGCGAAATGTGAGATGTGGTACCCTCAGAGGGAAGTCTATATCATGCATATAATTTGTTGATTGCTGGAAGACTAGAAATGGAACACTGGGTCTGCAGGATGGCCAGATGGCAACTCACTGACCTGAGAAATTCTCTTTGTAAAGAACAGCTTTCTTTTCTAGCCCTCTGCTCCCCACTTCCCTGCCTGAACTCTGTGTGCCTCTCTGCACCCTAGACACAAGCATTATTCTCTTGCCCTGTGCCTTTGTTCATGTGGGTCACTTGTTCTGGAATATCTCTCACCCACTTGGTCCTTTTCCTTTCTCGCCATTTGCCACCTGCTTCGTAGGGTGAAATTCATTCAACTGAGAACTGATTATGTCCTGAACACTAGGATGAGCACCGAGGATACAAAGTCACACAATTTTAGAATCAAGCATGAGAGAGGGCCCTTATCACACTTGATTATGTTTGTCTACAATCAAGGTCGGCACAGGTGTTCTGTGAGTGCAGACGAGGTATCTTACCCAGTCTGGGGATGATCAGCAGCTACCTCCTGAATGTTTAGTGAGTTGTAGTCGACTCTGTAGATACAGAGAAGAAACAAAAGCAAGAAACGCGTGCACAGGTCACAGGCGTGCTCCTTATGACTGAAGAATAGGGCACTTGGCGGTAGAGTGAAGAGAAGTGAAGCTGGGAAGGTAGATAAGGCTCAGACCAAGAAGGAGCTTGGAATGGATGAATGCCTTGCTAAGGACTTGGATTTTACTGTGACCATCATGGGGAGCTAACAAAGGCCTTTAAGTAGTACAATACTTTAATCAGGTTTGCGTTTCTGAAAGAGAGCATTGACGAAGCATGAAGAATGGATGAATTTTAAAAAGTGGGGGCAAGAATGGAGTCATTCATTTATTTAGGGGACTATTGAAAATCATAAATAAGGAGAAGATGAGGGCCTACACTAAGTCAGTGGTGGTGAGAAAGAGAAAAGAGATCAATTCGAAAGACACTCAGGGAGAAATCAGTGTTCCTTGAGATCTAACTGGATATGTGAAGAGAGGTAGAATATGGATACAGGATGACTCGGATTTTTGGCTTTGGTACCTGTATGGATGGTGGTACCACTCTCCTGAGAGGTTCTATAGGAAGTGAGATAAGGGGGTAAGACTATATTTGAACGTGTGCACTTTAAGATTCTTATTTGTATGTTTAACAATGTTTGCAGACAGCCTACCTCCTAGGTGCCGGGGGCTACTCTAGGCACTGGGCATACAGCAGTGAATAAAACAAACATAAATTCCTGCCCTTGTGGAGCTTACATCAAATAGGGTAACTGTGAACATCCCAGGAGGTGGTTGAATTGGTGCTGGAGCTTAGATGAAAGATTTGGTCTAGAAATACTGATCCAAGGGAAAGCAGCTTATAGGTAAGAGTTGAAGCTATCACTTAATAAATTTCTATACTTTAAAAAATGTTAGTGCATAAAGAAAAAGATACAGTTCAGCAGAAGAATTTAGGCCAATGTAGATCAGAGATATCATCATCAGAAAAGCTAATGCCAAAATTGCTGCATGAATGGATATAATGAATTAGAATCCAGGGGGTGATAACTCTGGACCTAAGGAAGACCATCCCACACTGCATGTGGGGTATAGGCAGACTGTAGGGCATTTAGAGAAGAGTGACGGTGAGGGTGAAAAAACTCAAATGGCGTCTAATGACGAATGGTTATGTCAAACGGAAATGGTTAGCCTGGAGGAGGTGATCATAACAATTGTCTTCATACAGTTAATTCTGTTATGGCTCCAACGGGGATAAACAGTTTCAGTGGGAGGGAGTTATAGGGAGAAAATCAATAATAAGATTTTTGCCATCTCATGCATGTCCTCAGATACTTAGCTTCAGATTCAGTGATGTATTAGGTAGGGTTGTCCAGAGAAACAGAACAAATAGGATATGTGTGTGTATGTGTACATACATACATAAAAAGATATTTGTTATTATAAACATAGCTTATGCAATTATGAGCTGGCAAATCCCAAGATCTTCAGGGTGAGTCAGCACGCTGGAGACCCAGAAGAACTGACAGCGTAGCTCCAGTCTGGAGGCCAGCAGGCTCAAAACCCAGGAAGAGCTGATCTTTCAGTTTAAGTCCAAAGGCAGGAAAAATGCTGATGTCCTAGTCTGAAGGCCATCAGACAGAAAGGATTTTCTCTTACTTAGGGGAGGATCAGCCTTTTTGTTCTATTCAGGACTTCAACTGATTGGAGGCAGTCTACCCATAATAGGAGGGGCCATCTACTTTACTCAGTCTACCTATTTAAATGTTAGTCCCATCCAGCACACGTAACAGAAATACCCAGAATAGTTGTAGACCAAATAACTGGGCACGTTGTGGCCCAGTCAAGTTGATATGTAAAATTAATCATCATAAGTGAGAATTGTTTCTACCTGGGGATTGACTAACCTCCATCTAGGAACAAACAACATGGTCAGGATTTTTAGTCCAACTAAACAAGTTCACTTCTGGGTGTTTAATCAAAGACTTAGTTCAAACAAGCTCCAGATTCTTGAAAATAAAGAAAAATTTCACCATGCTCACAAGTCCCTCTGTTCTCCTCAAAGCATAAAGCCCAGACAGCCATGCCATGGGTCAAGGTTAGCAGTGGCTCACTGCATTTCACAGTCATTGTCTAACCCACTTCCCAAAGCAAGAACATCAGCAAAAGGCAAACCCTTCTCTCATCAGTTCAAAACTCTCTTTGCCTTTCTTGTCTTTCCTATTGTTTCTTCTCAAGGACCAGACCCAGCAGCCGGAAAAGAAAAGAGAATGGGAGCACTTAAAATGTGTTTTTAACTAGAGGACTTTTCTCTGATCCAAAGCACTGTAGAACTCCAAGCTCTGACGGTGCCCGAGTTCCCATTCAATCTTCATTCCTCAGTTTCCCATCCGCTGCGCATGCAGGTGCTGACATCGTGTTTGTGTATCACGGGGCCGGGAGGGTTTATGGTTGGGTGCCTGTTGTTGGGCTGCCTTCCCCGCTGTCTTGGCGCAGCTCCTGAGCTTCACAGCAGGGGGGACCCTTAAACATGCTTAATGGGGAAGTTGGTCTCACGTGTTCCCTGTAGGTTGTCATCTGGTGATTTTTCAGCTTATGCTTTGGTTGCAGTTAAGGTCATTACAAAGTTATTATTTGTCATTTCCATTATCTTTGGGGTCAGAAAGACATCTGTTGGAAGTTAGCATCATCTGTCATTTATGCCAGCTGGTGGTCAGCACCTTAGTGGACGTAAAAAATGAGGGAAGGAAATTGGTGCAGCCACTATGGAGAACGGAATGGAGGTTCCTTAAAGAAACAAAAATAAGTTACCCCTATGATCCTGCAATCCCACTCCTGGGTGTATATCTGAAGAGAACTCTAATTTGAAAAGATACATGCACCCCAATGTTCACAGCAGCACTACTTACAATAGCCAAGACAGGGAAGCAACCTAAGTGTCCATCGACAGAGGAATGGATAAAGAAGTTGTGGTACGTGTATATAACGGACTACTACTCAGCCATAAAAAGGGTGAAATAATGCCATTTGAAGCAACATGGGTGGACCTGGAGATTCTCATACTAAGTGAAGTAAGTCAGACAGAAAATGACAAATATCATATGATACCACTTATATGTGGAATCTAAAAAAATGATACAAATGAACTTATTTACAAAACAGAAATAGATTCACAGACATAGAAAACAAACCTATGGTTACCGAAGGGGAGAGCTAGGGGGGTGAGAGTTTTTTTCACTGACTACTGGTAATAAAAGTGTGGTAAACCCATAAAATAAATGAGGGAGGGAGCTGGGTGTCCTTGCAGGCTAGCTGTGTGTGTGTGTGTGTGTGTGTGTGTGTGTGTGTGTGTGTGTGTATACAAAAGAACCCAACCCTACTGTGAAGTTTTGAGAAGTCTGTGCCTCCTTGCCACACCAATAATGATGAGCTGTAAGGAAACCTGGGATGCTGCTGTCCAGGGTAGTCTCAGGGCTTTCAAGACACTGAAGTGGAGAAAAGTAATGGAGTCAGATGAAGTATTCAGGGTCCTTCCTGCTGGGCTATTGATTTTCTTCCCTAACATGCTGCATATAATTTTCTTTGCAGAGTGAAAATGAACTGCTGTATTACCCAATGAAGAAATATGTGATGTATATGATCATTGCTGGCTTTTTGAGCCTGCAAATAACCTTAATGTTTGTAGATCCAAAGTCTTCAGTTGATCCTTCAGTTCAGAGTTAGCAAACTTCTTCAGGGAAGCATCAGATGGGAAATGTTTTAGGCTTTGTGTGTCACGTGATCTCTGTTGTATCTCCTAAACTCATCCTGTAACTCCAAAGCAGCCACGGGCAATGTGCAAATGAATGAGCATGGCTGTGTTCCAATAAAACTTTATTTACAAAAACAGGATGTGGGCCAGGTTTGGCTCATGGGCCGTAGTTTGCCAACTACTGCTTTCATTGGCATTTCACTAAAAGCTTGCCTCTGGATAAACAGGTCATGGAGTAGAGGTTTGAGATGGGAGAGGAGAGTGAGAAAGAAAAGGAAAGAGTCCTATACCAAAATGCATGGTTCTCTAGGCAGTGGGGTGCCCTACTCCCTTTCCTAAAGCTTATATCTTCCAAGGCAGACCAACCTTTCTTTAGGATTATCCAATTTTCTTTGATAGCCCTGAAGGGATAAAATTGGGTGATGTTCAGAATTCTCTAGAGCTGAGTGTTCAGTTATTAAGAACGTGATGGCAATCTCAGAATTAACCATGGATTGCTACTGTTTTCAAATCTCATCATTTACCAAAAGGAAAAGAAGCAATCGCGGGCTGTGTTAATATCCTCCTTTGTTAGATGGGAAGAACTTTACCTAATGCTCAAAAAGGAAAATGAAATCTTTACAGATCGGTGATGTTATTCCCAGCATCAGTTCAGAGAATGGTAATGTGTTGAACCAAAGACCAGAGCTTAGCTTCAGTGTGTTGAGCCCTCACCAGGATCTAAAATGTGGGGGATTGAACTTGAGTTCTGTTTCACAAATGCCTTTACCTTTTCTCGTAAGTTCATTTCTAGTTGATAAGTTTAGGGGATCTTATTCTCCTGTGTTTGTTCTACCAAAGAAGCTCCTAAAAAGAATAGGAAAACAGGATCAACTGGCACTTTCATAAGGAAATGAAACTAAACCCAAAGATGTTTACATGAATTTTTAAAAGTATGGGAAAGAATTAAGAAAAGTGTTAAAATTTGCTAAAATTAAAGAATAAAGTTAAGTATGGTTCACTTTTAGTATGTGGTTTTTTTTTTTTCCCAGTGGGAAATTAGTTCCGAGAAACTTTCTCTTCCTCTGAAGGCAGAAAGCAGGGAACTTGAAAGACTTTTGGTAAGATGCAATGTCCATTACATGAACACCAGCCAGTATGTACATCAACTCCAACCAGATTTTTCAGGTATATGGTTGAAGATTTATGCAAGCTGGAAGAGCTCTTTTCATATGATAATGTACATCTGCTACTTCCCAAACTCAGCTACTTTCCAAACTCATTATAAAGGTTGTGGAGAGACTAAACAGGGTTATAAAAGTAACAACAATCCTTGTCCATTTGGAATTGGGGATAAATTGCTTTAGATAGGATATACATTTATTCAATTTATATGAATCAGGAAAAAAGAAGAAATATGTGTATTTTGGAGTCTAAAAATATCTTAATAGGCTCTTTGAAGATATTGCCTTTAATATCAATTAGCTTTATTTAGTACAAACTTATATAAAATGACTCATTATTGAAAAGTCTTAGCTATACCTCTATTTTCTTTCAGATACTATTCCAATAAATTACATACATAGATATTGATGAGTTAATATGGATATAAGTAAAAACATGTCTATTTTTACTGCTGAGGGAGAGGCTTTTCTGGCATTCAGCATTTGGTACAAGCAATTGGTTGATTGCTACAGGACCAATAATTGACATAAACATCGTACATTTGTATCAGTTGCAATCACATATAAAACTATCAGTTTATAATAATATTAAAAATAATAAAAAGGTGTAAAACCCTGACATTTTGGAATGTGAACAATGAATGTGAATTTCAAAAGTGTATCAAATACTTTCTTTCGTATAATAAATTAGAATAATTAATAGAAACTGCTTTTAAAATTGTGTATCTATTTTTTATTTATTTTTTACAATTTTCCTCTTATTTATTTAATTTTGGCTACGTTGGGTCTTCGTTGCTGCGTGCGGGCTTTCTCTAGTTGTGGCGAATGGGGGGCTCCTCTTCATTGCGTTGCGCGGGCTTCTCATCGCGGTGGCTTCTCTTGTTGTGGAGCATGGGCTCTAGGTATGTGGGCTTCACTACTTGTGGCACGTGGGCTCAGTAGTTTTGGCTTGCAGGCTCTGGAGTGCAGGCTCAGTAGTTGTGGCACTCGGGCTTAGTTGCTCCACGGCACGTGGGACCTTCCTGGACCAGGGCTTGAACCCGTGTCCCCTGCATTGGCAGGTGGATTCTTAACCAC
Organism: Phocoena phocoena; assembly: GCF_963924675.1. Lineage (NCBI taxonomy): Eukaryota > Metazoa > Chordata > Mammalia > Artiodactyla > Phocoenidae > Phocoena > Phocoena phocoena. The sequence continues at coordinate 8,349,837 of NC_089239.1, read as the reverse complement.
TGTGCCACCAGGGAAGCCCTAAAATTGTGTATTTAAAGTATAGTCTTCATTTTAGGAAAAAAATTAACGAGTGGTTTAGGCCTTCGTCACTATTGGGAACAATCAAGATGATCGACAAGTGTAAAATTCAAGAAGATGGTACCTCAGAGCTATCTCACTACTTCTTCACTTATGAGCTAAATAAGAAAGGAAGTCTTAATGGAGTCATGGGCTGAGTTGTTAGTTTACAGGGTTTATTACAAATATCTATTAATTATTAAAAAGCTTTTCTAACACAGAATTTGCATTGTTGACCCATTTCAATGTAAACACTTTAATTGAAATTATTACCAGTGAAAATTGCAAAAGCCCACTAGTTTTGGGATTGACTACTGATTTGCTAAACAGTGATTGTTCGCTTAATGCATATGGTGTATGCTATATAGTACTGGGAGCTCTAGAGGTCAGCAGTAAAATATATGATAGGGTACTATTTTATCAAAAGGATCTGGGACTTATTCATCTTTGCATCACCCATAATGGCTGGAACGGTCTTAGTAATGACTAGCAGTAGTCATCAGCATTACTCACTATTTATTAAATGCATGGAATCTACTGGGAACACATCATTATGGATAAAAAAGAAATAAACCTAAGGCACTAATATTAAAATGATCTACTGACCTCTAAAATATAGAGCTGGGCTATATACTGTATATAATAAGATGATACGAGCTGTGTACTATGCTTGCCCTCTGGCACCAAAGAACATTGTCAAAGTTTTTGGTAATGTTTTATGTACTAACTGATCACTAAATCCTGTTCATCTCAAAGACCATAGGAAAATATGCTACATGCCTCCCCCCGAAAGGAACAATATGCATTACTGTTTATAATTGTCTAAAGATTTCAAATTTCCAGCTGAAAGAGTCATTTTGTTTTTTCATAGATGTGTACGCAAGTATACATGCTCTGGGTCTGCATGGCAAGGGCATGTTTCTAAAAGGGGTGTGACAAACTGATGAAGGTCTTGGAAGTGATAAGCCATGTACACAGATATATCACACAGCAGATTTTCTGAGTATAAAAGACACAGCTGATATTCTTTGTGTAACCTAAACCTTACTCTTCTTGGGGAAATGGCCCTTTATTTTTCCCTTTGTCATTATTAAGGTAACTATTTCCCTTGCTTTCATTTTCTCTTTCATGGAAGGATTCAAAGGCCCACATAAACAAAAATGCATGTAACTGCAGGACACTTGGAAAGTCTAGACTGCAGGAAGCAAGGTCATAGTTTTTCATTTATATCCCCATGAAGGCTGCATGTCCTGGAATGTGAGAGGAAAGGCAGAGTTGTGTCAATGGCAAGATTAGTGACCCAGGCATCAAGATACTGGTGTTCCAGTGTTAGTTTTGCAACTAGTCACCTTTGGACCTTCAGAAAATCCCTTAATTTCTCGTAGCTTCAGTTGTGTAATCTAGAAAATGAATCGGTTGCTAGTGCTCAGATCTTGGCTTCTGATACCAGTCTCCAGTAAAAGGCTAATCGGGGCATCTTACTAAACGTCTGAGATCAGGGCTGAGGCAGGGAATAGTGCTGGAAAGTCAGAAAGAGCTCAAAAGAAAAGATGATATGTCAAAGAAGATTATAGCATGGAAAGTGGAACATGAAAGTAACTTTAGAGTGGAGAAACCTGGCAGACACTACTAATTATGATCCAGGTTAAGATCATCATCGATGAGCCATGTTGATAGCATGTACCCTTGAAATGATGCAATGAGAGAGCACTTTACCTTGTCATCTTCCAGAAACTCAACCTCAGCTTGATGTTGAGAAAAACATCAGATAAACCCAAATTGAGAGACATACTACAAAATACCTTAGCCAGTATTCCTCAGAACTGTCAGGGTCATAAAAAACAAGGAAAGTCTGAGAAACTGTCATAGTCAAGGGGAGCATAAAGCAACATAACTAAATATAATGTGATATATTAGATTGGATCTTGGAACAGATAAAGGAGGTTAGAGAAACACTAGTGCAATTCAAATAAAAAATGAAAGTTAGTGAATAATGATGTATGAGTATTGGTTCATTATTTGTGAAAATGGACTGTAGTAAGATGTTAACAATAGGGGAAGTAAAGTGTGGGGTATATGGGAACTCCATATACTATTATTTAATTTTTTCTGTAAATGTAACTCTATCTAAAATAAAACGCTTATTTAAATAGAAAAAAATAACATAGTTGTATTAGATGCTATGTAATAGTTTTTTATGTTCCATGACTTTAATACCTGTGGGTTGAAGTATTATTCCTTTTGTGAATTTGGACCAGAAAATCTGCCTGTTATAGCCTAGTTCATTATAGAGGATACTGAGCCATCCTTGTATCCCTTTCCACCAACACCAGCCTTCCTAGCTCCCAACACAGAGTTCTCAGTACATGTTGATTACATGAAAAAAAGATCATGACTACCTCTTCCCTGATAAATAAGTAGAAACAAATCCTGGTTCAGGAATGAAAACCAGTCTTGTTTTTTCCTTTTTTTAAGTACAGCCTTTTGATTCTTAATAAATCCAAAAATCAAAGTGCAAAATTTTTGAATGGATATTGCATAAACCCACATATGTGTTTACTAAAATCTTTGCATGACAGTACTTGCTTATTAATACTTTCAGTAACTAATTTGCAGTGTCAAAAGTAAGCGAATTCATTGATAGTCATTGCCCATAATTTGACACTTGAGTAGCTTAGCCCAGCAAACAGTAGTTTGTTAAGATGTAAATTTTTGCAAGTCCTGGTGCCAGGGTTACTTCAAGAGTTAAACCAGGCTAGGTCTGTGGTTGCAGAAAGGGGTCAGCCTATTTCCTTAGAGGCGGGAATTCAAGAAGGGCATAGGGCTTCTCAGATACCTTCAAGCAAACCCATCCACCAAATTAAAAACCATATAATGTGAATCTCCCTTTCCATTCCTAAATGATTATGAAGTATAACTTTTTTTCCACATTTTTCTTTTCTTCTTTTGTTTTTGTTTTTTTTTTTGGCTGTACCACATGGCTTGTGGGATCTTAGTTCCCAGACTAGGGATCGAACCCAGCCCTGGCAGTGAAAGCGCTGAGTCATAACCACTGGTCCACCAGGGAATTCCCTAGATGTATAGTTTTGACCTTGGAAATATTTCAGCATTTTTACCTTTATGGTGGCTTTGCTTTGTGGCGTTCCATTGTGCTGTCTTTCCCTGCCATCTTTATCCACATGGATCTCTAATCTGTCTACTCCAGGGCGTGATTAGCCAAACTCCGTCTTCTCCTCTGAAGTGTTACGAGGATGAGTAAATGAGGAACCGTCAGGGGCCTTGGGAGATACTATATATTTAAACGTGAGGATATTATTGAAATTGTCACCACCTGGTTGGCAAAAGGCAAAATGTCAGAGCAGCAGCCATATTTGGCAGACCGGTCAGAGAAATTGAAATATCATGCCCAGTGAAGCAGGACACTTGATTTAACTAAGAGATGAGAGCAATAAAAGAAGTAGAATAAAAGGAAGCATTTCCCAAATGATTTTGAAAACAATACTATATTATGTTGGAAAGATAAAAAGGATGTTTAAGGTACATATCTGAGTATTTGATTACTCTTTCCATCCTGAGATCTCTTGTAATCAAATTTTTTTTTGTTTTGAGTTAATAATTTTCTTCGGCAAATTTGTTAAATCATAGTATGCTGACTCAGAATTGCTGACAAATGGAATAAGCCTAGCTCCAATTTACTTCATATTATCAATGTTTTTATTTGCTTAAAAAATTTATATATTTTTATTAAATGGTATCAAAAGCTCCCAACTGTTTAAGAGAATAAACTTTTGTTAAGAAGTATAACATGCTTTTGAAACTCCTATTACTAATCTTAATTTGGCTTGTTACTGTGAATTGTTTAAACCTCAGAGATTTTCACTTTGCCCTTCTAATCCAAATTGTTATACGTTCTAACGCATAATAAAATTGTATCAATTTGAAAATACCCTAAAATTCAGCCCTTTTAATGCTTCAAATTCACCCTGTCCCAGAGTATTTGTATTTGCTTGCTTTTGTGTGTGTTGCGTGTGTGTGCGCGTGCGCGTGCGCGTGTTAAATTCTAGGGTGTTGGACTCACGGGTATGATTTGCCCCGTTTGAATTCTTAGAGTTTTGTGCTGTAATGATTGGGCTGATAGTAGCCAAAAAGTTTTACTTCAACTGAGACTTTATGGATGGAATTTTCATCCCTTTTCCTGCTTGAGAATCCAGTCTGCATGATGTGCTCCCTTGATTTCCATGGAATGTTTTCGTTATTCAAAGAAAGGGTTAAAGCAACAATTGGGTCGCTAATGATGAGTCCCTAAGGGCTTGTAACAATAGAGGTGGGTCTTAGTGGTCACCTGCCTCTTCATTTTACTGATGAGAAAAGTGAGGCTCAAAAAGAAAAAAAAAAAATTTCTCCAAGCCTACGGGCAGCAGTCAGGTCAGTCTGAACCCAGGTTTCCCCAAAACACACCCCGTGTGCTGTTGGTGGTTCTCAGGAACCGTGTTTGTGGGGTCATCCCCAAGTTCTTCCTTACCATTCAGGCCAATCACATGGTGCCACTGTTTAGAAGGTCCCTCCCCTTTCTCTGGAGTCTTTTAATAGAGTGAGAAGTTCTGTTGTTTAATATAAGGAAACTCAAATTCATTGAAATTTAAGTTGGTCTCCCACCTGGAATGAACACATGCACAGTCAGGCTGTTATTTCTGCCCCTGGGCATTTGTATGGAGCTGCTTTCCTGGGGCTGCTCCAACCTTTGCCAAAACCCTTTCATCCTCAAGAGAGTAGCAGAAATGAGAGAGAAATCAGCAAAGCACATGCTTTTGGAACGCCTATTACTAATCTTATCAGATTAGCATATCAGACTGTTGTTTTCAATTAAACCCTATCCTCACTTTGCCTGTTGAAAGAGACAGGTCAGAAAATATGGAGTCCAAAATCCGTCTCTGCTACTTTATGAGACACGCTAAAGATTGAGACTTCTCTCTTTGCACCATTTTAACTCTAAGGAGACTAAGGTCCAGAGAGTTTAGGTCACTTTTATGCATCTCTGCGGTTGTCAGGAAGGTATCTCTTTACCTCACTTTAAAAAGATGAACTTTGAGGGCTTCCCTGGTGGTGCAGTGGTTGAGAGTCTGCCTGCTGATGCAGGGGACGTGGGTTCGTGCCCCGGTCCGGGAAGATCCCACATGCCGCGGAGCGGCTGGGCCCGTGAGCCGTGGCTGCTGAGCCTGCGCGTCCGGAGCCTGTGTTCCACAACGGGAGAGGCCACAACAGTGAGAGGTCCGCATACCGCCAAAAAAAAAAGAAAAAAAAAAAAACAGATGAACTTTGAATCTCTGAGATTAGGTTATGAGAAATATTGGTTCCTTAGAGAAACCTATTTTTAAAGGATATCATCAAACTGCTCTAATTTAGACTGCACCGATCATTAAAATCTGGGTTTTAAAAATAAAGACTGTGGATTCAGGGGTAGAGTATTCTATTATGGCTGTGTCCCCAGATGTAGTATTTGCTCAAATCACCCAGAGAACCTCTATCTTCTTCCACTAATTCTCCGTGTTGCCCTCCCATAGCAGAGAGCTTGATCAAAGATCATGGGGTTTTCTTTATGGAGGAGAACTATATGTAGTTAGGAATGTAAATGCAGTTTCAGTTCCCTTCTAAAGCCTGCCCATCAGCAGCAAAATGCCATTTATTGAAGTTCTTAGGAAGCAAATTACAGCTGAGAACTTTTGAGATCTATAGTAATATATTCAGTTCTTGTTTATATGTGGTAAACTTACAAACTTTGAGAAGCAATGGAAGATAATTCTATTAGAAACATGCAGTCTCTAATTTTGTAACAACATACTTTAAACTACCTATCACTTTTGTTTTTCTTTCCCACAGGCAGCATTGCTTGGGGTTATTGTAATACTGCCAAGTAAATTCTTCTCAAACATCATGCAAATGTATGCCCAGGCTACCAACTACATTCCCAACTGTTTAGCAACACAGTGTTTTATAGTAATTCTGAGAGTGTACCCTGTGGTCCTATGTACTTACTGAATGGGCATCTTTATTACCTTTTAAGTGAAATAAAGATTAGAAAACATTGATTTACATAGCAGGGTGGCTCCCATATAAAGCAGCAAAATACACCCATTACTGGTATGAATATTGAGCTTATAGGCCATGAACATCAGCCCCTTTCTCCAACTTAGTAAAAGCATTGTTGCAGACATTGATGATGATAGTACAGGATTAAAGAGTAATTAAATCTGGAACATCACTATGAATATAAATTTATCCCCAAATATTCCTGTAGTGAGGATAATATTTTGGAAATATTTTATTGGTTAGCAATTCATGTTTTTCTTTCTTCTGTTGTATTTCTCCACCATTAAAGTTATATCATGAAAACTGTGGCCCCAGAGAAATAAATAACAGTAATTTTTAAAGGGCTACAATTAGGGAAAAAGAAAATATGACAGAACTAGAGGTCTGGGCACAGGAAGCTGAAAAGAGAACTTTTTGGAGAGGGGGAAATGGGGAAAGACAGCACAAGCAGCAAGAGGTCAGATGAGTTCTCTGATTTCCCTTTGAGATCAAAATTCCTTTGGAATAAAGGGAATAGAAACATCTAGATTGTCCCTGAGAGAGTCCCAGTGGATGATGTAGGAAGAGAGAGCAGGATTAAATCAATCATATAAGATAAAGAAAAGTTTATCATCATCATCATTTATTTACATTCATATATTTATGTGAATTTAAGTGCATTCATTTCAGTTGTGCTACCTTCCTATTGATACAATTAATAAGATAAAGAAAAAAATAGCTAATGGTTTTAGGCTAATGCCTCATTTGAATATTAACAATGACTCTTTAAGTTTATTTCATGGACAGTTTAAAAATATATATCCACTTTCCTTATCAAAAGCTATGTATTTTACAAATGAAGGAGATATGGCAAATAAATAACACAACTGAAAATTTTAACTTGGTGATATGATCTTTTTTTTTTTTAATTGAAGCATTTGTGAAGTGCTTGCCATTTTTCAAAGTTCTAACGAACATAGGAATTGAAAGCTAGGTATACATATAAGTACTTTTAAATGAATATACCTCTTATGGAGAGCAGCCAAAGGCAGGAACGCACAGGGAAATCTCTTTAGAGCCTGAGGCTCTGCCGAAAGGGAGGCTGACATTTTGTTTCAGCTTTGAAGCCTGCTTATCCACTGGCTAACTTGGCACTCTCCTTCACTGGAGAAGGAAGAGCCAGGAGGTGAGGGGGGCTTGGGGAGACATGGGGACTCTGCTGGGTGTGTGTGGGGCAGGCACTCGCAAGTGGGAGAGTGTAGGAGAGCACAGCTCTCCTCCAGCGGTCACTAGCCCCATGAGTTCATCCTCCTGCTACAGGGGTGGGGAGGGCTACTTTTTTGAATCAGTTATGACAATAATGTTTTTTTAAATGAAGAGAACTACGGTTTTTATAACCAAACATAATTGGAGATTATGAAATCAAACTTTATTTTCATGAAGAAGAGCAGAACAGGGAGCAGTTAGGGGAAAAACAACACATTTTCATGTCTTTATGATGAGTTCAACCCCCGTCCCGTTTGAAAGTAGCTGTTCTTACGCACAGGGTTAAACCTTTGCCTGTGAGTCTTTGTTCCGTGTTAATTTACTAAGAAAAAGCATGCTTTCACAGGACTGTCCATTAAGCTTCAACCCAAATCATACTTCAAATTTTAGATTCCTGTTAGTGGGATCTGAAATTATGAAGGTTTCCTGGGAAGCCATACAAAACCCAAACTCAAACCAGAATGAAATAGTCCATATTCTAAGTGATAGTTTCAACTGGGTGTTTTGTCCATGTAACTGTGTATAGACCTGTAATAATTCTCTAGGCAGTGGACATAAAAAAGGAAAAAATAACCCTCTGGAATTTAATTTCCTCTTGCCTCTCACCCTTTCCTTTGCTCAATGAATAAGTGAATTAAGTGTGCAAAAATCCTCATCACAATTTCCTCCCCACCGCATGAACAGAGGTTTGGCTACTCGCAGAAATAATTGCCGTCCTTCTTTTCACATGCACCAATAAACCGAGCTTCTGTTAAGTGACATGGGTGAGAGAGGAGGAAAACTTCAGTTTCAGAGGTTTAAAAAAAAAGAGCGATGAAATGTCGCTGCTTATATAAGTTTTAAGGAGACATCACCTGAACTGCATACTTGGTGAGCTAGTCTTAGCAAGTATGGCTTTGCAAACTGAATCTATTATGATGCACTGTAACTTCCCAGACCGGGGACATAGGCCCCCGACGGTTATTCTTTGATGTCTGAAGGACTTTGTTATTAAAGGCTGAAGCCTAAGAGTGACCCTTCAGGTACAGAAAGGAGAGACTCATTGGCTTTTCAAGGGCGTTGATCATCAAGGGTTTTCTTCTGTCTCAATGTGGATACTGTAGAAACATTCTGTCGATTCTAGGGGAAATTCAGCTGCTTTTTAGTTTGGAGAAATTTGACCTAAATAGTTTCACTCAGAAGAAATAGAGAAAGGAAGAAAGAAGGCAAGAACAATGGCTTAATGTCCATTGTGTCCTTGGTAAAACTGAACGAAGAACGTTTTAAAACTCTATCACCCTTCTGTGCTCTTTTCGTTTAATTCAGAACAGTAAGTGTTAGGAGCTGTGTTAGCTGCTAAGAGGAACAAAGCAACAAGCAACATGGAGCATAGGGCGTAATTACTGTTCCTATTAAGATCCAAGGCACACCAGAAGAATGACTGATATCTGAAGATAAATTCTAGATCGGACCTCACATTAATTGGGAAGAGGACTGATTTAAAAAGCTTTCAGAATTAGATCCTGGAACAGAAAAAAATAACATTAGTGGAAAAACTGGCAAAATTACAATGAAACCAGGTGTTTAGTTAGTGGATCAATGTTAGGTCCTCAGTTTTTTAAAAATTTATTTTATTGAAGTATAGTTGATTTACAATGTTGTGTTAATTTCTGCTGTACAGCAAAGTGATTTGGTTTTATATATATATATATATATATATATATATACACACACACACACATACACACACGTGCGTACTCTTTTTCATATTCTTTTCCATTATAGTTTATCACAGGATACTGAATATAGTCCTCTGGGTTCTGCAGTAGGACTTTGTTGTTTATCCATTCTATGTGTAATAGCTTGCATCTGCTAATCCTAAACTCCAAATCCATCCCTCCCCTGGTGCTCAGTTTTGACAAACGTACCACAGGGATGTAAGAGGAGAACATCAGAGGACACTGAACTGGGGTGAGGGTATACAGGGACTCTCTGTATTATCTTTGTGGCTTTTCTATAAATCTAAAATTATCACCAATAAAATGTTTATTCCAGAGTATTCCAAATAAATACTCCATGAAAAAATAAATAAAAGCTTCCAGAGACAGTTATGCAATTTCCTTCTGTGCTGAAGCTCCAGGGCACTTTGAAATCCTGTCTTGCAAAGATGGTGCTTAGAGATCTGTTAGATCCTTAAATGAGTGGACTGGGCAGAAAGCCTTGACCTTTAATTTTGTTTGAAAATGAAACAAAGAAACGTGTCATTCTAATGATGTGCATCAGAAGACTGACTGTTGCAATGGGGATGGTTAGAGTCTGGGATGTTTGTCAGTGAAGACTTTGTCTTTGCACCTGGATACTGAGACCATAATCTTCCAGTCAATGAGGCAGAGATTCTGGAATGATCGCACTCTGGAAACCAGCCTGCTTGAATCCCAGTAGCAAGGGAGTGTTCAGGTCCTGACAGAGTTGAAGTGAACTCAGAGAAAGCTGCTGAGATTCTAGGGCAAAACACTAGCCTATACTGTGCCTCAGTTTCCTCAGCCACTAAGGAGAGCAGGATAGGTTGTCCAAAGATGTTTTCAGAATAAGAGCAGTTAAACAAGCTGTCAAGGATAGCTCTCCCTCCTCAATGTCATCTGCCTGCCATCCAGATTCTGAGACAGTCCAATCTCCAGAGCAAGTCCTGCACTGTCTGGAGACAGAACAGAAGATTACCCGCACAAGGTGATCTGGGGGAAGGCAAAAGGCCAGGTGGTCCAGAAACACTGTCCTCTAAAACTGAAAAGGGCTTGCAATTCTTGTTACTCTTCTTTTAGTAGGGTAGATTCTAGAAAACATCTTTTAAAATGCTGCTTCAATGAAATAATATGTCAGCAAACAAACTGTCAATGTCCCATTAATAGAGCAAGATGAAGAAAAGACTGAGAATCTCAAACCACTTTGCATGCAGGGGGGGGTTAGGAAAGGGAAAAACCTGAAGCTAAGGGCATTTATGACTCACTCCTCATCTGTCTTTCCCGTGTCCTACTTCTTCACTCCCTCACACCTTAGGACACACCCAGCTCTCATCCACTGTGAGCTTGGGATTGATGAAAGAAATAGTTCCAGTAAGATCTAGTAGCAGAAAATTCCTGCAAAAAGTCTGAAGGTGGAATGTTGGAACTGATAAGAGAAGTGATGCCAAATGAAACGGTGTGGATGAGCCTAGAGCCCTGTATCCCTCTTTCCAAAAATGGGTCCCATTTTTCTTGGGAGGGACTTTTCTATCTGACTACCACACAGACAGAAAACAATAATAGGACAATGAGATTTGGAATCTAATTCAGAGAGGATGCAGTTCTTTTCCTGAGCCATCCTCATCCTCTCTCAAGGAAGAAAAGACCTTCAACTTCAAGACAGAGTCCAAAAGTGGTTAATTAGAATACTTGTATGTCTAATTAAAAATGAGAATGGCTCCTAATTATCAATTTCATTAGTATTCATTATTATTTCAAGTGGATAATCATGGATTATTGCCATAGATTAAGGTGCATTGTAAGGTCAGTTCATAAAGGTATTTTTTTCTTACTCAAAAGCACAGAGAAGACTCACTATTAGGCACCCATCCTATTCAGGGCTTCCACTGAAAATTATAATATTCTACCTGCAGTGAAATAATTGTAAAATTCCAGTACCTTTCCCAAGGACACAATATTGATATTTACCTCTCTTAAAAAGACATGCTTCACCCTGGGATTGCTTTACAAATATTACCTAAATTAGCCATCTTCATGATGAAGCTGACAGTCAAACTTGATCATCCTGAACAGTTACTATAAGTAGCAATGCCAATTTTGTTCTTCCTCTATAGTTTTTTCATAGAGTGACAGCATTGCCTTCTATCTAAAATTTGAAAATACCAATAAACAATCAACCAGGAATCAAGGGCCTTCCAAAAAGAAAAGAATCGAAAGTGTTCTAAATTTTAATCTAGGTGGTAGTTACGACAAAATATATAGTATACGTAAAAATTCACTGTGTGGCACAGTTGAGATTTGTGTGGCTTAATATATCTGCGTGTATTTCACGAAAGTGAAGGCAAAATAAGAGTGTAAGAGTACAAGGGATGCATAAAAATTAGAGCATTCTGTTTTTTGGTTTGGTTGCTCTCTTCTTTCTTCCTTTTTTTAAATTAGTTTTTTATTTTTAATAATTTTTCTTTTTTTTTTTTGTGGTACGCGGGCCTCTCACTGTTGTGGCCTCTCCCGTTGTGGAGCACTGGCTCCGGACATGCAGACTCAGTGGCCATGGCTCATGGGCCTAGCTGCTCCGCAGCATGTGGGATCCTCCCGGACCGGGGCATGAACCTCTGTCCCCTGCATCGGCAGGTGGACTCTCAACCACTGCGCCACCAGGGAAGCCCTAAAATTTTTTATTTTAAAAACATTTTATTCTATTCTATCCTATTCTATTCTATTATTTATTTATTTTTTTCTTCCTTTTCTTCTGAGCCATGTGGCTGACAGGGTCTTGGTGTGTCAGGCCTGAACCTCTGAGGTGGGAGAGCTGAGTTCAGGACATTGGTACACCAGAGACCTACCGGCCCCACATAATGTCAAATGGTGAAAGCTCTCCCAAAGATCTCCGTCTCAGTGCTAAGACCCAGCTCCACTCAACGACCAGCAAGCTACAGTGCTGGACACCCTATGCCAAACAACTAGAAAGACAGGAACACAACCCTACCCATTAACAGAGAGGCTGCTTAAAGTCACTGAAAGTTCACAGACACCCAAAACACACCACCGGAAGTGGTCCTACCCACCAGAAAGACAAGATCCAGCCTCATCCACCAGAACACAGGCACCAGTCCCCTCCACCGGGAAGCCTACACAACCCACTGAAACAACCTCACCCACTGGGGGCAGACAACAAAAACAATGGGAACTATGAACTTGTAGCCTGCAAAAAGGAGACCCTAAACACAGTAAGTTAAGCAAAATGAGGAGACAGAGAAACACAGCAGATGAAGGAGCAAGGTAGAAACCCACCAGACCTAACAAATGAAGAAGAAATAGGCAGCCTACCTGAAAAAGAATTCAAAGTAATGATAGTAAAGATGATCCAAAATCTTGGAAATAGAATGGAGAAAATACAAGAAACTTTTAACAAGGACCTAGAAGAACTAAAGAGCAAACAAACAATGATGAACAACACAATAAATGAAATTAAAAATTCTCTAGAAGGAACCAATAGCAGAATAACTGAGGCAGAAGAATGGATAAGTGACCTGGAAGATAAAATATTGGAAATAACTACCACAGAGCAGAATAAAGAAAAAAGAATGAAAAGAATTGAGGACAGTCTCAGAGACCTCTGGAACAGTATTAAATGCACCAACATTCAAATTATAGAGGTCCCAGAAGAAAAAGAGAAAAAAAAAAGGTACTGAGAAAATATTTGAAGAGATTATAGTTGAAAACTTCCCTAATATAGGAAAGGAAATAGTCATTCAAGTCCAGGAAGCACAGAGATTCCCGTACAGGGACTCCAAAATAAATCCAAGGAGAAACACACCAAGACACATATTAATCAAACTATCAAAAATTAAATACAAAGAAAAAATATTAAAAGCAGTAAGGGAAGAGTAGCAAATAACATGTAAGGGAATCCCATCCCCATAAGGTTAACAGCAGATCTTTCAGCAGAAACTCTGCAAGCCAGAAGGGGGTGGCAGGGACATATTTAAAGTGATGAAAGGGAAGAACCTACAACCAAGATTACTGTACCCAGCAAGGATCTCATTCAGATTCAATGGAGAAATTAAAACCTTTACAGACAAGCAAAAGCTAAGAGAATTCAGCACCACCAAACCAGCTTTACAACAAATGCTAATGGAACTTCCCTAGGCAGGAAATACAAGAGAAGAAAAAGATCTATAATAACAAACCCAAAACAATTAAGAAAATGGTATTAGGAACATACATATCAATAACTACCTTAAATATAAATGGATTAAATGCTCCAACCAAAAGACATACACTGACTGAATGGATGCAAAAGCAAGAGCTGTATATATGCTGTCTCCAAGAGACCTACTTTAGACCTAGGGACACATACAGACTGAAAGTGAGGGGATAGAAAAAGATATTCCGTGCTAATGGAAATCAAAAGAAAGCTGGAGTAGCAATTCTTATGTCAGATAAAATAGACTTTAAAATAAAGCCTATGGGCTTCCCTGGTGGCACAGTGGTTGAGAGTCTGCCTGCTGATGCAGGGGACACGGGTTCGTGCCCCGGTCCGGGAGGATCCCACGTGCCGCGGAGTGGCTGGGCCCGTGAGCCATGGCCTCTGGCCCTGTGCGTCCGGAGCCTGTGCTCCACAGCAGGAGAGGCCGCAATGGTGAGAGGCCCACGTACCGCAAAAAAAATTAAAAAATAAAAAAAAATAAAGCCTATTACAAGAGATAAAGAAGGACACTACATAATGATCAAGAGATCAATCCAAGAAGAAGATATAACAATTGTAAATATTTATGCACCCAACATAGGAGCACCTCAATATATAAGGCAAATGCTAACAGCCATAAAAGGGGAAATCAACAGTAACACAATAATAGTAGGGGACTTTAACATCCCACTTTCACCAGTGGACAGATCATCCAAAATGAGAATATAAAAGGAAACACAAGCTTTAAATGACACATTAAACAAGATGGACTTAATTGATATTTATAGGACATTCTATCCAAAAACAACAAAATACACTTTCTTCTCAAGTGCTCATGGAACATTCTCCAGGATGGATCATATCTTGGGTCACAAATCAAGAATTGGTAAATTTAAGAAAATTGAAATTGTATCAAGTATCTTTTCCGACCACAATGCTATGAGACTAGATATCAATTACAGGAAAAAATCTGTAAAAAATACAGACACATGGAGGCTAAACAGTACACTACTAAATAACCAAGAGATCACTGAAGAAATCAAAGAGGAAATCAAAAAGTACCTGGGAACAAATGACAATGAAAACATGATGACCCAAAAACTGTGGGATGCAGCAAAGGCAGTTCTAAGTGGGAAGTTTATAGCAATACAATCCTACCTCAAGAAACAGGAAACATCTGAAATAAACAACCTAACCTTACACCTAAACCAATTAGAGAAAGAAGAACAAAAATCCCCCAAAGTTAGCACAAGGAAAGAAATCATAAAGATCAGATCAGAAATAAATGAAAAAAAAATCGAAGGAAATGATAGCAAAGATCAATAAAACTAAAAGCTGGTTCTTTGAGAAGATAAGCAAAATTGATAAACCTTTAGCCAGACTCATCAAGAAAAAAAGGGAGAAGACTCAAATCAATTGAATTAGAAATGAAAACAGGAGACGTAGCAACTGACACTGCAGAAATACCAAAGGATCATGAGAGATTACTACAAGCAACTAAAAGCCAATAACACGGACAACCTGGAAAATGGACAAATTCTTAGAAAAGCATAACCTTTTGAGACTGAACCAGGAAGAAATAGAAAATATAAACAGACCAATTACAAGCACTGAAGTTGAAACTGTGATTAAAAGTCTTCCAACAAACAAAAGCCCAGGACCAGATGGTTTCACAGGCAAATTCTACCAAACATTTAGAGAAGAGCTAATACCTATCCTTCTCAAACTCTTCCAAAATGTAGCTGAGGGAGGAATACTCCCAAACTCATTCTACGAGGCCACCATCACCCTGATACCAAAACCAGACAAGGATGTCACAAAGAAAGAAAACTACAGGCCAATATCAGTGATGAATATAAATGCAAAAATCCTCAACAAAATACTAGCAAACAGAATCCAACAGCACCTTAAAGGGACCACACACCATGATCAAGTGGGGTTTATCCCAGGAATGCAAGAATTCTTCAATATATGCAAATCAATCAATGTGATAAACCATAATAACAAATTGAAGGATAAAAACCATATGATCATCTCAATAGATGCAGAAAAAGCTTTTGACAAAATTCAACACCCATTTATGATAAAAACTCTCCAGAAAGTAGGCATAGAGGGAAGTTACCTCAACATAATAAAGGCCATATATGACAAACCCACAGATAACATCATTCTCAATGGTGAAAAACTGAAACCATTTCCACTAAGATCAGGAACAAGACAAGGTTGCCCACTCTCACCACTCTTATTCAACATAGTTTTGGAAGTTTTAGCCACAGCAATCAGAGAAGAAAAAGAAATAAAAGGAATCCAAATCAGAAAAGAAGAAGTAAAGCTGTCACTGTTTGCAGATGACATGATATTATACATAGAGAATCCTAAAGATGCTACCAGAAAACCACTAGAGGTAGTCAATGAATTTGGTAAAGTAGCAGGATATAAAATCAATGCCCAGAAATCTCTTGGATTCCTATACATTTATTATGAAAAATATGAAAGAGAAATTAAGCAAACACTCCCATTTACCATTGCAACAAAAAGAATAAAATACCTAGGAATAAACCTACCTAAGGAGACAACAGACATGTATGCAGAAAACTATAAGACACTGATGAAAAAAATTAAAGTTGATATAAACAGATGGAGAGATATACCATGTTCTTGGATTGGAAGGATCAACATTGTAAAAATGACTATCCTACCCAAAGCAATCTACAGATTCCATGCAATCCCTATCAAACTACCACTGGCATTTTTCACAGAACTAGAACAAAAAATTTCACAATTCGTATGGAAACAGAAAAGACCCTGAATAGCCAAAGTGATCTTGAGAAAGAAAAACAGAGCTGGAGGAATCAGGCTCCCTGACTTCAGATTATACTACAAAGCTACAGTAATCAAGCAATATGGTACTGGCACAAAAACAGAAATGTAGATCAATGGAACAGGATAGAAAGCCCAGAGATAAACCCACACATATATGGTCACCTTATCTTTGATAAAGGAGGCAAGAATATACATTGGAGAAAAGACAGCCTCTTCAATAAGTGGAGCTGGGAAAACTGGACAGCTATATGTAAAAGAATGAAATTAGAACATTCCCTAACACCATACCCAAAAATAAACTCAAAATGGATTAAAGACCTAAATGTAAGGCCAGACACTATAAAACTCTTAGAGGAAAACATAGGCAGAACACTCTGTGACGTACATCACAGTAAGATCCTTTTCGACCCACCTCCTAGAGGAATGGAAATAAAAGCAAAAATAAACAAATGGGACCTGACGAAACTTAAATGCTTTTGCACAGCAAAGGAAACCATAAACAAGACAAAAAGACAACGCTCAGAATGGGAGAAAATATTTGCAAACGAAGCAACTGACAAAGGATTAATCTCCAAAATATACAGGCAGCTCAATATCAAAAAAACCAAAAGGCCAATCCAAAAATGGGCAGAAGATCTAAATAGATATTTCTCCAGAGAAGATATACAGATTGCCAACAAACACATGAAAGGATGCTCAACATCACTAATCATTAGAGAAATGCAAATCAAAACTACGATGAGGTATCACCTCACACCAGTCAGAATGGCCATGATCAAAAAATCTACCAACAAGAAATGCTGGAGAGGGTGTGGAGAAAAGGGAATCCTCTTGCACTGTTGGTGGGAATGTAAATTGATACAGCCACTATGGAGAACAGTATGGAGGTTCCTTACAAAACTAAAAACAGAACTACCATACGACCCAGCAATCCCACTACTTGGCATATACCCTGAGAAAACCGTAATTCAAGAAGAGTCATGTACCACAATGTTCTTTGCAGCTCTATTTCCAATAGCCAGGACATGGAAGCAACCTAAATGTCCATCGACAGATGAATGGATAAAGAAGATGTGGCACATATATACAATGGAATATTACTCAGCCATAAAAAGAAACGAAATTGAGCTATTTGTAGTGAAGTGGATGGCCTAGAGACTGTCATACAGAGTGAAGTAAGTCAGAAAGAGAGAAATACCATATACTAACACATATATATGGAATTAAAAAAAAATTGGTTTTGAAGAACCTAGGGGCAGGACAGGAATAAAGATGCAGCTGTAGAGAATGGACTTGAGGACACGGGGAGGGGGAATGGTAAGCTGGGACGAAGTGAGAGAGTGGCATGGACATATATACACTACCAAGTGTAAAATAGATAGCTAGTGGGAAGCAGCCACATAGCACAGGGAGATCAGCTCGGTACTTTGTGACCACCTAGAGGGGTGGGATGGGGAGGGTGGAAGGGAGACACAAGAGGGAGGAGATATGGGGGTATATGTATATGTATAGCTGATTCACTTTGTTTTAAAGCAGAATGTAACACACCATTGTAAAGCAATTATACTCCAATAAAGAAGTTTAAAAAAGAAGAATAAATAAGTAAATTAAAAAAAAAAGGTGGGCTGCCCTGGTGGCGCAGTGGTTGGGGGTCCGCCTGCCGATGCGGGGGGCGCGGGTTCGTTCCCCGGTCCGGGAGGATCCCGCGTGCCGCAGAGCGGCTGGGCCCGTGAGCCGTGGCCGCTGAGCCTGTGCATCCGGGGCCTGTGCTCCGCAATGGGAGAGACCGCAGCAGTGAGAGGCCCGCATACTGCAAAAAAAAATAAAAAAATGGTGCAGCAGATCAAGGCCTAAGGCAGTGATGTTCAAGTCAAGGCTGCTTGCTTTGGAGTAATGTGGGACTCAGTGGGATCTGGGAATAGATTTTTCTCCTTGCAGAGGCTGAAGTGGTGGAACCTAGTATCTCTCAGGGTCACAAGAGTGATAAAAGGACCTGTAGCTCCCTTTCAAGTTTTCCTTTCCACTCCAGGAGACTCCACTGTGTCCACAGGGAAGGTTACACGTGTGCTTCTGCTATGGCTCCAGCCCCATCTCTGGCCACTCACTTTACTTGGCTCCAGGTAGCCAGTCTGGCCTTCACCCATGGCCACAGTCTGCACTGCCTGCAGGTCTGCGGTGGCAGTCATAACCTTAGAGGAGGCTTTCTTAGTCTCAGCACTATTGACATTTGGGGCCAGATAATTCTTTGTTTTGAACGGGAGCTGTCCTGTGCATTGTCTACCATCCTCACTGGCCTCTACCCACTAAATCCCAGTAGCATCTCCATTTATGACAATAAAAATGTCTTCCCACGTTTCCACATGTCCCCTGGAGGGACAAGAATGGCTTACCTTGTCTGAGAACCTCAGCTTTAAAGGTTTCTACCTTTAATCCACTGGCCTTGGGAATTCAGCTCTCAGCCTAGATTGTATACTTACCAAGACAGTAAAGGACATTTGAAGAAGAATGAAGTTTCTAATGCAGAAAAAATTCAGCTGACTACTAGGTGGGTCTGTCCTCAGGACCCAGAAGGCCACCCCTTAGAGTCTCTAAAGCAATCCTCTCTAGGTGGCCATAGAGCAACCTCCTTGCCCAACTTGAAGATTGTTTTTGCATGGGGATCCTCACTACCCAGAAGTATATTTAAGCTTTTCTATATTTCTGGCAGACTAGTCTCAGTGGGGAAAGGCCAGAGGAAATAGTTTTCTCCCTAGCTTTTGTGTCATAAATCTTTTTTTTCCAGGCTCTGATTCATTTCAGGAAAGTTGACAGTCTGAATATGCACTCCCTTCTGGGGAAACCCTACACTCTATCCATGCATGTGGCCTCACTCTGAACATAAAAGCACAAAAAGTACACATCAAGCAGCAAGTGGGCAGCTTTTTCCTATCTCCTCCTTCTGAATGATATAAATAAGTGGTAACCTTTTAAAATTTGTAACATTTACCAGAATTTTCCTGAGTGGAGGAATTAAACTACGTGACGACAAAGGGTAATATGGGACCAAAGGATGGGACTTACAGGAGAGAGATTTCATGTCAGTAGAAGGAAGAAGCTTCTGATGTTTGGAGACACTCAAGATGCAATTGGAGGCAATAAGTTTCCAATCCCTTTGGATACTTCAACCAGAAGCTGGAAGATTGTAAAGGAAAATCAGTGCATTGGCCGCATGGTTGTTCAGAGGATGGTTATATGACTTTGGAAGATAACGTGAACATCACACAATATAACAAGTAAAAATTTCAAGAAGACTTTACCCTCAAAAAATTCCCTACTATTTTTTTTTTTTTTTTTTTTTGTGGTACGCGGGCCTCTCACCGTTGTGGCCCCTCCCGCCGCGGAGCACAGGCTCCGGGCGCACAGGCTCAGCGGCCATGGCTCACGGGCCCAGCCGCTCCGCGGCATGTGGGATCCTCCCGGACCGGGGCACGAACCCGTGTCCCCTGCATCGGCAGGCGGACTCCCAACCACTGCGCCACCAGGGAAGCCCAAAAAATTCCCTACTATTTTTGATTCACCTGAATAGCAGGTGCTACTTGAACGATATTCAGATTCATTAACAATCACGAAGAGACAGATTCTATGCCTTATTCTGGCGCGTGTGTGTGTGTGTGTGTGTGTGTGTGTGTGTGTGTGTGTGTGAGTGAATTAATTAAACTCATCAGGGGTAGTTAACCAGTTTGGAATCATGATTCATTTTGAAAAAATTATTAGAATTACTATAGAGATCTTAAAATGGTCAGATTACTACAAATCCATGGCTCTACGGAAACAAGGAGGTGTCTTTATGTGGAGCACAGTAAGGCGCACATCACATGTCTCATTGCCTGTCCTCCCCTCTGGGGGTGACCCTGCTCCTCACCAGTTAGGCCTCTGAGAACAGCATCCCTTCTCTCTGCCAGCAGGCTGCCGAGAGAGAGCCAAGGTGAGCCCTTAAGCAGCCTGCTTAGTGCCCACGCCTGTGGCTTCGAAATCCCTAAGGAGGCTGTGAGGGTGAAGGACTTGGGTAAAGGAGGAAGCGGGGGGAGCATGCTGCTCAGAACTTAATAATGAAGGAGGGATGGGTATAGAAGATGAGGAAAGACACTAGTAGGATTTCATTTAGATTTGGTTTAGTTCTTGTCTGAGTTAATCGCCGGAGAGGTAGAAGCATTTATTACATTACTTTTCCAACTCTTCTTCCCGCCCCACCTCAGGCTTTTTTTCCTTGAACTCTAGGCCCAGGAATGAGCTTGGCTCTTTTGAACTCTTATCTGCAAATCTTTACAGCAATGCACCATGGAAATCAGCAGTAAAATGTTACTTTCTCTCCTTGCCCTGGGCTTACGTAGTGTTTGTGGGTGGTTGGAAGTCACACAGTGGCTGCCTGAACCATTTCCATCCTATAATATACTATTGATATTTGTTTTCTAGTGACTAGTGGGAAACAAAGTGTTTTTTTGTTTTTGTTGATTTCTCAGGCTCTAGAATATTTATTTATCTACTGAAGGGTTAGATTTAGAAAGAGCAATTCTCCCAAAATACCTGCTCGCAAGATAACTGGCAAGAAGCACAGATAGAAACATCCCACAACAGATTAACAATCAGAAAATTTAAAGCCTTGAGAGGAAAAATGCAGAAGCAGAATTGCTTTTTGTGTCCTTCTTTTTATCTACACTATACCTAGGAACTCTTCATTGTGCCACTGATTTACAGCGCTCAACAACGAGATAATCTTGTGCTTATACATAGCTTCTGATAGCCCAAGTGAATAATCAGGCCCCAAACTCTACCCTTGCGCCTGAATTATTCGCCATGGATTTCTGCCTCAACAAGCAACTGGATAATTACTAAATGTTCCTTTTTAAATTTTTTACCCATAAGCATACATGCATTTACTGAATTGGATTAACTAAAACAAAAGGAAATATTTAGCAGACAATTGCTTAAAAGGCACTGGATAATACAGTGCCTAAAGGCCTATGTGAAAGGTCTCTAGACTAAAGAAATTTTCTCTCCCTATGCTTATAAGAAAAGTGAGGCCGGCCCTGAGGAAAAATAATTTTACTTAATAAACTATCAACAATAAACTCGCACTAGTTTACCCTCCAGTGATTGGAAGATTTTATATTTTAGAGTAAGGGCTATATGTCCTGTGAGGTCTGGCAAAGGCCTGCATCTCTTTCCCAGATGTCACCTAGGAACTCTGGTCATTTATTCAAATGTTATTGGATAGCCACATATTTCTGACTCCTATTTTTAAATTTTCAGCAGAGCTTATGACAAGGTGTTTTGAAAATTCTCAGGTATGATAGTTCTGAATGATTTTGCTCGTTTCTAAATAAAGTTATCCTCAAAGGATGAAATCTAAATTTGATAACTAAGGTAGGAGTTCAGTCCACTTTTGGCCCAGGCTTACCGTGAGGTAATAAGATCCATTGTTTCAGCCTGGATGCAGTAGATAAAACCAGGTAAATATTCCATTGACCCAATTAGATTTGAAATTACTAGGGAGCATGAATTGCATTATGGCATTTTTCATATATTTTTGTTTCCCCCCAACTTAGTGACTGAGACTTAGAAGATGCTCAGTAAATATGTCATATATTAATTTCATACTGGCTCTAAAGGAAATTCCAGAGACGAATTCTAAGTATATTTTTAAGATTTTTAAGGATTGGTGGCATTAGTGGAATAAGTTTAAGACTTTCCAAATTACTTCTATAAAACATTTATGTACATTATCTGTACATGTAAAATGAACTGTATAATTTCACTTATCTGCTAAGCCAGTCTTTATTTTTGGTCACATCTTCTTTGATGTATTTTAATAACAAACAAATACATTCTTTGGCACACTTAATCTGCTCCTTGGGACTTAGCAGCTCAAAACTGAATTCAAATTTGATTTCTATCACTTACTAGTTGTAGAAACTTGGACATCTTACTTACCCTTCCCAAATCTCATTTTTCTCATCTGTAAAAAGGAGATATTAAATACTCTTTGGAATTAAGTTAAACTAAAGGAGGTAATATATGTAAAACGTCAAATACAGGTCACAACATTTAGTAATAACTACATGAATCTTAGTTCTTTACTTTACTTCATATCAAAATGCATTTTTAAAGACATGTCATTTTATTTCTGTGAAAACTGAAGGTTATTAGAACAAATTCATCTCATCTGTTTATTATAGGGGAGCCAGTCATCCTTCTAATTGAAAACACTCTCCTAGCAAAGTTACTATCTGCAGCTGAAAGTAATAAAACTGTATTTGCTTTTAAAACATCCATAATTTTGGCTTTTTGTATGTATTTTATTTTGACCTCTCTATGCCTAATATTTTCTGTGAAATTTTATGTGATTTGTTGCTACCATATTTTACTGTGTAATTTATTCACCACCAATTCTTCAGAATTGAGGAGGTTTTCTGAAATTAGAATGGAAACTCTCTGAGGTCTTCTGTTTGGGCAGTATCTTATTCTTGATCTACTACTTGAATACTAACAGGATAATCATTCTGGCAGTGGCTGGCAACGCAGAGACAGACCGATGAGCTGAGCTCTGTGGTTTGAAATGTGTATCCTCAGTTGTTAAGGCTGTTAGATTTAAAGTGTGTGACTTTGGGGCTTCCCTGGTGGTGCAGTGGTTGAGAGTCCGCCTGCCGATGCAGGGGACACGGGTTCGTGCCCCGGTCCGGGAAGATCCCACATGCTGCGGAGCGGCTAGGCCCGTGAGCCATGGCCACTGAGCCTGCGTGTCCGGAGCCTGTGCTCCGCAACGGGAGAGGCCACAACAGTAAGAGGTCTGCGTACTGCCAAAAAAAAAAAAAAAAAAAAGTGTGACTTTGGAAAGGATTTGGACAGAATTTGATAGACAACTACTGACCCAGGCATGGAACACAATTCACCTCTGAAATGAGAAAAGTCCTGCTTCTTTCTGGTCCCTCCCCCAGCCCCTGTTCCTCAACCTCATTCCTCCATGTGGTCCAAGAACCAATCACCCAGTGGACAGGTGGTGCATTGAGAATGTGCACAGGGTGAGCTGACTCAGGAGAAACGTCCCCCCTCTTCAGTGGAGGGGTGCCTCCTATTCCATTTCAAGCTGGACTAGAAATCACTATGTCATTATAAACGTATATGGTGCAGGGAGAGACAGGAAGTGGATACACACCCAGGATAAAATTTTTTGGAAGCATTAATTACTTTGAAACGTGCTGCACACCAAGGAGACTTGAACACTTCACAGTGGATTTCTTTGCCTCAATCAATGTCCTTTTTTCCCCCCTCACTTAAAGCAGTTTTATAGACAGGTGTGGTTACTTGCTTGGGAAAAGTTCAAATTCCAGTAACATTTTCTGACTGCTTGTCTAGCTCCCAACCTCTAATTGTTTACTTTTAACTGCAACCCACATCATCTGCCTTGGGGAGAAAACCCTTGGTAAATTAAAAAAGGGGAAAAGAATGAAACGTGTGCTTCAATGCATCCTGCAAGTAATGGTGTTTTGCGCTCAATTGTTTTTCAGTAGCATAACTATCTTGAGAGTAAACCCTTTGTTAATGTTCCCATTCCTATTACCCCTTCAAAAAATGCACTAAGTTACTATGACAAGCATGCAGTGATACCTTAAATTGAGAAAGGGGTCAGAACAAGATTTATGAAATTCTCCTCTAGCTTTTCATACTACATCTCCCTTAAAATATTTTTCTATTTCTTTTAAACTACTTTGAGCCATCC
Source organism: Phocoena phocoena (assembly GCF_963924675.1). Lineage (NCBI taxonomy): Eukaryota > Metazoa > Chordata > Mammalia > Artiodactyla > Phocoenidae > Phocoena > Phocoena phocoena. The sequence continues at coordinate 8,325,962 of NC_089239.1, read as the reverse complement.
CAACCCAATTCGTCAACTTCCAAGCTTCCTTTTGGGACACAGCTATCTTGCTCACTGTTCCCCTGCAGAAAATTCTTTTTTTTTTTTTTCTCCAAGATTCCTCCAATCTTCCATCTTCAAACCTGCTCCAAGTTTAATGAACTGTGTTTTTATAACTGGATGCCATTCTGAATCTCTTTACATAAGAGAAGTATTTTGCTTTATTTTCCAGGAATGAGGAAACATTTGTGCTCATGCAGCTTCATCCTCTCCTTTGGTTGGGGGCTGAAGTTTAGACTTTGGAACTTAAATGCAGTCCAGCTAACCGGTCAATGTGGGGATTGAATATATAACTCTGACCTCATTAACATCATGTTTCAACTAATTGATTGACCTGGTCCTAATCCAGGCTGGCTCCATTCTGCATTCTACTCCAAGTCCCGTTTCTAACATATTTTTAAGGGCTTAGTGGGTGAATATATTTAGGTATTTTACAGAAAAAAATATATTAAGAAGAAATGCAGGTATTTGTTGAAACTGGTTTTTTTTTGCTTTACAATGGTGTGTTAGTTTCTGCTTTATAACAAAGTGAATCAGCTCTACATATATCCCCATATATCCTCCCTCTTGCATCTCCCTCCCATCCTCCCTATCCCACCCCTCTAGGTGGTCACAGAGCACCGAGCTGATCTCCCTGTGCTATGCGGCTGCTTCCCACTATGGACTTATAAAAATGTGCTTTAGGAATGCCTGTTGAGGGCTTCCCTGGTGGGGCAGTGGCTAAGAATCCACCTGCCAATGCAGGGAACACAGGTTCGAGCCCTGGTCCAGGAAGATCCCACATACTGCAGAGCAACTAAGCCCATGAGCCACAACTCCTGAGCCCGTGTGCCACAACTACTGAGGCCCGTGCACCTAGAGCCTGTGCTCTACTACAAGAGAAGCCACCGCAATGAGAAGCCCGTGCACCGCAACGAAGAGTAGCCCCTGCTCGCTGCAACTAGAGAAAGCCTGCGTGCAACAACAAAGACCCAACAGAGCCAAAAAATAAATAAATAAAATAAATAAGTTAAGAAAAAAAGAATGCTCGTTGAAACACTGCTAACCTAAGGTTGCTAATTTTTAAATCTGAACATAGAAGCAAACATTTAAAACGTATATCTGTGTGGTAAAGATTAGCTTGACCTCAGACTTTCCAACCCTTTATCCTTGTTAGTTGGTACAGTTGCTTGCTGTATCAATTCCATCATATATGAGGCAGGGACTTTGGCTATCCAGACGGATCTAATACTAAATGCAAAATTTAAGATGTGCTATGTTATTTTGTTTGCCTAATTTAACCAACTTTAGAAGTCCATACATTTTAAAGAATTTCACTGCTTGGCAAAAAAAAAAAGTCAGACAAAGACAAATACTATATAATATCACTTATATGTGGAATCTAAAAAATAAACTGGTGAATATAACAAAAAAAAGAAACAGACTCACAGATCTAAACAACAAGTTAGTGATTACCAGTGGAGAGAAAGAGGAGGAGAGGGACAAGATAGGGGTAGGGGAGGTACAAACACTATGTATAAAACAAGCTGCAAGAATGTACTATACAGCAGAGGGACTATAGCTGAAATTTTATAACTGTAAGTGGAGTATAACCTTTAGAAATTGAGAATCACTGTGTTGTACACTTGAAACTTATATAATATTGTAAATCACCTATACCTCAATTTGAGAAAAGAGAAATTGGGAATTCCCTGGAGATCCAGTGGTTAGGACTTCACGCTCTCACTGCCGAGACCTTGAGTTTGATCCCTGGTCGGGGAACTCAGATCCCACAAGCCACGTGGTGTGGCAAAGAAAAAAGGAAAGAAAGAAATTGACTGCCTAACAAATTTCCAAAGATTGGTTTTTAATTCCAGTTTACTCTTGCGTCTTTATACTCACCTATTCATTCATTCATTACTTACTGAGTAATTGCAATGTGGAATGCACTAGGTTAAGAATTTTGTGAAGGTCTAGTGTTCCCACTAGATTGAGACATATGCAAACAACTATAACACAGACAGAATATGAGACATCTCACCAGAAAGGCGTAGAGCACTGTGAACATCCATATATGATAAAAGGAAATCCTAGTTGACCAAGAATGACTCCATGGAATGGATTGCCTTGTCCATAATATAAAGAAAAAAAAATTCAGGCATACCCAAAAGGAAGGAAAAGGAGAGAAAACTATGTGAATAAGTCAGAGAGCAGAAGACTCTGGTACAAATGGGACCCACTGGTTTGGTTGGGGAATAGTATAGAGAGAAGTGATTGGTGATAAAATAAAAAATGAGCACTAGATTAATGAGTCTTAAAAATCAGGTTAAGTGTTCTTTAGATGGTAATAGAGAACAATTTAAAAGAATTTTTGAAATTATTTGTTTTATTTGCTTTTTAGCAAGAAAATAATGTATATTGGGATTAAAAAATCGACTCTGTTAGCCTCATAAAGGCTATTAAATCAATTGAGGTGAAAGGTAAAGAGGTTCTGAATGCCATAGCACAGTAGAAACAAAAAGAAAGGAACAAATTAAGACAGGGTATAATTAAAATTGTAAAGACAGCATAGACCAGCTTTCAGAAGGATGAGGTTCAAAAACGAGACAAGCTTCATATTGTTTCAAGAGTGGCACAGAGGAAAAACAGAAAAATGTCGAGGAAAATTAGTTTAAATGCTCTCTAGTTCACATAATCTTCCAATAGAGGTCTGTTCTTAGATCATTCGAATGTATTAAATTGCTTTCAAGTGAAAGGCCATTGACTCTGCAGTCTGATTGCTTCAATATGAAAACTGACCATCCACTGGAGCAAGAGATGTCCACCTGGTCCCCAGGGCAAGCTTTGTAAAAGGTCAATCAAAGGCACTTGTGTTTTCAGCTTCACAGCAGTGATCAGTGTTGGCTTGCAGGCTTTACAGAGCTGGATATTTTATAAATCATATTTATCCAAGAACTCTATGCACAAGTCTTGTACTAGATGAGAGTCTCCGCCTCCAAGAAACTCATTGACCAACGGGGAAAGAGACCATCTCTCCTTCATCTCCTTCACTTTATTTTACTTCCTCACTACTTTATCAGTCTGTAATCCTTTGCAATCTGATTTTTGTCCCCACTCTTTAGCTGAAACACCTATTTTCAGTTATGTCAATATAGTCACCACATTGAGTAGGTTCTACTGGATTCTCATTGACTTCCCTCTAATCTGTGGTATTTGAAATTACTGATCACCTTCCTGGCCTCAGATCTACTTCCTCCTGGACTCATCACCCTTCTTCCAGCATTTTAAGTAAAAACACACACAAGACAAATACACGCTTATTTTCTTTTGCTCTCCCATTGATCTCTGTGGCACTTTACTAGTTTTTCTGACAATTATTTTCCTTTCCCATTCTTTCTCTGACCTTCCTCCTGTCTTTAATCCTTTTAGTATAGGTTACTGCTAGATTTTTTCCCCCTGAATCCTTTTGTCCCCTTTTAAGTGGTCATTTCTTTGTTGATTTCATCTACCCTTACAGGTGAACTCTCTCTTTTTTTTACCCCCAGCTCTATTAAGATATAATTGTCATATAACGTGTAAGTTTAAGGTGTATAATGTGATGATTTGATACATGAATATGTTGTAAAATTATTACTACAAGAAGGTTAGTTAACAAATCTATCAGTGCACATAATTACCATGTTTTGGTTGCTGTTTTTTTTTTTTGGTTGCTGTTTTTGTAGTGAGAACATTTAAGACCTAATCTCTTAGCATCTTCCAGGTGTACAATACAGTATTGTTAACTATAGTCACCAGATTTAACTGTTAAACATCTTACAGAAACAAAGGAGCACTCAGAGCTCTTGGCAATAGTTAAGTAGTTTGTGAAAGATTGAGTGTGAGAGGGAAAATTGATAAAATAGGCAAGACCAGACCCTGGGAGAACTTCTGTCAGAGTAAAAGCATAGACTGTATCCTGTAGGCAAAGGAGAACAATTAAAGCTTTTCAACAGGGTGATGATAGTATTACATTTGTTTGTTTGTTTGTTTTAGAAGGACCATACTGTAGCATAGTGGAGAATATTCAAAGCAAGAATGACAAATAGCTTTCAACTAGCCGTTAATTGGCACTGTGTTGAGGAGGATTCTGAGGCTACGTTCAGGCTAAGGTGGAAAAAGGCCATAATTATGTACCCAGGTATGGCTGTTATTCCAGGGACAACTTCCAGAAAACATGTCTCCTGTCACTGTGTCACTTCCAAAAATATATATCTGACTTCTCCATTCAATATTTATGAAATATGAGGTATATGGAGGATTTAATGGAAATAGAGGTCAGGGAAGATTCAGCTTCCAAGAGAAATAAGATTTTTCTCCATTGTTAAAAATAACTGTGGCTGTCAAGGGCACAGTAGTGGAGAAATGCAGATAATATGCCCTATGTTTGCCATCAAAGAGCTGGCAAGTGAAGCATGACCAGGAGAACAATGGGAGAAGCAGTTAGGAGTCTGTTGCTGAAATCCAAAACGGAAATGAAGAGGTTCTAAACTAAGTTCATGTCAGTCGTGCTGGAGAGACAAGGATGGATTTGGGTGACATTAAGGATATAACTGAAATCATTGACAGAACCATGGAAGCACAATCATTTCATTGGCAGGTGGAAGAAGAAGAGCTCATTAAGAAAACTGAGAATGAGGGTCGTATCTAGAGGCCTAAGAAAAACAGAGAGACAGTGGTGTCCCCAAAGGCCAAGTCCAGTTCAGGAAGAATAAAAAAACACCTTGCAGAGAGGAGAGGTAGGGGATGGCTAAAAGTTGTCCATTGAATTTAGCTGCTAGGATGATTGATGTTGGAAAGAACAGTTTCAGTGTACAAGTCGGAGGGGAAGCCACGTTAAGTGTTTTTATTTCCTCACCTCCCATTCACCCTTTTCAAGAAGCTGAGCTATAAGAGCATGGAAAGTGAAGCCACAGCAAACTTAAGGTCATATCCCCTTTTTGCAGTGTTTTTCAGGTAGAAGAGGTTTGAGCATATTTATAAAGGAGAGACATATGTGGGAGGGGGGGACATAGAAAGAGGAAAGTGCCTGAACTCCGAGAGAAGTGAGAAAATCTCGGAAACGGAAGTGTTGTGGCCATCAAGGATGGCCATCAAGGATGTTGTGGCCATCAAGCCATCAGTCACTATAGCCGCCTGCCCTCTGCTCTGTACCCTGGGAAGATTCAGGAGGGAGAAGAAAAGGATGCTGGCCCTAGATAGTCAAGGTGCATATCAAAGGAATGATTTCAGTGAGCCCAGACTCTTACATCTTCCCATATATAGAAGAGTGCTGAATTCCTTAACTTGACATGTCTGGTTTTTCTTTAATTAACAGTAATTTTTTGATGTTCCGACTACCTGGTTTTTGTTGCAAAACTCCTATATATCCTGATTCCTCCCTTACTTCTTCGGAGCAGTCCCTCGGAGTTGTCTGAGAGGTAGCCTCCTGGGCTTAAGTTCTCATCAAGCCCACTGAATAAAACACAATTCTCAACTTTTAGGTTGTACATTTTTTTTTCAGTTGACAGGAGAAACAGTAAAGTAGGTGTGGATACAGATTCATTTGTAGGTGTTGGGGGGGGAAACTGAGGGAATTCAAATTCATAGATTCATTTTATTTGGTCAACTAGGTTCATTTCGTGAGGCAGAGATGGTGTCGAGGACTTCAGAAGAATAATGATACTTGTACTGAATGTTATAGTAAATTAGGGCAGGTGACTAGCAACAAGTAAAAGATCGTTTGAGAATTTCTGCAACTGTACCATGTTGTTCAGATGAAGTTCTTCCTTGGTCGTTCTCTTAGTATGATCAAAACCTGTACCTGGCTGTTTGGAACAGTGCTAGAAAGAGAGGTCTGCTTTACCTGCTGGTTCTTAGGTTTGTTGCCTCTACAGAGATGGGGGAGGAATGCTACCCAGGGCGTCAGGTGATTATTTCTCAATGAATCCCTGAAGCAAGTCTTGGGAACTGAGTCCATGATGATAGTTCTTCCAGCTTTACATAATTCTTAGAGCCCATCTAATTATCCTACCAGATTCCTGTAGAGCCTAATTAGGAGGTGTTCTCCATTGGATAAATAGCATCAAATCTATATAATCAGCTTGGACTTTCTACCTCATTCTATGAAGCTATGTTTTTTCTAGGTGCCTCAAAACTAAAAGCTTCAGTCTTCAGGTTGGTCTTGTTCTCATTGACTACACACGTCTTTCCCCAGTAAAAATCCATGAGTTTCCTCCTATACTGATTAATATTACAACAGTGAGCAATTCTACCCCAGGGGAGAAAGCCAGTAGGCTATTTCTAATAACTTACTCAGCATGATCTGTTTCGGATGTGATGAGATAGCCTGCTTGACTCCATAAGCTGTCGAACCACAGCTGGGGTTTACAGATCCCAAACAGCAAGGTAGTACCAATGACTATAAAGTGTGTGTTTGACAGACTTGAGAAGTGCACACCAGGGAATCTATGACGACTTGTAACTCTTATGGAATGTGGCTGGTTGATTCTTTAAGGTATAGGTCCCAATGGCGTGACATTTTAATTATACACCCACACAGACCCACACATAAACACGCATGTGTGTGTATAAATACATACAATAAATAATTCAGAGTTTGGAAAACTTATTAGCTCATGTATGCATATTGCTCTCAGAGGAAAGGGAACCAGATTTAAGCTGAGATGAGAGGGTGGTCTCACCAGTGTCATCACTGTCAGCCTCACAGGGGCCACTGCTATTGATGACCATGAATGGACTGTGTTGCTCTAGGTCCTGATTTGGTTTGCTGAAAGTTTGACTTGGTATAGATTCACATGCCATTATTAACGGTTATGAAATCCCAAATGCTCTGAAAATCAAAAGTGGTTTTATAAATATGGGCAAATTCATTTGGTGGCAAAACTTGACTTCAGTAGATGTGATTTTATCAAGTTTCAATTTTCTCACTTAATATGAGTGTTTTCCTGCAGAGATATTAGTTTTGTGGTTACAGGGTGCTCTATCCCCATACCCTGATCAGGGAGTTCCATATTATATGTACTGTTGTATATAACTTAAGAAATCTGAAAAATTCTGTACAGTAAACACTTTATCCCCAAGGATTTCAGATCAGGAATTGAGAGGCTGTACTTAAGTCTATCTTGTGAAAATGTGACTGCTGTTTGCCTGCACTAAAGTTTAGTGACATTTTGATGATCTTTTCACCTTTATTTTCTATAACTCAGTGATTTGCAAATTTTAGTGCACGTTGGAATCACCTGGAGATCTTTAAAAACTACTGAAGTCTGTCTCTTAGCCCTAGACATTCTGATTTAAGGTGGGGTATGAACTGGGTGTCAGCATTAAAGACTGCTCAGGTGACTCTAGTGCAGAGGGAAGCTTGGCGACTACTGTTCTAACCTAGTGCAGTTATTTCTGGGGATGTGGATGTCAATGGAGCTGAGCCTGGACGTCCTAAGATGCTTCATGACACTTGAGTTAAATTGTACTGCGTAGATGCTACTGCTGTTAGAGCACCACAAGATGTTTCGCTATGTGGTGCGTTTTGTTTTCGTTCTTTTGTGTGGGGCTTTCTTTGCTACTAGAGTCACAATATCACCATTTTATATCACTGCAGCACAAAGACCCACAACTTTCCAACCTCATTATACATTGGATACTTTTGTCATTTGAAAGAACTAGTATGATAACTAGAGGTAGCTACACATAACCTCCAAAATAATCTTCTGACAATCAACTGATATTTAATTACATAACAACTGATTTTTGTTCTTAAAATTAAATGATCATTATGAAAGCAGCACATTTTTAAAAATGTTGTCCCATTAGTGTCCTGGCTATTTACCAACAAAGGATATTCTTTTCTAATATATCCTAAGCCCAACTGCACCCAATCTAGGTTGTGAGTCCTTACAAATGAGAAAAACGAAAGAAAAGAAAAGGAAGAATTCAAGAAAGCCTGGGTGTTAGCTGGATTTCCAGTTGGTTCTCAGTTATGTCTCTGATTTATTCACTTGTACAAACTTAAAAACTTCAGAGTTAGTGCCTTTCCAGCTGCATGTTACTTACCTATGCCAACTTTATAAAGATAAGGGGAGATTTATTTGATTAAATGAAGTATCTAGAACAAACTGGACTTCAAGAATGAAAGGACTACATTTTCAGGGTTAAAAATGGGAATATAAAAGCACACAGATTTTACACTGTAAAGAACTGAGAAACTTTTAAATGTGTTTCAACTGATGCAGAAGGCAAATTCTCCTCGTTGGTGACGGAGTTATAAGGTCACAAATTCACTTCTGTCTATGGAAAATCTGTTTTTACTGTTAAAGGAGGAAAATGAATTAGTGATAAGCTTTGTCAGCAGGGAGCCTGTGGCAGTCATTTTCCTGAGGGAATAGTGGCTAAAAAGTATACATTTAGTATTGGTCACAACTTCAAAGAAAATAACTAGCTTTCACCACTGACTACGCTAGTTCTGTTACCTAGCGCTTCAAAACCAGAGTTTGTTTTTATAAGCAGATGCTGCTTTTCTCAGCATTTTGTATTGCTGGCCATCCAAACAGCAATTAAGGCCCAGCCAGCCTCAGAATTTGTGAACCTATATAGTAAGAACCGCTCCTTTAGTAAGCCAGCTTTCTCCAAGAGGTGACTTTTAACTTGTTTTGCTTACCTAAAAACTGGAGTTCTGGCTGCCATTGTCAATTGGAGGCCACCAAGAAGAGAGAACATTTTCTGCTGATTAAGGAGGATCTTTTATTGGGGATATCATAATAGGCACGCAAGGATTGCTTAAGAATGACCAGGCCCATCCTGTGGAGTGAACTATGAAGTTAACTATAAAGTAAACTGAAGAATAAATACATATTTACAGCTGCAAATGGTATGCTTGCATTTTCAGTGTTAGTATCCAATCCTGCCTCGCTTTGAGAGAGAGAAATGGAATTTATGCTCTGGGACTATTTGGACCCTCCTTTAATTTTTTTTTTCTAATTTTTAAAAATTGAAATATAGTTGGTTTACAGTGTTGTGTTCATTTCTGCTGTACAGCAACGTGATTCAGTTATACATACATATACACATTCTCTTTTTATTCTTTTCCATTGTGGTTTATCTCAGGATATTGAATATAGTTCCCGATGCAAACTATTTGTTTTAAATCATTCTCATCTTCTTGGCCTCTCTGCTGATTGTTCTCTGTTCCCTAAACTTGCCTGCCCTGAAATAATTGTTTTCTTGTATGGAGGCTTATGGACCACTTTCAGGGAGTTCTTTCTCTGCAGTTACTCCTAATTCACATGACATCAACTATTTCCGAATCTACAGCTACTGCTATTTCTAATGGCTTTTACACAGGCAGGCGATGCTGATAGTTGTTTACAGTCTGTTGTCCTGGGGACGACTTCTTTCTTCCCAGACTGTGCTGTCTGTCTCAGGGCTGGGTCCATCAATCACCCCATTCCATCCTGCCCTGGGCTGGACTACAGTGGTGTGAGAAACTTTTTACTTCACACATCACTAGGGGAGATGTGTGGGCCAGGGATGGGGGGAGGATTGGAAGCTGCCAGTCTCTGTTGGATTTTTTCAGAAAGGCGCTCCTCCTGTCCACAGTATAGCACTATCAAATGTAATCCCACCACCCATGCTCCTCCACCCCAGCACACAGCAAACCCAACAGAATCGAGTCTTAGGCAGCTCAGGACTTGAGATTTGTTGACGTAACAATTTCACTCTGAGTGAGAAACAGCAACACAGACAATAGATGCTGAAGGTGGGGAACCTCAGTATCCAGATGTGGCTGTGCGGCCCAATGTTTCAAAGTCCAGTCACGAGCACTGCCACTGTTACTCATCCGGGAGATGTTGATAATGTTTCATTTGGGGCCAGTTGCTGGGAATTAAAGGTGACCACGATGCTCTCCCTGCACCCAGGGAGTCTCCTTCAGGGGTCCACACTCTACTTTGATCACAGCTCACTTCGCAGTGGTGTGCCTTCTGGGGTAGTCATATAAAACTGTCTTCTTTGGAGAGTATCATAATTAAGGGTATCTATCACTTGGCCCTGGTGCAGCTCCCTGGAACCTGAAAGTCCCATATGTTAAACATGGTTACTAGCTCCAAGTTCCTGGGTCCTAGGTCCCAGAAAAAAAGACACTTACCAGTGCATTCATGCAAGGGAAATTGGGTTTCCTCTGTTACTTTCAAAGCCTTTTTTTTTTCAAACAAGAAAGAAATTTGACCAGGAAGGCAATTTGGCAGTACTCTTTTTCTTGAAAGCAAGCAAAGAAGATAAAGAAAATATGAGAAACATTGTATAAACCCTAATGCTGTGTATGGTGGGTATGTAATAGATGTTGAGTTAAACATCTGAGGGGTGCTGTGTGCACTGTGAAGGGCTCCTGCCTAGTAAGTAGAGCTGATTAATTGATAATTATTTGATAATTAAGTATTTCCTTCTAGATGTTATTGATCATATTGAGCTGTTTACTCACACTCAACACTTAAATCTCTCTAGCCAGATTACATAGTTGTAATATCAGATCCATGAGTGGCCAGTATTATTACTGTATGTTCATACCAATATTTCACTCTGTGTCTTACCGGAATGTGGATGTGTCCAAGATAGATCTTGGCAGTAGAGCTAGAAATTGGTAATAAAAGATAGGAATGCTGGTGTCCAGGCGCTCTTTATAACCCAAGATCACACGCCAGGCTGTCCTCAGAGCTGTGGGAAATGTGATGAGTGAAATAGACTTTGCAGTGGTGCTGTTTGACTCTAATTTTCCACAGCTACGTAATAATGCCCTCAGTTCTGAACATTGTACAGTAAAAGGCAGGAAAAAATAACCCTAGAGGTTTTTATTTTACCTTCAATTTTTTGGGAAATTTTTTGTGCTTAGCATAACAATGATGACTCTAAATCAAAGCATTTCCTTGGGATTTAATGGCTAGATGGGGTTAGTTGAGGATGGGTAGACCAGCTTGTGACGAATACACCAGGACCGTGATGGATTAAATATTATCCTATAAAATTAGGAAATATCAAGCATTTATGTTCAGAACTATATGTCTCACGGCAAGCTGATTCAACACATTAACTAGTACGTTACTGAAAACTCCAGCAGGATGGGGGCTATCCTGATTTTGGTGGAGCTGGAATACGTAATTAATTAATCCATATTAATAGGGCAGTACAGCTCTTAACCAGGAATGCCTTTTCTACCTCACTTCTTTTTACCATTCTGCTCCACCAGAAGTTACATAAAAGTTCTTAGCAAGGTTCAAACTACTTTTATCAATCAGCTCAGAAACACCACATCTCTGTTTCCTCCTCCATCTGTTTTAGTTTTCTAGGGTTGTTGTAACAAAATGCCACAACCTGGGTGCTTAAACAACAGAAATTTATTCTCCCTCAGTTCTGGAGGCCAGAAGTCTGAAATCAAGTTATCAGTAGGGGTGTTTTCTTCGGAGGGCCGTGACGGGAACCTGTTCCACGCCTCCCTCGCAGCTTCTGGTGGTTTGCTGGCAATCTTAGGAGTTCCTTACCTTGCAGATGTTACCCTGACCTCCTCTGCCTTATGTTCACATGGGCTTCTCCCTGTGTCTGTCTCTGTGTCCACATTGATCCTTTTTATTAAGGGTGCCAATCGTATTGGTTAGGACCACACTAATGGCCTAATTTTAACTTTATTATATCTGTAAAAACCCTATTTCTTAATAAGGTTGCATTCTGAGATACTGGGCTTAGGACTTAAACACATCTTGCTGGTTGGAACAAAATTCAACTCATAACACCATGTATCCAGCATTCTTAGGACTTAAACACATCTTACTGGTTGGAAGAAAATTCAACTCATAACACCACGTATCCAGCATACTTAGTCTCTGATCTGATCTACCTGATGTTAGATCATAGGCAGAATATTAATGTAACTCATTAGATCCCATGGGTTTCTGGGGGGAACAGGGATTAGCTAATTGGTGGGTAAACAATGCTTTCTCCTTCCCTCTCATCAGGTTAGACCATCCCTAGAAGATGTGGTGCCCAGGACAATGTAGTACTTGATCTCATTCAGAGATCATGCTTGTACATATGGACATGTACAACTCCCAACACACACACACACACACACACACACACACACACACACACACACATCTAAGGAATCTGTGTAAAAATAAATATAGAGGGCAAACCCTAAAAAGAAATAGCAAGAAACGGTGACACGCCACACATACTATACAGTAGTCCCCCTTATCAACAGGGGATACGTTCCAAGACCCTTAGTGGGTTTCTGAAACTGTGGACAGTACTAAACTCTATATATACTATGTTTACTCCTGTACATGCATACCTGTGATAAAGTTTAATTTATAAATCAAGCACAGTAGGAGATTAACAACAATAACTAAGAATAACATAGAGCAGTTATAACAATATACTGTAATAAAAGTTACGTGAACATGGTCTCTCTCTCTCTCTCTAAATATCTTATGGTACAAATTTAATGCCTTTTCAATCTTAAGTAAGCACTTATCAAGCACCGTGGCCGTAACTTTTGCAGTCTGAGATGCAATGGCAAAACTAGCAGGACTTTCTTTTTCCCTCTTCACAATTTCATGGATAGACGATTTGTTCTTACCTTAGAGCTTGGTGACTTCAGCGTATTATTTTTTTCTTTCCTTATCAGGTCAGGAACTTTACGACTTCTCTTTGGCAGATCTGAATTGCCAGCCAAATCACTATTCTTGCATTTTGGGGCCATTATGAAGTATAATAAGTGTTCGTTGAGTACAGCACTGTGGTACTGTGGCAGTCAATCTGATAACCAAGATGGCTACTAAGTGACTAATGGGCTGGACAAAGGGATGAGTCAAGTCCTGGGTGGGACAAAGCAAGATGGCATGAGATTTCCTTACGCTACTCAGAATGGCACGTGATTTAAAGCTTTTGGATATTTTATTTCTGAAACTCTCCATTTAATATCTTTGGATCACAGTTGATGGGGTTAACTAAAACAGTGGAAAGGGAAAATCATGGATAAGTGAGGACTACTGTATGAAAAGGCAAAATTCCTTGCCAGGAGAGCCTAGTTATTATACAAGTTCTATGTGTACAGGCAGACTGCATTTTATTGTGCTTCACAGATATTGGTTTTTTTTTTTTTTTTTTTTTTTTTACAAATTCAAGGTTTGTGGGAACCCTGCATCAAGCAAGTCTATCGGCCCCATTTTTCTAACAGCATTTGCTCATTTAGTGTCTCTGTGTCACATTTTGGTAATCCTCGCAATATTTCCGACTTTTTCATTCTTATTATATTTGTCATGGGGACCTGTGATCAGTGATCTTTGATTTATTATGACAACTCCCTGAAGGCTCAAATGATGGTTAGCACAGTTTAGTAATAAATTATTTTAAAATTAAGGTATGCACAGTGTTTTTTATATATAATGTTATTGCACACTTAGTAAACTACGGTACTGTGTAAACATAACTATTGTATACACTGGGAAACCAAAACATCCGTGTGACTTGATTTATTGAGATACTCACTTTATTGCAGTGGCTTGGAACAAAACCCATGATACCTCCAAGGTCTGCTTATAGCTGAAAGCCTGTGTCTTTTTGTACACAAGCTGGTAGATTCACCTCCTTCTCCTTCACGGACTACCCAGCCCTAATGATCTAGCCCAGGGAGCATCTTAGGAAAACCTTCAGTTTGTTGGACCTACAAGGTAATTACTTATGGTTATGATAGTACTTCTTCAGGTTGACAGTTTGGGGCAAGGCTCATAAATGCCTACAGCCCTGAGTGCAGTGATTAGGAAGGTGGGAAGAACAGTGGAGCAAATGCTGTTATTATTGCTGATTTGGTTTTCTTTCAAATGCAAAAGTTCCTCTAGAGGAGTCTTTAAGGATACCAAATATGTACTAATAAGCCGCCTATGTACCAAAGGTAATGAGTGTAATATGCATGGAAATTAAGTTTTTCCTGAGGTGGAAATTACATTTTAAAAGAACTGGTAATCCTTTATGAGTAATGATCCATGAGCTATGTTTTCAAAAGGTATGTTCTTTGAAGTAGTTGTGCCCATGTTGTACACACAGACGGAAGCAAGCTTTTGAAGTTGTATCTCTGCTGTACAAGCCCTGCAGTCCTTCCCAGTAGGTGGGATTCCTCTGCATTGTACCTACTTAGCCTTAGCTACATCCTCATCTCTTACAAGGATGCTGCTGAAAATGGCTGAACCTGAGGAGACACCTGGTGGAGAAGGGAAGCATTCTTCTCTCATATCTTATACTTATTTCTTTTCCAGTAATATTTCAGATGATAAGAGCTCAAGGTAATGTCACAGAATCTTTTTTTTTTTTTTTTTTTGCGGTACATGGGCCTCTCCCTGTTGTGGCCTCTCCCGTTGCAGAGCACAGGCTCAGTGGCCATGGCTCACGGGCCCAGCCGCTCCGTGGCATGTGGGATCCTCCCAGACCGGGGCACGAACCCGTGTCCCCTGCATCAGCAGGCGGACTCTCAACCACTGCGCCACCAGGGAAGCCCTGTCACAGAATCTTTGTATTTGCTTCTTGGCAGTCTAGAGTTGTGAAGCAATTATACAAGCAGTAAAAAAGATGCTGCGCTAATTTAACCTCCTTATAGTATAGCTTAGATGCTATGAGTTTGGTTATTATTTATTCACTCATCTACTTATTCATAGGTGCATCAGGGAAGCAGAGGTCTTGGTCCCTGTGGAAAGCTCTTATACTGAGCTATGGCGGCAGGCCATACAGTCATCGAGAGCAGTGTAGTCGCATGGGACTGAGACCACATATAAATGCTAAGTGTCAGGTAAGCAGAGAATAGGTGACTGGGGGAGAACTCATAAATGGATGGAGTAGAAGTGGGGTTTTAAATAATTAGATTTGACAACAAGTTCCTACTATATAGCACAAGAAACTATATTCAATATCCTATGACAAACCATAATGGAAAAGAATATATATATATAAAATATATATATATAATATATATGTATATATATTATATATATAACTGAATCGCTTTGCTGTATAGCAGAAATTAACACATTGTAAATCAACTATTCTTCAATAAAATAAAATAAAGTAGAAGATTTGGTTGAGCAGAGAGGGAGAAGCGGCCATTAGAACTGAGGGTATGTTTCTCAAAAGATAATATGTATGAATGGTGGGTGGGAGGGACTCCAGCCTGTCTGTAGCAGAGAATATGTTAGGGAATAACGGGAGATAAGTTGGACTAGCTCGGTAAGGTACAGTTTACTAGAAGAAAGTTTCTTAGCCTCATAACTGAAAAGCTATCTAGCCTCAGATGCTATGTGCACTAGGCAATCTGGCCTAATGGAATATCAGTAGTTTTGGAGTCAAGACCTTTTGAGGCTGAGACTTCGAATTGGCATACCATTGCTTCAGTCTTGTTCAGTTGGCCAATACAAGTGATAAAGACAAAGTCAGACTCAAGGGATGAAAATAATCTTCACTCCTTTTGTTAGAGGAACTTAAAGTCATGTGGCAAAGGGGACTGATACAGGGAAGGGTGAGGAATGCAATTCCCTTAAATTCCTAACCATATTGTCCGCATCTCTAAAGCAGAGTAACAACGTCTGTCCCTTCACCTCAGTAATTATGAGGATAAATATAATAATTCATGTATGCATAAGTTTTTACTCAGCAGTAAAGCATGATGCAAAGTAAAGGACAATTATTTTGCATGTGCTTCTATTCTGTCCCTTTAGCAAAAATATAAAATCCTTTTAAAGTCCACCTGCTGCCAAGCCTCCAATGCCATCCTCTTACTCTAGCATGAGCTCTGTATAGAATGTCTTCCCAATGAGTGCTTCCTGAAGACATGTAGGATGCAGGTTTCTACAGTGACCTTGGATGTGTCCAGAAGAATAACTGGAAAAAACAAAAATCTTGTAAGTTGCTGATGCTTTCTTCCTAAATGTTCAGACGATGCAGGAGATATGCTACCCATCAGAGTAGTCCTCTTGAACCCATCTCTCCCTGGAGTGACAGTGTTCTTACACTGCCCACTCCACACACCCTTGTTATTTCTCCTTTATGCCCAAAGCAGTAATGGGTAAGAGCTGGCTTGGGTTCCAGGTGTAGACAAATGGAAAGAAACTAAGACTGATGTTGAATGTGCCTTTTTTCAGCATTAAGCTCTAGTTAAAAGTGAATTAAACTCCCATACGTGTTCAGAATGTTGTTCATAGTTATTCATGTACATGTTCAGAGTTATTAATTCATTCAAAACTTACTGACTCCTGAGGGCAAAGAGTATAGAACTCAGCATTATTTAGGGTATAAGATAATATGTTACTTTCACATTTGGGCAGCTTCAACTCCAAGGCATGAAAGATCCTTAGGAAAGCAAGTTAGGAGATGTCAGTGGTTTTTAGTCATCTGGATTAATACAGATTTTCTGCAGCAAGGCATATGTTCATTAAATGACTCAGCTTAGTCAAGGTTGGCTTAAAAGGAAGTTGGACTCTTCCAGATAATAATCAGCTATTCCAATGGGGACAGTGGTGAAGGGAACAGAGTTTCACATATCTGCTATGAACTCCGGTTCCTAACTTCACAGCTAATTCTCCAGAGAGATTTTGTGGCAGAGATTTAAACCGGGGGAGCCATGGATATTAATATAATCTGAGATTTAAAAGATGAAAGAAGTGACCAAGGTTATTCGTATTTGAAGTCTGTTCAAAGCCCAAGCCATGTGGAGAAGTTCAGGCACTGAAAATGAAAGAGGAAACAGCAACTAGAAAGAGGCACATTTTGTCACTTTCCGTGATTCTTTTCCACTCCTAGTGACTAAATCTAAAGGCATTTCCACATTAAGTTAAGCTTCAGAATGGTGTTTGTCTGCTGTAAAATTGAGCTAAATTCCTTTAAAGGCAGAGACACTATTCAGGCTGCTCAAATGTTCTGATTGGATTAAAATACAAACTTTTGGAAACAAATCTATTTACAGTCCACGGAATCCTTCAGGTGTGCATGGTTTTTCTCTCTCCCAAGTTCCTTTTTTTTTTCTTTGAAAGTAGTGCCTTGCAGCTCCTTTTTCCAAGATAGGAAAAAAAAAAAAATCAATGATCAACAGCAGTCCAGCACTCAAGACCAGCCCAGAAATAACAAATCAGCCTGTGTGTGTGGCAGAAGAGGACAGTGTATGTGGTGAGAAGAGAGCTACCATTTCAGACTTCCTAGGGGCAGTTACAAGGATCAGTGCAGAAAACATAGTTGGAAAAAGGTGAGGCAAACGCCAACGTCACCTAGAGTCACGAAGACCCTGGAACTTGTCTTCAGCTGACTTGCTTCCGCTCGCTCTTTGTGGCCAGCTCTGCTGTCCTCCTCATCTCCTAGGCACTGGGCAGATCTCCTTGACTCTTTACTATAGCGTGGGGACGGAGGATCAGCCAGCTAAGAGAGAGGAGGTAATGACAGCAGATGCCTGCCATGGAATTCTTCCAGTATGAGTGGCTGGAAGCTATGGTTTTATTGCAAACAGCAAAAAATAGATTTTTTTGAAAAATTTATGTTTCTTGCAGGAAATGGAAAAAACCTAGACTTGGAAGTCAAGTAGCTGTGGCTTATTTTTTTTTTTAATCACTTTCTTGGGATATACTTGACATACAAAAAAGCTGTATGTATTTGATGTGTACAACTTGTTGAGTTTGGAGATGAGTATGCCTCAGTGAAATCATGATTATGGCCTATGCCATAAACATATTTACCACCTTCAAAAGTATCTTCCCACCCTCTTTGTTTCTTCTTCTTATTTGTGCATGTGTGATAAGAACACACTATAAGATCTACCTTCTTAGCAAACTTTAAGTGTTTAATATAGTACTGTTAATTGTAGGCTCTTTGCTGTATAGTAAGTCTCTAGGATTAGTTCACCTTGCATAATTGAAACTTTGTAGCTGTGGTTTATAATCCAGGCTTACTAGCTCAGCCTTAGACTAGTGTCTGAACTCCTCTGTGTCTGTTTTCTCATATATGGGAAATAAAGAAATTAGTAGCACGAACATATTCTTGTGAGAATTACATCAGGTAATATATATATAAATAACCTAGCAAGATGGCTTGAACAGAATAGGCACTTATTATGCCAGCATCAGGCATGATATGAGGAAAACAAGGGGCAGTTTGCTTTGTTAATTATTCATATGAGGATTTAGAGCCTACTAAAGGCAAGAGTGCCATGTGGCTTTGCGTGCCGACTCAATGATTGACAGTATCTGACTGAAGAATTGGGATGAGAATGATTTTGAGAAAGGGCTCATAAGAAATTATGTTGTGTTGGATTTTTGCAGTCTGTTGTGAGTGAGGAAAGAGAGAATGGGGGCAGATACGCCATGTGCTTACTATTTCTGGGTAAGCAACAATACACAAATAAAGACAACATATATGTCCCATCTTCATGAATCACACAGCCTAGTGGGAGATAAATACCAATGAACTAAGTGTTAGAAAGGCTGCTCTCCTCTCTAGTGCCCTAATAATCTGGGTAGATGGCTTTTAGAGTGTTATTCCAGAAGGTGTTACTGAAAGTTCCTTAAAGGGATGATTCTTGAGAAATGACAAAGAGCAGTTAGTCATGTGGCTGGTGAAGGAAAAGCAGCATATATCCCTTACAAGAAGAACCAACACAGATGAGACAGCGCCATGAGAAACCGCAGCAGGAAGGTGAAGAGCATGGAGGCTTGTAAATTTGGACAGCAGCATTTGTATGGGGAGGCGGCTGCAGGTGGGATAGCTGAGATAGGCAGGCTGTGTACCATGTTAAGCTCTGTTAAGGTACTTTTATCAGCTCTACTTAAGGGTGGTGGCCGGGGGTGCAGTACAGTTCATGGCTCCAAGAATTTCCATTCATAAGCATCGTAAACAATTTCCTTGGCATGTTGAAACTTTAAAACTGATGAGATGCTATAAATTTTTATGTGCAGTCTCACTCTCCTGCCATGATCTGTGCCATCTCGGCAATGGGGTAAGTTCTAAGGTGAAATAAAATTGTGTGGACTTGCAGTTTATTGCTCTGATAGGTTGTTACCGTCATTAGTACAGGCAGAAACAATGGGAAGTAAGGATTTCTAGTGGACAGCTTTTGTTCATTTGGTTCCTTGGACTGCTCTGTCCTTTCTTCCTTACTAATTATTCTCTAATGCCCTTGGGAAGCCTGTACCAATTTCTTCTCAAAGAATTAACCACCCCTTTCTCCATGTACACAAAGAGCACTGCTTATAACTCTGTCATGGTCTTTATTCTATTCAGCCAGAATCTTGTTCATTTTTTTCATATTTGTAAGCTGCTGGAAGACTGTCAGATCTGTTCTGTAAACTTCTGGAAGACAAGGACCAGAGCTTATTATCATTGTTACTCTCACAGTATTCAGCCCAGTGCTGAGCACATAGCAGGTGCTCGATAAATATGTGACCAAGAGAACTAAATGATGAGTGCTATATGATGGTTGAAGTTTAATCATCATCGTAATGGAATTGGATGCAAGCTTGCACTATAGTTCATAAAGCTGTGCTTCTAAATACTTGCCATATTATCAAGTAATTTGTATTCCAAAAATAGATTAAGGAACAAAGGCAATAATGAGTTAAATCAAATTTATCTGACATAAAAATTAAATATAAAGCAACTTATGACTACGATTTTAGTTACCACTGTAGCATATTAATATTTTTTTTTTTTTTTGCGGTACGCGGGCCTCTCACTGTCGTGGCCTTTCCTGTTGCGGAGCACAGGCTCTGGACGCGCAGGCTCATTGGCCATGGGACCTAGCTGCTCCGCGGCATGTGGGATCCTCCTGGACCGGGGCACGAACCCATGTCCCCTGCATCCGCAGGCGGACTCTCAACCACTGCGCCAGCAGGGAAGCCCGCATATTAATATTTTATACCAAACATAGCCTCCAATAGACACTTTGAGATTGTCAATTCTTGGGGTAAAATTCTCCTGGTTATATAACAAGTGTCTTTTGATGGACATCAAAGAATAGCAATGTCTCGGGCTTCCCTGGTGGTGCAGTGGTTGGGTGCCCGCCTGCCGATGCAGGGGACGCGGGTTCGTGCCCCGGTCTGGGAAGATCCCACGTGCCATGGGGCGGCTGGGCCCGTGAGCCATGGCCGCTGAGCTTGCGCGTCCAGGGCCTGTGCTCCGCAGCGGGAGGGGCCTCAGCGGTGGGAGGCCCTCATACCGCAAGAAAAAAAAAAAAGCAGTTAAGTCTTTGCTGCCTGAATCCTCTTAGTCTCTGGTTTTTCTTGGACTTTTCACAACAGCTTGGACCCTGCCTCATCGCTTCTTTAGGATTTTGTTCAGGGAGCTGCTGTGCACTGGATGGAGCTCCCTACCTGGAACACACAGGGTTTGAAATCACATAGAAAGACATTGGCAGTTAGGTCCTCACTCTTTGGTCCATTCCAAAAGCATCTCAATTTTCACTTATTCAGGTGTTTATTTTTTTCCTCCTAATCCCCAAATTTCCCACAACTTTGCCCTAGTGTACCACCATTTGTGGTTCCAAATCATCTTTTGGGGAGTGAGTCACTTCTTTGAGGCACGTACATCTTAAATTATCATCGTGGTCACCTACCTTATTGTATAAATGAGAACGGTGAAGTCCAGGGAGATTAAGTAATTTTGTAAGGTCACATGACTAGCAAGTGGCAGAGTCTGTCTCTTAATGCTAATCGTGCATACAAAATAAAAGGACAATTATTAAATTACAGTAATCACTTAAAACCCAGCACATACTGATTGCTTTGATTCAAGCAATACTCAAAATAACTTTCAGATTCACAACTTGGCACCATGCAGGAGAGGGGTAGATATTAGTCACAATGATTCAAAACAAGGGAGCTTGATGATCTATTATCTTGAGCATTTGCCTTTCAGGGCAATTGTCATAAAGTCAGAAAATTACATAAACATTATAAGATTGTGACTCAAAGTATTTTCCCTTAAACTTAATAATAAAACAATCTATTATGCATCTTTGGATTCTCATTTGTTTTCTTGCTTCAAGGACAAAGTGAATAGTACATCTTCAGGGAAATGTTCTCTATTAGGAGTGGTTGACAAAAGTTTCCCGGTGAGTTAGTGGGTCCCAGTGTAATGTTCTTACATGAAGAAATGAATGTCAATGAAGTGAGAGCCCCATGGCCTGACCATTTTAACTAGATGACAGATGTTGCTAAAAAAAAGTTTTCTGACCCCGAATTTAGTATTTGGGAGTTCAAACTCTCCTAAATTTTATTCTAGGAAAGATAGTCCCCTGCAAACCTGTAAAATATCTTAATGGAGAGATCAGAAAGTGACCTCTCCAAACTGAATTAGCTTTATACAAGTTCAATTCTGGAAAAATGGTTTGGATGAAGTAATGGCCCTGGTTAATTATGACATTTCATTCTGTGCTGATTCCATCACACTTTTCAGATAAGGACTGATCTTTGGGAGCTTATCAGAACCACTTGAATTTTTTCTCCCCTTCACTTGGGACTTTTAAGTCTTTCTTAGTCAATTGTACAATACTGTTGATTAGCTGATATTTAGTGATATTTGACTTGAAAGATTACCATCTTTCAAGTAATGCTAGCATAATACTGCCATGAGTTTAACGGAAGAAAAATAAAGTCAAAACACTTTACTTCGGCTTTTTCTAGCATACTATTTTTTTTTCCTCTTTGGCAAAGCTTTTCAAGTCCTTTGCCTCAAGCTGATCTCTGTAATTAAAAGAATGATTAAAAAAACTCTCAAAAAGGGGTTCTGCATAATAAAATTCATTAAAATGCAATATTCACAAAACAGGATATTTTATCCTGTTTTATATGAAGAGGAAAATAGGAAGGAAAATGGTGCTTCCTCCGTATCCATTGCCCATGTGTTTACTACAGTTTGATTGTGTAACTGAGAACTTGACACATTAACAAGTAGTTACAAGTAGGGCTATTAACAAGTAGGGCTATTAGCTCAATCTCTCTTTAGAGGCTTGAGAAAAGGAGGGAAGAATGAAAGTAAGAAAGAAGAAAACTCCTACTTGCTAAGCTGTCCACTAGAACAGCAGCCGTTTCATTCTCGTGAAAGTGGTATGTTCGTGGCGAATACAGCTAGTTCACTGGTGAACAAAACTAGTCCATTGCCACTTAGAAGAGGTCATTGTAATCAAACAAGACAGGGAGTCATTCACATAACTCACTGGGCACTATGGAAATATAGCAACTGGATAATTAGTGGACCATCCCCCAGACTGTTGTGTTGTCATGGGTACACAACCAAAGTGAGCCTTGCGGTAAGCCTGGTGGGAAACAGCCCTCGCTAAGCCAGGCTGCCAAATCCCAAGTGCCACCTGTCTGTAGTCAGTCCTGGGGGATGGTCAGACAGGTAAGAAGTTCTCACTTGTGACCTATTTCAGAAAAACTTTGGACAAAAGTAATTGTGAGAGGAAGGAGGAATTAGAAAGAGTTGTTACAGGCATTCCAAAATATCTGGTTTTTAAAAAAAGTTACAAAATAGATGGCAAGTTACCCAGCAACATAAACCAAAATCACTTTCAGAATCCAATTATTTCTCCTAGTTAATATAAGCAATATTTTTAACAAATGGATTACTGGTTCAATCTGAAAATTCCACTTTGACTCAAAACAAAACCATTTAATCATGTCCTAACTTGTAACATATCTTAAGCACTTTGCCTTAAGAAAATGAGATTTTTATGTTGTTATTTAATTTTTTTGCTATTTATATCTTGCCTTTCCAAATCAGCTAATATCATCTAAGGGATAAAAGACGCCATATGATCCTGCTTTTACCCACAGTCTATCTGTTTCTCTTTATAGGCTTAGTAAATGTTTTCTGATTTATTTGGCTTTAATTGTATGGAGCATTTTGGACACTTCTGTACAGTAGATTTCTTCTCCGTGGCACACACTTCTTTTCTTTTTTTAATTTTTTAACATTGTTATTGGAATATAATTGTTTTACAGTGGCGTGTTAGTTTCTGCTGTATAACAAAGTGAATCAACTATACATAAACATATATCCCCATATCTCCTCCCTCATGTGTCTCCCCCCCCACCCTCCCTATCCTACCCCTCTACATGGTCACAAAGCACCGAGCTGATCTCCCTGTGCTACGTGGCTGCTTCCCACTAGCTATCTGTTTTACATTTGGTAGTGTATATATGTCCGTGCCACTCCCTCACTTCGTCCCAGCTTACCCTTCCCCCTCCCCGTGTCCACAACTCCATTCTCTATGTCTGTCTTTATTCCTGTCCTGCCCCTAGGTTCTTCGGAACTTTTTTTTTTTTTAGATTCCATATATATGTGTTAGCATACGGTATTTGTTTTTCTCTTTCTGACTTACTTCACTCTGTATGACAGACTCTAGGTCCATCCACCTCTCTACAAATAACTCAATTTCATTTTTTGTTATGGCTGAGTAATATTCCATTGTATATATGTGCCACATCTTCTTTATCCATTCATTTGTTGATGGACACTTAGGTTGCTTCCATGTTCTGGCTATTATAAATAGAGCTGCAAAGAACATTGGGGTACATGACTCTTTTTGAATTATGGTTTTCTCAGGGTAATATGCCCAGTAGTGGGATTGTTGGGTCGTATGGTAGCTCTATTTTCATTTTTTTAAGGAACCTCCATACTGTTCTCCATAGTGGCTGTATCAATTTACTTCCGACCAACAGTGCAGGAGGGTTCCCTTTCTCCACACCCTTTCCAGCATTTATTGTTTGTAGATTTTTTGATGATGCCCATTCTGATCTGGTGTGAGATGATACCTCATTGTAGTTTTGATTTGCATTTCTCTAATGATTAGTGATTTTGAGCACCCTTTCATGTGTCTGTTGGCAATCTGTGTATCTTCTTTGGAGAAATGTCTATTTAGGTCTTTTGCCCATTTTTGGATTGGGTTGTTTGGGTTTTTTTTGGTATTGAGCTGCATGAGCTGCTTGTAAATTTTGGAGATTAATCCTTTGTCAGTTGCTTCGTTTGCAAATATTTTCTCCCATTCTGAGGGTTGTCTTTTCATCTTGTTTATGGTTTCCTTTGCTGTGCAAAAGCTTTTCAGTTTCATTAGGTCTCATTTGTTTATTTTTGTTTTTATTTCCATTTCTCTAGGAGGTGGGTCAAAAAGGATCTTGCTGTGATTTATGTCATAGAATGTTCTGCCTATGTTTTTCTCTAAGAGTGTTATAGTGTCCGGCCTTACATTTAGGTCTTAAATCCATTTTGAGTTTATTTCTGTGTTAGGGAATGTTCTGATTTCATTCTTTTACATGTTGCTGTCCAGTTTTCCAAGCACCAGTTATTGAAGACGCTGTCTTTTTGCTCCATTGTATATTCTTGCCTCCTTTATCAAAAATAAGGTGACCATATGTGTGTGGGTTTATCTCTGGGCTTTCTATCCTGTTCCATTGATCTATATTTCTGTTTCTGTGCCAGTAGCATACTGTCTTGATTACTGTAGCTTTGTAGTGTAGTCTGAAGTCAGGGAGCCTGATTCCTCCAGCTCCATTTTTCTTTTTCAAGATTGCTTTGGCTATTCGAGGTCTTTTGTGTTTCCATACAAATTGTGAAATTTTTTGTTCTAGTTCGGTGGAAAATGCCATTGGTAGCTTGATAGGGATTGCATTGACTCTGTAGATTGCTTTGGGTATGTAGTCATTTTCACAATGTTGATTCTTCCAGTCCAAGAATATGGTATATCTCTTCATCTGTTTGTATCATCTTTAATTTCTTTCATCAGTGTCTTCTGCATATAGGTCTTTTGTCTCCTTAGGTAGGTTTATTCGTAGGTATTTTATTTATAAATGGGAGTGTTTCCTTAATTTCTCTTTCAGATTTTTCATCATTAGTGTATAGGAATGCAAGAGATTTCTGTCCATGGTACACACTTCTGATTGTCCTCTTGCCTCAGTTGCCTTCAGACTGAGGACCTGCCATCTTCTTCCTAGTTACCCCTGTACAACTAGAGCCCAGTCCAGACCCCAGCCTAGTGACTTGATACCTGCTGCCTACTCACAGACTTTGCTGACAGTAATCCTATCTGTAAGAATCACCTGCCCCTTAGACTGTTTTTCCTCCAGTCTCTGGATTTATCTGAAAGATATTCCTTCCTTTGGAATGGCTGTCTGAACTTAACTTAAATGTATGTTTTTCAAATCAGGCTCACCTATTGGGGGCATTTACCTGTTTCTACCCCTTGTAGGGTGCCAGGGTCTAGTTCAAGAACTGGCCTCACCCATTTAGCCCTCAATCTGATGGAAGTCATAGGGCCTTGCTCAGCCTAGCCGTGGAGCTTACCCACTGTCTCCTGAAAAAGGGGTAGGGTAAAAGTCTTTATAAGGAGCATCATTCCTGACATGCCTACATTCCTGGGCACCTACCACTGCCCCCAGTGAGGAGACAGCAGGTGTTTACTACATAAGGCAATTGAAGCTATGCTCAGGTAATGGGGTGGATCTGGGATTAACTCTACCCTCTTGCAAAACTTGGTCCGAGCCAGCCCAGATGTTCTCAGTTCACCTGAAATGCTGCTCTTGGCAACAGAGTGATATTTAAGAGCAGAGTTTAAAATGTTCAATTTCTTCTTAATTATTGACTAGTTGCCTCAAGGCATATGGCAGAAATCTATCCTGAAAAAATGTCATTGATAAAATATTTCCAGATAAAAATTTTCTTCATTCGAACCTGTGCATGCAAGCACCCCATGTTGTGTGTATATAGGGAGCTTCCAAAGACACAGACAGATTATTGAGTTAAGTCATTATGGTATCTGGTAAAGGCATAAAATTAAAAACAGTGAGAAACAGTCACTGTATTTGCTCATTATTTTTGGTAAATGTTTATACCTTTCACTTTAAGAGTGCTGAGGGACTGGATTATAACCCATGAAATAAATAGAAACTCCTTAGTGGCACTTGGCTGTCCTTCCATCTCTAACCCCAAAGACTTCTGCAGTCCCTTTCATGGCCATCCTCTTTCATGCACTCCATGTTTTACATTTCTGAGCTTCTTGAGGTTCTTGGAAAGCCACCTTTTAGCACATCTGCCTTCACGTATGTGGTTTTACTTTTCCTCAGATTTTCCGTGTCATAATACATAGATATTTACCCTCGAGACCTAGTTCAAAGGTCTCCTCCTCTCTGAAATCTTTTCTTAACAACTCAGATCAAGTTGGTCCAGTGGAAAGCAGGAAGCACACACTCTGATCCCAGCATGAACACTAGCTGTGTGTACCCAGGCAGGCCACCTAACCTCATTGGGTCTCTATCCTCAGTATCACGATGGTTCAGATCATTCCAGAGACGGTCGCAGTGGAGAGATACTAAGATGACCAAAAGCTCAGAAAGATTGCAGAATCTACAGTCTATTGATTATAAGTTCACCCAGGACACTTCTTTTTTTTGCCCTGGAACTACATGCCTTTGTGGGCGCTGAGATGTGATTCACTTTTTAAACCATGGGAAATTAGTCTCACAGCATTCTCCCTCTTTTTTTTTTTTGCGGTATGCGGGCCTCTCACTGCTGTGGCCTCTCCCGTTGCGGAGCACAGGCTCCGGACGCGCAGGCTCAGCGGCCATGGCTCACGGGCCCAGCCGCTCCGCAGCATGTGGGATCTTCCCAGACCGGGGCACGAACCCGTGTCCCCTGCATCGGCAGGCAGACTCTCAACCACTGCGCCACCAGGGAAGTCCAGCATTCTCCCTCTTGAAAGTGAACATTCACAAGGCTCAAGTGATCATGGACCCCAGAGGCTGGAGAAGAAGCTTATGTCCTATGTCCCAGGCCAGGAGAATAGGAATTTGGCAAGAGCAGATTAGAAAGATGACAGATTTGGAAGCTGTGTGCAGGAGTGTTAAGTGCCCATGGGGAATACACAGTAACATATTGCCTGTGTACTCTTTGTGATGCAGTTGCTGCCAGCCCGGGCAGACAAAGCCTATTTATTGAAGAGCATTGTCTCACCTTCCCTAAAGCCATGTCAGACAGGGCAGTGAGGCTCTGAGTCCACGTAAAGCAATCGACTCGAAAATGATCTGCAACCTTCAATCCACGCTCTTTTTAGAACATGGAAAGACAAAACACAAAAGACTCTTGCAGAATAACCTCTGGTAAAATGTGACTGAATTCTGCATTGAGTATTTGAATGTAGGCTTTCTTACTGCAAGTTGGATGGATGCTGGGTATCTGGAAACGAGGCTGGGGGAGAAGATGTGAGACGTAACATTTTGTGATTAGGCAAATCTCTATATTCAGCTTGGCAGGAAGTGATATTAAAACGGCTTGTAAATTTTACAAAGCATGCTGTAATATTTTTCATTAACATTCCCTTTAGCTTTAATGGTAGGTAATAAATGCTGACAGATGACAGCCATTGTGGTTGCCTGCTAGTACAGCTTATTCCATGGAAGGCAGAATAAATGCGAGAACCCATTCCACTTAAAGAGGATACCTGGGGAGAATGAATTTGGTAGGCAAAACATGAACTCTAGAAGCTTGTTCAGTGCTCCCTGATATTTTGCTTTGAAGAACCTAGGTTTTAGTAATTAGATGAAATTGTTTTCTGGGACTGGCACTCTTTCAGTAGTTGTGACGTCCATGTGATCACTAGCGGGAAAGGGAAGATGGAAATTCTGGTTTGCAGCATCTCTTAAAGCTTTTTGACATCATGGTACATGCTGGCATCTTGAGAACAGGGAAACTGACTGCTCAACAAGCTCCCATGAATGTATTTGCGAAAATTAGTATCACCCATATCCCTTTCTATTTGCAAACATCAGTCTTATTTTTCTCCCTGGTCACTCCCCTCCTCTGCCATCATAATAACCAATGACCGCTAGAAAGTAAGAGCCAAGAGAGCAGGAACCTTGCTTTCTCTTTTCCTAGTGACCAGCAGAGTCTCTGGCTCATTAGTGGTGCTTTGTATATACCAGTTGGCTGAAAGCGTACCCCATAGTAAACAATGTGACACGCTATGAATAGAAGTGCAAGTCTGCAAAGAGGATCTTTCCTCCAGTTTGAAAGTGTTTAACTTGATTCTTCCATCCACAATAAAGTCTTTTTCTTCTGATCTGTAGCCTGTTAGATCCATATTTTCACTGGAGATAATTCTCAGAATCGTATGTGTCCTCCCAAATTGATTTTCATATGTTCAGTAAGGTGACACGAGCTTATAGGAAAAGCTACAGGGAGAATTTTGAAAATGTCTGTATTTGTTACCTAGATGTTATTTCCTTTTGGGAGAAAGGTTTTGAGATATATACTAAAGGAACATGTGCCCTTGACCCAATTTCCAGCCATTCAGCTCTTTTGTATCCTACAAAATTTGAGCACTATGCCTTTTAACTTCCTGGAATATAATAGAAACAAAGAAAACAACAACAACAATATTTTGATTTAAAATGAAAAATACGTATCGGGCAAAGAAGATCCATTGGAAGAATGAAATATCTAGAAATAGGGTAAAATTTGGGAAAGTCGGAAGACTTAGTAAGTAGATATTGCTTGGCTTGGGTAGATTGCCAAACTTTAAAACCATTGCAGCACTCTGAGCTTCAGCAGTCAGATTATGGTCAGACATTGGTTAATTTCAAGCAAGCCATAGTGTGACCAGAACAGGAGCAACTGACACATCATCCCAGTTTACTTCTCTTTGGTTTTGGGGTGATAGATAAACCTTCTGAAGCTCAACGTGAGCAGGCAGGTGGGCTGGGCAAGGACTGGGCAGGACATAATTCAGCTTCCGGGTTCCTGGGCCAGTATATCTTTGTAGAGGCCTGGAATGAATACATAGTACTGCTAGCCTGGATCTCCCAAGGAGAGATATAAGTTTCGTATTCTTAAACCATGTTATTTTTCGTTGTGAAAATTTGACAACAGAATGTACTAGGGCCCTGAGACACATGAAGGAAAATCATGTCTGTGTACCTGGTAGATGACATTAGCAACAGACAGCAAAATAACTCCATCTGTAGCTCTCCTGGGTCTCCTCAAAATTCAGTCCTAATGGTTTGTGCTTTTGGAGCAGCTCTTCAAATTAGAAGGAACAGGAAACAATTGACTGAGCATCCTTTCTTTTCCTTTCCTGTTTTCTGCCCCTTTGCAGCTATGCTTACTTTTGTTTCCCAGTAGTGATAATGATGGAAAAGGGAAGAAATGATCTCTCAGACTGGAGAATAAGCTGAGGATAAAGCTGGGGATAAACCGAGGCCCCAAACTTTGTGATTCTTCACTCTGTTGGCCAGCCTCTTACAAAATGATCCTGTTGAGAAGCATTAAGAAAGAAGGAGGTGGCTTCTGGTAAAAATTACTAAACCTTCCATGACATGTAACAGAGACTTGATGTGAAGCAATGCTCCTTACACTTTGTTGTGTAAGAGAATCACCTGGGGGTCTTGTAAAAATACAGACTCTGATTCAGCAGCTCTTGGGTGGGGGTCCAAGAGTCTGCAGTTCACAGGCATCCTTTAGTTAGCAAGGGTCTAGAGACCTCCCTCCATCATTTACTAACTTGTGACTGAGATAAGTGACTTACCTCTGAGCACATCAAGTTTATTTATTTCTCAATTGGGGTTAATAATATCAATAACATGCATAATTATCTCATAAGGATGTTGTAAGACCCACATGTTTAGTTTACATATGTATGTATGTGTATAGATCATACATTGTGATGCTTCATGTAAGTATATTATTGACTCATCACCAGTCCATATGTATTCTTTGTCACTGCCATTATTATGACAAAGAATAAATGGGAACCCTTCCCACTGCAAAGCTTTTATGATTTCTTTTTCTCTGTAAAACAGCCTCTGCTATTCACATTAATAGGATACCACCTGATTAAAACATCCAGGAGGAAAGGGAGTGGTAAATAGGAGCCGGGGGACACAAATAGACTTGCCCTGGTCACAAAGGCCATTGCCCTTCACATGGGGAATCTCAAATGCAAGGCTCTTGGGAAATCTTCACCTCAGTACTGTTCAGATTGCCATTTCATTGTTACTGCAAAGGAATGACTAGATAAGAAAGCCAGAAGATTTTAAAACCAGTTTGGAAGTAAATGAAAGTGCAACAAGGCAGCACTCCCTTGGGAGAAGGATGTAGTCTGTGCTTCCATGTGACGGGGTCCTCTCTCTGTCTCTCTCCCTCTCTCTCTCTCTCTCTCTCTCTCTCTCTCTCTCTCTACACACACACACACACACACACACACACACACACACAAACACACACACACAGAGTCAGGAACATAAACTTCAAAAAGGACCTGGTCTCTGAACAGCTAGCTTCAAGCCAAAAGTGATAGTGAGTCGCTGCTTTTTGAAATGGTCTCATTGCAAACTTGGCTCATCATATGAGTAGAGGAAGTCATTTGTCCCTGTGCTCAGAAGGAAGCCAGAGATAGTATACAGTTTAAGAGAAAATATTTTTCCTTAAGTGTGCTCCTTCCTATAGAGCTTTGTGTAGGAAACTGTGACTGTGTGTTCTGTTGCAATTAACCAGTGCAGAGCATGGGCCAGCCTGGCTGTGATCAAGTGGATTGCACCAAAATATGACTGTAATACACAGCCTCTTGAAAGCAACAAAAGTTGAGAAGGTGATTTGCTTGCAGGTGAGAGAAAGGGACTCTAGCTAATTTTCTAAAGAAGGAGAATCCATAGGAAAGGCAGACACGGGGTACCTGAGGTTGAAAGGGGGCCCCAGAATCAAGCTTGAAAGAGACAGGAACAAGGTGGCTTCAGGTGGTGCTACTAGCAGGAGCATAATTTCCCCAGTAGCTTGAATAAGCTCTGAGACTTATGTCCTTCCCCTGAGAAATCAGTCACAAATGGAAGTCTGATGAGCCACATCTTGAGTGAAGGAGCCTTGAGAGGGAGCATTTGGACAAGAAATCCTGAAGAAGCACCTTCACTTCTATAGCGGGAGGGCAAGCACCAGATTTAACACTCCAGGAGTCATTAGGAGGTGCTGGTGACCAACAAAACAAAACAAACAAATAAACAAAATGCCATTAAAGGGGGAAAGTCCAGTAAAGAAATTCAGATTGTAATTTCTTTCCTTAAAACTCCCATGTTGACTTGGTCTAGACCCTTGGTGGTATCTGATTTCTCTCCATGTAGAAGCAGAAGCTGGGTGCTTTAAGCATTTAGGCTGGTGGCTTGGCTACTTCACCATGGCGTAGAGACAGGCAGCCTTCTCTGCATGATTGTAGGACACAGATCCTGGTGACAGCTGCTACAAGTGGCCTCTGTATATGGGCTGGGTCAGAACCTGGTTTGGCGTTCTGAAATTGGAGAAAACAAAAAGCTAAAAAGAAGAAAAAACCAAGATGGACCCAGCAAAAATGGAGTCAAGATAAGAAGCTTAATTAGATAGAAAATAATATTCAAAGTAGACTGGGGGAATGGGAAGCAGAAGGGCAGCTCCCTGATCGACTTTGTATCCAGTTCAAATGGTATGATTTGGTCTTGAACATTAAGACAGTCTCAGTAGAATATACACACAGAACATGGTAGTCTTTCCAATGACCTGGCTGCCAAAGGATAGTATGGACCCAGGCTCAGGAGCCACGTTAGGACTTTATTGTAGGCTGATAAAGTAAGGAAAGTAATTCAGAATCCACAGCAACATGTAGAGAACAAAGATGTCAGTGGTCCCCAGGAGAACAGGTGAGGTAGGACAGGACACCATCATTTCTAATCACAGAACAGATCCTCATGGCAAACTCAGGCCTAGTTTTGACTGTTATTTTTATTAAGGAATCTAATCTTAAGACCAGAAAACTCTGCACAGTGGTCGCATGAAAATACCGGTCTAGTAAAGGGTTTTGTTTCTAGATGGATTTGATACTATTCAAGGGTCAACACTTAAATTGCATTACAGAGATGACCAGCCCCTATGGGAGAGCCAAAGCAAAGCTACACAAACCATCAGGTATCCGTGAGCAGAATCAGGTCCCCAAAACAGAAGCATCCACGTTTCTGATTTGTTCTCTGATTTCCTGAAACTGGGCACCTGGTATAGGGAGTAGGTAAAGGGTACAGTGCAGTAGACATGTCTTTGTCAACTTTTACTGCCCCTTCTTGTTCTAATCAATTGTGTTTAGCATCTCACTGAAAGCCTTTCATCTAGGAAAGCAGAATGTAGAGTTGAAAGAAATCCTGGGTCCATATTTCCAACTGCAAGGAGACAAAATATTTTTCCTTCAATTTTTAGTTCTTTAAGAGACCTTCAATACGATTGAAAGCTGGGCAAGTACAGACAATAAAACAAACTTAGGCATATACTTGAATGTGACCAGACAAGAGCAGGGGCCAAGAAAGTTCCCCAAACAGTGGTAAGCTTTAGACACTGTCATTCAGGAGAAGATATTTGGAGATGGAATGAATAAGTTTGAACTCCCAAGAGTGGAGAAACAGGAATGACCTTAGCCTGTAAATCTGTGTCATGTTTTAGGATAAAACCTGTAAGAATGGAGATTCTCCTGAATCCACATAACTATAGAACTAAACGGAGGCCACCTATGTCAACCTGACTTAACTCTTGCTCAGAAAGATTAGGCTATAAAGCAATAAAAAATTTCACTGTTTGTTTCAGGGAATTCCCACAAATAAATTTATGGGAGCGAACAGTTTGCTCATCTAGGTAAATAGCTCTTCTATCAGGATCTTGAGCAAACAGCTCACTTATCAAACAAAGAATTTCCTTATCAAGATTGGCTTTAAGACCAACACCTCAAGGTGTCTGTTCAGCAATCTTGAAGCATCATGTAAAGAAAAAAAAAAAAAAGCAAGAAAACACTTATGTGAATCCAGTCAGCTCCTTGCCTTGAAAGATCTGCCTTAAATGACAGCACCCTTCAAATACCTTCCCCTGAACTCCCTCTTCTAAGACACTGCTAAGGCACTGTCAAGGCTGTATCCTCCCTTACAGCAGTGGGTCAAATCAACTAAGTTTTGCTTCATCAGTATATTTTTTGGTGTTCTTTGGGGAGTCCAGAGCTGACTCACCCCCTGTTCCTCCATGTGATGCCTACTGACACCATCTTAGGAGACTTCTCTGCTGAGAATCTCCAAGACAGGTAGAAGAGATAAAAGACCAAGTATAATGAACTGAGGATGGACTGGGGGGTGACATGATCCTGTTATTCTTGTCAGCACTCTTTATGAAGAAATCCCTCTCAACGTAGAGAGAGTGATCATTCCTGCAATTTATTTGCAAGGCAGCTCAGACAAGTAATCCGTTTAAATAATATGGAGAGGGAGGAGTCAACATGGTGGTGTGGGAAGATGCCGAGTTAGCGTTTCCCCACAACTAGGGTGTTCCGGCCGCTGGTAGAGGACCCTGATGCCCAAGGAGACGGGAGGGACCCCCAAGTGAACTGGTAGGTTGTAGGGGGACTGAGGGGGAGAGGAGAAGTGGTGGCCAGACAGGATCAGCGCCACTGAGGCCAGGGAGATCAGGATAGGCAAGCGGGACCCTCCAGGAAGAGCAGGAGAGGAGCAGAGGGTGATCGCCTGGCCTACTTGGGCTGGGGAGCCTGCTGAGCTCCCAGGCTGGTACCCCAACTCCAAAGCCCCCTGCAGGCCGCGTGGGTCCTTTGGGGCATAGGAGGGAGGCTGGGGAGATCAGGAGATGCCACTTGAGCCCAGGAAGCCTGCTGGGCTCCCTGGTGAGTTCCCCCGCCCTCTGAGACCAAGGGGCCCTGCCCTCTTAGGCCCCTTCTGTTCCTTGAGCCTAAGCCCCACCCCCCACAGCCCCCAGGGCCTTTTCTAGCCCTGTGGGTCCTGAGCACAGGCCCCACACACCACCCAAACCTCGTTCTTGCTTTGGGCCTGCCCTCCACAGCCAAGACCTTTTTCTCTTTCCCTCCTCCTCTTTTCTACGGTTGTGGTACTGATGTACCTTCTGGTCGTTGAGTCATCTATATTTTTATTTTTATATTCTTTCTAACATATCTGTTAGTTTCCTAGTCCAATTTTATTTTTTTACTTCGTTATTGTTTTTTTTGTTGGTTTTTTTTTGCCACCCCACGTGGCTTGCGGGATCTTGGTTCATGAGCCAGGGGTTGGGCCAAAGCTCCTGCTGTGGGAGCTCTGAGTCTGAACCACTGGATCAACAGAGAACCACAGACCCCAGGGAATATTCATTGGAGTGAGGTCTCAGGGAGATTCTCATCTCAGCACCAAGACCCAGCTCTACCCAACAGCCTACAAACTCCAGTGTTGGAAGCCTCAGGCCAAACAACCAGTAAGACAGGAACACAATCCCACTCATAAGAAAAAAAAAAAAATGAGGCAGCAAAAAAATATGTCACAGATGAAGGAGTGAGGTGAAAACCTACAATACCAAATAAATGAAGAGGGAATAGGCAATCTACCTGAAAAGGAATTCAGGCTAATGATAGTAAAGATGATCCAGAATCTCGGAAATGGAATGGAGGCACAGATTGAGAAAATACAAGAAATGTTTAACAAAGATCTAGATGAAGTAAAGAACAAAAAACAGAGATGAACAACACAATAACTGAAATGAAAAATACACTAGAAAGAATCAATAACAGAATAATGGAGGCAGAAGAACGAATAAGTGAGCTGTAAGACAAAATGGTGAAAATAACTGCTGAGGAGCAGAATAAAGAAAAAAGAATGAAAAGAATTGAAGACAATCTCAGAGACCTCTGGGGCAACACTAAACACACCAACATTCGAATTACAGAGGTTCCAGAAGAAGAAGAGAAAAAGAAGGGTCTGAGAAAATATTTGAAGAGATTGTAGTCAAAAACTTCCCTAACATGGGAAAGGAAAGAGTCACCCAAGTCCAGGAAGCACAGAGAGTCCCATACGGGATAAACCCTAGGAAAACCACAACAAGGCACATATTAATCAAACTAACAAAAATTAAACTCAAAGAAAATATATTAAAAGCAGCAAGGGAAAAACAAAAATAACATACAAAGGAATCCCCATAAGGTTATCAGCTGATTTTTCAGCAGAAACTCTGCAGGCCAGAAGGGAGTGGCAGGATATACTGAAAGTGATGAAAGAGAAAAACCTACAACGACGAATACCTAGCAAGGATCTCATTCAGATTTGACAGAGAAATCAAAAGCTTTTCAGACAAGCAAAAGCTAGGAGAATTCAGCACCACCAAACCAGCTTTACAACAAACGCTAAAGAAACTTCTCTAAGTGGGAAACACAAGAGAAGGAAAAGACCCACAAAAACAAACCTAAAACAATTAAGAAAATGGTAATAGGAACACACATATCAATAGCAACCTTGAATGTAAATGGATTACATGCCCCAACCAAAAGACACAGACTGGCTGAATGGATACAAAAACAAGACCCATATATGTGCTGTCTACAAGAGACCCACTTCAGACCTAGGGACACATACAGACTGAAAGTGAAGGTATGGAAAAAGATATTCCACACAAATGGAAATCAAAAGAAAGCTGGAGCAGCAATACTCATATCAGATAAAATAGACTTTACTATAAAGACTGTTACAAGAAATAAGGAGGGACACTACATAATGATCAAAGGATCAATCCAAGAAGAAGATATAGCAATTACAAATGTTTATGCACCCAACATAGGAGCACCTCAGTACGTAAGGCAAATGCTAACAACCATGAAAGGGGAAATCGACAGTAACACAATAATAGTAGGGGACTTTAACACTCCACTTACCCCATTGCACAGATCATCCAAACAAAAAATAAATAAGGAAACACAGGGCAGAATCCACTTGCTTCTGAAATGCACATGGAGCATTGTCCAGGATAGATCACATCTAGGGTCACAAATCAAGCCTCGGAAAATTTAAGAAAACTGAAATTGTATCAAGCATCTTTTCTGACCACAACGCTATGAGATCGGAAATCAATTACAGGAAAAGCTGTAAAAAACACAAATATATGGAGGCTAAACAGCGTGCTACTAAATAACCAAGAGATCACTGAAGAAATCAAAGAAGAGATAAAAAAAAATATAGAAACAAATGACAACAAAAACACGATGACCCAAAACCTGTGGGGCACAGCAAAAGCAGTTCTGAGAGCGAAGTTTATAGCAATTCAGTCTCACCTCAAGAAACAAGAAAAATCTCAAACAATCTAACCCACACTTAAAACAACTAGAGAAAGAAGAACAAAGAAAACCCAAAGTCAGTAGAAGGAAAGAAATCATAAAGATGAGAGCAAAAATAAATGAAATAGAAATGAAGAAAATAGCAAAGATAAATAAAACTAAAAGCTGGTTCTTTGAGAAGATAAACAAAATTGATAAACCCTTTGCCAGACTCATCAAGAAAAAAAGGGAGAGGATGCAAATCAATAAAATTCGAAATGAAAAAGGAGGGACACTGCAGAAATGCAAAGGATTATAAGAGACTACGAAAAACAGCTATATGCCAATAAAATGGACAACCATGAAGAAATGGACAAATTCTCAGAAAGGTACAATTTTCCAAGACTGAACCAGGAAGAATTAGAAAATATAAACAGACCTATCACAAGTAATTAAATTGAAACCATAATTTAAAATCTTCCAACAAACAGAAGTCCAGGACCAGATGGCTTAACACGCAAATTCTATCAAATGTTTAGAGAAGAGCTAACACCGATCCTTTTCAAACTCTTCCAAAAAATTGCAGAGGGAGAAACACTCCCAAATACATTCTAAGAAGCCACCATCACCCTGATACCAAAACCAGAAAAAGATATCACAGAGAAAGGAAACTACAGGTCAATGTCACTGATGAATAGATGCAAAAATCCTGAAGAAAATACTAGCAAACAGAATCCAACAGCACATTAAAAGGATCATACACCATGATCAAGTGGGATTTATCCCAGGGATGCAAGGATTCTTCAATACATGCAAATCAATCAATGTGATACACCACATTAACAAATTAAGGAATAAAAGCCATATGATCATCTCAATAGATGCAGAAAAAGCTTTTGACAAAATTCAACACCCATTTATGATAACTCCCCAGAATGTGGGCATAGAGGGAACCTACATCAACATGATAAAGGCCATATATGACAAACCCACAGCCAACATCATTCTCAACAGTGAAAAACTGAAACCATTTCCACTAAGATCAGGAACAAGACAAGGATGTCCACTCTCACCACTCTTATTCAACGTAGTTTTGGAAGTCCTAGCCACAGCAATCAGAGAAGAAAAAGACATAAAAGGAATACAAATGGGAAAAGAAGAAGTAAAGCTGTCACTGTTTGCAGATGACATGATACTATACTTACAAAATCCTAAAGATGCCAGCAGAAAACTCCTAGAACTAATCAGTGAATTTGGTAAGGTTGCAGGATACAAAATTAACGCACAGAAATCTCTGGCATTCCTATACACTAACAACGAAAAATCAGAAAGAGAAATTAAGGAAACACTCCCATTTACCATTGCAACAAAAATAATAAAATACCTAGGAATAAACCTGCCTAAGAAGGCGAAAAACTGATACTCAGAAAACTACAAAACACTGATGAAAGAAGTCAGGTGATATAAACAGATGGAGAAATATACCATGTTCTTGGATTAGAGGAATCAACATTGTGAAAATGACCATACTACCCAAAGCAATCTATAGGTTCAATGCAATCCCTATCAAACTACCAATGGCATTCTTCACAGAATTAGAACAAAAAATTTTACAATTTGTATGGAAACACAGAAGACCCCGAATAGCCAAAGCAATCTTGAGAAAGAAAAACAGAGTTGGAGGAATCAGGCTCCCTGACTTCAAACTATACCAAAGCTACAGTAATGAAGACAGTGTGGTAGTCATACAAAAACAGAAATATAGATCAGTGGTACAGGATCGAATACCCAGAGATAGACCCATGCACATATGGCCACCTAATTTATGACAAAGGAGGCAAGAATATACAATGAAGAAAAGACAGCCTCTTCAGTAAGTGGTGCTGGGAAAACTGGACAGCTACATGTAAAAGAATGAAATTAGAACACTGCCTAACACCATACACAAAAATAAACTCCAAATGCATTAAAGACTTCTATGTAAGACCAGACACTATAAAACTCTTAGAGGAAAACATAGGAAAAACACTCTATGACATACTCTACAGCAACATCTTTTTTGACCCACCTCCTAGAGTCACAGAAGTAAAAACAAAAATAAACAAATGGAACTTAAAAGCTTTTGCACAGCAAAGGAAACCATAGACAAGACAAAACGACAACCCTCAGAATGGGAGAAAAAAATTACAAATGAAAAAACAGGCAAAGGATTAATCTCCAAAATACACAAACAGCTCATGGAGCTCAATATCAAAAATACAAACAATCCAGTTAAAAAGTAGGTGGCAGACCTAAATAGACATTTCACCAAGGAAGACATACAGATGGCCAAGAGGCACATGAAAAGATGCTCAACATCACTAATCATTAGAGAAATGTAAATCAAAACTACAATGAGGTATCACCTCACACAGGTCAGAATGGCCATTATCAAAAAATCTAGAAACAATAAATGCTGGAAAGGGTGTGGTGAAAAGGGAACCCTCCTGCACTGTTGGTGGGAATGTAAACTGATACAAACACTATGGAAAACAGTATGGAGTTTCCTTAAAAAACTAAAAATAGGTACTTCCCTGGTGGCAAAGTGGTTAAGACTCCGCCTGCCAATACAGGGGACACAGGTTCCATCCCTTGTCCGGGAAGAGCCCACATGTCGCGGAGCAACTAAGCCCGTGTGCCACAACTACTGAGCCTTCACTCTAGAGCCTGCAAGCCACAACTACTGAAGCCCACGTATGCCTAGAGCCCGTGCTCCACAGCAAAAGAAGCCACCTCAGTGAGAAGCCTGTGCACCCCAATGAAGAGTAGCCCCCACTCCCCACAACTAGAGAAAGCCCGCACGCAGCAACAAAGACCCAATGCAGCCAAAAAAACAAAACAAAAAACAAACAAAAAAAACTACCATATGACCCAGCAATCCCACTACTGGACATATACCCTGAGAAAACCGTAATTCAAAGAGAGACATGAACCACAATGTTCATTGCAGCACTATTTACAGTAGCCAGGACATGGAACCAACCTAAATGTCCATTGACAGATGAGTGGATAAAGAAGATGTGGCACATATATACAATGGAATATTACTCAGCCATAAAAGGAAACCAAATTGAGTTATTTGTAGTGAGGTGGATGGATCTAGAGTCTGTCACACAGAGCGAAGTAAGTCAGAAAGAGAAAAACAAATACCATATGCTAACACATATATATGGAATCTAAAAAAAAAATGGTACTGATGAAAAAATGGTACAGGGCAGGAATAAAGGTGTAGACATAGAGGATGGACTTGAGGACATGGGGTGCGAGGGGGAAGCTGGGGCGAAGTGAGAGTAACATTGACATATATACACTACCGAATGTAAAATAGTTAGCTAGTGAGAAGCAGCTGCATAGCACAGGGAGATCAGCGCGGTGCTTTGCGATGACCTAGAGGGGTGGGATAGGGAGGGTAGGAGGGAGGCTCAAGAGGGAGGGGATATGGGGACATGTGTATGCATATGGCTGATTCACTTTGTTGTACAGCAAAAACTAACACAGTATCGTGAAGCAATTATACTCCAATAAAGATCTATTAAAATAAATAAATAATAAATAAATAATATGATGACTTTACATAAAATAGAAATTTCTGTCTTCCTTTTTCAATAATTGGCAGAAAAAGCAAAAGAAACCCAAAACATTAGATTCCTAAATATTTAGCTATACTTATTGTAAATTCCGAGAACCCACGTGCATCCTTTCTGTTGGGCTAGCGTGTCAGTGGAAGCTGTCAGTGCTACCCTGGGCCCAGGGAGCACTGTGATCTCTGACACTGACAGGCTTGAGGAACAGGCATTCCTGTTGTGACAAAGAAGTGAAAGCCAAGCACTGAAATAACTAAGTTAGCTCATTCTGACAGTATGGTTTTCAAGCACTGTGACTGTCACTGACATTTCCATGGCATTTAAAGGCACTCCACAAATATCTTATAAATACTACCTAATGCAAAGCCTGACCTTCCCCTTAAAATACAGCTACTTATGAGATTTATTTTTTCTGCTCCACATTTTCTTTCTCTTTTGTGCTGTCCATGGATGGTTGTTTATCTATACCACCTCTACTTCTACCAAAATGATTTGAGGCAGCTTATAATAGAAGTAAAAAATAAAATCAGGCCAATTGTGTATCCCATTCAGAGTAAAATACAGGTTGCATACACTTTTCATAAAATTGTTGGCATTATTTACTGCCCTTTATCCCTTCAGTCCAATGTGTGCAGCATCTAACTGTGAATCTTTTTTCTAAGCACATTCTGCAGGTTTGAAGGAAATCCTGAATCCAAATTTCCACATCCAAGGAACCAAAACTTTTTTCCTTCATTTGTCAATTCTCACAGAACTTTGGTTCTATTGACAGCATCAGACTGTTGATGATGACCTTGATTCAGAATATGCATAACACACCACACACACACACACACACACACACACACACACACACACACACACACCACACGCATGCACTCAATCAATTAATCCTCTTTCCTATTTCCACTTGAAAAAGATCATTTAAATCATGGCATGGCAAACTTTTCCAGAAAGGACTACAGAGTAAATGTTTTTGGCTTTGCAGGCCATATGGTCTCTGTTGCAACTACTCAACTCTGCTGTTGTAGCATAAAAGCAACCATAGAAAATATGTAATGTATAGATGTGACTGTTTTAATAAAACTTTATTTGCAAAAACAGGGGGCTGGCTTTGATCCAGTGGTCATTGTTTACTGACTGGTTTTCTAATCTTTTCCATTACTCCAATCTATGTTCAGAGTAAAAGGTTAAGTTGTGGAAATGAAATGAGCAATAAGCATTCAAAGTGGACACAACATAATTATTGGCTGTATTGCTCTTATTACCTTTCTTTTCCTGTTTTTTATTTGGTTTGTTTTGTTTTTTTGCTAGACTGCATTTTCATTATTCCTGTGTAGTGGGATGAATAGTAGTCCCAAAGATCTGTCCACCTCCTACTCCGTGGAACCTATACAAATTACCTTGTTTGGAAAAAGGGCCTTTGCAGATGTGATTAAGTTTGGGATACTGAGATGGGAGTACCATCCTGGAAGACCTGCATAGGCCCTAAGTTCCATCACAAGCAGCCTTAAAAAAGAGAAGCAGAGGGATATTAGACATATGCACATCAGAGATGGTGATGTGAAGATGGAGGCAGAAGTTGGAGTAATGTGACCCCAAGCCCCAGAATGCCGGGAACTAGAAGAGGCAAGGAGCAGATTTCCCTGATCCTCCAGAGAAAGTGCAGCCCTGTGAAACTGATTCGGTCCAGGGAAACATGTTAAGATCTGCCCTCCAGGACTGTGAGAGAATAAACTTCCATTGTTTTAAGCTATCCAATTTGTGGTAATTTATTACAGCATCCATAGAAAAGTAATATTTCCTTTCTCTGGATTGGAAATTATCCTCCTCCTGTTCACTTAGCCCTTACCTTTAAAATGCATATTTGACCTACCAGTGTATAAATTTAACCAACATCTCTATTTCCTACTGGAATCATAAAGGGAAAGAAGAACACTTTAATTTCAAACATGCCATTTCAAATTCCATGCTACTATTATCCACTGTGTCTATTCTCCCAATTTATTCTTAGCATTACAGTATTATTTTATTTCTTCTTTACAATTAATAGTTATTTACCTGCATCATCACATTTACCAGTTTTACCAACTTATTTGCTTATTATTGGTTCTAGCTAAGCTTTTGGGTTGAATTTTCTTCTTACCAAGTGCATTCTTTAGAAGATCATTCAGTGAAGATCTATAGAGGAAAATTCTCTTACTCTTTGTTATATTGAAAAAAAAAAGCAGTTTGAAATTTGCCTTTATTAAATGATAGTTGAGCTGGATATAGAATTTTACAGAGACAATTATTTCTTCTAACACATTGAGGATATCATTTCATTATCTTCTCATCTTTACCATGCTGCAGAGAGATCTGCTGCCAGTCAAATGTGTTTTTCTTTTGTAGGTGAGCAGCTTTTCCCTCTTGGTTGCTTTTATGCCCTTTTTGTTTTCTTTGCTCTTCTACAGGACTTTTGTCTCAGAAATTGGTGTGTTTCTTCAATCTGCGAATCCATGTGTATCTTCCATTCTTGAATATTTTCAATTTTTATCTCTTTACATATTGCATTTCCCTCATATTTTCTCTTTTTAAAATTTCTAAAACCTTAAAGATGCATATGCTAAACTCCTTGTACTATCTTTATGT
The DNA here is from genome assembly GCF_963924675.1 of Phocoena phocoena. Lineage (NCBI taxonomy): Eukaryota > Metazoa > Chordata > Mammalia > Artiodactyla > Phocoenidae > Phocoena > Phocoena phocoena. Next base: position 8,283,530 of record NC_089239.1, on the reverse strand, counting down.
CTCTTAATCTGACTTTATATTTTTAATTTATTTTTTCCTCTAGGTTCAGTTATCACTAATTTCCTCAGTTCTTTTTCCTTCTGGCTAACTAATTCTCTGGTAAATCTTCTTTTTAATCCTTCCATTGAGTCATTACTTTTTTTTTTGAGTCATTACTTTTAATGATTGACTTTTCATTATTAGTTTTATTTTCTTCTTTTGAAAGTCTTCCTAACTTTTTTTCAGAGTGCCTTTTTTTATTATAATTTTTTATTTTTTCTCCTTGCTCTTGTAATATTTTTAAATAAACTTATAGTCTCTTCTAGGTTGTTCTAGTATACCTTGTGATTTTAGTGGGTCAAGTCACACACAAGGTAGGCCATTTATAATGTCTTTTTACGAGCTCATATTCAATGGGAGTTGGTTTTTTGTGGGAGATCTGTGCATTGTAACTTTTTAGATTTCCAAATGGAATGCTATGGCATGAGCTCCTACTGCAGAGCAGCAATTTGCTATTCTGAATTCAGTTTATGTCTTAATCTGTCAAGTTGGGATACCTGTGGCATGAGTGGTATTAATTAAGTTTTCACATCTGTTCATGGTGAAGTCTTGGGGTTTTGATTTTCATGAGAAATTTTTCTTCCTTCTGAAAGATCCTGGAAGATGATATGTTTTCTTGTGTCCATGGCAGTGAGTGGAGTTTTTCTACCCCCTTTTCTTGGAGGAGATGAGTCTTTAAGAGACTTCAGTTGGTGCACTGTTCTTAGGTCTGGCTTTCTGTCTCATGCACTATCCAAGGAAAGAGCTACTGTTCCTGATGGTTGTTAAATAAGAACTCCCTAAAGTGCTCAGGCCTACATCTAGGTCTATCACCTTCCGGATGGCCACTGAGTCAGCCTATAGAATAACTGCCTTGGTTATGAATTCTCTCTTTATTTCTGAGAAAGTGATTTTATCATCTTTCAAACCTGACTATATATGTTTCTGATTTTTAAGAAATCCAGGATAGCTATGTATTTGTACCGAGAAGGGAGGTCCATGTTATGTTAGTTTAAATCTTCCAGATTGCTGAGGATATTTCTTAGAAACTCTAAATTCAAAAAGCCAAGAGCTAAAGAAGGTCTCTCAGCTAATGTTCAAACGCAAGCTGTGAATCACAGGCAAGGTAAGCCTTGGATGTCAAGTCAGGATGATGAGTGAGAAACTAGACAGTGGGGTCAAGGGTCAGGAATCACACAGATAAGGCAGATTAAAGAAAGAGGATAATGGAGGAGATGAGATAGGAATCAGATGTGAATTGAGTGACACAGACTGTAACTACGAGAACTACTACTTAGCAAAGGAAATCTCTCATGTGCCTCCTGCTGTGAGCTAGAAGTCAATCCAAAGACTGACTAAGCCAAGCAGAACTTGTAAAGTAGAGCAGAACAATGCTACTCAACACATGGTCTCTGTACAGCATCAGAGTTGCTTGAGAGCGTGTTCAAAGTGCAGAATCTCCAAGCCCATCTCAGCAACACTGAATCAAAACCTGCATTTAAGAAGAATCCCCAGGTTACTTGTCTAATTCATATTACATTTCAAAAAGCACTTGTATAGCATCCTGATTTAAAGTACAAATATGAGATTAAAGAACTGAGTTTGAATACTCAGTCCACCACATATGAGTCATGTATACTTAGAGAAGTTACTGAAATTTTCCAAAGCCTTAGTTTCATTCTTTGTCAGTGAGGCGAATGATATCTCCTTTATGGCATGTTTGTGAATATTAAATGAAATAATATGGGTAAAATACTCAGGACAGAGTCTTGTACATAGTAAATGACAGGAAAAAAAATGTGAGTTAATTTGAAAAAAGAGTTAACCTGTCTGACATTAAATATACAGGTTCAAAAAAATAAAGTCTTGTCCTTGAAAAAGCAAAGACAGGGGAGATATAGAATAACTATTTTGCTAACAACTATTACTTTCATGTCAATAATTCATTATCATTCAACAAACATGTAGTAATAACTTATAGAATGTGAGATATTATAGTAGACTTAGAGTCTAATGATTAGAATGTGGTCCTTGCCCTTGGGGAGCTTGCTGTGTCAGTAGAGGAGACATTCAACAAGAAATATGTGATGCTTAAGTTGAGTCTTAAAGTATTAGTAGGACTTTATTGAGAAGGAAAGGGGAAAACCAGCCCAGGAAGAAAGAAACATTTTTTATTCTTAAATTTAGAAAATGAATCTGAGAGTCTATCAGGATTCTCAGAACAACATAGAATATGGACATAGATAAAGTATAAAATTCGTCCAGTAAGTAGGAATAAAAATAGAACACACTTATGGAGTAACTACTATTCCGCCTTTCTGACAGTTTGTTAAGACAGAGGTGCAGCACTTCTATATCTTTACATAGGAATTTACATGGAAATCACGTTTCATCTTCAGAGTAACTGTACAAAAGTGATACTATTAAGGTTCCTTCTCCCAGATGTAGATACTGACTTATGGCAAAGCCAAGTCAGGAGCAGAACTGGAATTTGAACTTAAGCAATCTGGCTCCAGAGTCTACCTGTAGCCACTACTAACACTGCCTCTCAAAAGATAATATTTCTTAAAATAGGTAAACCATGAATTGATATACATAGGCATTCTTAATGAGACTGTTCACTAAGAAAATGAAATATCCAAGGGGCTCCTTCTTTCTCCCTTAGCACTGTCCCCCTTTTCTCTCTAGGGGAGCAGAATGGCACTTGCAAGCAGCACTATTTGCAAGATTTTACTGACCACTCCTATGCTCACAGCACTGATAGCAAAGAGAGCCTTGTAAGAAAAAGACTGACAAACAGTACGTAGGAGCTCCTCCCTTTGGCTGTCACCTGGAGACTAAGATGGGAATTTTAGTTATTTTTTATTTTTTAAATTATTTATTTATTTGGCTGCACCAGATCTTAGTTGCAGCACATGAGATCTTCGTTGTGGCATGCAGGATCTTTAATTGCGGCGTGCGAACTCTTGGCTGGGGCATGTAGGATCTAGTTCCCTGACCAGGGATTGAACCTGGGCCCCCTGCATTGGGAGTGCGGAGCCTTAGCCACTAGACCATCAGGGAAGGCCCAAGACAGGAATTTTAAACCATGTCTAATTACAAAACAGAAGGAAGAAGCTGGGAGGTTTATCCTGGAGATGTGAGGGCATGAGCTTCCATACACTAGCTATCGTGTGTTTTTGTTTTGGCCTAATGGGGTGCAGCTACCCTTTGTAAAATGAGGAATTGTTCACCTTCTTCCCAAAAATAAGAAACAGAAATTCTGTCTCTGAACTAATAGAGACCATCTTAATTTCCACTTAATCTTTTACCCCTCGGTTCCAACTCATCCCCAAATCGCCCTTTTTGTGCCCTCTCCTCTCTTCCCCATCTGGACCACTGCTGCACTCAGATGTGCATCAGCTGTGATATGGCCTATTGCAATCGTCTTCAAATGCTCCTCCCGACATTTTTGTCCTTTCTTTTATAAGATCTCTGTACTAGGTTGCAGAATAATCTACATGCACTGTAAATAAAGCTGGTCCTTTTTCTATTTAGACCCCCAGTGATGCCGTCCTGTATCCTTCAAAAGAAAATCTAGACCTGTTGCTTGGCCTGCAGGACCTTCAATTAGTAGATGGTCCCAGGGAGATTTCTCAGCCTCATTTTAATGACCTCAGGCTTCACACTCGACATGTGTGTCAACTGAAAAAAAGATGCACACCATGAGAGCTGTGAGTTAAGTTTTATTTGAGGCAAAGTGAGACAAAGTGCCCAGGAGACAGCCCATCAGATAGCTCTGAGGAACTGCTCAAGAGGTCGGGGGCGGGGGGGTCAGTATATACGGGATTTATGCGAAGGGGGTCCATGCAATCCAGCCCACATTTTGGCAGAAGGTTGCTGCTAGTCACAAGGAGCAGATGTCTCCATTCATGATTTTAGTGCTTTTCTAGATATGAGGAGATGCAAGAAATTAGGCTCATAAAATCTTCTCCTGAAAATATCTAACTATCTAAAGGTCTGTTCTGCCGGTTTTTCCCAGAGCACAGAGTGCCTCATTCCTGATCTCCGCCCTGAACTGCTTTCAGGGTGTGTTGAAGGTCAACAACTTCAGTGGCCAGTGACTTCATTCTTGTGGAACCAGATGGCAAGCAACAATTTTTAGTTGGCCTGCGGCAATTTTTAGTTGCATAGTTCCTCAAAATTCTTACCCTTCATCATTTCACTCCCCCTGCCTTTGCTTATGCTCTCCCTTCTTTATAAACTGTCCTTCCTGCCTTTCTTTACCTGGATACCTCCCAACGGTCTTTCAAGACTCGCCTGACAATTTCTCCTTCAGGAGGACTTTCCTAAATCCTAAGCCACGAAGTGCATCTCTTGTACACACTCTTCATATCTCTGTTATTTTACTTACTTATCCTATAGTGATGCAATTTTTATTCCCATTGGGCTATAAGTCCCTTCAAAGCAGAGGTAATATCTTTTTTTTTTTCCCTTTGTGTCTGCAGTAGGTAGCACAGGACCTGGAATAGGACATGTGCTCAGTACATGTTTATCTGTGTGGGTAAAATTCAGTTCAACAGGTCCCAAATTCTGGTGACTGTCCCCCTGAAAGGCCCCTTACACTGTTTTCTTGTTAACTTATTTTTGAATGTCAAATGGTTTGTTTACTTTCCACCTATTGAATCAGAGGGTGTATCTCATCTTTCCCTGAAGAGCAGTATAATGGAGTTTGGCTTAGAAGTGATATATGAAGTTCAACCGTTTAACATTTACTTTGGGAAGCAGCATGCTAATTAGTAAAGATGCGCCCCTGGGCTCCAACTGAATGTCTCTTCCTTTAGAGAAGGCTGGAGACATTGTCCAGAATCTATTCTAATGGAGCTGAAACCACAGCTTCCCTGCTCTCCCCTCTCAGCCACAGTTTGACTCCATTGTGCCTTTTTCTGCTATTGAATTTGAGGGAAGGGCACTTTACAGACCAAACAGGAGGAAATATTTCCCAAGGTATTGTCAGGGAGGGGGGGATTTCCCACTTGACTCCTCTTGAATTCTTGTGGCTGATTAATAATAAAACTGACACAGAACAGATTAACAGGAGGAAAAACAACACCCACGTTTTAATTTTTTCACATGGTGGTCTCATAGAAGTAAGACCTAAGAAGTAGCCAAAGCAGGCAGCTTTTATATATACTTTTTAGACCAAAACAAGCCAAAAGTAAACAAAAAGACCCCCAATACATTTGAGAGGAATTGACAGGACAAAGAAATTTAGGTTTTGGGTGCTCAGTTAGTGAAGAATCTAAACAGAGTTTGGGCTTGGGGTAGTAAATTAAAGAACTAACAAGCTTTATCTAAACAGCCTTCTTAGCCTGAATTCCATATCTTTGGTGATCAGTGTCCTTCTACCTCTGGATACAGAGTGCATGAGAGATATCTTTCCTGTCTTCAGGGAGACAGAAGGGAGGGCCAGAGTATCCTTCTTGTGTTGGCCATTTCTTAAATAACTTTAATTCAAAATAACCAATATGTCATAGTGGCATATTTCGGGTAGCCCACCCTGACCCCCAATAGTATCATATTATATGGGGATCAGTGGGGCTGGGGTGGACCTTTGAACCAGTTGACCTGGGTCTGCTTTCAGCTCTGCCATAAATCCAGCCAGGAACTATCACTCCACCTCGCCAGACCCACTGCTGCTCCCTTCTGGTGAGAGGAGTGGACAGTCTGTATGTACATTCTTTGCTACATGTGTGTAGTTTTCAAAATGTGTTTAATTTAAAGGCCCAGAAAGTCTCAAACTGCAAAACCAAATTCTAGTGACTGAGTTTTTATGCTAAACAAAGAGCCACTGGGAATAAAAGTCATTGAATTGGACCCTCGGGTTTATTAGGTTGCATGGTGTAGCACTGTGCTTTCTCCAAACGGTACACCTCATGCTGGGCTTGATGAGAAGATCCTGATAGTACTCTACAGCCGTGCACTAGAATCTCTCATTCTCCCCTGCCTCTGGAATAATGAGTCTGACACTGTTAACTAACCTGCTGCGGATTCTACTGAAAAATAGACTATCTTTATGATTTTTGCAATTTTACTCATTTGCAGATCCATTTCCAGATGGGCTCAAAGACAATTATCATATTTGTCACCCGCTAAGTGTTCTGAAGAGCAGAAGCCAGTCTCTATCCCAAGCTTTCTTCCAGTTTTCAGTCTCCTTAAAGAGAAGCTTTACTTGCTTAGTTTCAAATTTTGAGATTGACAAAGAGATTAATTATATTTTTCTTTCTTTATACAAGTCTATAAAAGGCTTAATACAACAACAAATCCCTATCTTAGATTATTATACATGAAACCCTGCAGATCATGAGTGGGAGTGGGAGAAAAATCTTTTTATTTATTAATATCGGGGAAAAAAGACAGACTTTTACTAGCATTCCACAGGCATGAGTAAATATGCTTAAGAACGTGAACCAAGTTTATTTCTATCATCTTTGAAGGGAACCAAAAGAAGGGAATAAGCAGACTTGAAGCTTAGAAAAAAAATGAAGGTCAGTTGCAAAACTGTGGTGGGAGTGAAGGGACCAGAAGAGCTGGCTGGGATGGATTTAATATTTTCAAGTCATTTTGTAGCTTGCACTCTAACAAGTTTTCAGAATGTTCAAAATAGACCTTAACAGCCAAGAGACAGATAAGTTATTTTGTGATTACATATTTAAATTTGTTTGTTTGTGAATGTGTCCTACATACACGTCCCCTCTCTTCCCTTTGTCTTTTCCACACTATTTTTTTTAATGTTATAGAGTCAAAATTTATTATTATTATTTTATGAGCCTGAAGTAGTTCTATAATATACCACAGTAGAAATATAATGTGATGTGTAGGATGTGTATTTAATTTAAAATTTTCTAGTAGCCACATTACAAAACATTAAAAGAAATAGGTGAAATTAATAGATCTTGTTTAACCCAATATATCCCAAATATGATCATTTTAGCATGTGATCAGTATAAGAAATTGTCAAGATATTTGACATTCTTTTTTTTTCTATTTTATTTTTTTATATCTTTATTGAAGTATAATTGCTTTACAATGGTGTGTTAGTTTCTGCTTTATAACAAAGTGAATCAGTTATACATATACATATGTTCCCATATCTCCTCCCTCTTGCGTCTCCCTCCCTCCCACCCTCCCTATTCCACCCCTCTAGGTGGTCACAAAGCACCAAGCTGATCTCCCTGTGCTATGCGGCTGCTTCCCACTAGCTATCTGTTCTACTTTTGGTAGTGTATATATGTCCATGCCACTCTCTCGCTTTGTCACAGCTTACCCTTCCCCCTCCCCAAATCCTCAAGTCCATTCTCTAGTAGGTCTGTGTCTTTATTCCTGTCTTACCCCTAGGTTCTTCATGACATTTTTTTTCTTAGATTCCATATATATGTGTTAGCATATGGTATTTGTCTTTCTCTTTCTGACTTACTTCACTCTGTATGACAGACTCTAGGTCCATCCACCTCATTACAAATAGCTCAATTTCATTTCTTTTTATGGCTGAGTAATATTCCATTGTATATATGTGCCACATCTTCTTTATCCATTCATCCGATGATGGACACTTAGGTGTTTCCGTCTCCTGGCTATTGTAAATAGAGCTGCAATGAACATTTTGGTACTTGACTCTTTTTGAATTATGGTTTTCTCAGGGTATATGCCCAGTAGTGGGATTGCTGGGTCATATGGTAGTTCTATTTGTAGTTTTTTAAGGAACCTCCATACTGTTCTCCATAGTGGCTGTACCAATTCACATTCCCACCAGCAGTGCAAGAGTGTTCCCTTTTCTCCACGCCCTCTCCAGCATTTCCACACTATTTTGACATTTAACATCTTCCTGTGCAAACTGTTTGCTTCTTTTCCTCAATTCAGGTTCTCCCAATTACACTTTCTTTTTCTGTTTTTGTCTCTTATACTTTACCAGCCACAGTATAGAATAGAATGTTTTAAAGCATTATTTAATAAACCTTTACTTTGCCTTTTTTTTTTTTTTTTTTTTTTTGCGGTATGTGGGCCTCTCACTGTTGTGGCCTCTCCCGTTGCGGAGCACAGGCTCCAGACACACAGGCTCAGCGGCCATGGCTCACGGGCCCAGCCGCTCCGCGGCATGTGGGATCTTCCTGGATTGGGGCACGAACCCGTGTCCCCTACATCGGCAGGCGGACTCTCAACCACTGTGCCACCAGGGAAGCCCTTACTTTGCCATTTTTAAAACATCTGCTAATATTTCATAATATGTATGTCAATTAAAATGGTAGGAATTCAGTGGTTAGCTCATACTGCTTTTTATTCTTTGTCAGTGACCCTACATAAAATAGTTTCCTACCTCTGTGATGTACGAGAATTCATCTAGAATTATATCCTTGCTAAGAAAATATCTTTCATCATCGCTGAGCCTATCGTTTCATAGATTACAGAACAGAAAGAAACAACATTTGTTGCTGGTATGTCCTACTGTATTGGATGATATTTGTTTTCATAAACTACTGGAACATTTGAAACTCTTTCACCAAAAAGTGTATTGTGGAGAACTGAGAACAAAGTGGAAGATTCTCCAAAAGGTCTTCAAGACTGAATTCATGGCACTATGCGGTCCTAGAGGTGGAAGTAAGTTTAAAGCTCATCTAGTCTGCAGGGCCTTTCAATGAGGTGCAGGCCTCCTCCAATCTTATGTTTGAGATTACATCCAGAGAGACCAGGATTTCGTTTGTCAAATATCACAGTACTAGTTAGCACCATTGTTGGAGCCTGAACTCAGCTCTTGACTTCTTTGATCCAGGATTTTTTCTGTAACATGAGCTCATGGAATTCTCTGATATATCTACCTTATAAAAATTGATTGACTTAAAAGTAGAATTTGTATTTTGTTAATCCCCCCCCCTTTTTTTTTTTACTAAAAATAACAATTGTCATGTACATAAAAGAACTTAAACGTCTTAAGAAATGAATAATGAGGGAGTGGAGTAAGAGGTACAAACTATTACGTATAAAATAAGCTACAAGTATCTTGTATAACACGGGGAATATAGCAAATATTTTATAATAATTATAAATGGAGGATGATCTTTAAAAATTGTGAATCACTATATTGTACACTGGTGACTTATATAATATTGCATAGCAACTGTACTTCAATATAAAAAAAGAAATGAATAATATAACATATCTAACACCCAGATAAAAAATGAAACTTGCCAACAATATTGAAGACCTTCACTTCCCACTCTGTAACCACTATCCTAAATTTTTTTTATCATATATCATATATATTTATATAAAGAAAATATATATTATACATAAAATATATACAATTACTATAAATATATAGAAATATATCAAATATATTACATATATAAATATATAAGCTGTATATGAACACATCCTTAAATAATATAGTTTATATAATAGTTATATTATGGTTAATATAAAAGTTCTGCAAGTTTTAAAACTTTATATAAATAATATTTAATGCATGTATTCTTCTGGGGCTTGCTTTTTTCATTCATCTTTATATTCTTAGGATTTAACTGTTGAGATTCATACATGCTTATGTGTGTGTCTCTATCTCCTTATGTGTGTGTGCTAAATAATATTATATGGATATTTAACGATTTATTTGTTCATCTTCTTGTTTTTGGACATCTGGTTTATTTCTACCTTTTTGCCTCTGTCTTCTGGTGCACAATTGCAAGATATTATCCCAGATGTACAGCTAGCAGTTAAATTTTTGGTTCATGGAATACGTGCGTATTCACATTGTTTTCCTACAAACACTGTACAAGAGTTTTTATTTTTTATTGTTTTACAACTTTGCCAAGAATTGATGTTGTCAAATTTTAAAATTCTTGTCAGTCTTGTATATAAAACAATTTTTTGTTGTGACATTTTATTTTTTATTTATCTGATTACTAACAAAGTTTAAGTAGCCATCCTGAGATCCTTTAGCTGACAAGTAGCAGAGCTGAGATTCAAATCCATGTCTGGCTGGCTCTAATGTTTATGTTTTTTCTACTTTACTATATTATTTATTATTCATCTTGATGATATACAGTACATAACAATACATTATGAAGCCTAAAAATATTTTTAAAAGATATTAAGCATTGAATAAGAAACATTCAATACACTCATACATTGATACACATACATGTACATGCATGCATGGAGTTGGGGACAGGAGACCAAAATATAAAAGTTGATTTTATATAAATATAAATTTATATCAAAACTTGAAGAATTATCTCACAGCAGTTGGGGGAACTGAAATGTGGCCATTAGTAGTAGGGTCACAAGTACTGGGTATTTATTCTGTATTTATATACCCGAACTAAGTTGGTCTGTTTTCCTAGCTGATAGGTCTCTCACAGAAACAAGTTTCTCTGAAATCTCAGTTTTTTTCTCTTTGCTAATATATCTTTAATAAAATGATTAAATGTATAAAATTGGTACAGTATATAGACACTTATATAAAGAGATTTACCGTATCCCGTATTCATTTATTTGAAAATGAATAAGTGTAACTCACAAGTTGTTTATATGTATGAATATGCCTAATACCTTGGTAAGATACTCCATATCTTAATACAGAATATTGGGGAAAATGTAAAACTGATTAGGGGCAATCTCATGTGTCCTGTGTCCCTATATTGCACAGGGTTCTCCAAGAAGCAGAACCCATAGGATCTATATAGATATGTAAAGGTATAGACATAAAGGTAGGAGATGGATGATAGATAGATAGATAGATAGATAAGGAGCTGGCTCCTGTGATTACAGAGACTGAACTGTCCCAATATCCACAGTTCAAATGCTTGAGAATCAGTAGAACTAAGGTGTAAGTTCAAGTTTGAGTCTGAAGGCAGAAAAACACTGATGTCCCAGTTCAAAGACTATCAGGCGAATAGAACAAATTCTCTCTTGCTCAGCCTTTTGTACTATTCAGGCCTTCAGTGGATAGGATGAGGCCCACCCACGCTGCGGAAGACAATCTGCTTTACTCAGCCTATTGATCCAATTTTCAATCTCATCCAGAATCACCCTCATAGACACACCCAGAATAATGTTTAACCAAATATCTGGGTATCTCGTGGTCCAGTCAAGTTGACACATAAAATTAACCATTACAGTCCTTTTTATAAAGAAAAGTGTCATAGCTTGGGTAGCACAGATGTTTAATGTGTGGAAGAAAAGTGAAGGTAGTAGATAACTGTGCAGATTCTTAAGCTAGACTTACTGGATTAAAGCCTGGCTCCATCTTTACTATCCGTGTGACCTTGAATGACTTATCTAAATGCTGTGTTGCTTTATCTGTGAAGCTGATATAATAATAAGGATGGCTTCATGGGGTTGTATGAATTAAATTAGTTAATTTTTATCAAAGTCTTGAAATAGTGCCTGCCACGTTCTAAATGCTTGACAAATCTTAGTTCTTTCCTTTATAAATTTATTTTTGGCTGTGTTGGGTCTTCATTGCTGTGCGTGGGCTTTCTCTAGTTGCGGTGAGAGGGGGCTACTCTTCGTTGTGGTGCATGGGCTTCTCATTGCAGTGGCTTCTCTTGTTGCAGAGCACGGGCTCTAGGCACGTGGGCTTCAGTACTTGTGGTGCGTGGGCTCAGTAGTTGCGGTGCACGGGCCTAGTTGCTCCGCGGCATGTGGGATCTTCCCGGACCAGGGCTCAAACCTGTGTCCTCTGCATTGGTAGGCGGATTCTTAACCACTGCACCACCAGGGAAGCCCAATCTTAGTTATTTCTATTAGTTATGCCCAAAGCTAGGGAAGAAGACATTTTTTCCTTCTACCCAGAAACACAAATGTTGGCATCTAGAAGCATATTTTAGGAGGGAATAAGGCTAGGCAATAAGGGTGACAATAAGGAGATATAAACATGTGAAGAGGAGGGAGACAGTACAAGGAACATAAGAGATCCAAATTTTTAAAAGCAAATTTTTTAAAAACCACCTGTGATAATCTTGCATCCCAACCACATTCCTTTAAAGAGTCTTAAAATGTCATTACTTATTTATCGTCGGAATGTGCCATGGAGTGGGTGTTCCTGTGCGTTGTAAGATGACATAAAACTATGTTTACTCTGAAAGCCAATTTAGACTAATAGGGGAGGTTGATTTAAATAAGCAAAAAATCTAAACTATAGACTACTTTTTAGCAACATTCATTTACATTAAGTTTATTTAACTGACTTCACATATTTGAAAGTGATCAAGTATAGCTTAGTAAATAGCCCTTGGGGACGAGCTTTAACAACTAGATAAGAACATTTTATTTTTAACATAATTTGGTGTATGTTTTAACTGCAGTTAAGGTAGGTGCATAAATAGTGTTTAATTTCTTAAGCATATTAAAAATCCTGCCCCAAATTTCCACTACATTGTTAATCTTTGAAGTAGGTGTTGCTGAGCAAAGGCAAACACAATGCTCATCTTTAGCAGAATTGTCACAAATACTCAATCAAGCTTGAGTTAATGGGATGAAATCTATTTGTCCTTTTTCTTAGCTTCTACCATGTCCTGAACATTTGAAACCTGAGATGAAATTCAGGGTCTCTATAGCTGCCTTAAGCTTCAAGTTTCTGGGCTGCCATATCTACATGTTTTGGTAGAAAATTTTATATAATTTTTATGGAAGAGATTATTAATTTTTACCATCTAGAAGACCAACAATGAGAGAGCCAGAATCTAAGAGTGTGGAACCAAGCTTCCAGTTTGATTTCTTTGGAAATTCCCAAAGTAACGGCACTAGAAAGCTAGGAAGGCGACTACACATTAAGCATTGTGTACCATGTACTGTGTTAGGTGTTGTAATCATCACACCATCCCTCTGATATTGTCACTATAGCAACTCCATTTAACTGATGTGGAAATTGAGGGTCTGAGCAGTTCTATTAACAGCTAGTAAGTCCTGAATGCAGGATTTGAATTTAAATCTGCCTGACTCCAAAGCTCTTTCAACTGCATTACTCCATCTCCATACCAGGTCATTTTCCATCAGCTGCTGCATCCTCCACAGGTGTATCCTGCAAACCTTGTCTGATGAATCCTAAACTCCACTGTTAGGGACTGAATGTTATGGACCCCCAAATTCATATGTTGAAGCCCCAACCCTGAATGTGATGATATTTGGAGGTACAGCTTTTGGGAGGTAGTTAAGTTTTCTTGAGGTCATAAAGGTGGGGCCCCTGTGATGGGATTAGTGTCCTTATAAGAAGAGGAAGAGAGATCAGAGCTCTCACTCTCTCACCACATAAGGATACAGTGAGAAGATGGTGATTTGCAAGCCGGGGAGAGAGCTGTCACTAGGGACCAAATGTGCCAGCACCTTGATCTTGGACTTCCTAGCCTCCAGGAACTGTGATAAACCAATGTCTGTTGTTTATGCCCCAGTCTGTGGTATTTCCTTAAAGTAGCTGAAGCTGAGTAATACACCCATTCTCCCAGAAATGGTTCCCATTGTTGTCAGATAATTAGCTTTCAAAAAGTTAGAAACATAATTCTTATACCAGTGTAGGCTGAACATGCATCAAAGATTTTATCCAATTCCTTTATTAATGAAGAAAGTGATAAGCTGGTAAAGCTAGTTCAAAGAACATTTTGAGAAACAGGGTACTTGTAGTCTACTAGGTAAGGCATTTTTAAATAAATTTGCTGAGCTAGAGATAAAATTGGTTAAGGTAGATTGGTTAAAGTCCTATGGAACAATAAAATCTGATGGATAACATCTCTTCCAGACAGAAATCTACAAGTTAACATGTAACTTCATGAAGTCTGAGCCCTCAGTAGTAAATAGCAAAGTCAATCGTAGGTACATTCCCTGAGCTAATCATATAATCCTTGTTAAACAACATCCCGGTGCTACATTGAAAAGATGTGCCACTCACCTTTTGTTTTATTTCCAAGTATTAAAAAAATTTGTCTTAACAATCTGTTACTCTTTATTCTCCTAGCACCTGCTTACCTTATTATAAGATTTGTAACAGTTTATGTAACAGTTTACCTTTGTCATCTCACCTTCTTTTAACTGTAAGTTCTTTGAAGGTTAGGAGCAATTATCACTGTTCTCTTCATGGTAGTTTCAGCTCTTAGGTAGCACAGTGCCTGTGATGTAACAAATGTTTGGTGCATTTTAATTGAATAAATAAATGAATTTGAATTATGTTTCATGTGTTCTTGAGCGGGTTGCTCAGAGAGTTTTCTGATGGACAGAAATCCCAGTGGCAGCAGAAGCATCAGCCTTTTCTGTCAGCGGTAGTGACAGTTCTCCCCAAAGCCATGGCATCCAACATTGCCGAACTCCAATAGGCTGTTCTCTGGGGTCACCTCATTTTTCAGGTATCAGCCTCCTTAAATCTAGGACAAAATCCTCAGGCCCCTCAGCAGCTGGGAAGTTCAGTTTTATTCTCTCCATGTCATTTCCACAGGACTTTTTTCACAGCAGAGCTCATAAGACCTTTGAGTGCTGTGTAGTTTTCTCGGGAAATTTAATCAATAACTCTGGAGATAGGATGAAAGGAACAACCCTCAATATATAGAATGAGTTCCTTCCTGATGTTGTCTCTTGTCTTTGACCCAAGACAAGGCTGTTACCCCAGGGTAATTTATCCTACTTCCTAGGTTACGGATGCTCAGCTTTTTCCCCCCTATCTGTCATGAGAAATATAACTTGCTGTTGTCCTTGGCAGTTGCTAGCTCCAGCCCTGATGCTCAGTAGGGTATCCATGGTAAGCATGCCCCTCAAGAAGTTGCTCATATCAGAATCACCAGGGGGAAGGGTGACATTTGCAATTTTCTGGGCAAGCGCAGATCTCCATTTATTCCAGTAGAGAACTTATCACCTTGCCATGTTCAAACTCTAGCAACCCTGGAATCTGACAACAACCCCACGTTACTTCTAAAAACCCCGAAGGACTAAGAATTGCTTATACTAAGAAAGTCTCAGGAACATTTGCTGGACATCTCTGAATGCTTTATTTTAAAAACTCGGCTTTATATCTACATTTGTTTCATTGGTGTACAGTTCTGTAGTTGTTTTTCTGGAACCTGCACTTATAAAATTTATAACCTCTGAACCTTAATTTCTGACCTGTAAGATCAAGGTGACAGAACCTATGTTACAAGGCAGTGATGCATAGCAAATGAAGTCATATCTGTAAAGTGCCTACTGTAATGCCGAACCCATAGTGAGATGTCGTAAAAGTAATCTCCTTGTCTTCCCCACTCTCCCTATGATGAAAGAAATTCATATTTAAATTGTCTTTTGCAATTTTCCATTCCTAATCCCCAGGTCTGTCCAGACAGACATTATATCACTTACATATGACATATTTCCTTCTTCCAGCCCAGCCTGGAGAGCTCACCTGAAACCTAGAACATGGAGGTGAGTCTGCCTCCGTGGGTGAAAAAGCCATTACCGTTGGCAGCAAAAACCAGTGGAAGTTCATGGAGGAGTAGATGAGGACCATTCTCAGACAAAACTGTCAATTATTCATTATGGCATAGTAAGTGCTTGCAATATGACACTATGAGATGCATTTTGTATATTATCTTACTTAAGTTTTACAGATATCTTGAGGAAAATACACTCATGTTAAGATCAAAGTATTGAGGCTTATGGAGAAAAAATTAATTGGGTAGGTAAAATAGGTAGGTTGTAAGCCCACACTAACTGCTTCTAAGATCTGTAGCCCTCATGTCTAAACGATGTTGAGCATTGTTCACCTTTGCTCTCCGATGCCCACGTTCCACATGGGGTGTTGAATCACTAAGCACCTTCACGATATCCATTTCTTTCTGGAGACGTGAACGTCAAAATACTGTCTTGGTCCAACGTTTCCTGCTGGTTCTTTAGCCTCTTGATTTTCCCTCTTCCCTGCTCCCATCAGAGTGTTTTCTGCTGTGGGTTCCATTCTCCTTTGGGGGCTTAAAATGTCTATGTGTTGAAATTTCAAAATCACACATTTGTATTTTAATAAGAGACATTATTTATCTGCTAAGGCTTAATGTAACCCCAAGTGGACAGCGTCAGGGGTGGGAATTTTAGGCACTGAGTAAGCTCATGGTGTTAAAACTCATCCCTCTCACAGACTTCTACTCTTCCTACCTGTAAGACGGCTTTGCCATCAGAAACCATGTCTGTCTCCTAACACTCAGCACTGCCAAAGATTTAATGCTTTTAATGTAAAACATTTGCAGTCTTCCAGACAAACTCTGGTAGGTGATCATCCTTATAGAAAAGATGGTGTTAGTACCATAAGATAGATTCCTTGGAAGTCAGTATGATAAACACCCAATTCTTTCTTCATTTGCAAATCTATATTTTGGATGATATTTCTGAGGGCTAAACTTGGTAAATCTTCTAAGACCTCATTTTTAGGATCTTATGCCTTTTTGGTTTCCTGAAAATTATACCACATGACCTTTTTTTGCCTCCCATCGGGAAATTTATAGGTTTCTCCCATGTCTCACCTTAGTAATTTTTAATTGGTCAATGTCTAGGTATACTTAGTATGTTGCAGCGTTCAGTAAATATCTGTTATAACTCAGCACTGGTAAAATGGTCGAAAATATACTATCATCTTTGGCATCAGCATTGTTTTCACTACATCATCATAAATCAATTTTACGTGGACAGCTAAATGGACTAACAATCTCTAAGGCATAAAGCATGGCACAGTATTAATAAGAACTGTGCAGAGTATTTTTATGCCTTTGAGAATCGGTCTTTTTTTAAAAAAATAGGAAAGCACGTAGAGTATTTGTTAAATGTTGAAGCATTTAGAAGTTCATAGTACATGTGTCTAATAGGACTAGCTCAGATACCAACTATATCTTTCATATGGTTTATTTGAAACATGAAAATAAATCTGCCAAAAGTTAATATTTTTAAATTATGGGAGGAAGTGTTTAGATAGTGTTTATTTTACTAATTCATATTGCTCTCTGTGCTTGAAAGCTTCCTAATTAAAAGTGAAACAAGTTGAAGAGCCACATGTATAACAGAAGCCCATGTTGGTGAATAAACGTCCTTTACACAAACCTTATGTGTGTGTAGTGCATAGGAGGCTGTGGAAGGGCACATGTCCCATCATTAACACCCTGGGTTGGGAGAGAAGAGTGTAGATGAGAGGAGAAAGAAAAAATTTCATAATTTATATATATTTGCATATACATTGTTTCACTAGTTGCAAAGAAAATGCCTAGGATTAGTAATTAAAGGATTTAATGAAGACAACAATTTGAAAAATGAGCAAGTAACTTGAAGGAGTAATTCACAGTAGAAGCAATGTAGATGACATGAATACTGGAAAAGAATGTTAATCCTCATAGTTGTAAAAATTCACATTGAAATAAGAATGAATTGCATCCCCTCACCCCCAGCTGATTGGAGAAATCAAAAAAGGGCATGGAAAAAAAGACACAGCAGATAGGAATGTAAATTGGTCTAACCTTTCTGGAAGGCTATCTGGAAATATATATCAAAATATTTTAAGGAGAACATTTAATAAGCCCTGAAAAATTGTTTATGAGTAAATTAATCATCACGTGTGTATGATAAGGAAAAATGAAAACAATGTCTGTTAATAGGAAATAAAAAGTTATCGCATCTAAGCAAAAATTTGGCATGTAGCTATTAAATATTACAATGTAAATAACAATTTATTTATGAAAAAGAATGACAATGTTACATAGCTAAGTGAAAAATAAGGTTAAAAAAACTAGCTTGCAGAACTCTATTTTGTAAAAGAATAAATAAAATCAATAAAATGCATGAGTGCTTACATTAATAAAAATTCTTATTGAAAAGTTAACTCTAAAATGTGAGTTAAAGATCACATTTTGTTTAGTCTTTTTAGTATGTTCTCCAGTTTCTTCACAATAAGAATATATTTCTTTTATTATCAGAAAATTTAATAAGTCCAAAGTTTAATGGGAAGTACAAATATCTACCCATTATAAAATGGACATAAAGATCAATCAATTATAATTATTGATATGAAAGATAAATTTGAAGAAATCTTTCAATGTTGAGGGGAAAAGACAGAAAATATGACAGAAATGTAAACAAATATGCAAAATATAACCAAGATGTTAAACATTCATCTAATGCGAGCTACAGGAGATGATAGACGTAATGGAAAGGACAAAAAATTATGAAAATGCAAGAACTTTCCTCTTAAACTGAAGAAAGGAAAGAAATTCAGATTAAAAGTCCCTTCCTGGCCACCTCCCCCAAAGTGTAATGAAACTTATGAGTAGACACATATAGGTGAAATGTTATAACCGTAAGATGGATAGTCGAATAAAATTTCAAGGTACTGTGGTTTCTGTCTTCAAGTTAAAAGTGGTTAATTGAAGGTTTGTTCTTATTTCCACTTTCTTCTTAAATCCCTCTAAAATGATAGTAAAGAGTTAAAGACACAGGGAGAAGAGGCCAAAGAAAAAGTATTAGAAGCAGAGAGAAGTGGTAACTGACAGAGATGGTAAGATAATGCTGAAACTTCATCTCAAAGTGGGGAGAATAGGAGTTGTTGTTTAATGGGTACAGAGTTTCAGCTTGGGATGATGAGAAAATTCTGGAGATGGAGGGTAGTGATGGTTGCACAACAGTGTGAATATACTTAATGCCATGAATTGTACCAACACGGGTGTCACAGGGCTAAAATCAAAGTCTTGTCACCCTTTCTTTCTGAAGGCTCTAAAGAATCCCTTTCCTTACCTTTTCCAGCTCCTAGAGGCCATCCACATTCCTTGGCTTGTGATCTCTTCCTCTGTCTTCTAAACTAGGAATGTTCCATCTCTCTACCCATTCTGTAGTTACATCTCATGCTGGCTCTGATCTCAGCTGAGAAAGGTTTTCTGCTTTTGAGGACTCATATGATTAGGTTGGACCCACAGAATTATCCAGGCTACTCTCCCCACATCAAGATCTGTAATCTTAATCACATCTGCAAAGTCTCTTTTGCCTTATATGGAAACATGCTCACAGATTTCAGGGATCAGGATGTGGATATCTTTGTGGGGCCATTATTCCTCCTACCATGAAGGGAACAATTCAGTGTCAAAGCCATTTACTCTCAGTCAGGGAGGTTATCACCATGAGGGCAGCCATGATGGACCACAGTGGGTATCAGAGCCTGCATGGGGTGAGGAGAGCATCTGTTTTAAAAGATAGCCCAGCACAAGGTGTAGGAACCTGAGCAGGGTGAGAATACTGCCACGGAAAGGGCAGAGTATGGGATGTCTGGAGCCCAAGAATCATGAAGAGGTGAGGAGGGTGACTGCCAAGGGGTAAGGTGGGCCAGCAAGAGGGATGGCAGCCTGAATGGAGTGAAGGGGAATTGGGTGGGGGTGACCTGAAGGGGCAGCATATCAGCCTGAGAGAAGGAGGGGGAAGTTCACACGGGGAGAGGGATGTACCAAACTAGGAGGGTGTTAGAGCTCAAACAGGATGAGAAGGATCCATGGATGAGGGGGCCATGACAGTGGCCCTGAAGGAAGTGTCAGAGCTCAGAAGATGTGAATAGGGTGTATTGGAAGGTCGGGAAGGTTGCTATAGTCCCTGGAAATTGTTTCCATATAGGGAGGTGTATCAAATGTGTTAAGGATAGTGAGAGCTAATTTTCTTAGATTGGAAGAAGGGAGTTACAAATCTGGAAAGGAAGAAAATTAGAAAGGACCTATGGTATTAGGTAGGAATTAGTGGTATTGGTATGAAATTGTGGTATTCAGTGCATATATAAGTGTAGAAATATATATTGATGAAAATGTGTGTATATACAAAATACATGCACATGTATATATATGCACATACATACATCTGTGCATAGCAATGAACACACCTAACACCTAAATTTGGTATTATTTAAATAGCATTCTTCCAGTAAAGATAGAATTATTCCTCCTTGCTTAGTTGGCTGATTCCAGGGCTTGAACAGGCAATGTGCAAAATGAGCTTGGAACACCCTCTTGTGCCAGAAAGTACAGAAGTACTCAAAAAATAATTGGGGCATGTCAATAGGACATAGGAATCAGCCTGAAGAGGCTCTCAGTGGTCAAGTGAGGACAGTTTAAGCATCAAAATAAATGATGATTGTCCTAGGTAACACACTGATTAAAATAGAAAACAATGAATTCATAATTTTTTTAAAAGGAAAAAATTGGAAGTTTTATAAAGAGCAGAATATTTATATATTATTTAGGTGTTCTCAAAGTACCTACCCCCCAAAAGATTTAGTATTTGCAAAACATGGTAGAGAATTCTGGCAGATAATAGCTTTATCAAATAATCAAACTTAACCTTGTCTGTAAAAGGACAAATATATGATTTTGAACTTTTTCCTTTTATCGATAAACTTGAATGCATTCCGAGGTTTAGATGGTAGTAATGACTTAATGTTAATTTCATAGTTGTGATGGTTGAATTGTGGTTATGTGGGAGAATGTCTTTGTAGGAATTCTGTCTGTAGTATGATGAGACATCAGGGTTGATTGGAGGGACCTGAAGATGGATCCGTCCCATTATTGTCCATGATATGTTGTTACTATCAGGTTCAGCATCATAGTAAATAATCTTGAAATAATTATGTCACACTCCAGGAGGGGATTCCATTCTCTTTCATTTCCATTTCCGTATTGCTGGTTGCTGTAGTACATTAACCAGAGTTGTTCAAATTTATCATCAGCAGATGATAACGGTTTTTTTTTTTTTCTTTCACACTTACTCATAGCCCCATGCTACAAGCTGCAGGTTAGAAATGGAATCTTGGAAGCAACATCAGAAGAATCTTAGTTTCTGCAATGGCCTGTGCCAGGTTCTTCTGACCAATGACATTGCATGAAAAAGACTTATGGTTTCAGGCTCCCCAGTATAAGCTGGTGTCATCACTATAAGCAAACACTTCTCAGACTGTACCAGGAAACTGAGCTAGGATTCCAGGGTTTTATGAAGCAGATGACTTGACAGAAAGTGAACTTTGATCTAAGATCTGGTCAAACAGCAATTAATTATATAGGAATAAATGAAATTGATTAAGAAACTTAAAGAAGCATTTTATACTATATTTGTGACAATTTCTATAATCATGAAATCGTTTCAGAAAAATTATAACCGTTTTATTAATACAAAACTACGAAATTTTCTGAATATTGAACTCACATAAAATATTCTCTCAATTTTCACCATCCAATATAAAATTTTCCAAAATGGAAAAGAAAGACTCCCCTGATTTACTTGTGAATTTACATCACGAAACTGATTAAAAACATAAACATTTGAATTAAAGCTATTTGAAAATATTGATTCTCCAGGGGAAACATTTATTTAAAAAGAAATTACTTATAAAGGAAAGCGAATTAGACTGCATTACACTTTTTGTCAAAGCACCTAGTATCAGAAAAAAATGGAATAGACGCTTAAAGTTTTTAGGAAAAAAAAATTTGATTCTAGAATTTTCTACTCAGCCAAAATATTAATCTACTCTGAAAGAAAAATTGCTTTTTCCCAAAACCTTCTCAAAAATGCTCTATATGTAACAGCAAAAATATTCGAAACAAACTAAAGTCCAAGGAATTCAAGAAAGAATATAACATACGCTATGGGAAGCAGTGGCAAGTAACTGTAATCCAGAAGCAGTGATTAGTCATGATAGCAAACCCCGATAGATGCTCAGTGCTTTGAATATATAAATTTATTTAATCTCAAAGTAAATTAACAAGATAGGCACTGATATTATTGCCATTTAAGGCCCAGAGAGCTTAAGAAACTCCATCAAGTTCTCTGAGCTGGTAAGTGCCAGAGCCAGGGGCTGTCCAGTTCCAGAGCTATTCTCTTAACCACTCTTCTGTCCTGCCTCTTCCAGTGTAAATGAATGGACTTCAGGTGAAATTTAAAGAGGATCCATTTGGTCTTCAACATGTGAAAGGTTATTTTTGAATGGTAAAGTTTAATGACAAAAAATTACCCATAATTTTCTGTTAGTCCAATCACACTACCTGGTTAATGGTATATATTTTATACTTGTAATTATACTCACAAAACAGATTGTAAATTTTAAAAAACTTAAAAATGAACAAACCATAAAACTAGCAGAAATTGGTAGAGCAGATAGCAAGAGTATGTATAGTATACATACATACAGTGAATATATAGTGTACACACTATATATATACACTATAGTATATATAGTGTATATAGAGAGTGTACTCTATATATTATACACTATAAACACATACATATAGTGTACATATATAGAGTGTAGATATAGTATGTATATGTATATAGTGTGTATTTCTAATATATAATGATTAATATTAGTAACTTCTGGAGAGTGGAATTGGAATTAAGTGTAGGAGGTATGAATGGATACATTTACTTTTCATTTTATGCCTTTAATAACTTTTTTCAGTTATTTTACAATGTGCATGCAATCTTTGTAAGATTTAAAAGAAAACTAAATTTAAAGTACAATGTGGGATGCTGACAATACTGGAAAAGAATGCGGTAGATCTGTTTGTGTGGGCCTGGGAATATATTCCCAATTCATTGTTGACTGAAAGAAGTAAACTGTGGAGGGTCCCAATTGTGTTTTTAAAAGTCTGCCAGTATACATATGTGTGTGTGAGTGTGTGTGCGTGAGCACACATATGTAAATATCTGTATGCATATGTGCATGTGGTTAAATAGGTAAAAGGTGTTGGAAGGATACACAGTCAACTGCTGCAAATGCCACCTCTAAGGAGAGGGATTCTGAGAAAAATAGGGGGAATTGGTACATATACTTATTATACTTCTGTGGTATTTGGATATTTTTACAAGGTTCATGTATTAAAAATATGATGATAATAAGGTAAAAATTTGAAATAGTAGAAGAAGAATGGCAAAAGATCTTCTCAATTGGAGGAAAATGATGGGAGAATGACCAGTGTCAGTTTTCAGCTATCAAGGGCTATGATGCTAGTTAACTCTGTAAGATTGGAAGGGAAGTGGAGTGAGGGTGACCAGAGGGGAAGTGAAAAAGTAGGCAGATAAAGGATTTTTAAAGTTCAGTATCTCATTCCACTCTTCACTCTGGCTTTTTTTAAAAATAGATGTTAATTGGAGTATAATTGCTTCACAATACTGTGTTAGTTTCTGTTGTACAACAAAGTGAATCAGCCATATGCATACACAAGTCCCCGTATCCCCTCCCTCTTGAGCCTAAGAAATTATTGCTCCCAATGGAATAATAGATTTATACTTTACCCACAATGCTTCACCAATCACTTAATCTTTACTTCTGCTCTGCTCAGCTAGCTTTGTTCTTTAGAGAAATAGAAAAGCCCCTAATGTACATAAATCCACTCTAGACCTCCCTCCCAGGAAATTGTGGAGCCCAGTTAAGAAAGAAATTCCTTAAAATTATAGAACCAAATAAACTGGGCAGGTTGTTCTGTTTGTTTCCATGGGAACTAGTGAACCCTTCCTCCTGAACACATTTCCTCATTTCTGCTCCCCAGACACACATGCTCACTAATGAATTTCACACTGGGTACTTTTCCTGAACAAGGTACTATTTCTCCACAAAAGGGACTACTGAAGCTTCCTTACTTTTCTTGAATGCAGTGATATTATCGAGTCACAGATCACCCAAGCCAATTAGACAGGGGGATTCAGCTACACTTTCCACTAGTATTCTGAGGCATCCACTTTAATGAGAATTTGAGGCAAGAGGGAGCAGTTGTTACACACTCACTGAAGACTCACTGAGTAGCTGAAGTCAGGGTCCAGCCTCCAAGGTCCTGTTTGCGTCCCCGCTCAGAGCTGACAACACTCCCGACAGTCAGGATTCAAACCAGTAGTTAGGGATTCTCTAAGACCAATAAATGGCCATTAATGTCATTAAAAATGCAGTTTCTCAAAGTTCAGGCAGAATTCAATGTGCACCCACAGGGTCAGGATTAAGAGAAGATGTGTGAGGGGGCAGTGTTACGATAACATCAGCAGGCATTAATTGAATATACTCTGTGTGTCAGAAACTCTTCTAAGAGGAAGAGCTCCTTTTCCTAAATCCATCCATCTCTCCTGCCACAATCATAATTTTAGTGTCTAAGTTTTTATGAGAAGATCCTCTAAATGTCGAATCAGAATTATCAGCTTCCAGGTGTAACACATCTGTATAATTGTTTGGTTTCTATTTGATATGATTATACAGAGGAAGTCAAAAGGCCAGAGAATTAAAGCTGCTATCAAGACAGAATTTAGGGTTGCACACCTCACATAGATTAATGTATAGTATGGTTTCTAGAAAGCTCTGAAATACCTGCATACACACACATTCCAATAAAATACAAACTTCATCTGCACCACCTGGTGCCTTGTTCCCTTTGCAATTTTCAATATATAGAAATGGATCACTCTCTCCCCTTCACCTGTCTTCTGACTTGACTTTGAACCTGGACTTCACCTCTGCCTCACTCTAAAATCTCAGACACACTTTGTAGTACGAGTAGGATTGCCCAAAGAGTTTCAAGGAGATGCTAAAATCTATTAGGATTAGCAAATAAGACCTGTGGCTTTTTACACTATGTACAAACATTGAATCGTTATGTTGCACACCTGTAACTAACATAGTGTTATGTGTCAATTGTATCTCAATTAAAAAATGTTTAAAACTAAAAAAAATGTCACTCTCTTCCCTTGCCCACATTCTTTCACTTTGTGTATTAGGCTTCTTAGACACCATAATATTCTGGATATGTATGGATGTGCTTATTTGCATAGTGTAAAGAAATGGCCTATTTTCCATAGTGAGTAAAAGAATTCTAAATATTAATATGTGCAATTATGCTGTTTGCAAATGTGACAGTTCTGGATACTTAGCACAATGCAAGACCGTGCTGTGTCATAATAATCATAATGGCCATAATTATTCTAATTAGTACTTTTATTTGTGATTTGTTTCTAGTGCAAACTTTCCATGGGATAACATTAGTTACTACCCTTGACTTTTGTTCATCTTGACCAAGGGGCTGATTTATCACAGACTTGTGATCTACAAACTACATGGAGAGCTTGAAGGAAAGAAAAAGAGAAAGGAAGAGGGAAGGAGGAAAGGAGGGATGGAGGAAGGAAGGGAAGAAGAATAGAAGAGGAGAAAAGTGGGAGGGAAGTGAGAAGGAATACCAAAAGGCTAATACTGATAATTCCTAGGAGTTTTTCAGAAATAACTTACCTTCTCCATCTACATTTAGATGTCTGAATAGTCGCGTTGTAAAATGTTTAGCATCAACCATGGGCGGCCCAATGTAACTTTGAGTGTTGTTAACATCTTGTACTCCTCTAAACTGATAGGAGAATAAGCTATCACTACTTCTCTGTTAAGGAGTACTGCACATATTAGGTGCCATCACAGTGAATGAGTTGTGCCAACTAGACCAAGAGTGTGAATTCCTCACCAGTGCATCAGAGTGGTAATTAGTTGCCATGAATCTGCAAAAGTTCCTTGTGTGATCCTCTGAGGTTGGACAAAAATAGTGAGTATCGTAGAATGCCATGGTCTTACTAACATCTTCACATTTTTGGTTAATATTTTATAGCTACAAAAAGAAAAAATGGTGTCAACAATATGTAATTTTCACCTTGAAAAATAAATTGGTCTCAACAGCTCCCTACCATCTGTCTACCATATGTGGAGACTTTCTAATAAAAGAAAATCTCTCCTCTCACAATTATCCTTTAACCTATTTTCTTTTGCATAAAATTATTTTTTATGAATATAGAATTAATACATATTTGAGTTAGAAAATTTTGGAAATTATAAACAAGAAAATGAACACTATACATAATCCCATCACTCATACGACCAATTTTAAAACTTTTATGTAATATACCCCAGTATTTTTTAAGGTAAAAAATTATTGGGAAATATTAATTATCTATGCCCTCTGGATTAATGATAAATGATGATGACATCATTTATGATTAAATGATAAAAATGAACACTCATTCATTCTATGAATCTTAAAGAGATCAATATAAGTACTTACCCGTATAAAATACTTTTATTGAAGTATAATAAACACCCAGAAAAGAGCACTAATCATAGGTGTACAGCTTTATGTATTTCCATGAAATGAGCATAATTGTATATCCTGATCAAGAAGTAGAAGATCCCCAGCATACAGATACCTCAGCTCCTATCCTCCTCCAGTCACTACCCTCTCCCACTATTCTAACTTCTAATAGCAGAAATTACTTTTGTTTGTTTTGGGACATTATATAAATGAAATCATACATGTGTCTTCTTTGGAGTCTGGCTTTATTCCATCAGCATTATAGTTACAAGATGCCCATTGCTTTCTTCTATATGTATTTTTTGTGTATAAAGATATTATACATAACTTTAGTTCCAATATTATTGTTTAAAACTCATTTATTTTTTAAAAAATAATTTTGGAATTGCTTGAGCTGATCCATCAGAAACAGTGAGCTGTTAATTTAGAGATTATGATCAATTTTCTAGCTCTTCAAAGATGCCCTTGCCCGATAAAGGCAAATGTAATACACTGAACTTTGTGGGTTTTGGTCTTCTTTACTTTGGTTTTATTGTCACAAACTCTGTTTACTTCTTTAAATTACAGTGGAGAGAAGAGTTATTTTTAGCATTAAGTCCTTGTTGAGAGTTGAGTGGAGACATGAGAGTAATAAAGAACTACATCCTATATCATAATATTTTAGAGCCAGAAGAGAACTTAGGCATTAAGTCTAACCTCTCTGGACTTGAGGCTCAGACAAAGTAAATAACTTACTGATGTCGAGTCATATGGCTAGTTATTGGCAAAGGCCTTGCCCAGTATCCTCTGTATTATGCCTTGATATATCGCAGTTTTAATTTGGGCAGATTGTGGAACATTTGCCAAGAAAAATATAACAGCCTTACATTTGGCAGTTTCTCTACACTTCTTGTTTAGCTTAATGGTCAACTTATTTCCACTCATTTGAAGGATGTATGGTCCAGGGATGAATTAAATTTTATAGAATCATGCCATGTTGAACTGTAATGTCACAACTTTATGTAACTTGACACTTATTTTCCAGATGAGGAAAATGAGACTCAAAGGCTAAATTCTAGTTGGGCAAATTTGGCACTAGAAGCCAGATGTTTTCGATCATTTTCCAGGATTTTTCTTTTCATGCTGGTCCTTGCTAATCTACAATATTAGGGTTGGGAGCAAATTCCAAGTTATTTACTTCCTCTTAGCTACTGTTCTTGGCACCTGATTGAGCCGCCTCTAGGTAGATGTTGCTCTCCTTCTTACTGGGTTATCAGGAACCCAGCCTTGAGCTCAAGCTGTATTCATTACCACTTCTCAGGCAAGATCAGACACTTTTGGTAAAATAAGGTGGCCAACTTACCAGGAGTTTGTTTACAGGGGGGATGGATTCAGGAACAAGAGTGGGGAATACACACATATCTAAGAGGGAACAGTTTTTAGAAAATAGAACAAGTTCTGTCTAAGACATTTTCCATACAGCATTGGACTCCAAAGATATTGTCTGCTACTTCTGGAAAGAAGGGTCCCAGGCAGAAGTTCAAGGAGTCTTCTAAAGAACTCAGTGAGCTGGGCAAGCACAAGCCATGCTCATCTGCCATCTTTCTTACTAGCTTCCTAATATAGAATTTAAAGATGCCAGATATGTTTGCACTCTTAAAGTTAGGGATAGCATTTTGAGCCAATTCTAGCCAAAATTTCTTTTATAAAAAGAGAAATGTATCCGAGGAATGACGAGCCCTGTATGCCTTTCTTTCTTCTTGAGATACATTAAGGTATAATTAAGATGGGTGCACTAGGCAGGGCATGCAGTACTCTTTTCACTTACTTTAGAGTTATGCATGATTATTCCTGATCGACATCATGTGATAATGTGAAGCTTGGTCCTCCTGCAGCCATGTTGTGACCAGTAGGCAGGAGACACTGCCTACTTGCTGAAGAAGAGCTATAAGATGGAATGAGCAAGACTTCCCTAAGGAATTTATCAATTTAGTATTTTTTGATTATTCTGCTATTTCAGCTGATAAACAGTACTGCCTTGTTCTTAATGAAACGTGTTGACAGAGAGTGGAGAAGAGGGATGCTTCATACTTCTTTTGGAATAGAGTGTCACTGCAGTGCTTTGAGGACTCCAGGTGACACTTAGAAAGTTTTTGGATTTATGATCTTGGGAGGCAGCACACTTAGGGCCGATGTAGCTCAGTTCTGGTGGACAATGCGTGCAGTGGGAGTGTGAGATGCCCTTAAGACGTTCAACGGATGAGACATCAACAAGGGATCCCAGGGCAGGGCAGGAGCAGCACTACAGGAAGGACAGTTTAAGAACTCCTGTGGCATATTCTGGAGGACTTCCAGAAATAACTGAATGAAATTAGAAGAGAGCTGGATGTCCTGCATTGGCAAGCAGAAGCTACAGCCATTGAAATATGTGGCTTGTCTTGTAAGACCTAGGGAAATCCAGGTTGTACAGTTTTTTTGGTGATTTACTTGTTTTGCAATTAACCAAATGTAAGATAGGTCATTTGGAAATTTTGCTTTGACTTTAGAAGTTGCTTAATACATGCTTTTCATGATTAAATTCCCCATTTTAGAAATGACAAAAACAAAGCTCAGAGGATTGGATTTGTCTGTCTCTAAATTTCTTCTGGATATAACATTCTTTATCTATGCAGTTCTGCCCAGGTATAAATGAGTTATCCTCTCACTGGGGCCACTCCCAGGGGGACTAAGACATCATAAACAGGAAGAGACCAAGACTTGACAGTTCAGCTTAGGGTCATCTTGACAAATCAAGCTTGTATTTGAATAGAACTTTAGAATTGATCAGAGACTTTCTTTTCCCTAAACACTCATTGGAATGGCTAATCAGCAAAATAAATGGATTTTACCAAATGTTCAGAGATTGCAAACTGTAAGTAGCACTCATCAACAAATTAAAGCATTTCTGTGGGACCTTCCTCCTAGCATCTTTTTTCCTTTTGCCAAAGATAAATTCTTGATATGAGACTCCTCTGATGCTTTACATTTATTATACTTTGTTATGTAGGGTTAATTTCAGGAGGTTGATGTTGAGGTCGTTATTTATAAGATGGTGACTCCAATCACAGCAGAAACATCTGTAGGAAATTGGGCTAATGGTAGACTAGCACAGGCTAAAACTGATAAAATCCAGTTTTTCATTTAAAATCAAAAGAAACAATGGCCTGCCAGTCATGTCGGATTCAGTAGTCAAATCTGTGCACTTATTCAATGGTGTACCAGTAAGAAATGTGATCCAATTCAATTCTATTTGTAAATGTACTGAGAGTTTTATTTTAAAAAAAAAAAAGCACAAGATGCTGTACTAATCCCTACAGGGGCTAATGAAGTTGAGTTAAACATTCTTTAGTCTCTTCAGACGTGTACAAATGTGCAGGTGGTATGTGTGTGTGTAAAGCATAGAAAATATAATCGCACAAAATTATATTATTAAATGAAGATGAATAAAGATAATCAAAGAAACAAGGTCCTCTTGGAATTGAAAAAACAGAGAATGTATAAACTGTTGAGGAAATCCAAATGGCTTCATTTGGATAGTAATGGGGTTTTAAACAATTTGTAGGATTTAAGCTATCAGAAATGTTAGAAGATCCCATACCTGGAATTCTTAATAGCAGTAGCTAAGATGTGAAAACACGGATGTGTGGACCAAGTCAGGGGAGTGTACATACTAATTTGTTTGAACATCAACTGTAAAGATAAGTTGGGACCATTATATAGATTTTCGTGGTAGGTCATGTGATGTAACTTCAGAATGCAACAGGATCTGCACCCAAGAAAGATGATTCTGGCCAGGGTAAATTTCTTTTAGATTAGGAGAAGACAAGGAAATTAGATGAGAAGTGTTTTGTTCATATACCATTCCACTGGCACTTGAATTTATCATAGCTAATGTTTCTTTTGTTTCTGAATGGCTCCACATCTTCTAAGATTGCTTGTGATAAGGAAAATAAATGAATATTAAGGTATTTGTTAAGAAGAAATTAAACTTAACTGTGGACATTTCTATGACTTGGTTAATTGTTAAAGATTCGTAAAATCTATGTGTTTCATGGACCTAATCTGATAGTACTATTAACATTCAGAAAGCACAATTGTGAAAATTTTGAAATAGGTTTGGTAGCTCATGAATTAAAGTAAATATATTTATAATTAAGGTTTCTCAGTCAGTGATCCGTAGCCTTTAAATCCATCCATCATCTGTCACCATATACTCTTAAACTAGTCTTCGATATAATTGTGAGTTCAAAATGGAGCTGGGAAAACACAAGGGAGTTTTCTCCTCTTATTAAACTCTTAAAATGATGGTAGAAAGTTTTAAGTGAATACATATTCATGGTCAGAAATAGAAGGGGAAATTTCAGAGCAAAAGAAATTGTGAGGAAGCCCTGAGATTGACTAGAGATAGAATTGGATTGAAGCACCTGACAGCTTATAAGCATGGGGGTGTCTTTTTAAAAAAAATTTTATTGGAGTATAGTTGGTTTACAATGCTGTGTTAGTTTCAGGTGTACAACAAAGTGAATCAGTTATACATATACATATATCCACTCTTTTTTAGATTCTTTCCCATATGGGCCATTACAGAGAATTGAATAGAGTTCCCTGTGCTATTCAGTAGGTCCTTATTAGTTACCTGTTTTATATATAGTAGTGTGTGTACGTCAATCCCAATCTTCCAGTTTATCCCTCTGCAGCATGGGGGTGTCTTTAGGAGAGTTTCATTCATAAAGTTGAGAGTAGTATGCTTTAATAACAAGAAAAATAATTCCAAGTGAATAGGATGGCATGCAAAAGTGATGGCAAGAAAATAGATACATAAACTTTACAGTCTTAATTGTATTCCTTGTTTAAAGAAATGATTACTTTTACAATCTAGGACAAAGATTATAAACTAGATCAACACTGGAAGTGAGGTAGAGACTAGAGATGGAAGTATAGAGACTAATTAAAACACATTTTACTAGGAAAATGTCAATGTAAGTAGTTGTGCTATATTAAAAATTTTTAGAAGAATAGAAATAAGTTTTAAACCAGTTTAGAAAAATAATGGAATAAAAGAAATCTAACATACCCAACAAAAGACAGAAGAGAAAAAAAAAAGAGAAAGCATGATAAGTAAAGTCTTAAGAAAAGAAAAAATAATTAGTCCAAAAATATTAGGAATCACAATAACTGTGACTAGTTTAAGCTAATCTACTAAAGTTCTCAGTATGTAATAAAAACGAAGCAATCCAAATCCTGCCATTATTTACTTTACAAAAGACACTAGATAAATAATTTTTTTTTTTTTTTTTGTGGTACGTGGGCCTCTCACTGTTGTGGCCTCTCCCGTTGCGGAGCACAGGCTCCGGATGCGCAGGCTCAGCGGCCATGGCTCACGGGCCCAGCTGCTCCGCGGCACGTGGCCTCCTCCCGGACCGGGGCGCGAACCCGTGTCCCCTGCGTCGGCAGGCGGACCCTCAACCACTGCGCCACCAGGGAAGCCCAATAAATAATTTTTTAAAAACATGTAAATACTCATTTAGACTCATGCCAGACATAATTCCAAGCCTTACAACAATGCTAGGAGGTAGACCTATTATTAGTTTTATTTTACAGACAAGGAAATTCAGGCACAGAGAGGTTATGTAACTGAAAGTGGGGTCCGGCTGCTCGCCACTCAAAAGCCAATAAAGAGGCAAGGTTGGTGGAAAGGAAAGTTTACTTTATTTTGGATGGTGGCAATGGCGGGGTGGTCCAAAGGCGGACTCCCCCCATCAACTGACAACCAGTGGGCAAGGGCTTTCATAGCCGGAGGGAAGGGCTATGTAGAAACAGCACAGGCAGCTCTGACCGTCATCTTGAAATTGGTCCTTGGTGGTCTGACCAGCATCATCTTGATTGTTTTAGGTACAGTTAGTCTTCAGTTCCAGGGTCAGTTTGTCCCCATTTCTTTAAGGCCAGTTCTCAGAATTGTGGCAGCTTATGTCATGGCAACAGTCTGGTCATCATGTAGTTAACTTCTTCCACCTGGTGGGGTTTCAATATCTGTAAGACAGCTCACAGGATATGGTTCAGAATATCATCTATAGCCCTTGAGAAGGAACTAAAGATCCTTGACTTTGCTTACTGTATAAGCTATTATTATTTTGTCCTGTTTGACTGCTTTTCTTTACTTCTTCATTTTCTCACTTCTTTGATTAAACTTATTCTTTGGCTAAAGTTTTTCTACAGACAAAAGGCAGGCTGAGGACATGGGGAGCAAAGACTAGGGTCTTGCTCAGTTTCAGTTAGTCACCTTATTCAAGCTCACATAGGTAGTAAGTAGCAGAGCCAGGTTTTGAACCAAGACAAAGACAAATTCTGGCTTCAGAATCTTGCCTTCAATTTCTTTACAATGTGTACTGGTGAAAATAATAAAAATTAATCATGTGCGGTAATGTTATCAGAGAAAACAAATTTAAGGTGAAAACCTTAAAAAAAGGACAAATTAAGAATTTCCCAATTATAATAACTCACCAAGAGGATGTAATGGTTATGAAACAGTATGCATTTTGCAGCATTTCTTTGAAACTTACAAAGGGAAGCTAATGCAGTGACAATAAGATATAGTCCCACAATAAAACTGAAAGACTTTAATACACTTCTCTCAAAAATGGACATATCAAACAGAAACAGAAAGTGATGTATATTGGACTAGGTTATGCTTTATATGTTAGAGTTTATTATTGTCAAGATATGCACTGCCTTCCCTTCTAGCTCTTCCCTATTAGGACCACCCTAATGAAAGCGTAATTCTTTCTACACCATTGATACCAAGCTTGTCTATACGATGCACCTTTAGCTAGAGCAATGTGAGTGCAAGTGACATGATCCACTTCTAGGCACAGGCTTTAAGAGGCATCATGTGTACCACCATCTCTGTTGTTCCCTGCCATAGCATCAAGAGTATGTGAGAGGCACTGCTCCTTCATCCAAGGTCCTAGAGCAAAATCCAGAGCCCCCCCTTGGGCTATATATCACATGAGCAAAATGTCATTGTTGCTGTAAGCCATCACAGTTTTGGGGTTGTTTCGACAGCATAAATTGGCTTAAGTTGACTGATGGAACATTATACTAACAAATAATCTTCAAATCTCAGGGCTTAAAGAAGAAAGGCTATTTTTCACTCATGCTACATGCACTAGTGACTCAGCAGGGGAGCCCTGTTCTACAGAGTCAATATTCAGGGATCAGGCTGGGAGAGGCTCCACCATCTTTTCATGCTACCATCTCAAAATGAAGCTCCAGAAATTGTAGCTACAAGGGAGGATTGCACAGGAGGTTGTGCCACTAGTTCTTTCTTGCTTCCATTAAGTGTAACACATGTTGGGGCTTCCCTGGTGGCGCAGTGGTGGAGAGTCCGCCTGCCGACGCGGGGGACGCGGGTTCGTGCCCTGGTCCGGGAGGATCCCGCATGCCGCGGAGCGGCTGGGCCCGTGGACCATGTCCACTGGGCCTGCGCATCTGGGGCCTGTGCTCCGCAGCGGGGGAGGCCGCGGCAGTGGGAGGCCCACGTACCGCAAAAAAAAAAAGAAGAGTAACACATGTCACTTCCACTCATATTATTCTCTCAAACAAGTAACAGGGCCATAGCTGAGTCTAAGGAGGAGGGAAATAAAACCTGCCTGAGGAGCAGGTTTTATTTCCTGAGGAGGAGTGGAGACTTAGAAATGTTGGTGGATATAGTACCAATACTGATATGTTGTCTGCCAAACTCAACAAGTGCAGAACACATATTTTCAAACACATATGGAATACCTGAAAAACTTGAGCTCATATTAGGTAGAAAGAGAGTCTCAACAAATTGAAAATATTGATATCACATAGACCACACATCAGAGATGTCTAATGAAATATGATTAAAAATCACCCACAAAAGATATCTTCAAAATTTCATTATTTAAAATATTTAAAAGCCTATTTTACATAATTCAAGTGTTGAACAGTGAATAGAAAATGGAAATTAATAAGCACTTTGAAATGAACAAGGAATATAAAATTGTAGAATAAGCAAGTAGTACTCTAAAGAAAATGCATACCATTAAATAATTTTTTAATGAAAGGGGAGAATAAATATATAATAACCTTTAGTTTGAAAAAGCATACTGAAATAAACTCAAAGAAAGAAGAAAATTGTAAGTGTAAAAGCAAAAGTTAAGCAAATAGAGATGAGAGTATATCAATGAAACAGCTATTTTTTAAAAAGAGATAATAAATTCTGGACAAGTATTCACAAGAAAAACAAAAGGAAGAACCAAAGAAAACAACAGTAAGAATAGAAACACGGCCACATGCAGAGGTGGCAAATACATAAGAATATGAGACTATTACTACTAATTGGTGTAATCTTTTTATTCTTCTTGGATCATGTCTTGAAAATAAATTTAAGTGGTAATGAACGACCTACCCTTCAAAAGGCACCAAACATTCATAATTTACAGACGAATTCTCTATAATAACTTCAAAGAACACAGGAACAGATAATTCCAAGTTTTACAATTGTTCCAGAAAATACAAAACGATGGATTACTACCCAACTCATTTTATAAGCTAGCATAACCCTGATACTAAAACAAAAAAAGAAAATTAAAATGTAGGCCACAGTGGGTTAAATTTTATTACAGACAACATAATCATCTGCCTTGAAACTTCAAAAGAACTGACAAATATTAGATAAGAAGTGGCCTGATACATAATGAACACACAAAAGCCAATAGCTTTGTATATCCCTGCAAAAACTCATTCAAAACTGTAGCAAGGGGCTTCCCTGGTGCGCAGTGGTTGAGAGTCCGCCTGCTGATGCAGGGGACGCGGGTTCGTGTCCCGGTCCGGGAAAATCCCACATGCCGCGGAGCGGCTGGGCCCGTGAGCCATGGCCGCTGAGCCTGCGTGTCCGAAGCCTGTGCTCCGCAACGGGAGAGGCCACAACAGCGAGAGGCCTGTGTACCGCAAAAAAAAAAAAAAAAAAAACTGTAGCAAGAAAAAAATTATACTCACTGAAGCTACAAAAATGGCACAGAATGTTGAAATTAACTTAACAGAAATGTATTATGTCTTTATTCCTTATGGAGAAAATATTAAATTTACTGAAGGAATTAAGAGATCTTAATAAAAAGAAGAAAAAGAATCATAGTTCAATGTTCAATATTATGATAGAAGTGACACTTCAGATCAGTGGGGAGAAAAATTTTTCAATAAATGTTCCTGGGAAAATTTAAAGTGTTATAAAAAAATAGATCCCTAAATTACACCATTCAAAACAGTAAATTTCATAGAGATTAAGGACATAAACACAAAAAGGAAACAATTCTAAAGTTTTGGAAGATAGAAAACTATCTTTATGCCTCTGTATAGGGAATGCCTAAAACAAGTCATGGAAGCAAAAATTACTTAGGATATGAAATGTAAATATTTGTGATTAGAGGCAGATTTCTTTTGACACTAATGATTATTAAACTTTAATACTATGCTGACTTGCACTCCTTCAAGGGTCACAGGGGGTCTTAAATATGCTCAAATGGTCATATATTTATGTGAAATGTACACTGGAATGATATTTTCACTTCAGCTGGTTTAGATCAGAGGTGGGCAAATCCAGCCCACCATCTGTCTTTATAAATAAAGTTTAATAGAAAACCACCGTATTCATTCCTTTTCCTATTATTTATGGATGTTTTGGTGCTACAGTGACAGAGTTGAATAGCTGTGACAGAGACCTTATGGTCCTCAAACCCTAAGACATTTACCATCTAACCCTTTACAGAAAAAGTTTGCTAATCTTCATTTTTATCACCATCTCCCTCTGCCCAAACCTTCCCTCTGTTACATTTGCTTCCATGTCAGGAGGCAGTGGATTGTCCAGGGATATTTTTTGGAAGAAGTGTTGAGTGAGGAATATATCCAAATTAGATTTAGTTGCATATATTTAGGTGATTTACAATAACTTTTGTGCATGGAAACAAAACATGATTGAAATTAAGTAGTAAGCAGCTGGCCTGTGGAAAATTCTTCCACATAGAAGATACATAAAATTTACAGAGGATTTACTCTTTTCCAATGACTAGTCAAAAATGGAAGTTCTTTCCTGTTGGAAATGTACTGATTAATGCAGATTACAATTATAAATACAACACACATTTTAAACAATTTTCCCTTGGGAATTCAGTGAAGTAAAAGTTATCAGAATTCCTGTGCTTGTAGAGCCCAAATTTTTAACAGTACTCCAAATAGTTGAGTATATTTGTGGGTAAAGTCTCAGGTTTTATGTGTCTCAATTTTAATAATAAAACATAAATGTTAATCAAACTGTAGAAAAAACTTAACTTTTATCCTCTCTATAGAAATGTTATACAATCTTTGATACATGAAAAAATCATCAAAAGTTTATGATACTTATAGTATTTACCCATCTCTTTTATATTTGTAGTTCGTTGTAATTTTTTTCTTATCTAAAATATTTACTTTCATAATTTAAATTGTTTTTATAATTGTACTTCTTTTTAATGAGGACTTGGGAAATTGTATAACATTTTGCCCCCAAAATCCTGGATCTAACTCTCATGTGTGAAAAGAAAAATTCCATAAACTAAATGAAAAGATAAATGACAAACTTTAAAAACACATTATCACATATATAACAGGATTAGCATCAAGGTATCCAGACTAATTTACAAAGACAAAACAAATTAAAAAAAAATTTTCAGGGCTTCCCTGGTAGTGCAGTCGTTGAGAGTCCGCCTGCCGATGCAGGGGACCACGGGTTCGTGCCCTGGTCTGGGAAGATCCCACATGCTGCAGAGTGGCTGGGCCCATGAGCCATGACCGCTGAGCCTGCGCGTCTGGGTGGAGCCTGTGCTCTGCAACGGGAGAGGCCCGCGTACTGCAAAAAAAAAAAAAAAAAATTCATAACAGGAAGAAAAACAATAATTCTTTTATCATTTTTGACATTGCAAGCAAAAGAACTGACCCAAACTGGTTTAAACAATGAGAAGTTCAACATAAATTCTCCTCTAATACAATTTTACTAGGCTCTGGCTACTTTCCTTCTCATTTTTCATGATCCCAACCCTTGTGTTGGCTTTCCTCATGGCTTCAAATGATTGCCAGGAGTATCTGGGGCTACCTGACTCCTTACTCACCTGTCATTACACAAATAGTCCTGAGCTTTGTACTGACTAAAATATCTATGACTCAATCAGCTCTGCACAGGAGACTGCCAAGTACTGACTGGTTTAAATCTGTGTCACCTGAATCAATTATTGTCACAAGAGGGATGGAATTGCTTTAACTGGCTTCTGCCAATCCCCTTGGATAGTTTATTCTATCTGAACTGCTTTACTGTTATGCAATGGGGGAAGAGTATTAATGGAGACCATAAAAACACATTGGATAATTTACAAAGCATATAAACAGACAATTCCCCCAAAAGAGATACAAATAGGCAATATACTTCAACAGAAAGCTGGCTGATGGGCACATAGTAGTTTACAATACTATTCTGTTCAGTTTGGTAAATATTTGAACATTTCCAACAGTACTGTTTAAAAATTTCCCACCATGACTGTGGATTTTTATATTTTTTCCTTTATCTGTCAATTTTTGTTTTACATATTTGATGCTTTGGAATTAAATAAATAAATATTTAGAACTGTGATGCCCTTATGATAAAGTGAACTTTTTATTATTATATTATGAATTGCTTTTCTCTAATAATGGTTTTGGACTTGAAGTCTATTTTGTCAAATATTAATATAATTTCACACTTTTTCTTTCTGGCTAGTATTTACTTGGTATTTATTTTCCATCATTTGACTTTTAATTATCTGTGTTCATATGCTTTACTTCTCTTATAAACAACATAAAATTTAGGCAAGTTTAATAATCTTTGTCTTTTCTCTGGTAAATTTAGTCAATTTACAGTTATTGTTGAAAAGTAGAGAAAAACATTCCCTTATATCCACAGGCAGAACTGGAGATAAGAGTTAGGTCTTGGTGTTTCTAGGAGCTGGGCTGGCACTCACGGCCAAGTTATGGTGTTCTCCTGTGAAACACAAACAATTCCAGAGAACATGAACATCAGATACGGCCTCACTGTGACTGTGATGGAGAAAGGCACAAGCAAGAGCTCTCCATTAATCATGTTGCAGCACAAACAAAAGCATTATCCAAACCAAAAAAATAACCAAATAATTCCCTTGTCTGATTAACACTAGTAACTGCTGCTTC
The DNA here is from genome assembly GCF_963924675.1 of Phocoena phocoena. Taxonomy (NCBI): domain Eukaryota; kingdom Metazoa; phylum Chordata; class Mammalia; order Artiodactyla; family Phocoenidae; genus Phocoena; species Phocoena phocoena. The sequence continues at coordinate 8,245,158 of NC_089239.1, read as the reverse complement.
TGTACTAATTACCTATTTAGCCCATCTTCATTTCTCCTACCTCTTCGATAAAATTCATTGAGATACCTATTCATAGACTTTTCCTTGCTTCCTAACAATATTCAGTCCTTAACAAATCAAATCCTTAAATCCTCCTCCCAATCACTCAATGTGACCAAGTCTTATTATAAATTCTTTCTAAAACCTCTTGAGATGTCCTGTGGTCCCCCATGGTATGCTCTCTTCCTTGTGACAATGAGGCAATAAACCCAACCATCTTTGACTATAGGTATATCGCTGATGGTCTTTAACAGATGGGCATCAACACTACAATCCACTGACATATTTGGATTTCTTTCTACTGATCTTATGAAAAGCAGTTTCTATTTGTCTTTTTTTTTAATGTTTATTTCCCTTTTTTCTTACCTTTTGGATTTCTTTTCTTCATCTCATTCAATTTTCCTCTACTTTTAGGCACTTTATGTCAATTCTTTAGTGTTTACCCAATTTTAATGTTCATATTTAATATATAAGACATTATTTTACGGTCTTTTGTTTAGAGCCTCTTCCTCCCTACACACAAAGTAGGCATTATTATTATGGTACAGTTCATATTTGTATCTAAATATTTATCATTACCTTTGCTCACCATTTATTTACAAAATACAGACCTTCCATTTGGGTTCATCTTTTTAAAGCACATCCTTTAGCTTTTCTTTGGTATTTTTTTTCCTAATTGTTATTTCATATTTCCCCTTGAAAGATGTTTTACTTGGTATAAGATTATAGATTGACTTTCTTTCAAATTGTCTGAAGGCTAAAATGAAGCTGGAAGACAGTTGAAGCATATTTTCAAGGTGTTAGATAATTGGTCTTTTGTTTTTTAAGAAGTTTTTTGGGATTTTCTGGTTTTCTTTGGTACTTTTCAGTTTCACTTTAATGTGTCAAGGTTTAAATTTCTTTTTATTCATCTGGCTTGGAATATGCCAGACTTTTTAAAAGACAACAGCATTTAGATCTGAATTCTGGTGTTTTTCAAACAGTCTGGAAAATTTCAGCCATTTTATCTTTAGATATTCCTTCTCCATTTTACCCTCCTGTAAACTATGATTAAAAGTATTTCAGATCTTCGTTGCTTTTCTTCTTGTCTCTTACCCTCCCTTTATATTTTCAATATATTGGCTGTGCTCTGGATTTCTTCAGATCTCTTTTCCAGGACATTTGTCTTCAGCTACATGAACTCTGCTGTTTAAACTATACACTAAGGTTTAAAATTCATTTATATTTTTCATTACAGCAGTTCTATTTTTTCATGCATCCTTGTTCTCTATTCATAATTTCATCCTCCTTTATTATGTTTAAAGATATTAAATACAGTGATTTTGAATTTTGTGTCCAAATCTACCATCTGAAGCACTTGTCATTCTGTACATACTGCGCTTTATTTCTGCTGGATTCTATTCATAATGTCTTTTATCCTGACCTATTTTATTATTTTTGACTGTAAAATGTCCTTTTACTTGGAACTCTATCTGTGGAATTCTTTGAAGCCTGAATTAACTTTGAGTTCCTCCAAAGAGAATTTGCATTTGTTTCTGCCAAATATCTATGATCACTACCAACCTGAGACCACTTTAACCTAACTTTTGTAGTTGAAGTTTTTCAAACTATAATGGTAACCATAAATTCAGACTGCAATCCTGCATGAGGCCTAGCATATAAATATGACTTCTCAGGGCATATTTTTAATCTCTCTCTCCAGCACCAGAGAATCCAAATAGGCAACTTGCTTTTCTGTCTATTTCTGCATGAAGGGTTTATTTATTTTTTATGCTTAAGTTGAGCAAAGAGCTCTTTGCTTTCCCAGCTTTATTCATGAATTTTCTATTGAATTTCCTACCTTCATTGGAACCAATGAAGCCATCAAAAGAAGCTTTAAGGTCTCTAGAGTGTAGCTAGAAACATTCATATCAAAACCCATGTTGACATTGGCTTACCTCCCAGGGTTCTGTGGATTTCTTATTTTGAGCCAACTCTAATATTTTTTAAACTTTATTTATCCATAAGCTTAGCTATTTTAAGTAGACAGTTTCTTTGGAATACCTAATCAGTCATACTGCTAGATTCAGAAACCCAATTTAATATCTCTAAACTTAAGTTTTCTCATTTGGTCCTTAAAGGACCAAATTACATGATGTGTATAAAAGGTGGCTGCCCAGCATTAAGTCATGACAAGCATCCTTGGGTAGGCAACAGGGAAAGAAAGGTTCAGGATGGCACCTCCCAAACTATTCTTTGAACTCTAGTGTCTTAGACAACGCTGATGGGTATTCTGCCAGAAAAAGTGTTGTATTGACAAAACATTGGGGACATTCTTTATGCATTTTTCCCCCTCTTGGAGAGACTTATGCATGTTAACACTGGGAACGTTCTGAGGATCCTATCCTGATGAAATTTATTTAAACAAATATTTTCAACCACATTTTATCAAAGAACCTGTTTTTTTGCTGAAGAGCACTGGTATCCATAGAACATAGTTTAGGAAATACTGGTGAAAGGGAATATAATCATTAATCCGGCTCTTCTCTGAGGAAACAAAATATAGTTTCTTCACATGAAGGGGCATATCGTATGGGAAAATAAAGGTCATGGGAGAAGAGGTGCTAAGGTATGTGCAGAAGTTCTGTGGAGCGAGGCAGAACTGTGGTTTACTGTCTAAAAATGTAGAGCTGTTTATAGGTGCTGCTATGAGGACCTAGGGGATCACATTGAAAAGTTAAGAAATAGCGTAAGTCCAGAGGGGAAGAAAGGCAAACATGCAAATGAAGAAAAGAATTGTCAAAGAAATTCAGACTGATGAACCTGTTTTGCATGGTCAAGTATTTCCCTATGTCTTTCTGCAGTGATTAACAGCTTAGACTGCGGATCTAGAAGATCTGGTTTTCCGTCCTGGCTTCATCTCTCACTTTACCCTCTGTCTACCTGCCTCATTTCCACATCCGTAACATGAGTTGATACTTCCCTGCCCAGTCCACCTCTCAGTTTCTGTGATAATCAGAAGAGGCATATGATAATCACATTGCCCCACCCCAGGGCTCTCTAGCATTCTTAATTTGAATTAATCCACACAGGGCTAATTCAACAGGAAACACCCATGCCCTTTTACATAAAAGTGTAAAAGAGAAAGCTGGGGGAGGGGAGAAGGAATATAGCTGGCTGGTGTCAACGACTCCTTCCATGCCATTTCTTCTAGGATGTAAGAGGCAGTCTTGAGCTTCCGTGAGTGTATGTTGGGTAGGAATCACTGAGAAGTGAGGGATTTTGGAGAAGTGGCAGAAAACTAGAGGCTAAGAAAAGCTGTCCATGGGGAAATGGACCGGGTTTGAGCCAGGTCCAAAGAATAAAAAGATTGGTACTGCTCATCCTCATAGCACTAAAAAGCCCTTCAGAGTGAAAAGCTGTATAGATGGTGTAAGGGTAAGAGCTGACAATAGTCCTTATACTGAATATCTTCAAGCAACATTTGGGTTAGAGATTGAGTGTATTTGTGGTGACCAATGAGAAAAAGAGGCCAGGGGAACCCAAAATAAGATTATGAGTTTGTGTACAGTCCTTGGGAGTCAAGAAAATCCCAACCACGGAAACTGAATAGTAAATTCCTGGCCATGTGGAAATTTTGTTTTTGAAAATTATTGTAGCTTTTAAACAGCCCTGCATGTTGTTGTGGAGTATAACTCATACCCCCTACAGCAGCTGTAAACAAATTTGGATCAATTATGACAACAGTTAGACTTAAAGAACCTTTTAAACAGCAACAAGAGGAGCCAGAAGATGTGATTTTATCTTCTGAGAAGTTATCAACCTGCTATTAACCTGTTATGTAAAATTGCATTTTAGTTCTTTTTTCCCTTCCTTTTTAGTTTTTTCCACACGCTCACCACTTTCTAACATGTACAGTTTCACTAATTTAATTTGTTTATTGTTTATTTTCCCCAACTGGAAAGTAAGCTACACAAGGGCAGGTATCTTTGTCTATTTTTCCATTAATTTATCCCAAATGCCTAGAAGATTGGCTGATATTAGGCAGGATTCAACATTTGATGAGTAAAACACCATCTTATAGGAACAGAACTTCACAGAATGTGAGACTAGGGAGCATTTGGCTTTGTTTTCCAGATAAATAAAATAGCCAAGCTGGTGTTAGGCACAGGCAGTAGGTCTGGAACTCTTATGTCAATTTATGTGAATATAATAAAATTCCTCAGAGGTATGAAAACCCAGGTAAACAGAAACAACACCTTTCCATTTTTCTCCTTTATACTTCACACTGTTAACGCAGTAAATCTTCTGTAGTTGAGATTTCATAAAAAAGTGAGAAAGAAGGGGCAAACAGCCCAAACAAGCTAAACAAGTATAAACAACCTAGCCAACTTTTATTTTCATCCACTATATGTCAAACTGCATTGGGCTCTGTGAATTATTTTAATTAAAAATAATTCTCTTTAGTACAAATGAGGATGAAAAATGTAATCATTGGCCAACTTGTGAATTACTTTCAGTAGTGTTTCTGGAACCTTAATGCTCACGGCATATTCTGTTTGTTAATAGTCCCCTTTTGCAGAGAAAATTACTCTTTGCCATTTGCTTAATTTGCCACACTGTACACCTTGACTTACTTAGATCGAATGGTGTTGGGCAGAATATGAACTTTGAGCTTTTCCCAGTTACATTACTAATATTCCTTTTGTGGCAAGTTATATTCTTAAAAAATACAGCTCTTTTGTTCCCCACATGTTTTTCCTAGAAGACACACTACACACACCAATTTGGATAACGTTTTTCTACCCAATTTTATATTCACAGGTAATTAAGTACTGTGAGATTTTAGTTTACAGTTCTTAGCCATTTGCTGAAAACAATTATTTATGAAAAAACGTTATTGGCATCCTCTTAATTGGTCCTACTTTCAAGAAAAATTTTAAACCCACGATTCTGAATGATAGACTCTTTGAAAGTCAGATATTTGAATGACTCTACATTCTGTCCTCATGAGTGTCGAGGAGGAAGAGGACACAGTAGCTGCCACTGGGGAGGGAAAAACCCTGTAAATCAAGGTTTCCAAAACTTCAGAAGATTGAAAGTAAAATGATTACAAAATAACTTCCAAGTGTCTGACAAGCTATGCAGTTGAATAAAATTAACTAGTATTAAAGGTCTCGCACCATCTGGGATTACTGTGCTCGCGATCTCTCTATCAAATAGTATCCATGCTGTGGAATAGTCAATCCATATTTGCTGTTTAGGATTTGGCTTCTAGTTCATTTGTCCTAGTTAGTTAGTCAGTAGATCTTAGAAAATAGAAAACATGTTTCATAGGAAAGACTGAGGTGACAGAACAACATATGTTTATCACCTTATCTTATACATGCAAATTCTTTCTGAAGTCAGTTTTTTTCACCTTGTGACCATTGTTTATTACTGTCTTTATTCAAAGTTAAATGTCTTGCAATTATAACCCCACTAATACTGTTTCAACTAAAGTCAATCCAGAAGGAAGAGGAAGTGGAAGAGGACGCTTCCAGTAGACTGAAGGATTCAATGTTTTTCCCAAATACTACTTGAAGCAATAAATTCCAATTTACACCTAACAAAATTAGCTACACTTTACATGAGAAATATGTATAAAGACACTTGGCTGAGAAATTACCAAATTCTGAGAACTTAAATCTGATAAATCTGTTTGGAGCAGAGAAATGATAAAGTCATTGTACACTGAATGAAACAGATGAGAGTGGTAGAAAGCTCGAGGTATTAATTGCAGAGTGAGTGTACAGTTCTTTCTTTAAGAACTGGAAGGTTTACTATGTGGCAGTCATCTTTGAAAAGGAGGTTATGTCTCTTTTGCAATAAAATAATACCTTTTATGTTGTTTTGCTAATACTGATGGTGTTTGAATTGAGATGTTGGGAGCTGATTGGACCACAACATGATGGCTGATAAGCATCGTTGTGGAGTCCTCCCTCTAGCCTATTAGTGCTGGGGGCTTACTCATCATCTAGTCAATGGACACCAGTCCTGGGAACCCACAGGCCAAGCATCCAGCCACATGGGGATCCAGCCATGCCCACCAGTGGGCTAGCTTTAGCTGTAGCCCCTCCTAAACCTGTCAGCCAGCTTCACTGGGACCCAGCACTGCCTCCCAGTGGGCCCAGGACCTGGCTCTGCTCACCAGAAGGCCAACACCTCTGGTTACAAGACCCTCTGGTCCCTGTAACCAGCTGGCCTAGGACTAGGCCCTGCCCACAACTGGGCCTACACCAGCTGCAGGACCCCCTGGGCCCCAAAGCCAGCTGCCCTGGGACACCCCAGGCTATGCAACCTGTGATGCCAGAACCAGGCTCTGCCCACTAATGGACTGGCACCAACCCTGGGATACCATAAGCCCTGCTGCCAGCCACCCCAATACCACCTAGCCCACCCATGGAAAGTACCAGTCCTGGGATATCCCAGGCCACAGAGTCAACTATGCCAGGACCCAGCCCCACTCACCAGTGGCAAGCAGCTTCTGCACAAGGCAGGGCCTGGCAGCCAACCAGGCTGAGGACCAGCCCCACATACCAGTGTGCCCATAGTAGTCAGTGCTGCCACAACAGACAGATCCATGCAGCCCACATGAGGGAAGCCCTAGAGCATATAGCTCTGGTGAACAGAGGGGAATGTGCTGCTGGGCCCCATAGGAAAACTCCTATATGAGGCCACTTCTCCAAGACTGTGAAATGTAAACAACCTGCCTAATACGTAGAAATAAAAACAGAAATTTAGGCAAAATGAGGTGACAAAAGAAAACGTTCCAAATGAAGAAACACAATTAAGCAATCATGTTTATCAAGTAAGCAATCTACCTGATAAACATTTCAAAGTAATGATCCTAAAGAAGCTCCTGAACTTGGGAGAAGAATGGATGAACACAGTGAGAAGTTTAACAAAGTGTTAGAAAATACAGTTGTATTGAAGAATACAACAACAAATAAAAAATACACTAGAAGTGATCAATAATGCATTAGATGATAAGAAGAATGAGTCAGCAAACTGAAAGACAGACTAGTGAAAATCACTCAAACTGAACAGAAAAGAGAAAAATAAAGAATTTAGAAAAATGAGGCCACTTTAAGAGACCTCTAGGACAATGTCAAGCATACTAACATTCACATGATAGGGTCCTAGAAGGAGGAGAGAGAGAGAGAGAGAGAGAGAGAGAGAGAGAGAGAGAGAGAGAGAGAGAGAGAGAGGGAGGGAGGGAGAAAGGAGCAGAGAACTTATTTGAAGAAATAATAGATCATAAGAGTTTACTACAGACAGTTATACGTCAGTAAAATGGGCAACCTAGGGGTAATGGGTAAATTCCTAGAAATGTACAATGTCCCATGACTGAGTCAGGAAGATACAGGAAATATGAACAGATCAATTACTAGTAATGAAATGTAATTAGTAATCAAAAACTTCCAATGAATAAAAGTCCTGGGCCAGATGGTTTCACAGGTGAATTCTACCAAAAATTTAAAGAAGAGTTAACAGCTGTCCTTCTCAAACTATTCCAAAAACCTGAAGAGGAACAAACGCTTCCAAATGCATTCTATGAGGGCAGCGTCACCCAAATACCAAAAATAGAAAAGAACACCAAAAGAGAAAATTACAGGCCAGTATCCCTGAGGAGCACGGATGCAAAAATCAACATATTAGCAGACTTAATTCAATAATACATTTAAAGGATCATAACCATAATCAAGTGGGATTTATCCTAGGGATGCAAGGATGGTTCAATATCTGCAAATCAATCAATGTGATACACTACATTAACAAATTGTAGAATAAAAATCAGAGGAACATCTCAATAGATGCAGAAAAAGCTTTTGGCAAAATTCAACATTCATGTATGATAAAAGCTCTCAGTAAAGTGGGTTTAGAGGGAGCATACTGCAAAATAATAAAGGACATATAAGACAAACCTACAACTAACATTATTCTCAATGGTGAAAAGCTGAAAGCATTTCCTCTAAGTTCAGGAAAAAGACAAGGTTGCCCACTCCTTCCACTTTTATTCAACATAGTATTGGCTGTTTTAACAAGAGAATTTAGATACAAAAAAAGAAACAAGAGACATCCAAATTAGAAAGGAAGAAGGAAGACTGTCACTGCAGATGGCATAATGCTATATATAGAACATCCTAAAGATGTCACAAAAAAACTATTAGAACTAATAAATGAATTCAGTAAAGTTGTAGGATATAAAATTATATATAGAAATCTGCCACATCTCTGTACATTAATAATAAAGTGTCAGAAAGAGAAATTAAGAAAACAAACCTATTTATAACCACATCAATAAGAATAAGATATCTAGGAATAAACCTAACCAAGGAGGTAAAATATTTATATTGAGAATACTATAAGACATTGATGAAAGAAGTTGAAGATGACATAAAAAATGGAAAGTTATACCATGATCATGAATTGGAAGAATTAATATTAAAATGACCATACTACCCAAGGCAATCCACAGATTCAATGCAATCCCTATTAAAGTATCAATGACGTTTGTCACAGAGCTAGAACAAATAATTCTAAAATAGGTATAAAAACACAATAGACCCTGAATAGCCAAAACATTCTTGAGAAAGAAGAACAAAGCTGGAGGTATCATGCTCCCTCATTTCAAACTATACTACAAAGCTGCAGTAATCAAAACAGTATGGTACTGGCACAAAAACAGACACATAGCTCAATGGAACAGAATAGAGGGCCCAGAAATAAACCCATGCCTTTTTGGTCAATTAATCTATGGCAAAGGAGGCAAGAATATACAATGGTGGAAAGATGGCCTTTTCAATAAATGGTGTTGGGAAAACTGGACAGCTACATGCAAAAGAATCAAACTGGACCACTTTCTCATACCAGATACAAAAATAAACTCAAAATGGATTAAAAACTTAAATGTAGGACCTGAAACCATAAAACTTCAAGAAGAAAATATAGGCAGTACAGTCTTTGATGTAGGTCTTAGCAATATTGTTTTGGGTGTGTCTCCTCAGGCGAGGGAAACAAAAGCAAATATAAACAAGTGGGACTGTGTCAAACTAAAAAGCTTTTGCACAGGGAAGAAAAGTACAAAAATAAAAAATAAAAACATTGCCTACTGAATGGAAGCAGATATTTGCAAATGCTATATCTGATATAGGGTTAATATCCAAAGTATCTGAATAATTCAAACAACTCAACATTAAGTAAATAAACAACCCAGTTAAAAAATGGGCAGAGAACCTGAATAGACATTTTCCCAAGGAAAACATACAGATGGCCAACAGACACATGAAAAGATGCTCAACATCACTAATCATCAGGGAAATGCAAATCAAAACCACAATGAGGTGTCACCCCACACTTTTCAGAATGGCTATTATCAAAAAGACAACAAAGAACAAGTGTTGGTGAGGACGTACAGAAGAGGGAACCTTCATGCACTGGAGTTGGGACTGTAAATTGGTGCAGTCACTATGAAGGTTCCTCAAACAATTAAAAATAGGAACACCATATGATCTAGCAATTCCACTTCTGGGTATTTTTCTGAAGAAAACAAAAACACTAATTTGAAAAGATACATGCACTCCTATGTTTGTAACAGCATATTTACAGTAGCCAAGATACAGAAGCAACCTAAGTGCCCATCAGTAAATGAAAGGATAAAGAAGATGTGTTATAAATATACAATGGGATATTACTCCGTCATAAAATTAATGAAATCTCGCCATTTGTGACAACATGGATAGACCTAGAGGGTATTATGCTAAGTGAAATAAATCAGACAGAGACAAATACTGTATGATTTCACTTATATGTATAATAGAATCTAAAAACAAAACAAATGTACAAACATAACAACAGAAATAGAGTCATAGATACAGAGGACAAACAGGTGATTGCCAGAGGGGAAGATGGGTAGGCTGCAGGGTGGTGGCGAGTGAAATAGATGAGGGGAATTAACTTCAAGCTACAAAATAAATGAGTCAAAGGGATGAAATGTACAGCATGGGGAATATAGTCAACAATAATGTAATAATTTTGTATGTTGACAGATTGTAACTAGACTTATTGATGTGATCATTTTGCTCTGTATAGGAATATCAGATAACTATGTTGTGTACCTGTAACTAACATAGTGTTGTAGGTCAATGATACTTCGATAAAAAAAGTCTTTCTTAACAAATGCATTGAGCAGTAAAATAGATAGCTAGTGGGAAGCAGCCGCATAGCACAGGGAGATCAGCTCGGTGCTTTGTGACCACCTAGAGGGGTGGGATAGGGAGGGTGGGAGGGAGGGAGACGCAAGAGGGAAGAGATATGGAAACATATGTATATGTATAACTGATTCACTTTGTTATAAAGCAGAAACACACCATTGTAAAGCAATTATGCTCCAATAAAGATGTTAAAAAATGCATTGAGCAGTAACTTGAATTTGCTATTGCTGTGATCCAAATTGATGAAAAACACACCATTAAATCAATATACAGGGTTCTTTTGTTTTAAATTAACTTTTTAAAAGTTTATTTTATGCTATGTATGGTACTTCCATTTTCTCATAAAATTAAATGTGCAGGTTTGTATATTTTCTTTTTCCAAACCCAACAATCAGATGAGTAAAAAATAATTGTCAATTATTTCTAAATAAATGTGGGAAAGAAACAACAAAACTATGATTTAAAAAATCTATGGATTTTGGAGGCATGACCTCTGGAAAACATTATCAACTTTGCAGTTACATGAGACAAAAATGGAAAGGTTGCATGCTTGAAACAGCTACCTTTCTGTAATGATAAACCACACACACACGCACACACACACACACACACACACACACACACACACATTTCTTAAAGACCTTAGGAGTTATATTTGGGCCAGAGACCTCTTAGATCTTGACAAAAATTGGGTGTGTCCAAATGTGGAAGGACTGGGGAACTGTGCTGAGGATCACAGACCTATCTTCGCTTTAGCTGTATCCCTTGATTATATATATCCTTGGAATTATTAGTAAAGTTTGATACTAGGTAAGACCTCTGATTCTTTTCAGTTCAACAATGTGACAGTTGTGTTATCATGGATATTTAAGCCAAAGAAAGAATCTCTACAAATGGAATTTCAGATATTAAGATTCCTTCTTAGAACCATGGCAAGTGTGTAATCCAATTGACTGTCATCTTTTCTGCATACTTGGAATGTAGTTCTTGTCTATAATAAGGCCAAGAAATATTTGTGGGTGTTATTATTACTCAGAGTTCTAATATGAGAAGAAAATGGAAGAAAGTAAAGAGAGGAATAAAATGAAAGTGATGGATATAATAAGAAGAAAAGAAGAGGAAAACAATGAGGAGGGAGAAAGGAAAAATAATAAAGAGTGTCATATGTTGGAAAATAGTAGGACCTTCTCTCGAATTGCTGCAGGTGCTGTTTGACTCCAGCTCAAAGGTTGCATGCTGCTGACTTGGAGCAGAGGAACCAAATGCTAACATGCCAAGCTTCTCCTGAGCCATCAAGTTGAAGCCAGTTGATGTAAGGAAAATAGGTTTACTCAAGGAGAAAGCATGACTTTATTTCAGAAGTTGGAAAATAAACTGCGTTGAACTAATGTGAATAATAGCAAAAAATTAAGATGGATGGAAATGAATATTGCATTTAGTTCTGGTCACCAAACTTATACAAGGATAAAAATGGACCTGAGGAGAATAATCAGGAGATTCAGTCCTATGTCAGGTCAAGACCTGGTGGATATTTTAGAGATTTACCAGGGGGAAAATACATGAATGGTTTTTATTAGGGAGAAAAAAAACTTGTGCTGTGAATACAATGAAAACATAATGGTGAAGAGTTCAGGGAAACAGATTTTGTTTACAAATGATAAATAGTATTTTGACAAAAAATAACTTCCAAGAATTGAATGGAATACCTTGGAGAGGGTGATTTCCTTGACATTTTATGACTCTTAGCAGAGGTGCTATAGATTAAATATCAGAAAAATGATTGAATATAATACATGTTGTTTACTTCTAATTCAGGATATCTGTTATTTTATTGCACAGAAATGGGTGTCTTATGTTCTCTGATGGCTCCAATTTCACTCAGCATAGCATGTGAAGCTTTTACCGTGGTCAGCATGGCCCTCTAAGATATGCCTCTTGTTATTCTTTGACTTTGTTTCCTGCCACTCTTCATCATTCACTCTGATCCCGTCCTGTAAGCCTTATTATAAATTTTTGAATATGCCTGCTTTTTCACTTTCTGTCTCCTTTTCCTGGGACATTGTGTCCCCAGCTATCCAAATTCACATGACTCACTTCCTTACTTCACTGAGCTCTCTGCTCAAATGTCACTTCATGGGAAAGGTTTCCATGACCGTGCTACCTAAAATAGCATCTCATTCTTGACCTTCTTATTCTGTTTTAGTGTCTTTATGGATGTTATCACCGCCTTACATTAGAATTTATTTACTTATTGTCTATCTCGATCACCTAGAACGTAAGCTGTATAACAGCAGGGACTATGATTTGATTACTCCTATGTCTCCAGAGCTTAGAATAATGACCTGATACATAGTATCGGATCAGTAACTCCACCCAACCACGTTTGGCATTCCCAAAGGAGCATCTACGGATAGTTTGATTATTTTAATACTTCTTGATAAAAAAGGGCAAGTGTGTGTGTGTATGTGTGTGCATGTGTGTGTGTATGAGCAAGATGCATTGCATATATGCATGTCTAAACCTCCAGCATCTTCTTCACATTTGGCTAGTTGAGTCCACCAGGGAGACATGTGCAAGACACAGCTGGAGACAGAGGGAACTGAGTATAGTGGCATAGATATCGTTGTTCCCATTCTGAAACTTACATTTAGGATATTATCCCATGACAAAAAGCATTATAAACATTTCAAATGAATATAATTTATCCCATGCTTACTTCAGGAAAGGAAAGAGAACACAAATGTCAGTGATGAGTTTTGAATGATTCATGTAAACTCTTCTTGGAAGAATTTACATTGGTGGAACTTTCGAAAGCCCAAGGGCTAGGCTAGAAGTAAACACAGCCCAGAGACTCATTATATATCTCACACTGCTCATCATGTAGCTAAGTTTGGTCTAGTACATACTTCCACTACTTGGAAAATGATGAGGGGTACCCGCTACTACAGGTTTCCATTTGACAGAAGGAGAAATGGAGGCTAAGTGGCTTGTCCACCTCCAAATAGCAAGTTAAAAGAGCATGGCCACCATACCCATTACCCTTTCCTTGTAGACTTTTCACGTACAATTCTGAGCTATAGAAATTGCAGCAACTTGAATATATTTAGAGATGCTTTCATATGAATGCTTCCCTTTCCACTTGTCATATGCTCAAACTAGGAGCTTCATAATCCGCAAACCCTAGAAATCAGAAGCTTCAGAACAAACTTACCACTTTGATAGCAGCTGGAGACTCAGTGTATGTCAGCCTTCTCTGAGAACAACTGCTTGTCAAAACAGCCTAAAGGATACAAACGCAATAGAAGTTCATGCCAGAAATAGAGAAGGATTTCCCAGAACTCTCATCAGGATAACTCACTTTCAAGAAAGATGCCTAAAAATCAGGAGAGTAGAATCACAGATACTTCCAGCATCATGTCATGTCCACTCCTCCTGGGAAGAAGAAAGAAAGTAGAAGGAGAGATAGATAGATAGATAGATAGGTAGAAAAGAAGAGAGGGATGACAGAGGGAGGAGGGAGAGAGAGGGGCAGGGAGGAAGGAAGGAAGAGGTTCATGCCATCTGTTTGTCCCCATAAAGAGCTTTTCTAAAAGTACCTCCCAGTGACTTCTACCTACACTTCACGGACCATGGTTGTGTCACATGAGCATTTCCTGTTTTAAGGGAGACTAGCTCTTTGCCTTTAAGCTGACACGTTGCCATCCTAAATAAGATTAAAATTCTGTTAGCAAGGAAAAGGAGGAGAACATATATTGGGAGAACTACTAGCATTAGTTGCTGCTGCCACAGGGACAAGATCTCCTAAATTCTCACAACGCAGGTCTGATTTTTATTTTACAGAGAGAGGAGGAAAATGTCTCTTTTTTTTTCTTTTTTTTTGGAAAAAGATAAATTTCCAGGCAATTATGTGCATTTGTGAATCATTCTAATTTCAGCTTCAGCATTCAGTTGAGTGGCAGGACAATCTATGTTTCTCTTGATTCCCTTCCCCAATGAAACATCTGCCTACATACTAGAATTTTTATTAAAGGAGCACAGGGAGCTTCAACATAATTCATCTCTAACTCTTTTTCTGGCAAGTCTTTGTATAAAACAATCTTCCCTTTAATAGGAATCTGATACTCTTTTTCTGGCATAAAACTTACATTCATCTGGTATAATGAAGGTTTGTTTTTGAAGAGAGAGACTTTTTGCCAACAAAATGAGAAACTGTGGGGGAGGATGGATGTTATATTGTTATGGAATGATATATTATTATTTTCAAAGCTCTGAGGAGAGATACTCAACCTTGTCAGCCTTGATTTATGTTTGTTCATTCTGTGATTCAATAGGAAGTTCAGGTGAGCTTTACTGAAATATTTTGTTATGTATTTTTCTACTGAGTGCAATGAAAAGCATCCTGTACCCCCGACCTCACTTTGCATTTCCACTGTTAAGAGCTAAGCTTTTATTGAATGGATGCTGCATATTTTTAGGACTAAAACGTTATTTACAATCTATATATATGTACCTAACTCAAAATGACCTTTCCAGGGGTACTTGAAGTCAGATTATTAATGGAGAGAGTAGGGTATATGTTTGGAAAAGTTTTAAACATCATTTTTAGGGTAGCTAAGTTTTGAACAAAACCCCTAAATATTTTCTTACTTATAAAAGTTTTTCTACATGAATCACAGAATCTACTTAAAAGCAAATATAGAGGCATATCCTACTTTAGAATGTAAAAATAAGTCCTGAAATGTAACTGGATTACTTCAGTATCACTTGGGTTTATAAAGGTATGGAGTAGTAAATAAAGAGACATGTAATTATTTTTTTTTAAGTCCACAAAGGGCTTCTAATACATATGGGAAGAGAGTATATGGTAACAATGATATTTCAAAATAGTAAAAAAAAGAAAAAGAAAAAAAGATGAGATTGTTGAAAAAATAGTGTTGGAACAAGAATTTAGTTATAAGGGAAAATAAAGCTACATATGTAATTCCTTCTTTATACAAAAGATAGTTCCATAAACATAGGTCATGTGTTTGATGATGTTCAAGGGAGTAAGGTCTTCTTAATTGCATAAAATTTCTGTTGTGTGTGTGTGTGTGTGTGTTATAATCCCATAATGTAAGGCTTGTCTTTTTACTTTCTTTGTGGTCTTTTTTTTTTTTTTTTATGTACAAGAGTTCCTAATTTTAACAAGTTAAATTCTCAAATTTGTGCTTTATATCCAGTCCTTTTATATCCTTCTCAAAAGCTTTTGCCTACTCTAAGGCTATGAGGGTAACATTCGTTATTATTTTGTAGAATCTTTATCATTTTACCTTCTACATTAGATTATCCAGTTGATCTCTCTTATTGGTAAGTTTATTCTTTGTTCATCACACTGCCATGTCACACTGCCACAAATTAAGTGACAATGTATATGCAGGTCTGTTCTAGGCTTTCACTCTGTTCCCTTAGTTTGTTTGATTAGAATTGTAGCAACACCACATTATAATTTTCTTGTTTTATTGCTGTGGCTAGGAATTCCAGTATAATATTGAAGAGAAATGGTGATGGTGAGACTTCTTGTTTCATTCCTAACCTCTAAAGAAAGGTTTCAATATTTCATAATTAAATACATTTTTAATTTATATTTTTCTCAGATTAAGAAAGTCTTCAAACTTGCTGTCTTCTTTAAAACTGTCTTGGATCTTTTTGGACCTTTGTATTTTCATATACACTTTAGAATCAGCTTATTAATTTTTACTAAAAACCACATTAGGATATTGATGCAATCATACTGAATCTTTGGGTCAAAATGGAAAGAGTTCAGATCTTATCCATGATCATGGTGTGCCCCTCCATTTATCTAAGTCGTAAAGTTTATTTCAATCATATAGATAGACAGATTGATAGATAATTTTAGTTTTATGGGAAAGAATCCAGCATTTTTTTTTTACATCTTTATTGGAGTATAATTGCTTTACAATGGTGTGTTAGTTTCTGCTTTATAACAAAGTGAATCAGTTATACATATACATATGTTCCCATATCTCTTCCCTCTTGCGTCTTCCTCCCTCCCACCCTCCCTATCCCACCCCTCTAGGTGGTCACAAAGCACCGAGCTGATCTCCCTGTGCTATGCGGCTGCTTCCCACTAGCTATCTGTTTTACGTTTGGTAGTGTATATATGTCCATGCCACTCTCTCACTTCGTCACAGCTTACCCTTCCCCCTCCCCATATCCTCAAATCCATGCTCTAGTAGGTCTGTGTCTTTATTCCTGTCTTACCCCTAGGTTCTTCATGACATTTGTTTTCTCTTAGATTCCATATATATGTGTTAGCATACGTATTTGTCTCCCATATATATGTGTTAGCATAGGTATTTGTCTTTCTCTTTCTGACTTACCAGCATATTTTTAATTTTATTTTTTTCTAAAAGAGAACTTTTAGAGTAATGTTTCCTTGACAGTTACTTTAGTACTGTTAGCTATGTTTTACTTTTTTGAAGTCTTTACTGAAAGTCTCATGTTCCCAAAGGGGGTTCTCCACTCTGGCTGGTGGTAACTCAGAAGATTCTCAGGTCTCGGTAGACCCTGGCAATTGTTTGGCTTATAGTTCCAAGTAATTTGCTTTCCCTAATGTTGTTGTTTGCCTGGATTCATGAAGTTTTCCCCTAGAAAAATAGAGATTGCATTCGACAAAACACTCAAGGTGTCTCTTTAGAGACTTCTGGAGCTCTTTCTCTACTTAGCTCCCTCCTCTGTGAAACTCCCAACAGCAAATTCTAGCTTCTTCAGCCTCCCTGAATTCATTATCTATCTCTTCTATTCAATGACATCTCTGAACTCTGAGTTCCCCTTCATTCATCACAGACCAAAGACTGATTTCAGGAAAAAAGACAGGGCAATTGTAAGGCCTGTTTCATTTGTTTCCATTATTTTTCAAATCATAGGACTTTGCTGCTGTTATTCAGTGTCTGAAAAGTTGTTTCTCATTTTTCTCCAGTTTTCAAGTGGTTTAAGACAGGAAGAACTGTGCTATAGCAGTTACCCCTTCATGAGCAGAAATAGAAATCTTTTGTCTACATTTTTTCATCTTGGTTTTCATGCATTTGGTCCTCTCTCCTGCCATGCCTGCTAACATTTTATTCAGTACGGGTTATTGTGCTTAAGAAAATTGAGGCTCTGTGGTGTTTTCTTCCTGCAGAGAGGATTTACTTGATGTCTCAGTCACTAAAGTAGAGGCAAATTATAAACTATATTTTCACTTATCACAAAATCAATTGTATCATATCTATAAAATAGAATAGTATACAACTTTTATAATAAAATATAGATCTGTATGTGCTGATATGTAAAGATATCTATAATGTATTAGTTTGTTAGGGCTGCCAGAACGAAGAACCACAGACTGGGTGGCTTAAACTACAAAAATTTATTTTCTCACATTCTGGAGGCTATAAATTCAAGATCAAGGTATCAGTGATATTGGTTTCTTCTGAGGGCTTTTCTTGGCTTGTAGATGTCTTGGCTTGTAGATGTCTATCCTATTCCACGGTCTCCCATCAATATGACCTCTTTTTACCTTAATTACCTCTTTAAAGATCCATCTCCAGATATAGTCACATTCTGAGGTACTGGGGGTTAGGACTCCATCATACGAATTTTGCGCAAACACAATTCAGCCCATCCCGTATATTATAAAGAAAATAAAGCGAGGTGTGAATAGTATATGTAATAAGTAATTTATTACAAGTAATAAGATTTCACTTGCTTTTAAAGTATTTGCGTGTATGTATTTGCATAAATGTGTAAGACTTCAAAGAAAGTGTTAATAGCAGTTTCTTTGAGAAATTGGACTAAGGGTTCATGGTGACAGAGGAAAGTAAGAGTAGGAATGCCTTTTAAAATCTTTCTATACTGTTTGCTTATTTTGCCATACTTCTGTATTACTTTTATAATAGTAAAGAAAGATCAACTTTACAGATGCTCTCATTTTACTGACGCGTAAATCAAGGGCCAAACTCACCTGGGGTTACTCAGTTATTTCCAGATAAAGCCAGAAGTCCAAGTTTTATAACTGCTGTATCTGTGATCTTTTATGCTTGTCAAATAGTCATTCTGCCTCACATGGTAATTGGCTATATAGATCTTAACTTTCCATTTCACTACTTAGGTTAAGTTTCTGCTGTGGTTGTTTGAATCACATGATAACCACTTAGAGTATGTTACACGAAGAACTTAGTAAAGTTATTATGTTTAGGTTTCATTGTTCCTCAGATTGATTGTCTTCTGTTTTCAGGTATAAGTTTAATACGACTTTATTTTAAAAGAAAGAGCCTTACAGTGTAGTAGGTCATTCTATTCTGAATTTTCAGCTCCTCTCCACAAATACTGCATTACCATCTCTCTTTACTGTGGGTACCTTGGCAACTCCAGGCCTCCCTGATCTTTGGTTATCTCAGTAAAGCCCCTTGTTCATTCGCCTTCCAACTTAACAACAGGTCTAATTCTCAACACACTTCCTTTGTTACCTGGCACTACTTTAACCTTTGCCCCTAATTGTCTTCCATGATCAGGCCTCCACTGACCTCCTATAATGGACCGGCCTCAGCTGTGTCTCACTGTGTGACTCCCAGAAATAGAAGTAAGGCTTCCTGACCCTTCATGTGGTATTTTCTCACTTGAACAGTGTGGAGAAAATGCAGTTGCGAATACTACTCTCGTGTGACAGGCTCTGTAATTCACTGTGAACAGTCAAATGTCACTTCATTACAGGATCTCCACTTTAAACACAGTTCTTTGGCTAGAATTAGAAAGGACCTGGTGTGGCAGAAGCAGCAGCAGGATTTCAAAGAACTTCGCTTTCAGGTGGCTTGGACAATTTGTTCTGAAACTGCACATGGTTTTGAATTTATTCTCTTTTAAGTGAGTCTCTCATCTGGTTCTGTGAAGATGGAAGACTCAATTAAGAAACCACTGTGTGGCAGTCTCAACTGGGTCCTTTATCCTGCTCAGTGTGGAGGGGAAAAAAAGACTCCCCAGAGCAAAATGTACCATAACCATTTCACTTGACCTGTCTTTACTGACTAGGTCATTCAAAGTTTGTTTCTTTTTTTTTTAAAGGAGGAAACATAAAAGACATTAAATGGCTTATTTGTTTCCTTTTAAGCACAGGGGCTGAGAGGGAAGAGGTCACTATGCCAAGGGTGGTCACAAGATGGTACCCTGTCTGTTATCCCCCTAGGAGGTTGCTGAGGCTTCCTCGTTTTGTTCACTTTGCCTCAGCCTCTCTCACCCAAACTCCTTGATCTTACCTGTTTTTTTTTTGTTTGTTTGTTTGTTTGTTTTGCGGTACACGGGCCTCTCACTGCTGCGGCCTCTCCCGTTGCAGAGCACAGGCTCCAGACGCGCAGACTCAGGGGCCATGGCTCACGGGCCCACAGCTGCTCCGCGGCATGTGGGATCTTCCCAGACCGGGGCACGAACCTGTGTCCCCTGCATCGGCAGGCGGACTCTCAGCCACTGCGCCACCAGGGAAGCCCGATCTTACCTGTGTTTATCAGTAGAGTCAAAAAATTGAGAAATCAGGTTGACCTGATGTCCTCTGTTACATAAGTCTATATACAGATCTCCAAAGTTGGGAATGGGAAGACTAGGTGCATAAGATGATCATTTGGGATGCTGAAATAAAATATGAAAACTTATATTTATTTTCACCTAAATATAAGAACAGAGTTAATCTTCAGTCTGTTTAATTTATGAGTTGATATCTGTGCCCTCCTATCACGTTTCCAATAGGGAGACCAGATGTCTGGAGGAACAAGTGAGAGAAATGTGGTGCAATTGAAAGTAGTGATCTTTCTAGTGCATTTGTTTTTAGTTGTTGTGTTATCACAGTGTATATATGTGTGGATACCTTAATTTATTGATTGCTTTACCCAGATTTAACTAAGCCAATAATCACAGGTGGTTTAGTAAAATTTCTGCAAATTGTACAAGGAGAAAATATGAAACAAAGATGCAACACAAAAAAATGTCAAGAAAGTAGAGGATTTAGCACTTTTAAACTTAGAATGAGCTTTTTATCATCCATATTAAAAATTAAAGACAAAAATGATTTAGTCATGTCTGCCACATTCAATCGGATTTTTGCTAGTTCAAAAAGTCATCAATAATACATTCATGAGAACACTATGGATTTTGTCCTATTAATTATTAGACAAATTAAACAATTTTTAATTTCATTTTACTTCATCCTTTTCAACGTTTTATTTTCAGTAGATTTTACAGTGTGCATCATAATAGTACAGTAGTACATGCATGTAATATACGTCATACAAAAATCATACAACTGTCAGAGCTGTATGCGCAAACATTTATTGGCAGAGCACATCATCAAAACAGTGTAGAGACCACTGGTGAGATTTTTGCTTCCCTCTGACCAGAGGAAGAAAAACGTTGTGTTTTGAGCCAAGGAAAGGCCTTGCTGGTCATCGCTGGGGCAAGCCACATGGCTTCTGCATGCACACAAACGGGTGCCATGTGCTGTGGGTCATGCATACTTGGATAAGCAAGAGGAGAAATGAGCTCAGGGAGAGGTGAAGCTCTTCCCAGAGTTGTTTTGGGATCATACTTGAGCATCTGAATTTTTCAAATATTAGCACATTTCATCTGGGTCAATAAGGGCTATATTACAAATATACCTAGGATTACAAATATCCTAGGTAAGGTCTAAAACTGTTTTCACATCCGTTACCTCCATCACATTTCCCACCCTAGCCCCAGCAAAAAACAAGCAGAAAACTCCACATGTGTCACACCCCCCCATTAGTAGATCAGACCAAATCTCCATTCAAGGAGAGAGAATGCCACTCACGGCTTCCTTCCTTCAGAGATAAGGAAGCTCCTTCTCAAGAAGGAGGTCGCTTTGCTTTTTGGTGCACTGTGCATTCCACAACGCATGGTTAACTTTGCGTTGATGTGGAGTTCTACTAATAGACATTGAGGAGGGCCAGCACCCTTGGAAAGGCTGGCAAACTTTGTATCAGCAGATAAGTCTCATTAGCAAATAATTGCTCTGATTCTCCAAGACAAGACTACAGAAGGTGAGGCCTCATTCTTTCTGTTCTGCTGCCCACAGCTTTGGGTCAGTGCACTGATTGCCGTTTCCTGAGGTTTCCATATGTCAGGCTTCCATAACCCTGCTCTGGACCATCCTTAGTTTTGCTACATGTCTCTTATTACGGAATACTCAAAAGACTAGTTCTGACAGCTACTTGTATGTTCATGAATAAAAATCTACTACACTGCAGGATTTCAGTTTTATAGCATCTGCCTGGATTGCACTTACTTAGGTAGAATGCCATCAAGCATGACTATAAAAAAAAACAACAACACTGTGTGGCTTTCTTTTTATGTATTCAAGCTACACTATTTACATTCTTCTCAGAAAAAGAAAGTGCACATATATGCATGGGAAGATAGAGTTCTTCTGAAACTGAACATGTTTCATGAGAACTAGTTAAAGTCATCTTAATCTTCACAATTGGCATGAATATTTTTCCGGGTCAGGAATCAAGACACGGTATTGGTACATCTATGTTTTGTCTAGAATACAGGATCAAGAAAGCCATGAAAAATCTACTTGCAAAAGTAGGTACTGAAACTAACCTTTGGGAGAACTTTACGTCCTTGAGCTGCTATTTTCCATGAGCGAGTTAGTGAGATTCACTCAGATTTACTGTTATTAAAATTCTTCCTCATCACTGCCAGCATCATTATCACCCCCAGGTGGACATAGCGCTTTTCTTTCCAGGTGCTTAAGTTGCTTTACTTATATTACTGTAGTCATTTTTAAATATGCTTAAAATATAAGCCCACACACTTATCCACACAACACCTCGCTATGCAGAAAAAGGAAAAATAAAATGATTTAAATTGGCATTTTCCCCATAGTCTCTGGCCACAGATGCCAGTGGCCGTTCCAAAGCCATAGCACTTCGTCTATTCTTATAGTATTCCAGGGAGATAAGAATAGTCATTATTCATCTAATAAGAAATGAAACAGAGGTGCAGAATGTAAAAAAGACTTGTCCAAGGACACATTCTGAATTAGCAACATTGCCAATAAGTTAGCCAAAGCCTTGTAATCTTTGCATCAATCTTCTTCATGCTCAAATATGCAGATTCAATGATAACAGATTTTATTGAGATGTACTCTGTGCAAGTCAGAGGCTTTGAACTCCTGCAAATATGATGACAACACACCTCAGAGATGGTAAATAGGGCAAACATACACATGTGTGGATCGCTGAGATTTTATGGAAAGAAAACAGAGTTTAGAATGAAGTTGAAGTGGATTTGAAGCTATCAACTTGATATGGTTCTCAGTAGCTCAAAGATATTGGGTAACGCCACCTTCTTCCTTCCTTCTCCTTTGCTCCTGATAAGATGATGTCTCCCCAGTCACAGTTCTGTGGCCTCGGCAGCATCATCAGTTACTTGATGGACCAAAATTTGCCACAATTAGAAACACATTATAAATTTTCATAGGCCTATATGGCTTTATGTAGAAAACAACAGGTAGACTTTTTCAGTGTAATCTGTACCCCCGTGTTTTTCCTGGATCTGGAATAAAATTGCTTTCTTGTATTTGATACTCCATTTTGCTAGGATGGATGCCTGAAAAGAAATTAATGACAAAAACAAAAAATGGTTCAAAGAGTGAACAGCATCAAGGCTTGTAACAAGAGCCTACCTGGCCCTCCACAGTACCACTGACAACAGTGAAGAGGGAACCCCTGCATCCTGGGTACTGCTAACAAGTCCCTGGTCTCCCAATACCCCGACTCTCACCACCGCTGCTTATCTTGAGACCATCAGGATGATTATCATTATGTCCTTTATCCCTTTTGACATCATCTCTCATCTCTTGATGCTAAAACATGGGAAAGAAGGGATCCCCCCCACTTATTGACCCCACTTAGATCTTCCTTGTCATCTTTCTAGCCCTTGTTTCCTCAGTAACACTTATTTTCATTCTTTACTGTTTTTTTCCTTCTCTCACTAGAATGTAAGTCCCTTGAGGACAGGAAGTTCATATGTTTTTGTATGTTTTATTTACTACAGTACTCCCAGCATTCAGAACGGTGCTAACAGAGTAGCATTTTTGTTGAATCATCTGAACATAGCACTATACTCATACTGTAACAGTGAGAGTGCTGATAATATTTCTACACGTTAAACACTTTTAATAAGCTAAGTATTGTGCTAGATCCTCTGAATATCTTATTTCAGTTTAGCGTTTTAACACTTCCATGAAATAGGCTCTTTCATTAGCCCTACAGCATAGAGAAGTTGAGTAATTTGTTTACGGTTGCTCGGCTGATAAAAGACAGAGTTCAGAAGAAGTCTACACTCAGTCTTCTTTTGCAAACATTTGACTTCCTGGACTCTGGGCAGTGTCTGCAGATGCAGGTCATGATATCATATTTTTTTAGGACCGATACCAACAACCCATTGCATCACACCACAGCTCTCCTGGACTTGATTAGTTTTTTTCCTCACTCCCTCCAGGCTGTTTTCCTCTCATTGATTGGATATAGAAGGATGGCTTATCCTTGCCTTTATTATTAGTTTACCTAAGCCAAGCTTTAATGACTAGCCCATACCCTACCTGGTATTTGTTTTTTAGGTTGTGCCTATTTTAGATTTGTAACTCGCATATTAAAGTTACTGAAGTGTTTCTTTTGTCCCATGGCATATGGGTTAATATAGTATTTAATCCACTTTGGTTTTGCTGTCTATATGGGACAGTTACAGCTACAGGGTCAGCAGGATGGCTTCTGGCCATACTCTTAATCTTTTTTGATGACTCTTTTTCCAATGTCCCTACATTTCACTGTGGTACTCAACCTTCTGAAGTGGAAGGGAAGAAAAGGAAGTGGCTTGTGCTAGAATACGAAACCCCTATATTTGGCTCTATAACTATTACATGCCCCCAAAGCGTGTAAAACTTATACTAGATAGAGAGAAACAATTCAAGCCACACCCTGGATAATTCTCTTTCCTTTTTTTGAGCTTTGAATTTTCTATTGGAGTATAGCTGATTAACATTGTTGTGACAGTTTCAGGTACACAGCAAAGCAATGATACTTTTCCTTTAAACTATATCCATTCTATTTTACTTCATCAGGTTATGATACTTATCCCCTCTTTCCTCTCAGATTATGAGTTGATTTTTTTTCTGTGAGGAAATAATATTTACTTGGAAATAGACATGGTGTAGCTGTATAAGAAGAATCAAAATTTTTGCTTTGGAGTCTAATTAAGACCATCCATTTGAAACCCTGAACATATATTTCTAGTTCTGACTCATTCTCTGGCTTTGACCTGTCTTTAGGCATGATGTAATAACCACAAACTACCAACTTCCTTCAAGTACTGCTGTTTTTCATCCTTTTAGCTGTGGTATGTAATACTATATTTCCCTTTTACCTCCCACTTCTTAAAAGTTTCTCCTGTCTAATCAATTCTAGGTATAGATATAGGTATAGGTTGCCAAAACTTTGAGTTTCATTTCAAACCCAATTTCTTAATATAGGTAACCTCAATTTAAGAGTTACAACTTCAGTTCCCCTTTTAAAATATCTTTCCATCTTTCCTTCTTTCACTCCTTTTCTTCCTTCTTTTTTTCTGTCCTTTATTCCTTCTCACTCTGTGCTCTTTTTATTTTTGTTTGTTTGTTTGTTTTTTGTTAGCATCTAGTACAAGCTACTCACACTATAAAATATGGGAAACCAAGGTGAATATAGCATAGTGTCATTGCTCAAGGGATTAATATTTTCGGTATAGGAGAGAATATTTTCTATACGGGAGAGAATATTTTCTATACAGGAGAGAACATTAATATTTTCTATACGGGAGAGACCTATACAAAAAAATGTGCTGGTCCTCCAAATAAATTGTACTAAGGCTTTTCCTTGAAATCTCTCATTGAAATGACTAATATAGGCAAATTTCTGCATCAGTTATGAAAACTAGGAAAGAAGGCTACCCATGAACTTGAAACACTGGTGGATTTCAATGCGATGGAAGTCTGCTAAGACTGGCTATAGAAGGCCAATCAAACCTAGCAACACATGAAAAAGGTTCACCAACAGTAAATAGGATTTATCCCAGGAATGCAAGCTTGTTTTAAGTTCTGAAAATCAAACAAGATAATACACCAAATTAATAAAATAAAAGGACAAAAACCACATAGTCAACTCAATAGAAATATAAAAAGCACTTGACAAAAATCTACCACTCATTCATGAAAAAAGTACTCAACCAAATAAGTATAGAAGTGAAATTCCTCTACTGATAAAGGTCATATACTAAAAACAAAAACGAAAAGCATAAAACAAAACACAATGAACTTCTTATTTAAGGATTGCATGTTTTCCCTCAATTGGTATATCTTCTTTGTAAATATACCTATTTAAATCCTTTTTCAAGTTTTAAATGAGTGATTTTTTTCTTTTATTATTGAGTTTTAAGTGTATACTGTGGATACCAGTCCCCTATCAGATATATAGTTTTCAAATATTTTCTCCTATTTTATCAGCTGATGGTTGATTTCAGGTCTGGGGCAGAGAAACTACAAAGAACATCTTATGGCCAAGAAAGCAAGTAAGTTCTCAAAGACTAAGAGGAGCATGTTCAAAAACATAGGATCTGGCTTGGACAAACTACCATTGGCCAGTTCTGGGACAGTTTTAACAAGTCTATAACTAATAAACTAACGATCATAATTTTATAATTATAAAAGAAACAAGTGAATTAGAAGGGAGAGTGAGAGAAGAAAAATAAAACTTATATGCTTCCAGCAGATATAATTATCACATTGTCAACTTACTTTTAAATTTAGGACTAAAAGAAAAAGAATTAAGCATCTAGCCTGCCTATTTAGGAAATATCCAGTTGATAGGGGCAAGCTCTTTTCTGTAGAAGATTGTTAGACCACAGATGCAGGAGGATTTAAATATCTTTTACAAGATCACTATTTTGCAACCTCCATTGAAATAATTGATTCAGCAAGAATGCCAAAACTTTTTATTCAAAGATTGTTGGATAGCATCCTGGATGCAATTACCCCACAGATTATTTCCTAAACGAAAATGAATAAAAATTGACCCCACAATGAAGAGATCTGGCTTTGATCACCAAAGCTGAGCATTATAAATAGTGAGGCAACATGGTACTGTGTGCCTTTTAATGTAACGCTTTATGAGGTTCACAGCATCACCTGTGAATGATTCTTGCCAAAAAAAAATGTTTTTTAAATGACCTGAATCTAAGCTTTCCCATCTAACTTTCAACATATAATAGATTCAAGGGCTGGATAAACAGGTTAAGTACCATCAAAAGTAAACAAACTCAAAAAGAATGGGATGTAGTTTGTAAGTCAACTGACCTGTTCTCTTCAAAAAGTCAATGTCAGGAGAGGGGAACAAAGGGGAGGACTATTATAGAATAAAACCAACTGAAGAGCTACAGGAACAAAATGCAATACAGAGACCTTGACTGGACCTCGTTCAAACGAAGAAACAGAAACAGCTGTAGAAGACACGTTTGGGGAAAATTGAATAAGGACTATATATTAGTTGACATCATGGAATTGTTAGTTTTCTTTGGTGTGATAATGAAATAATGATTATGTGAGAAAATATACTTATTTTTAGGAGTTTCGTGCTGAAATATTCAGAAGTGTCATATCTGCAAATCACTTCAAACCTTCAGCAAACGCACAAACACAAAGAGAGAACTAAGCAACGATAAAATATTAATATGTGTCGAATCTATGTTGTGGGTATATGGGTGTTTATAGGACCATTCTTTCAACTTTTGTCCATGATTACATTCTTTTATAATAAAAAAAATTGGAAAAATAGCATCTTTTTCAGGCTTTGATTTTTATGATGCTTTTTTCAGTTTTACCAACACGTATAGAACTTAACCTCATTAAGAAACATGAAATTAAAATGCATTAAATGCTGCTGCTTAATGTTTCTGGTAAACTTTCTGTTTAACTTTATTTTATTACTATTTTTTTAACATCTGAATTGGAGTATAATTGCTTTACAGTGGTGTGTTAGTTTCTGCTTTATAACAAAGTGAATCAGCTATACGTATACATACATCCCCATATCCCTTCCCTCTTGTGTCTCCCTACCACCCTCTCTATACCATCCCTCTAGGTGAACACACAGCACTGAGCTGACCTCCCTGTGCTGTGTGGCTGCTTCCCACTATCTATTTTATATTTGGTAGTGTATATATGTCCATGCCACTCTCTTACTTCATCCCAGCTTACTCTTCCCCCTCCCTGTGTCCTCAAGTCCATTCTCTATGTCTGCATCTTTCTTGCCCTGCCCCTAGGTTCTTCAGAACCATTTTTTTTTTTTTTAGATTCCATATATATGTGTTAGCATGTGGTATTTTTCTCTTTCTGACTTACTTTACTCTGTATGACAGTCTCTAGGTCCATCCCCCTCACTACAGATAACTCAATTTCGTTTCTTTTTATGGCTAATATTCCATTGTATATATGTGCCACATTTTCTTTATCCATTCATCTGTCGATGGACACTTAGGTTGCATCCACATCCTGGCTATTGTAAACAGAGCTACAGTGAACATTGTGGTACATGACTGTTGTTGAATTATGGTTTTCTCAGGATATATGCCCAGTATCAAGATTGCTGGCTCATATGGTAGTTCTATTTTTAAGGAACCTCCATACTGTTCTCCATAGTGGCTATACCAATTTACATTCCCACCAACAGTGCAAGAGGGTTCCCTTTTCTGCAGACCCTCTCCAGCATTTATTGTTTGTAGATTTTTTGGTGATGGCCATTCTGACTGGTGTGAGGTGATACCTCATTGTAGTTTTGATTTGCATTTCCCTAATGATCAGTGATGTTTCATGTGTTTATTGGCAATCTGTATATCTTCTTTGGAGAAATGTCTATTTAGGTCTTCTGCCCACTTTTGGATTGGGTTGTTTTTTTGGTATTGAACTGCATGTGCTACTTGTAAATCTTGGAGATTAATCCTTTGTCAGTTGCTTCATTTGCAAATATTTTCTCCCATTCTGAGGGTTGTCTTTTCATCCTGTTTATGGTTTCCTTTGCTGTGCAAAAGCTTCTAAGTTTCATTAGGTCCCATTTGTTTATTTTTGTTTTTATTTCCATTTCTCTAGGAGATGGGTCAAAAAGGATCTTGCTTTGATTTATGTTATAGAATGTTCTGCCTATGTTTTCCTCTAAGAGTTTTATAGTGTCTGGCCTTACATTTAGGTCTTTAATCCATTTTGAGTTTATTTTTGTGTATGGTGTTAGGGAATGTTCTAATTTCATTCTTTTACATATAGCTGTCCAGTTTTCCCAGCACCATTTATTGAAGACGCTGTCTTTTCCCCATCGTATATTCTTGCCTCGTTTATCAAAAATAAGGTGACCATATGTGTGTGGGTTTACCTCTGGGCTCTCTATCCTGTTTCATTGATCTATATATCTCTTTTTGTGCCTGTACCATACTGTCTTGATTACTGTAGCTTTGTAGTATAGTCTGAAGCCTGGGAGCCTGATTCCTCCAGCTCTGTTTTTCTTTCTCAAGATTGCTTTGGGGGCTTCCCTGGTGGCACACTGGTTAAGAATTCGCCTGCCAATGCAGGGAACATGGGCTTGAGCCCTGGTCCAGGAAGATCCCACATGCCATGGAGCAGCCAAGCCCGTGAACCACAACTATTGACCCTGCACTCTAGAGCCTGCGAGCCACAACTACTGAGCCCACGTGCTACAATTACTGAAGCCCACACACCTAGAGCCCGTGCTCTGCAACAAGAGAAGCCACCACAATGAGAAGCCTGCACACTGCCACAAAGAGTTGCCCCCGCTCGCCGCAACTAGAGAAAGCCCATGTGGAACAACAAAGACCCAATGCAGCCAAATAAATATAATAATAAATAAATAAAATTAAATTTAAAAAAGGATTACTTTGGCTATTCAGGGTCTTTTTTGTTTCCATACAAATTGTGAAATTTTTTATGCTGGTTCTGTGAGAAATGCCATTGGTAGTTTGATAGGGATTGCATTGAATCTGTAGATTGCATTGGGTAGTATAGTCATTTTCACAATG
This sequence comes from Phocoena phocoena, assembly GCF_963924675.1. NCBI lineage: Eukaryota > Metazoa > Chordata > Mammalia > Artiodactyla > Phocoenidae > Phocoena > Phocoena phocoena. The sequence goes on along the minus strand of NC_089239.1, from coordinate 8,215,726 downwards.
TTGATTCTTCCACTCCAAGAACGTGGTATAGCCCTCCATCTGTTTCTATCATCATTAATTGCTTTCATCAGTATCTTATAGTTTTCTGCATATAGGTCGTCTCCTTAGGTAGGTCTATTCCTAGGTATTTTATTCTTTTTGTGGCAGTGGTGAATGGGAGTGTTTCCTTCATTTCTCCTTCTGATCTTATGTTGTTAGTGTATAGGAATGCAAGAGATTTTTGTGCATTAATTTTCTGTCCTGAAACTTTACAAATTAATTGATTAGCTCTAGTAGTTTTCTGGTAGCATCTTTAGGATTCTCTATGTATAGTATCATGTCATTTGCAAACAGTGACAGTTTTACTTCTTCTATTCTGATTTGGATTCCTTTTATTTCTTTTTGTTCTCTGATTGCCGTGGCTAAACCTTCCAAAACTATGTTGATTAGTAGTGGTGAGAGTGGGCAACCTGGTCTTGTTCCTGATCCTAGTAGAAATCGTTTCAGTTTTTCACTGTTGAGAATGATGTTGGCTGTGGGTTTGTCATCTATGGCCTTTATTATGTTGAGGTAGGTTCCCTCTATGCCCACACTGTGGAGAGTTTTTATCATAAATGGGTGTTGAATTTTGTCAAAAGCTTTTTCTGCATCAATTCAGATGATCATATGGTTTTTCTCCTTAAGTTTGTTAATACGGTTTATCACATTGATTTGCGTATACTGAAGCATCGTTGCATTCCTGGGATAAACCCCCCTTGATCATGGTGTATGATCCTTTTCATGTGCTATTGGATTCTGTTTGCTAGGATTTTGTTGAGGATTTTTGCATCTAAGTTCATCAGTGATATTGGCCTGTAGTTTTCTTTCTTTGTGACATCCTTGTCTGGTTTTGGTATCAGGGTGATGGTGGCCTCATAGAATGAGTTTGGGAGTGTTCCGCTCTCTGCTGTATTTTGGAAGAGTTTGAGAAGGATAGGTGTTAGCTATTCTCTAAATGTTTGATAGAATTTGCCTGTGAAACCATCTGGTCCTGGGCTTTTGTTTGTTGGAAGACTTTTAATCACAGTTTGAATTTTAGTGCTTGTGATTGGCCTGTTCATATTTTCTATTTCTAACTGGTTCAGTCTCGGAAGGTTGTGCTTTTCTAAGAATTTGCCCATTTCTTACAGGTGTCCATTTTACTGGCATATAGTTGCTTGTAGTAATCTCTCATGATCTTTTGAATTTCTGCAGTGTCAGTTGTTACTTCTCCTTTTTCATTTCTAATTCTATTGATTTGAGTCTTCTCCCTTTTTTTCTTGATGAGTCCGGCTAATAGCTTATCAGTTTTGTTTATCTTCTTAAAAAAATAGCTTTTAGTTTTATTGATATTTGCTATTGTTTTCTTCATTTCTTTTTCATTTATTTCTGATCTGATGTTTATGTTTCCTTCCTTCTGCTAACTTGGGGGGTTTTTGTTCTTCTTTCTCTAATTGCTTTAGGTGTAAGATTAGGTTGTTCATTTGAGATGTTTCTTGAGATAGGATTGTATTGCTATAAACTTCCGTCTTAGAACTGCTTTTGTGGCATCCCATAGGTTTTGGGTCGTCGTCTTTTCATTGTAATTTGTTTCTAGGTATTTTTTCATTTCCTCTTTAATGTCTTCAGTGATCTCTTGGTTATTCAGGAGTGTATTGTTTAGCCTCCATGTGTTTGTATTTTTTACAGATTTTTTCCTGTAATTGATATCTAGTCTCATAGCATTGTCATCACAAAAGATACTTGCTATGATTTCAGTTTTTTTACATTTACCAAGGCTTGATTTGTGACCCACAGTATGATCTATCCAGAGAATGTTCCATGAACACTTGAGAAGAAAGTGTATTCTGTTGTTTTTGGATGGAATATCAATTAAGTATATCTTGTTTAATGTATCATTTAAAGCTTGTGTTTCCTTATTTATTTTCATTTTGGATGATCTGTCCATTGGTGATAGTGGGGTGTTAAAGTCCCCTACTATGTTTGTGTTACTGTCGATTTCCCCTTTTATGGCTGTTAGCATTTGCCTTATGTATTGAGGTGGTCCTATGTTGGGTGCATAAATATTTACAATTGTTATATCTTCTTCTTGGAATGATCCCTTGATGATTATGTAGTGTCCTTTGTCTCTTGTAATAGTCTTTATTTTAAAGTCTGTTTTGTCTGATATGAGAATTACTACTCCAGCTTTCTTTTGATTTCCATTTGCATGAAATATGTTTTTCTATCCCCTCACTTTCAGTCTTTATTTGTCCCTAGGTCTAAAGTGGGTCTCTTGTAGACAGCATATATACAGGTCTTGTTTTTGCATCCATTCAGCCCGTCTGTGTCTTTTGGTTGGAGCATTTAATCCATTTACATTTAAGGTAGTTATCGATATGTATGTTCTTATTACCATTTTCTTAATTGTTTTGAGTTTGTTATTGTAGGTCTTTTCCTTCTCTGTGTTTCCTGCCTAGAGAAGTTCCATTAGTATTTGTTGTAAAGCTGGTTTGGTGGTGCTGAATTTTCTTAGCTTTTGCTTGTCTGTAAAAGTTTTAATTTCTCTGTTGAATCTGAATGAGATCCTTGCTAGGTAGAGTAATCTTGGTTGTAGGTTTTTCCCTTTCCTCACTTTAAGTATGTCCTGCCACTGCCTTCTGGCTTGTAGAGTTTCTGCTGAAAGATCAGCTGTTAACTTTATGGGGATTCCCTTGTATGTTTTTTGTGGCTTTTCTCTTGTTGCTTTTAATATTTTTTCTTTGTATTAACTTTTGATAGTTTGATTAATATGTGTCTCGGCATGTTTCTCCTTGGTTTTATTCTGTATGGGACTCTGCATTTCCTGGACTTGATTGACTATTTCCTTTCCCATATTAGGGAATTTTTCAACTATAATCTTTTCAAGTATTTTCTCAGTCCCTTTTTCTTTCTCTTCTTCTTCTGGGACCCCCATAATTAGATGTTGGTGTGTTTAATGTTTTCCCCAAGATCTCTGAGACTGTCCTCAATTCTTTTCTTTCTTTTTTCTTTATTCTGCTCTGCAGTAGTTACTTCCACTATTTTTTCTTCCAGGTTACTTATCCGTTCTTCTGCCTTAGTTATTCTGCTATTGATTCCTTCTAGAGAATTTTTAAATTAATTTATTTTGGTATTCATCATTGTTTGCTTTTTAGTTTTTCTAGGTCGTTGTTAAATGTTTCTTGTATTTTCTTCATTCTATTTCCAAGATTTTGGATCATCTTTACTATCATTTCTCTGAATTCTTTTTCAAGTAGACTGCCTATTTCCTCTTCATTTGTTTAGTCTTCTCATTTTGCTTAACTTACTGTGTTTGGGGTCTCCTTTGCACAGGCTGCAGGTTTACAGTTCCCATTGTTTTTGGTGTCTGCCCCCAGTGGGTAAGGTTGGTACAGTGGGTTGTATAGGCTTCCTGGTGGAGGGGACTGGTGCCTGTGTTCTGGTGGGTGAGGCTGGATCTTGTCTTTCTGGTGGGCAGGACCGCATCTGGTAGTGTGTTTTGGGATGTCTGTGACCTTATTATGATTTTAGGCAGCCTCTCTTCTAATGTGTGGGGTTGTGTTCCTGTCTTACTAGTTGTTTGGCATAGGGTGTCCAGCGCTATAGCTTGCTGGTTGTTGAGTGGAGCTGGGTCTTAGCATTGAGATGGAGATCTCTGGGAGAGCTTTCACTCTTTGATATTACCTTGAGTCAGGAGGTCTCTGGCGGACCAATGTCCTGAACTCAGCTCTCCTACATCATAGGCTCAGGCCTGACACCCAGCTGGAGCCCCAAGACCCTGTCTGCTACAAGGCTCAGAAGAAAAGGGAGAAAAAGAAAGAAAGAAAGAAAAATAAATTAATTAAAAAAATAAAATGTTGTTAAAATAAAAAATATTATTAAAAATAAAAAGTAATTTAAAAAAAGAAAGAAAGAAGAGAGCAACCAAACCAAAAAACAAATCCATCAATCCACAAGCGCTAGAAAGTATACTTAGGGGCTTCCCTGGTGGTGCGGTGGTTGGGAGTCTGCCTGCCAAGGCAATAGACACGGGTTCAAGCCCTGGTCTGGGAAGATCCCACATGCCATGGAGCAACTGGGCCCATGAGCCAGAACTGTTGAGCCTGCGTGTCTGAAGCCTGTGCTCTGCAACAAGAGAGGCCACGATAGTGAGCGGCCCACGCACCACGATGAAGAGTGGACCCCGCTTGCCACAACTAGAGAAAGCCCTCGCACAGAAATGAAGACCCAACACAGCCAAAAATAAAAAAATAAAATAAATTAAAAAATAAAAACTATACTTTAAAAAAAACAAAAAAACAAAAAAAATCCGGACAGACAGCACCCTAGGACAAATGGTAAAAGCAAAGCTATACAGACAAAATCACACAAAGAAGCATACACATACACACTCAGAAACAGAGAAAAAGGAAAAAAAATATATATATATATATGAAAAAAGGAAGAGACCAACCAAATCAATAAACAAATCTACCAATGATAATAAGCTCTTAATACTAAACTAAGTTAAATACAAAACTAGAAACAAATTAGAGACAGAAAGCAAACCCCAAGTCTACAGTTGCTCCCAAAGTCCACTGCCTCAATTTTGGGACGATTCATTGTCTATTCAGGTATTCCAGAGATGCAGGTACATCAGGTTGATTGTGGAGATTTAATCCGCTGCTCCTGAGGCTGCATGGAGAGATTTCCCTTTCCCTTCTTTGTTTGCACAGCTCCTGGGTTTCAGCTTTGGATTTGGACTCGCCCCTGCGTGTAGGTCACCTGAGGGCGTCTGTTCTTCTGTCAGTCAGGACGGGGTTAAAGTAGCAGCTGATTTGGGGGCTCTGGCTCACTCAAACCAGAGGGAGGGAGTGGTACGGGATGCGGGGCAAGTCTGCGGCGCAGAGGCCAGCATGACATTGCAACACCCTGAGGTGTGCCGTGTGTTCTCCTGGGGAAGTTGTCCCTGGATCATGGGACCCTGGCAGTGGCAGGCTGCACAGGCTCCCAGGAGGGGAGGTGTGGAGAGTGACCTGTGCTTGCACACAAGCTTTTTGGTGGCTGCAGCAACAGCCTTAGCATCTCATGCCTGTCTCTGGTGTCCGAGCTGATAGCCGTGGCTTGTGCCTGTCTCTGGAGCTAGTTTAGGTGGTGCTCTGAATCCCCTCTCCTCATGTACCCTGAAACAATGGTCTCTTGCCTCTTAGGTAGGTCCAGACTTTTTCCCGGACTCCCTCCCAGCTAGCTGTGGTGCACTAGCTCCCTTCAGGCTGTGTTCACGCAGCCAACCCCAGTCCTCTCCCTGGGATCTGACCTCAGAAGCCCGAGCCTCAGCTCCCAGCTCCCACCCGCCCCGGCGGGTGAGCAGACAAGCCTCCTGGGCTGGTGAGTGCTGGTCGGCACCGATCCTCTGTGTGGGAATCTCTCCTCTTTGCCCTCCACACCCCTGTTGCTGTGCTCTCCTCCATGGCTCCAAAGCTTCCCCACTGCCACCCCCTATCCCCACCAGTGAAGAGGCTTCCCAGTGTGTGGAAACTTTTCCTCCTTCACAGCTCCCTCCCAGAGGTGCAAGTTCTGTCCCTATTCTTTTGTCTCTGTTTTTCCTTTTTTCTTTTGCCCTACCCAGGTACGTGGGGAGTTTCTTGCCCTTTGGGAAGTCTGAGGTCTTCTGCTAGCGTTCAGTAGGTGTTCTGTAGGAGTTGTTCCACATGTACATGTATTTTTGATGTATTTGTGGGAAGGAAGGTGATCTCCATATCTTACTCCTCTGCCATCTTGAAGTGCCCCCTCTGTTTAACTTTAGATAAATAATTGATAAATTAATATTTATGTTTTTGAGGAAATAACATTAATTTAAAGTATTGTCTGTTAAAATAAAAACTGCTGAATAGTAAATATCTCTAGATGGTAGGCTTTTGTGTAATTTTATTTCCCGCTTGCTGCGTGTTCTAATTATTTAATAATAGCAATAGTTAACCTTTATTAAAATTTTGTTCTATGTTAGGCACCATGCTAAGCTCTTTATATACAATTTCTTGATTCCCTACAAAAACATTGAAACTGTAAGAAAGGTAGGATTGAAGGAAAAGGAGATAAACTAAGTGAAATTTAAAAAAGGTTTTGAGTAACCACTGTAAGAAATGGGAGAGAGGTCTCTTCAAGGATACATAATAGGGTTTTCAAATATGACCGAGAGCCTCGCTGAGGGTGGAGCCAGAAGGTTACATCGTAAAATATAGGGACTGTAGTCTGTGCAATGGTGTTATTTCTTTCTTCCTATATCATCGCTCATATATGTAGGCGCTGAGAAAGTAGATGGATAGATAGGTTGGTACAAAAGCAGGGTTGGCAGGGCAAATGCAATAAAAGGGTACAAAAATATGAATTTGATCATGCAGACAAAAAAGTGTGATTAAAGTAATGTACCACACGATCCAGAGAGGAAATGAATCCTTGGTTGGGAGGTGTAGGTCAAGGGCTGAGGGTTATGTGTACATAGGAGCCATGCACAACAACGCAATCATTTCTCTATAGGCGAGGACCTTAACTGAAGCCAGAATCTGCTTATCAGGACAGTCTCAAACGCACTAACAACCCACTGCAGACGAGCAGAATTTTGAAGGGACGCAATATTTACACTTTTATCCACTAGAAAAAGGGGTCTTTGTGTAGGAAGCTGTTTGAAAACCTAGAGGACAAAGGCTTCTGAATATGTGTGAGACAGGCTAGGGAGGGAAAGATTTCATGAGCTCCTGGCCCTAGAAGTACAGAAATTCACCTGGCTTCCAGATGAATGTAAGCTGGAAAATCAGAAACAGTAGATTATGAACCAACGACTCCTGCCATTTGTGAGATAAAACACATCTCAGGTCCTAGGGATAGACAGTTTGTTTGTTACTGTCTTCTTTCCTCCATTTAGGCTGAAAGATTAGAGGTAAAATGTTCAGTAAAAAAGGTCAGTGTGTGTATTTTAAGGAGGCAGCAAAGAAGAAAATTTTCTTAAAGTTAGCTTTTAGGGGAGGAATCTGGAGAAACAGGTAGGCAGGGCTTCTTTTTCGTTTTGTTTTTTGTTTGTTTCTTTTTTGTTTTCTGATTACCCCAAGTTAACATCCATCATTTGCTTTGATACAAAATTAAAGACATAGAAAGAGACAAAATTTTTCCCGGTGATGAGAGCTCTTAGGATTTACTCTCATATCAACGTGTGTACATAACACAGAGCAGGGCTAACTATAGTCCTCATGCTGCATAGGACATCCCTAGTACTTATTTATCCTGTAATTGGAAGTTTGTAATCTTTTGATTGCTTTCATCCAGTTCCCCCTCCCTCACCCCTCACCTCTGGTAACCACAAATCTCATTTCTTTTTCTAAGAGTTTGTTTGTTTTTGAAACATAATTGACCTACAACACTTTGTTAGTTCCTGGTACACAACATAGGGATTCAATATTTGTATACATTTCAAAATGATCACCACGATAAATCTAGTTACTGTCTGTCACCATACAAAGATAGTTATTGACTAAATTCCCCACACTGTACATTTCATACACATGACTCGTTTATTTTGTAACTGAAAGTTTGTACCCCTTAATCTCCCTTATCCATTTCTCTCCCCCTCTGCACACAACTCTCCCCTCTGGCAACCACTTGTTTGTTCTGTGTATCTATTTTTTGTTTGTTTGTTTTGCCTTTTATATTCCATATATAAGTGAAATCGTATAGTATTTGTCTTTGTCTGACTTCTTTCACTCAGCATAATATCTTCTGTGCTGATCCATGTTGTAGCAAATAGCAAGATTTTGTTATTTTTACGGCTGAGTAATGTTCCATTGTGTATATATGTATATATATACCCCGTATCTTCTTTAACTATTCATCTATTGATGGACACTTAGGTTGCTTCCATATCTTGGCTATTGTAAATAACGCTGCTATGAACATAGGGGTGCATATATCTTTTCAAATTAGTGTCTTATTTTTCTTTGGATAAATATAAATAAATATTTTTCTTTGGATAAATGGAAGTGCTAGATGGGATGGTGCTACTATTTTAAACTTTTTGAGGAACCTCCATACTGTTGTCCACAGTGGTTGAATCAGTTTACATTCCCACCAACAGTGTATGAGCATTCCCTTTTCTCCACACCCTCACCGACACTTGTTATTTGCTATCTTTTTGATAATAACCATCTGACAGATGTGAGATGATTTCTCATTCTGGTCTTGATTTGCGTTTCCCTGATGATTAGTGATGTCGAGCATCTTTTCATGTGCCTGTTGCCCATCCATATGTCTTCTTAAAAAAAAAAAGTCTTTTCAGATCTTCTGCCCATTTTCAACTGGGTTGTTTGGTTTTTTAATGTTAAATTGTGTGAGTTCTTTGTACATTTTTGATATTAGACCCCTATGTGATGTATTGCTTGCAAATATTTTCTCCTACTCAGTAGGTGGGCTTTCATTTTGTTGATAGTTTCCTTCACTGTGCAAAAGCTTTTTAATTTGAGTAGTCCCATTTGTTTATTTTTGCTTTTGTTCCCTTTGCCCGAAGAGACCTATCCAAAAAAATATTTCTAAGACCAATGTCAGAGAGCTTACTGCCTGTGTTTTCTTCTAGGAGGTTTAAGGTTTCAGGTTTTACATTTAAATCTGTAACCATTTTGAGTTTATTTTTGTATATGGTGTGAGAAAGTCCAGTTTTATTCTTTTGCATGTGGCTGTCCAGTTTTCCCAACACCATTTCCTGAAGAGACTGTCTTTTCAAGCGGGGCTCCTTTTTAAAAAAAGAGAAGACAAATCAGTCCCCATATCTCATGAAAAATATGGGAAAACAAGTCTGAGAAGTTGAGGCATGACATTTGGTGATTAAGAGGTAATAAACCCTGATTGCTTCCCTACCCATGTTAGCCACACATAGTACAGCTGCCTCTGTTTATGGTTTCTGTGAAAATGGGAATTCTCCTTTTCTCTGGCTGCCTTTTCCTGATTGAAGATTAGATTAAGTATAATTGATTGATGACAGTGTACATTGGAATGCTGTGCCTTGCACTGGGTCAGATACTATAAGGAATGTCGAAGAGGCACAAAGTATGATGGCTTCTCAAAAGAAACTTACAAATTAGATGCAGAGAGAAAACCTGTACTTAGGAACCAAATAATGAAGGGCTGGTGTGAACAGATAGTTGAGTGTTCTTACAAACAATAAACACTGGGGGAGACAATCATTGAAGTTAATGAAAGTTTAGTAAAGTCTTCAAGTGCATTTCCAATGAAGCGCTAGGTTGACTGTAGATGCTGGGAACATTCGTTGGTTGAGGAAATAGTAACTTGGTCAAGATAAGTATGGTTTACATGCCTGTAGTGGTAGGAGTAGGGTCCAGGGAGGAAAATATTTATAAACTGAATAGTCACAGCTGGGTACCATTAAAGTTTTAAAATATTTACTAAGTACCTAAGTACAAAATACTTCATTGGGTGTTAAGACAGAAGGAGAATTACTTCAAGTATATTTAAGAGCATGGTTAGAAATATGGTTAGATAATCAAAGCTAGATATGACCATGGAGATTTTTAATCCGAGTACAGGAATATTAAAAATTCCAGTGCTGTACAAGAAACAGAAATGTCCAGTGTTTAACAAACTAAAAAATTGAAAGACTGTGAAATAGTGCCGTATTTGCAATTTCACTGGTGTTCTTCCTTAGCTATCATGAAACTTCTTTGCCTTCGTCTTCTTTACTTTATGATGGACTGAAAGACTGGGTCATCTTTGTTATTTGAGTACATGAATCTGTCCACCTTCCCTTCTTAGGGCCACTTTAACTGCACTGTGAAGTAGGAGCTGTTGCAAAATCTTCACAAAAAAGTTCTACATTCACTGGCTTTATATAGCGGATCTGATATAAGTACATAATCGGTAAACACGTTTTCTGACACCAAGGAAAATTTCTAGATTTTACCCAGGCTGGATGTTAACTGCCATGCTGGCAAAAGGCAAGGGTCACCAAAGTACTCCCACCACTCTAGAGGAGCACAGGCCAAGTTAGAGTAGAAGAGAGAGAGAGACGGGGGAGGCAGAGAGAGAGAAGAGAAGCCACCCCAGAGACTCCAAACCTCTAAGACCAACCAAGTCAGGAAAGACCCTTCTCTTCATCATACCTGCCAACTAGCAGCCCCCCACCTCCCCGCCACACCCTCAGGAGAAGAAATTGGAAGGCAACACAAAATCAGACCGTATCACTTTTTATTCTTCATTTTAGAAAGTCTGTGTCTATGTCAGCTGCTTAATACAGCGCATGACCTTCGTACTGTAGTACGGCCTCTGGCTTTATTAACTGAACTTCATATTACTTCTAAGGTCTTGAAGTAAAGGGCTCTTTCCAGTTTATTTAGAAGTAGATTTCCCTACCAAAAACTTCATTCAAGAGGTTGCTGTTTATACGTGAGCAAAGCCTTCTTCTAAAACATGCCTGGACAAAGTTTAGAGCTATCTGGTTCCATTTGTTTATTTAACAACTATTTGAAGGCAATTAATTGAGATATATGTGCCACGCTGTGCTAGGAGTTGGAGCGGGCAGGAAACACTGATCTTACCTGTATTAATTGTCTATTGTGGATCATATTACTCCAACACTTAGCAATATAAAACAAATATTTATTATCTCATACAATTCTAAGAGTAAGAAACCCAGGAGCAGTTTATCTGAGTCATTTTGATTCAGGGCCTCTCGTGAGGCTACAGTCAAGTTGTTGGCCGGGGTTGCAGTCACCTGGAGGGACTGAAGAATCGGCCTCCAGCTCACTCACATGGCCGGTGGCAGATGGCTTCAGTTCTTTGCCACGGGGACCTCTCAGTCGGGCTGCCCAGTACAGGGCAGCTGGCTTCCCAAGTGCAAGTGGTGAGAAAAGGAGAGGGAGAGGGGTTAGGAGGAAGAGGAGGGTAAGGCCAAGTCAGAAGCCAGTCTTTCATGACCTAGTATTAGAAGTGACATGGCATGCCATCACTTCTTTGTTCTGTTGGCCTCAGAGACCAGCCCTGGTGCAATGTGGAAGGAACTACACAGGTATTCCTGTGAATACCAGGAGGCAGGGATTATTGAGAGCCAGCCTGTAGGCTTCTCACCACTTTACCTTATGGCACTGACCTTATAGTTGTGGATATAGACCACAGAAAAGTAAACAAATAAACTACAATAAATGGTTACAGAAGAGGCAGGGATGACTTAAGCTGAGACCTGAAGGATGAGATTCATACCACATGAATAACCAGACCCCCACCTTTGTATGTATGGGACATTACGTTCATGAGAACAATGTGAAATCAACATGGAATTAGGAGTGTAGGCATGGTTCTTCTAAAGATGGAATGAATATGGATCCTGGGTAAATTCCAGCATATGTGAAGGCATCCGACTATCCAGCCTGGCTGAATCCACCTAGGTCACAAGGCCAGAAAGGAAGAGTGAGCTTTTGAAACCAATTGAGCCACGAGTACGAGGCAGTTGGACTGGAGATTTCCCAGATTTTTGTAATTGTCTTTGTATCTCTAACGTCCAGGGTTGGGTTCCCTCACAGAGGGAAAAATCCAGAGAACAGAATTGCAAAGCCTTGTCATGATTCTAACATGTTTAGAAATGAAGATATGAACAGATTAAAGTTTATGATTCCCTACATGCCCTCTCCATCCCAATCAGGGATGAATCGATAATGCATTCCTCCACAAGACAAATGCTGCTTCTTTTTGCTTAAAAATGTTTTAAATTTAATCACAACTCTTGCTGGCTCTGCTTCAGGCCTCCTAATAAACAAAAACAGTCTCCCTTCGTTGAGTTAAACCTGACACCTGTGCTTGCCAGATATGCCGACTGCTCTCTCAAAAGGAGCAAACAGTATCTGGAGCGCTCGGAGACGCATCAGTCAGCTTGTCTTTGGCATATTCTTTGCCATTTGTAAGAAATGGAAATTGAAAAGGCCAGTCATGTTTAGAAAGACTAATGTGGCCCAGGTTGCCATCTTCAGGTTTTTTATTTAGAAGATGCTCTGAGCCCACCTCCTGCCCAGCTCTCGTGACAGATCTGAAGGACTGGTACCAGTCAGTTGAGTATAGCTTGCTTTGCCCCTAGATAGGAGTGCTCATTATCTTGATGAATAAATCGTGCGTGAGTAAGTGTACAGTGCAAATACAATGACCAATAGAATGTGAAAACCTTTGGCATTGCAGCCAATCAACAACACGCTCTACCTTTTGGAGGGAAGAAGGGAAAACCTCATCCACAGCTCTCTACAATCACCGACATCTCCCTGCCAGGTTGGAGGAGCCAAATCCTCCTGTCATTTTCTCAATGCCTCTCGCTCTGTGTACTTAATTCCTCTTATTCATAGCCACACACAGGCACACATGCACACATATGAGGCAGCTCCAGCTAACTCTGACCTTTCAGACTAAGCAGAACCCAGTCGTTAATAATGTACACGTGTAACATGTGCCCAGGTCCTTGTTGTACCAGGTGTGGCCCCGACTGACCTGTTCAGAGCTCAAGTTCATTGCACCCGATAGCTGTTTTTGCAACAGGTAAGTTCAGCCTCAGAATGAGAGGTTGTTCTTAATTGAAGATGACCACCCATGTCTCAGGTTCCTATGTACGTGGAGATAGCACCTGAAGATGGCACTGAAGCATCCATGAGATGCATCGCTTACTGAATCCTTTCATTAATTAAGGCTTAGCTTCTAGGGACTGCTGTTTAATTCAGGTTCATCCTATTTGTTTAGCTATCCTGAGGAACTTTGAGTTAAGAGGCTGCCATATGTTCACACAGCTTAGGTATAGATTTAACCATCAAAACAAAGTTCCCAGTTATTCAATATTTAAACACAGTGTTTTCTGCATTTTCTCTTAGAAGGGTTTTCTTTCCTCTCAGGGCCACAGTCAATGTATTTGAAGTTTCTTTTCAACGAAAAGTTGTGTACTTTTCCACTCCACAAAGTCAAAGCTGGGTTGTTCCTGTGTCATCAAACTCGCTGAAGCAGCTGAGTTATTATATCGTGAAATTAGTTATTGAAATGAAGACATGCTTTGTTCTGCTTTAAAAGGAAGGTAAAAGCCTGAACAATTAAAGATGGTTTTCTATTATAGCTAATATGCAATATGGATTCTAACGTAATCAGTTGAATTTGGAAAATTATTTTTATATTATCAATAACTTATTTTAATACATTTATTCATTCATTTATTCATTCAAAAATATTGAGTGTCTTCTAGGTACCAACCCTTGTGAAGGAAAATGAAATACAAATATAAATAAAACATAGGTCCTGTCATTTGAAAGCTCTTTACTTAATAGATCTGTGAATTCCCCTGGCTCTGGAAAGCCAGCAGGGTGTTAAACGGACCTTCTGTGGTGCTCTTTCCCCAAACTTGATGTTTTTCTGATACATATGTTATACCAATAGATTCTCTATTTTGCCTCAGCTGCGGTCCAAATTTCTTTTATAAAGTTTAATTTTACTTAATTGAAATGCTTCTTCTGGTATTTAGGGTGCTATAATGAGCATAAATCCATTTGTTTAAACCAGAGCCATCTAAATACTTTGGGTTTTTGTTTGGTAGCTCTATTTCATTTTTGTCAACATTGGTAGGAACAAGTTCTCTTTAAAAATAAATTATAAAAACGTTCCCTTGCAATTACATTTAAGAAAAGAGAGAAAACTGATGGTCTGTAGTACAGGGCAGTACACCTAATAAATCTCAGTTCACTGGACACTTTCTTCCATTTTCTGTAAATTGACTCTCAGCTTGGAACTTCCCCTAATGACAGTAGTTTCCAGTACAGTAGTAGCACCTTCATGTATTAAGAAACAAAGCAGTAGTGATTTTCATGGGAAGTTTAACATGTTTCACTTTGTTTCAGGGTGGCATTGCTACCAAGGAGTAATTGCTTGGAAATGGGCAAGACAGAAAATATCAGCTCAAAATGTGAAATGTAAGGAAACATCACAATGATGTAGATCTCTTATGTGCATGTTCCGTCAGGCTCTTTCTGGTGGCCTTATTGCCTAAGCCTGAGGGCTCACCCCATCACAGTATCAGGATGCTGTACTGCTTCCCTCTTTCTTTCCTTATCATCACCCTCTCAGACAGTTCAACTGGCAAAGGGCTCAGGTGTTTTGTGAAAAAGTTAAGGCAGAATGCATCACAGGAATAATTCCAATTCTTTCACAGCCAGACTTGGAATCCATAGCCAAAGCAATATCTCTGGCCTTACAAAGCTATCAAAATATTTGCGCTCTCCCTTCAATAATTTTGACTGTTTTTTTCTTTCTTCTTCCTCTCCCTCACTTCATTAAATTTGTGCACAAGACCTTAAATTTTAAAATCTTTGTGAAAACACCTACTATTTGAACAGTAATTGACGTCTTCAAAGCATGTTGGTGTGCCCTAGCTTATCGTCAGTTGTTCATTCATTCATTCATCAGTTAGGTTCTGGACTATCGTCAGTTGTTCATTCATTCCTTCATCAGTTAGGCTCCGGACTAGGGCTGAGCAGCAGCAGCGGGAGAATTAAGAGTATGTGAGTGACTGCCAGGGCAGAGCAGCAATGAGTATCTCTAGTGGTCAGCTCTCAGTTTCCAAATGCCCATTTCATCTAAAACAGTCCAGGACTTCTTGGAGAAATAACTGATTCCACGCAAAATTTCAAGAGAAGCTCTGGATATCTTTCTGTTGTTCCGGAAAGCAAGGAGGTATCCGGAGCATGTTGAGTTGTGTCAAGGGAACACAGGAGCTAGCCTGAAGCGGCTCACACTGATTACATAGGGAATAACTTGAGAATAAAAAAAACCCCACACTACCAGTAATGGATTATAACACATTCATCATCATCATCATCAAATACTTAAGAACATAATAATTTGAAAAGAAAAAAGACAAGCACATGTTCTCCTTTGTAGAAGAATGCCACATAATCATGGCAGAAGGATTGATAGAATTAGGAAATCCCCATTTTAAACTCCCAGCATAATAAATTCATTCACGGAAGAATCATTAATGGAAGTTACAACCATTATGCACAGTACTGTGGAGAAAACACATATTTATACAACCTCAAGGCGTCACTCTCCGAATCGTTTACGAATTCAAGGAAAACCATACCTTCATGGTGGAGTGACGGCAGTCCACTGGAACCAAGTAATCAAGCTTAGCATTACTAATAGTGGTGATGTGATGAACTAAGACGTACAAACCATAACAGATGATGTTTTCTTATCAAAAAATTTTAACCTGAATCTAATGATTAAAAAACGATCACACATGGGCAGAGTAATGAGATACCTTACAAGATAGCTGGTCTGGTCTCTTCATAAAACTCACTGTCTAAGAAGTGTGTTTGTTGAAGGTGGGGGGGTGGTGAGGGACTGTTCTAGATTTTTAAAAAGTAAAATTAATCAAATCAAATTAGTCAAGTTAATATGTAAAACTTTATTGGAAATCAGATGGGGGGATGAAATTCATTGTGCTGGCTAGAATAAGGAGCCCTCAAAGATGTCCATGCCCTAATCCCCAGAACCTGTGAATATGTTATACTACAAGGAAGTGGGAATTCAGGTGTCTACCTCATCCCTAGGTCCTTTAAATGTGAAGAAAAAAGCAGAGGAGTTAGGGTCCAAGTGATGTGATGTGAGAAAGGCCATTGCTTTCTTTGAAGACCGAGGAATGTGGGCACCTCTAGAAGCTGAAAAAGATTTAGAAAGTGGAGGTTCCCCTAGAGTCTCCAGAAAGGAACACAATGCTGACATCTTAATTTTAACAGAGTGAGATCATTTTGGATTTCTGACCTCCAGATAATAGGACAATAAACTTGTGTTTTTAGGACACTTAAGCTTGTGGTCATTTGTTACAGAAGTAACAGGAAACAAATATACCTATAGAGGTCATTCTAGGCACAATTGGGTAAAACTGAATATCTACATTTGCTTGATATTATGGAATGATTGTTAATTTTATTAGTTGTGTTAGTTTTGTGGTTGTGTTGGAAAATGGCTTTATTCTGGGATGTACATGCTGGAGACCTTAAGTGTAAATGATCATGAGGTTTGCAGCCTTTCTTAAAGTGGGTCTGCCAAAAAAACACACACAGACACACACAGAGATAGAGATAGAGACAGTGAGAGAATGAGAGAGAAAGAAATCAAATGTGGCAAAATACTAACAATTAGCGATTCCAGCTGAAGCATATGCATATTTATATTATACAGTTCATTGAACTTTTCATTGGGGCATGAAATTTTTCAAAATAAAATGTTGGAAGAAAAGAATATTTGAATTATCCTAGAAAACGTATACCATGAAAGATTTTCTTCTTTCTTCACTCTTGCTAATTAAGAATGTAAAGTAGTAAATGATGAAGTGTCAAAAGGAATGGTACTGAGAGGTGATAAAGATTCATGGCACAGTGTGGCCCCAAGTGCTGATGAAGCCCTTTTGGAGGAGAAATGCGAGCTGAATCTTGAAGAATGGCTAAAGAAACAAGTATGCACTTTCCATAAAAAGGACACAACCAGAGCAACATAGGGGAATGGAAGAATGAGAGAAGGGCTGGCATGGGTGAGACCTCGATGGCACGGACCACATTGGAATATGGAGGAATAATCAATGGAGTAGAGGTTATTCTCCGCACTAAGACAGCTTGGAGAGGAAACGAGGAAAACAGGCATAAACCAGAACAGTGCAGGGCCAACCAATTTGTGTGGTCACCCTGCTTGAGACAGATGGACCTATAAAGACGGGCACTGCCAGTGAGAGAACACTAATGATGTTTCCAAAGGGCAGCAGCAGAAGGAAAGCAGAGATGTAACATTTACCAAGTAATTTAGGAAGATCAGTCTGGGAACATGGGAAGGATAAAGCAGATTCGAAGGGGTCTTGGATTAAAGACACAGAAAGCATTTGAGGTGTTCCAGCATCTGGTGCGAGGTGACAAGTATCTTCCCTAGCATGGCAGGAGTGAGAAGGAAAGGTCTTAGGGGATTGTTTTTTTATGGTTTGCTTTCATTAAATACTCTAAGGATCTGTCTTCCTCACTAGTTGGCTCTGTGTGCTCATGTTTACTTTACTGTGAGCTCCTCACAGAGAAAGCAGTATTAAAAATCAAACTCTTTGGGGCTTCCCTGGTGGCGCAGTGGTAGAGAGTCCGCCTGCCGATGCAGGGGACACGGGTTCGTGCCCCGGTCCGGGACGATCCCACATGCCGCGGAGCAGCTGGGCCCGTGAGCCATGGCCGGTGAGCCTGCGCGTCCAGAGCCTGTGCTCCGCAACAGGAGGGGTCACAGCAGTGAGAGGCCCGCGTACCGCAAAAAAAAAAAAAAAAAAACCAAAAAACAAAAAATCAAACTCTTTAAAACAAGTATTTTGATTCTTAAAAATATATTTTTAATTTTTAAAAAAATTTTGACAATGTATTATGAAGTGCCTTTTTTAGAAACAGCTGCATGTCTGAGCTGATAGGACCTGATTCCTAGGACAGCAATGTTTCTCTTTCACAATCAACTTTAAAGATTAGCAGCCTTTTAGAAGCAGTGGGGTGTTCCTTAAGTTATTTATACCCACTTAATGTCTAGGTGCAGCCACTAAGGACTCTCCTCTTTTCCAAGTCTTTGCGGTTTAAGACTTTCTAATTGAGGACCTGTTGGCATAAATACACCAGCATTACTTTAAAGAAAAAAACAATAAAGCCCAGAAAATGCGACACCTAGGAGAAGGTGTGGTGGTGTGGGGGTGAGGAGTAGGTGGAAAGTGTCGATAGAAAATTTTAGAGCTTTCAGAGATTTTGTAGCTTAGAAATATATGAACAAACACAAAAAACAAAAATCAATCAAGAAAATGATTACCCTTTGAAAAAGGGAGGATGACAATCATCTTCCTTCTTCTGTGCATCCTGCCTGACAAGGCTTCCTGTTTAAAACATAGCCTACACTATCGGTGAGAATGTATAGTGGTGTAGCCACTACAGAGACCAGTATGGAGGTTCCTTAAAAAGCTAAAGATAGAACTACCATATGATCCAGCAATCCCACTCCTGGGCATGTATCTGGAGAAAACTCTAATTTGAAAAGATACCTGCACCCCCATGTTCATAGCACTATTTACAATAGCCAGGACATTGAAGCAACCTAAATGTCCATTGACAGATGAATGGGTAAAGAAGGTGTGGTATATATATATACAATGGAATATTACTCAGCCATAAAAAAGAATGAAATAATGCCATTTGCAGCAAAATGGATGGACCTAGAGATGATCATACTAAGTGAAGTAAAACAGGAAGACAAATGTCATATGATATTACTTATATGTGGAATCTAAAAAAATGATACAAATGAACTTATTTACAAAACAGAAACAGACTCACAGACATAGAAAACAAGCTTATGGTTACCAAAGGGGAAAGGGTGGGAGGGATAAATTAGGAGTTTGGGATTAGTAAATACAAACTGCTGTATATAAAATATCAATAGATTAAATAACAAAGTCCTACTTATAGCACAGGGAACTATATTTAATATCTTATAATAATCTATTATGGAAAAGAATCTGAAAAAGTATATATATATAACTGAATCACTTTGATGTATACCTGGAAACTATCAACTATCACAACATTGTAAATCAACTATAATTTAAGAAAAAAAAGATTCAACGGGGAAAAAAATCATAGCCCATGGCTGAGGTTTTGTTTCCTTGAGTGGTAGAATCTTGTCTTTCTCTGCTGTATACCCAGCTCCTGTCCCAGTGCTCAAAAATTAGACTCAATAAATGTGAATGAATGAATGTGTGTACAGTCATTCAAACATCTACTAATCATAGCTTCCCCTGATCAGTTAATCAAGTGCTCTCAGAGACCCCACAGTCTTGTGGTAAAGAAAAAAGAAAAACATGTTTAGCAGTTAAAAATCTCAGGCTGCTAATTCAGGAGGTCAGGAAACACATTTTCTTCACTTTTCTGTAACTCAGTTAAACTCATTCGGGCTCCCATTCCACCAACATAGGAGAAGCTTGATTTCAGTTGACCTAGGGTTTCTCACAATCCTGGTTGTTTGGGGTGAGGGAGCAGAAAACGGGGATGGAGTGGTTCATGTACGCTGTGCTATGCTGCGTTGTCCATCCCCTCTGAGGGTCTTTTTCTAGGCACCTGCCATCTCCTGAGATGTCCTTTCTTGGTCTAGTCCTCAGCTATTTGTCTGTAGAGCTCCTTGCTGTTCCAGGTGCAAGGTTTGTTAAGGTCCAGCACATTTTCAGCTACTTCTGTGACCCTCACTAGGGTCATTCTTCTGTTCCTGTACAAAACCAGAACACAGGAACACCCAGTGAAGTTTTTAAGGCTCCTTAAACTAAGCAGGATTTTTCCTCCTTTGTTTATTGCCATATACACAGTACCTAGAATAGTGCCTGGCACGAGATAGGCACTCGATAGATGGAATAGGCTGAATAAAGTACACTCGCTCTCTGAGTTCCTAAACGTAGTGGGGATTCTACAATCCACTCTCAGGGGTTTACCCAGTGTGGGGAAGAGAGCTGCCTCTTTCCTCTCATCCAGAATTCATGAGTCAATCTATCATCCTCTCCAAAGTCCTTTCTGACCTCTATCCAGAGACTGTTTACCTAGTTGAGGGAAGGAGAACTCAACTATTGCTCCTCGGATGGTTTCCCAACTCTCTTTTCCAAGTCCTCTGCCTTTGCCTCTGGAGGGATGAGTTTCTGAAAATCAAAAGCCAGACACTGATTCCTTTCTTTCTATGTGTTCTGTTTGTCATCCCATCCCCAAGACACTAAATGAAGGCTGCTCTCGCTGACTGAAAGTAGAAAGAACAAGAAACATAATGGAAAAGGATAAAAGCAACATGGATAGTATTCTGAAATATCATCCCACCAACATTAGAATAATGTATAATAAATATTTTACCATATGTAGGTAGGAAGTTCTGAGAGAAAACAGAGAAAGCTCCCATGACAGGGGGCAAAAGAAGATGGCAAGGGAAGAGTCTCATGTGTAGTGACTATTTTATTTCACTCTTAAAGGACACATAGGCATTATGCTAAGTGAAATCAGACAGAGAAAGACAAATACTATATGACATCACTTATATGTGGCATCTAAAAAATACAAGAAACTAGTGAATATAACAAAAAAGCAGACCCACAGATATAGAGAACAAACCAGTGGTTACCAGTCGGGAGAGGGAAGGGGGGAAGGGCAATATAGGGGTTGAGGGGTGGGAGGCACAAACTACTGGGTGTCAGACAGGTTCAAGGATGTCTGGTACAATATGGGGAATATAGCTAGTATTTTATAATAACTACGTGGAAAGTAACCTTTAAAAATTGTATAAAATTTTTTTAAAACTTAAAAAAAAAAAAATTTAAATGAAAAAAAGGAACACATAGACATTCATCAGGAGAATGAGGTAGGAAGAGAGAGAGAAAAACAGGAGGTACAATGCAATAGAGGATGCAGAATGTAGAAATGAAGAAGGCAAGCAATGAAATCTGGCAGGGCAGGTCTAGGCTTAAGCTGTGGTTTACCACCTCCTAACTGGGTGATCCCGGGCCTCACTAGCTCCCTTAGCCTCAGTCTACTCATTTGTAAAATGGGGTGATGATGCACACTTCATAGCTTGTATGTGAAGATTAAATCATGAACATGGAACACTTAGCACCAAACCAGCATTTGTGGACTATTGAATCTGTGCTGAGCAATCAGTATCAGCTACTTTTAGAGGGCAGAATTAAGGAATGATAGTGGCAGAGATAAGATTTGAACTGTCTTTTGGACATAGGAAGGAGTTGGTGGCTGACTAGATTTGTGAATGATGGAGACTGGGTATGGGTTAAGATGACTTCTACTTTGGGTAATGACAGTGACCAATTCAGGCGAGGAGGACGAGGTTTGGGAAGGAGTAAAATCATTCTGTGTTGCATGTGCTAAGATGGAGATTTTGCAGTACACCCAGGTGTAAGAACTTCTATTAGTCACTGGAACTGTGTATGATAGGGTTTGGTGTCCTCTCCTTTTCCCAATAAATGCTGAATTGGTCTTTCAAATCCAGACCTCATACAATGAAAAGACACTGATCACTGCCAAACTTAAATAGCTCCCAAAATGTCAAAATGCAGAGTTAATGAAAATAGTGAATCATTTTTTAACATTTTCTCTGCATCAGGAACTATGCTAGAAATTGTACATTACAGTGCCAAGAACTGTACATTATTTCATTTTTTAAAACCCTCCCCATGTCGGACAAGGGGTGTTTTAACATATAAATGCATTGAAATCATACTGTGAAAAGTGATAAACATTATCATTATCCAATGCAAAGTATATTTATGTGTTGATCCTCCATTCTGAAGAATTAGGATCCGCTCTCTGCTTCCAGAATGGAACCATTAACAGCTCTCCCTGGCTGTTTACAAAGGGTGCTGGCTGAATAGACCTGGGAGCTTGGAGAGGGCAAAGAGAGAGAAAATAAAGAAAAGCAGGGAGGATATTTGGTCATGTTTTTGTCCTGTCCAA